>NC_134364.1:107628504-108828504 GCF_048569485.1 Anomaloglossus baeobatrachus
CAGTTAACACCCAAAAAGTGAGCAAACTAGTTGCACTGAATACCCGTCTGGACTCCTTCTTCCAACGCCCACTGCACCATACACCCACTGGGGCAATACCCTACTTGTGGAGGACTACCATACTAGCTGCAATACCATCAGTCCCAGTAAAGACATTCAGCAGCGGCGGCTCCCTATATATATATATATATATATATATATATATATATATATATATATATAGCCGCAACACCGCAAATGGCATAACGAATAACTTTATCCACAAAGCCCCTGTACATAACTCCATTACAAAAAGGGCCCAGGGCACGGATTCAGGTAACGGCCACCATCATGACATTCCCAATAGAGACACTGCCGGGAACCGAGTACCCCATGGGTGCTACATTTTCATGTGTATAAAATGTCACAGTTAACAGCAATTAGTGTGGATAGTCGTTAGATGTTGTTTTCAGTCATGTTGTGTGGAGCTGCAACTGCCTAATGTACCAAATTTATGTTGTACAGAATACGGACTTTTTACCTGGGTTTTTTTTGCTGAGGAACAGAATTTTCTTAAAATAAGAACTGTTACTGCTAAAAGGGTTGCAGAGGAAACTCTGAATGTGTTCAGCAGGGTTGGACTACCTAAGCATATGTGGCGCCCTTGAGGCGTCAGGTGCCACAGGGTAATGCATCCAATAACAGGTGCGGTACTAACCCCGGGTTCCTGGAAAACCAGTGACGGTAAATAACATTCAAATACACACATTCATGCCCTTTTCCCCAGACTGGGTAACAGGCTAGAGATGGACCTGATGAATGGCCACCTATTGGTCGGGACTCATCCAGTCTGCTAGTCAGAAATCTGGGAGGAGGAGGGGCTAGTCAATGGAGTGACAGGAGACACACATCTTGTCAGACAATAAGTCGGAAGACATTCAGTCAGTAAGACATCCTGTCAGTCCAGAAGTCAATACATAGACAGGGAGTGTAAAGTGACTTAGTGGGCTAGGAGTACGGTTGCCAAGGAAAGTACAGTGTGAGTACTCACTGGACCGACTACTGGTGGGGTGCAGAGCCCTAGCTCAGGAAGACATTGAAGCTCATCTGATAAATTTGCCCGGTGAGGGAATCATCAGGGTTCCTCACCAACGTTAGTGTCCGGGGCACAGCAGCGAAGAGAGAACCTGGGAAGGAGGACAGAGGTCTGACCCAAGATAGGTTCAAGCTGCCCGCCATACGGGCCAGGACTGTGACAACAGGAGGGGACTACAAAACACTTCAGGCCACAGGGACCAACCAATTGCAGACGGGTTGCAGCTACTCAGAACCAGTGAGTAAAGAACAAGTTAAACCGCAGCCCCTGTGTTGTCTGAATTCTTCCTACACCTCTGTATCACCATACTTCAACCACCTTAACAGAAGACGGACGTCTTGACAGATAGGAAAAGAAATTCAGTCGACTAAGTCAGAAGTCGACGTGCAGAGAGAAAAGTGTAAAAGTGACTGATTGGGCTAAAGGCATATGGTCGCCAGGGAGAGTATGGTGTGAGTACTCATGGGACCAAGTATTGGCGGGTGCAGAGCCTTAGTTCAGGAAGACGCTTCAAGCTCACCTGTTAAATCTGCCCAGTGAGGGGACCATCCAGGACCTCACCAACGTTAGTGTCTGGGGCACAGCAGCAAAGAGGGAACCCGGGAATGGCGACAGAGGTCCGACACAAGAGAGGTTCAAGCTGCCTCCCATACGGGCCAAGACTGTGACAAAAGGAGGGGACCCCAGAACACTCCAGGCCATAGGGACCCACCAACTACAGAAGGGTGCATGGAAGTAAAGCTCACCACACCAGGTCACTACACTGGCAGTAGGATCAAGGGAATACCAAATCACCTGAGGTCCAGATTGGTAGAGACCATCACCAGCCAGGTTGCAGCCTCACGGAACCAGTGAGTAAAAAGAAAGTTAAACCGCAGCCCCTGTGTTTTCAGAGTTCTTCCTGCACCTTTGCATCACCATACTACAACCTCCACCTTTCTCCCCTGGGGCCTGGCTCTACTTGCGGAGGGCCATAACATCCAAGCTGCTCAATACCACCAGCCCCAGCATTGAGAGACTTTGCAGTGGCGGCTTTCCCCATATAATTGCATACCGCAAGTGGCGTCACGAAAAACACTTTACTTTTATTTTTCCCTTTAATTAATCCCTCTTGTTAAGCGACTCCTAGGGTCACAGAACCGGGCACCGGCCACACCCAAGACATGTTCCCGTGATTCAAGGCCCGGGACCGAGTACCCCAAAGCCCAGGGGTGCGTCACATATCCTGACTGAACAAGGCACTAACTTAACCGCTTCTTTCATGTTATAAGTGTATCAACTTCTGGGTATACAGCCCCTCAAAACTACTAGTCATCATCCACAAACCAATGGGTTGACTGAAAAGGTATAACCAAACCTCCTTGAAGAATATGCTTAGAAAATGTTCACACAATGATCCAACACAAATGGTCAAATGGTTGTCATTTTTGTCATTTGCTTATCATGAAGTTCCACAAGATTGAACAGGGTTTAGCCCATTTGAATGGCTATATGGAAGACAACCAAGAGAACTTTTGGATATTATCATAGAAGTATAAGAAAGTAAAGCTGGTCATCAGAAAAATGTGGTTGACGTTTGTTACAAATGATAAAGTAATGAAACTGATTAAGGTAGCTCATGATAATGTCCATAAAAGAAATTGTATGCTCAGCATGCAAGAAATCAATCCATTAAAGTAGGGGATAAGGTCCTCCTTTTAGGGGTGCTTTACATGTTGCGACATTGCTAGCGATTGCTAGCGATGTCGCGTGCGATAGTCCCGCCCCCGTCAGTGACACGATATGTGGTGATCGCTGCCGTAGCGAACATTATCGCTACGGCAGCGTCACACGCACATATCTGCTCTGCGACGTCGCTGTGACCGGCGAACCACCTCCTTTCTAAGGGGGCAGTTCGTTCAGCGTCACAGCGACGTCACAGCAGCGTCACTGAACCGCCGCCCAATAGAAAAGGAGGGGAGGAGATGAGCGGCCGGAACATGCCGCCCACCTTCATCCTTCCTCCTTTTCCGGTGGACGCAGGTAAGGAGATGTTTGTCATTCCAGCGGCGTCACACATAGCGATGTGTGCTGCCGCAGAAACGATAAACAACATCGTACCTGCAGCAGCACCGATATTATGTAAATGAACGACATGTCAACGAGCAACGATTTTGCATGTTTTTGCGATTGTTGATCGTCGCTCATTTGTTTTACATGCTGCGATGTCGCTACCGGCGCCGGATGTGAGTCACTAACAACGTGACCCCGACGATATATCGGCAGCGATGTCGCAGCGTGTAAAGCACCCCTTACTTCCTAGCAGTGAGAATAAATTGATGGTGAAATGGCAAGGGCCCTATAAGGTTCTTAGAAAGACTGGACCTGTAGTCTTTTGAAATATAAACACCAGATAAAAAAACAAACAAACAAGTAGTAAGGTCTATCATGTTAATTTATTGAAAACTGTCCGTTCAAAAGGGACTTCTATAATGGGTAACGGTACCAACGGACTGCGAAAGTGGGCCAGGGGTGCGGTAAGCTGACACTCCGGGCAGGTTTCGCAGAACCGTTTTACCTCCCCAAAGACCCCGGGCCAATAGAACCTTTGCAATATTCGCTCCTGCGTTTTCTTGACCCCTAGGTGGCCACTCATCAGGTGTTTATGAGCCAAGTCGAGGACCCGCCGGCGATACGGCTGGGGCACGACCAACTGCTCTACCCCCACGCCCCGTATTTCATCTACCCGGTAGAGTAAATCCTGCTTAAGAGCGAAATGGGGGTACCTTACCTGGGCACCGGGCAGCTGTGCCACCCCGTCAACCACTGTCACCCGACTCCGGGCATGTATTAATGTAGGGTCCTGGAGTTGGGCTGTCCCAAACGTATCCGGGGATGCCTCCAACTCCGGGATGGGCTCGACCATCTCAGCCTCTCCTGCCAATACCTCTAGGGGTGACCTATCGGGTTCACATTCTGTCCCTATCATGGGGACCCCTATGGCAGGCGTCCCGGATTCGGGATTGTCGGGCTCAGGTCCCGGACTGTCCAATACCTGAGGGGACTTAGGAGGCCCCTTCCATAGAGTCCAAAAATACGGCAGATCCCTTCCTAGGATCACGTCATAGGGAAGAGTGTTTATAAGTCCCACCTCATGTTGCACCTGACCGCAGGGTGCTGTGATGGTGACAACCCCCGTGGGATAGTCTCGGCGATCCTCATGTATGCAAACCACCCCCACTGTACATCCTGTGGCCTTTACTTCAGCCATTAGGGTTGATCGCACAAGGGTCACTAAGCTTCCGGAATCCAACAAGCTTGTAACCGGACATCCATTCACCTGTATTTGGCACAAGTGGGGCTCAGTTTCCGGGGAGACAAGGTCCGCGGTACACACCGCCTGAGCATACATTGAACCCCGCCGGGTAACCCCACAATCCATGGGCTCCGTGGTGAGTGGACACTGGGCTTCCATATGTCCCACCCGCTGGCACCGCCAACATCTAATAGGGAAGGAAACCCCCTTGACGAGTTGTCGTTTAGGGTACATAGCCTTCCGGACCTCAGGGACGGCGGGCGCGGCCTCAGACGGGACGGTAGCGGACTCCCGCACCGGTGTCAGCGGTGGGTCCTTGGCCCGAGGCTTGGAGGGGCCGGACCGACGGGCGGCACGCAAAGTCTCAGTGTCCCATATCAAGTCCTGCGTAGCCACATGCCGCTCCACCAGCCACACTAATTGGTCCAGGGTACTTGGGTCGCCCTGTCCTACCCACCGTTGAATGGTGACGGGTAAAGTGCGCACAAAGCGATCAACCACTACCCTCTCCACCATTTGCGCAGGGCTCAGAGTGTCAGGCTGCAACCACTTCTTTACCAGATGCAACAAGTCATAGGCCTGGGAGCGTACGGGTTTGACTTCCTCATAGAACCACTGATTTACCCGCTGAGCCCGTACATAGGTATTCACCCCCAACCGAGCAAGTATTTCGGCTTTCAGGGTCTCATATTCTATGGCATCCTCGGTACAGAGGTCCAGGTAACTTTTTGGGGCTCCCCCGTCAGATAGGGCGACAATACCTCAGCCCACTGGGGGGTCGGCAGCTTCTCCCGTTCGGCCACCCGCTCAAACACCGCCAGGAACGCTTCCACATCATTCCCCGGGGTCATCTTTTGCAACGCTTGTCTCACCGCTTTCCGGACGCTGCCGTCGTCACCCGGTCCCGGGGTTGTTGCTGCCGGTCCGGCACGGATCGACTTGGCCAGGAGAACCATCTGTTCTTGGTGCCTTTGTTCTTGCAATTGCAAGGAGTGCTGGTGCTGTTGCTGCTGACGATCCAACGACCGGAGCAGGTGTGCATTGGTCTGTTGTTGCTGTGCATTAGCCTGAGCCAGCTGCTTTAGTATGTCCTCCATGGCGTCGCCGGGTTTGGGCTGTAGTATAGCCGCTCAAATCCAGGACATGCGCTACTGGGTCACCAGGGATGGATGCTACACCTCACCGGGCTGGCATGCCCGCGTTCTCCACCTTCTGTGAGGTAGCGTGGTCGGCTGCGCGGCAGAAGACACAGGATCCAGGCACCAATGGTCACAGCACACGGTTTATTGCACAAACAAAGTCCAAAACAGCACACAACACGTTCCGGAATGTCCTCCTCCTGGACCAACAAGCCAGATTCCAGAAATGGCTCACATGTGTTTCTTTGGCAGAAACTCAGGGAGTTGTGTTCACTCCCTCACACTAGGGGCCCACGACCATGTTCCTGTTTCCTTTTAACCCTCCTTTCAGCCTGCAGGGAAACAGCATTAACCCTGGAGTGGAGTTGCTTTCTATACATGGAGGGAGCACAACCGGGGCGAGACGTACCGGCCGTCATAGACACAGTCTCACACGTCACACGTACTTAACTCCCGAACGCCCTCGCTGTGGGCGGCGAACATCCTCTTCCTGAAGGGGGAAGGACGTTCGGCATCACAGCGACATCACACAACGGCCGCCCAATAGAAGCGGAGGGGCGGAAATGAGCGGGACATACCATCCCGCCCACATCCTTCCTTCCGCATTGCCGGCGGGACGCAGGTAAGATGTGATTGTCGTTCCCGGGGTGTCACACGGAGTGATGTGTGCTGCCTCGGGAACGACGAACTACCGGCGCGTAGAAGGAGGAACGACTTTATGAAAATGAACGATGTGTCAACGAGCAACGATAAGGTGAGTATTTTTGCTCATTCACAGTCGTTCGTAGCTGTCACATGCTACGATATCTCTAACGATGCCGGATGTGCATCACGAAATCCATGACCCCGACGACATATCGCCCGATATATCATAGCGTGTGACGCCGCCCTAAGGCTATGGTCACATGAGACTTTTTTTGGTGAGTTTCTTTTTCCTGACCAAAACCTGATCTTGTGGCAGGAAATCTCCTTTGAGTCATCTGCGTTATTGGTGCGCTTTAGCCAACCACTGGAACTGGGCTGGGGTAGATTCTGAAGGTGGCCGTCATGGGAACGGGACTTTCCACTCACTAGTCAGCACCTGGGGGGTGGCGCTACACTAGGGGGAAGAGAGGAGCAACAGACACACATAGGCCGGTTTCAGATGTCCGTGTTTGATCAGGTACCAGTCACACGCATGGTTATGGTTACATGTGTATCACACGTGTGACATCCGTGTTTGCATACATGTGACACATACCGGGTAAAACACGTGTCTCTGCAATGAAAAGATGATCTATATTTACCTGTATCCAGCGATGCTGTCTTCTGCTCTGCTGCCTACCGCTCCTAACCCCGCTCATTATTTTCATTGATTATTCACTGCCCGAGGATCTGTAAGCCGGAGCATCGTGGGGACAGCGCCGAACAGCACAGCCGAGGACATCGCCGGTGACATGTGAGTATACAGCAGTTTGTGCAGTGACATCCAGGGGGTCATTGGAGTTCCCAATGAACTCTTATGAACCCTTAGAAGTCACCATCGTGACACTCGCTGTAGCGCAGTTGTCACAGGGATGTCATCAGGTCGTCATCAGAGTTCATTGGGAAATCCGATGACCTCCTGGATGTCCCTGCACACACTGCTGGCAGGATACTGACCTGTCACTAGCGATGTCCCCAGCGATGCTGTCCTTGGCGATGCTGTCCTCGGCGATGCTGTCCTCGGCAATGCTGTCTCCAGTGCTGTCACCGCGATGCCCCTGCTCCCAGCTGCTCAGTGCAGTGAATAATCAATTAAAATAATGAGCGGGGTTCAGGAGCGGGAGGCAGCAGAGCGGGAGACAGCATCGCTGGATACAGGTAAATATAGAAAATACTTTTATTTAAAAACCCGTGTTTTCTCCGATCCGTGTCACACTGATGTCACATGGATCACATCAGTGTGCGGTTCGTGTGACACCTGTGCTGCCGGAGAAGAAACGGACATGTCTCCATGTGAGCGTGCAGGGAATAGCGGGGCCACACGGTTCTTGTGAAAACACGGCCGTGTGAGTACACAATAGGAAAACATGGGTACATGTGACATCCGTGCTAAAAATGGATGTCACACATACTTAAAACACGGACATCTGAAACCAGCCATAGTCAGTCTAGTCGGGACTTCAGTCCAGGCTACAAGAGACCACTTAGGAAGGAAGTGCAGCACGGGACCTGTGGCTTGGAGCTGGAAGCTCAGCCCGGGCACTCTTAACCAGAAGGGGGATCTCAGGGTCAGCGGTGGTTACATCTGTGCCGCCCCCGTGGCCAGCAGCCTGCCGCTGCTGCTGCTCGAGTCCGGTGCTCTCCTGTGGGTGGCTCGAGGGTCTCCGGACCCGGGGGTTCTCTGCGGACACCGCGAATAAATGGGGGATGGTTGATTTGGGGACTTATATGTACGGCAGGGCCGTATAAGAGTCCGTGAAGCCACTCACCGTGTGTGGTGAGGTTGAACACCACCGCTGCAGTGACGGGACACCTGGGGGAGATGTTGCGCAGCAAGTTGTTAACCCCTCCGTGGGCAGGAATGGTGGCCCCAGGACCCGATGGGTTGGTTGGTGCAGGGTGATGGGCGACCGCAGGGTGCAGGTGTACTCACTCAGAAGGAAACACACAAGTCTCTGGTAAACCAAGATGATGGTGGTCGGTGCGAGCAGCCGGCTGTGTTCGCCCCCCCCCCCCGGCTGGTGGTCTCTGTCTTTCTCCTGCACCTTTTTGTAATGGTGGACTGCCTGTGCTTGCAACTCCACGAGTCCACTCCCCGGCTGGATGTGGCCGAAGGGGTCCTTTGCCCACAGACGCTGGCCCGTGGGATCTCTGAGCCTTGGCCTGTTTATCCCCTCGGTGGGTTGTTGTCTTCTATTGGGGACTTTGGGTGGGACAGGATCTCTAGTCCTGGCCTCAATCAGTTAATTAGCTAGCCCCCAGTTGCTTCTGGACCTAGCTTCAGGGTCTGAGTACCCCCACTTGTGCTCCGGTTTCCGAGTCGGTTCCCCGGGTCAGTACCGGTGGGCCACTACCCTGTCCCGTTCCACCACGGTTCCACTGAGCCGTCTTCCCGGCTCCTGCAGACAGTGGCCTCTGTATGCCTCCTAGCCAAGGTACCAGGGCACCTACCCTGGCACCTGTTCAGTTTAGGGTTTTGCCTCTGCTGGAGCTGCACCCAGCTCCAGCCCACAATGCTCTCCACTTGAACTTGAGAAAAGACTGACTGACTTTTCACGCTCCGGGCTATCTAAACTCCTAGGTGGGTGTCTTCCAACCGCCTGGTTCCGCCCCTGGTGTGTCTATCTAGCCCCGGGGGTGGCGACTAGGGTTTATGTGGTTGGCTGGTGTTACCTAATGAGGGAAGGGTGTAATGCGGGGCCTTATCTGTGACTACCTGGCTGGCCAGGGCATCACACTCCCCCTTGGTTAAACACAGACCGTCCGCGGGCTGTCCGACCACCACCGGTTTATTTTTGCTTTTGAACTGAAAAAGATAAAAACATATTTACAAGTATAATTACATATATACATTAGATGAAAATTTGGTTTCTTCCCTTACGGGAGGCAGGTTACTTAAACGTTGCATGAAATATAAAACATTTTTATTAACGCGACGGGACTGGGTCCTTTCCATTTTTGCCCACCCAAGCAAACCTAGCCTTGATGCTGCCTCTAAAACCAGGTCAGCACCCCTTTTCCCCAGTCAAGGAAATGGGTTCAGGTGTTGCTCACATGGGTCGGGTAATAAGTTCCTTACCCGGCAGGCTCTCTCAGAGGCCCCACATCCAGGGGATCCCTGACCCGGAGGGTCGTCACCGGTCTCACTAGTGATAGGACCTCGGCCTACAATTTCCCGCAGGCCCTTCCTCCAACCAGCCTCTCCGGAGACTGCAGGACAAATGGAAAAGGGTGCTCCAGGGATTATTTACAAGACCCAGAACGTTTTGTGTTGGCCTGCAAGTTCTCGGCCGTGTCTTTTTAAATGGCATGAAACTTGGTAAAACGGGAATATCAAAGGTGAACTGTCCCAACGGAGACTTAACTGTGGGTAGCCGGGAATCACTACCACTTAACACTCTGTATCATCATCTTCGGGATTGGAGGGTGGCAGAGAGGGGTGGCTGTACTGCAGGGCATTTCGGGGGACCCTCCTCCCACCCCTGCAAACCACCCCTGCTCTCCACAGTGCCAGGTGTAGCTCACCAGCTCTCCGGGCTCCAGATTCCGGTCGGGATGGCCCACGGGAAAGTGCGGATAAACGTCCCTCCGTGACACAAAGACCTCCGCTTCCAGACCCAGCTCAAAGATGAACCCCCATCCACGTCGAGGATCGAACTGCCGGACCTGGCCTTCATCTGTCGGGCCCCTCACCCGAAAGGTGGCATTGCGAACATTGTCCTTCTCCTGGATGATCCGGGACAGGACTTCCGCTTTCCTCTTCTCGCGGGCTGCGATCTCCCAGCCCAGCTGGCACTGCTGCCGCTCCCAATATGGAGCGTCTGCGGCCTGCTCCCGGTAACTTTGCGCGGGGGTCAGGCCCAGTAAGTGATGCACACAGTCCTCGGTAAACCAAACGGCTGGATGGACGGGTCCCGCAGTCGGCTGCAGTGTCTCTCCCTGGACAGGTGATGGCGGCTGTCTTTCCCTGCACCTTGATGTTCTCGTTTGACTACTATGGATCCCCAACGGTAGTCCGCTCCGGGGTATGGATGCCGGAGGAGCCCGTTTGCCCGCAGGCGCTGGCCCTTGGGTCTCTAGCCTTAGGCGGTAGCTGTATACCCTCATGGTGTGGGCGGTTGCCTTCTATCGGGTCTTTGGCTGTTAGGAAACCCCTGGGGTTCCGGTCACACTCGGATTTGACTATTGTCGGCAGCTCCAAGCCTGGTCGGGGTCCGATGGCCCTGCCTGTGTGTGCTGGCTTCATTTCACTCCCCGGTCGCTACCGGCGGGCCAACACCCGACCCCGGTCCTACGGTTCCGCGTCGATTCACCACTCCTGCAGACGGCCACCACCGTCTGCCAACCTTGTTGTCAGTGCCTGGGCCACAAACCCAGACACCCAAGTGCTTACTCCTCACCTTTCGAACTCCAAACTCAATCTCCTCTAAACTCTAACTGACACTTTTACCACCTCCAGGCCTGTGAACTCCTCGGTGGGTGGGGTCAACCACTTGGCTCCGCCCCACCTGGTGTGGACCTCAGACCCTGGAGGGAGGCAACAAGGATTTTGTGTTTGGCTAATGTTACTGTCTGGTGGGGGTGGGGGTGTTTGTGTGTTACCTGTGACGACCTGGCTAGTCCAGGGCGCCACATTCCCCCTTGATGAAATGCAGACCGTCCGCGGGCTGCCTGTCCATCACCGGTTTTATTTTTTTTTCTCAAAACTGTAAAAACATAAATAACATGTCAACATATGAAAACACAAGCATTTTTGTTAGGTCACTTCAACGTTGCACATATAAAAACACTTTTAATAATGACGGACGGACGGATGTCTTCCGCTCTCCCACCCAAGCAACCTAGCCCTGATGCTGCCCCTAAGAAGTGGGCAGCACCCCTTGACCCCAGTCCAGGTTCAGGCTGCCCGAGCGGGAACGGGTACGGTAACTCGCACCCGGCTGTCACTTCAGGGGACCCCACGTCCAAGGGGGACCCCTGGAGGATGGCCACCGGTCCTGGTGGTGGCCGGGCCCCAGCCTTCTCTGCTCCGGGCCCTTCCTCCAATCTGCCTCTCCGGAGGCGGCAACAGTTTCCATCCCACAAAACTATTTACAAGCCCACCAGTTCGTGGCTGGCCTGCCAGTTCTCGGCCATGTCCATGAGCAGTTTCTCATGTGGGTGGTAAAAAACACACAGAGTCCCTCTGGGGACAACTTGCCGGCAACGGCTGGGATAATCACTGTAGCTAATCAGATGATCTTTTTGGTTGATTCATTTTCATTTATTCAAACTGCTGAGGGTCATAACGGGGACAACTTGCTTGCAACGAAGGACCGCTGCTACTACTTGAGGTCGTACTCCTCCAGGACCTCTTCCAGCTCCACATCCGGACGGCTCGGTGGAGGAGGGGGATGGGGCCGCATCTGCACACCGCAGCTCTTCCTTTGCTTCACATCCAAGGCAAACCAGCCCCTCTCCCCGCAGTGACGGGTGTAAGTTACCAGGTCGCCTGGCAATAAATCGTGACCTGGGTGGCCCGTGGGAAGGTTATGGTTTGAGTTGACATCGCGGTGGGCCAGAAACACTTCGGCTTCCAGGCCCGACTCGTAGATGAAACCGAACCCCCTCCGCGTGTCAAACTGCCGGACTTGGCCTTCATACACCGGGCCCCGCACCCGAAAGGTGTCATGGCGGAGGGCATCCTTTTCTTTAATCACCCGCGACATTACTTCGGCCCTCTGCTGCTCTCTGGCGGCGATCTCTCGGCCCAACTGGTTCGTTCCCTGTCCCAATAAGGGGCATTGGCAGACCCCTGCGCCCGGGTCGGGCCCCGCTGGACCGCGCCCACACCGGCCACTACCGGTACTCTTTCGTGGGGGTCCTGCGGTGACGTGGCCTGGACTGCTGCTATGCAGTGGCGGCCTGGTGCAGCCTCAGCCAAGGCAGGGGATTCAGGGACAGCTGGCCTCACCGGTTGGGCCTTCGGGCCTGCAGCGGCCGGTTCCTCCACGGCCGGGCGCACTGCCGGAGCCGGGACGGTCTCGGGTGCTGCCACTTCCGGGGCCGACGACTTCTCGTCGCAGACGGACACCTCCCGCGGTATCTTCCATGGCAGCGGGAGGGATGCGGCCCGTTCACAGATAACGCCCCCAAGTTTAAAGGGGCCAGCTGGAGCCCGCTTATTGAAGTACTGTTCCTGCTGTTCCCGGCTCCGACACAGGTTCCTTTCTGCGTACTCCTGGACCTGTCGGTACAGCGCTCTCCGCCGAGTGTCCCATCCAGCAGTCAAAGGGAGGGTCTCTGGAGCTTCCAAGCCCATTTCTAGGTCCACCAGCAACCGGCCTGGCCGAGCTCTCATCAAATACGCTGGTGTACATTTGGTAGAACTAGAGGGGATGTTATTGTACATATCGACCAGGTCAGGCAGCTTTTCTGGCCACAGGTTCCGCTCTTCTAGCGGTAACGTCTTGAGGAGACCAGGACCAGATGGTTCATCTTTTCCCACATGCCATTAGTCTGGGCATGGTAAGGCGTGGTCCGAATCTTCTTGCAGCCGTACAACTAGCAGAATTCTTGAAACACCTCCGCTTCAAAAGCCGGACCCCGATCAGTAAGCACCCTCTCCGGGTATCCATGCGGTCGGCAAAAATAGGCCTGGAATGCTCTAGCGGCGGTACAGCCGGTCAGGTCCTTGACTGGGACAACCACCATGAATATCGAATAGTGGTCTACGATGGTCAGGGCGTAGGTGTACCCACTTTGGCTAGTGGTGAGTTTAATGTAGTCCAGGGCGACCAACTCCAGCGGCTTATGAGTGATGATTGGGCGTAGAGGGGCCTTCTGGCTGGCCTCGTCCCTTCTTCTCAGTGCACAGGGACCACACTCTCGGCACCAGGCCTCCACAGACTCCCACATCCCACTCCAGTAGAACCGCTCTCTCAACAGCATCTCCAGCTTCTTCCACCCAAAGTGCCCGGCACCGTCATGGTAAGCCCGTAGAACTGTGGGCACACTAGCCTGAGGAACCACTAGCTGACAAACCTTCTCATGGGTCTTCGGGTTGATCAGTTCCCGATACAGTTTCCCCTGGTCCGTATGCAGCCGGGCTCGTTCTTTCCACAGCCATTGGGCTTCGGGGGGAGCAGAAGGGTCCATTCTAGCGGAACCTTGTTCAATCATGGTCTTGACCACTTGGACGGCAGGCGATTGGTCTTGGGCTTATTGCCATCCCTCACTGGGTAACGGGTCCAGGCTCGCTTGTTGCTGCTTGACATGCAACTGCTTGACTGGTGGCCGGTGAAATGCGGGCAGCTCGATTTCTTCGAGATCATCGCCTTCCGGCCCATCATCCGATAGGTGGGGCATCCGGGATAGCGCGTCCGCATTGGTGTTCTTGCGGCTGGCTCGGTACTTGATCGTGAAGTCATAGTTAGACAGCCCGGCCACCCACCGCTGCTCCAACGCGCCCAGCTTGGCCGTGTCCAGATGGGTTAGCGGCTTATTGTCCGTATAGGCGGTGAAGTTAGCTGCTGCGCGGTAATGGCGGAATCGCTCAGTAATGGCCCACACCAAGGCTAGGGACTCAAGCTTGAAGGAGCTGTAATTTTCAGGGTTCCTCTCCGTGGGCCGGAGTTTTCTGCTGGCGTGGGCGATCACTTTTTCCCTTCCGTTCTGGACCTGGGACAGGACGGCTCCCAAGGCTACATTACTGGCATCGGTGTAGAGGATGAATGGGAGATTATAGTCGGGGTACGCCAGGATTTCTTCCCCGGTCAAGGCCGTCTTCAGCTGGCGGAAGGACTCTTCGTGCTTCTCTTCCCAGGCCAACGGGGTTCCAGAGGGCCTGCCACCCTTGGTCTGTCCCACGAGGAGGTCTTGCATGGGGGCGGCCATCTTCGTGTATCCCTTAATGAAGCGACGATAGTAGCCAACTAGGCCCAGGAACTGTCTCACCTCTCTCATCTCTCTCACCGTGGTCGGGCTCGGCCAGTCCAGAATGGCAGTGATCTTCTCGGGATCTGGGGCGACGCCTTCCGCGCCCACCACATGTCCGAAGTACTGTACCCTGGGTTTCAGTAGGTGGCACTTAGAGGGCTTCAATTTCATCCCATATTTGGCTAGGGATGCGAACACTTCAGCCAGATATTCCAGATGAGCCTCGTACGTCTGGGAATACACGATCACATCGTACAGGTACAGTAGGACCGTTTCGAAGTTGAGATGTCCCAGGCAGCACTCCATGAGCCGTTGGAAGGTTCCAGGGGCATTGCACAGCCCGAACGGCATGCTGTTAAACTCGCAGAGTCCCATGGGAGTGGCGAATGCTGTCTTCTCACGGTCCTCTGGCGCGACCGCTACCTGCCAGTACCCGCTAGTAAGGTCAAGGGTAGAGAAGAAGTTAGCAGTTCTCAGTGCAGCTAGCGACTCTTCGATACGGGGAAGAGGATAGGCATCTTTCTGCGTGATCTGGTCGATCTTCCGGTAATCCACACACATTCTCATGGTGCCGTCCTTCTTCTTTACCAGCACCAGTGGGACTTCCCAGGGACTATAACTATCCCGAATGACCCCTGCCTCCTTCATGTTCCTCAACATGTCTTTGGCGCATTGATAGTGTGCTGGCGGAATGGGCCTGTACCTTTCTTTGATGGGTGGGTGTAGGCCTGTAGGGATATGGTGTTGATCCCCTTAATCCTCCCGAAATCTAATGGGTGCTTGCTGAAAACCTGTTCATACTCTTGCACTACCCTGTATACCCCCTCTTTGTGATGCGTGGGTGTGGTTTCAGTACCTACATGTAGTTCCTGGCACCACTCCTCTAAAGGCCACTTTACACACACAGATAAATCTTTGGCAGATCTGTGGTTGCAGTGAAATCATGGACATATTGTTCCATTTGTACACAGCCACAAACCTGGCACTGATTGTCCACAATTTCACTGCAACCACAGATCTGCCAAAGATTTATCTGTGTGTGTAAAGTGGCCTTAACTGTTCAGGGGGTGTATGGTTACTGGCAGGGGATGCTGAGGTAGGAGGGACGGCTTCGTGAATGGTGTGAGGGTCTAAAGTGAGCAACTTGGCGAACGTAGCGTAATGGGGGTGCCTAACTTCCTCCTCTCCACAATTCAGCACTCTTACAGGCACTCTCCCCTTTTTAACGTCAACCACCCCTCTGGCCGCCATCACCGTGGGCCAGTGTTCAAAAGGCGTGGGTTCCACCATCGCCGGGTAGTCGCGCCCCTGGGGGCCTACTGCTGTTCTGCACCAGATCATCACCTCACTTCGGGGTGGCACTACTAAGGGGGCCACATCCATCACCCTCACTCCACCAATCTCTCCGCCAGTCGAGTTCACTTGCTGCCGCTACAGAAGGGCCTGGATGTCACGCTGCACAGCCCTCTGTCGGCCCCCTCCGGCTGTGGCGGCCAACTGCTGCAACAGATTCAGCACCTCACTCATACAATGCTCCATCACATTGGTCCCCAAGATTACTTTCGGGGTATGATCACTGGGTTCATTCATTACCACAATCATCCCTTGATTCTTTAACTCTGCACGTCCCACAGTCAGGGTCACTTGCTTGTATCCCACCTGGGTCAGCGGGAGTCCATTGGCTGCGACAAGGGTCAGGCTATCATCAGAGGGGGCAAGTTCATCAGTGCCCCAATACTGCTGGTACAGTGTATATGGTATAGTGGTTACCTGTGATCCTGTGTCCAAGAGGGCCATGAGCGGAACGCCATCCACTGCCAGGGGGATCATGGGGCGAGCTCCGACGGGGGGGGGCGTTGGTGTCTAGTCCTGAGGATTGGCCCTTGGCCCCAGGGGTTGCTCGTTTAACGGGCACCGCCTAGAGTAGTGGCCAGGCTTGCTGCACCTGTAACAAATAGGAAGCCCATACCGTGAGTCATTGGTCCTTCTCCGCTGCATCCAGGGGACGTCCTCCGGGCTGTTGGCGAGCTGGATCCCTCCTGGGGGCTTGACTCTCGTCGGAAGCTGGAGTGCGGCGAGGATCTTTGCTAGGTCTCCATCCATGCGGTGGACCTGGGCCGCTAGTTCCTCCATCATCCCGATGGGCGCTGCAGGGGCCGGTAGAGCTGGGGGTGGAGGTGCCACCAAGATAGGAGCGGTCTCAGCCTGCCATGAAGCCGCCTCAGGAGCGTCTGGCGTTGGGGCCTGCAGGCCTTGATGGCCCACTCTTTCAGCACTGCAAAGTCCAGATTGGGGTGTTCTAAGGCCCACACCTGCAGCTGCTTGCGGTCTTCCACGGACCCCAGCCCTTGCAGGAATTGTTCTACTAGCAACTTATTGCTGTCCACATCATTAATAGTGTCCACACGCTTCAGTGTACGGAGGGCTGTTTGCAGGCGCAGGGCGTAGTCTCTTACATTGTCTGCAGGCCGCTTCTGTGCGGGTCTCAAAAGCGATTTGTAGTTTCTCGAAAATGGTAGTCACCGAGGCCCGGTCCGCATCGGTCCAGGTCTCTGCCTCCTGCTCATCCGCGTCGGTTAGCTGCCCTAACACTACCGCTGCCCGTTGCCTATCAGCCAAGGGATATAAATCAAGGACTGGGCTAATCTTTTTCCGGAACACCTGCAAAGCATCAGGCTTCCCATCGTACTGCGGTAGCCAGGTAGTACCGGGCACATAGGGCAGGGAGAACGGCATCACCTGGGCGACCGATGGGCCTGCGGCCTCCCCCGCTCCTGCGGCCGGAGCATGGGCTATCCCGCTTCCAACTACGGGTGCGGCGGCAGCTGCAACCGCCACTCCTCCAACAGCTCCGTCGGGCGCAGAAATCTTTTTCCCGTTGCCCCTTGGTTCTCTTCAGCACCTCCGTTCGTTGGGGGCAGGGCTTCGCTTTTGCGCCTTCCCTGCTCGAAGAAGACGCTCGAGCGGGAGATTTTCGCGCCAAGCTGGCGGCGCTTCAAAATTTTCGGCCGACACCACCGGCGGAGATCACAAGGCGCACTTTTACTGGTAAGTATATGGGCTCAATCCTGTTCACAGCGCTAAGTTGTCAAGGGCGGGGAGGACGCCGCTGCCGCGCGCTCGCTAACGCTACGGTCCGGCGCTGCTGTGGCTACTGCTACTCGTTGGCTCGAGTGGTGGGCCGGATCCGGGGACTCGAGCGGCGCTCCTCGCCCGTGAGTGAAAAGAGTGGTTTGTTTGGGGGATTTAGTCCGTGATGCCACCCACGAGTTGTGGTGAAGATGGGCACCACCGCTGCTGGTGACGGGGATCCCGGGAGCGATGGTGGGGAGCAGCTGGGATGTTGTTTTCCCCCTCCGTGGGTAGGGGTCGGTGGTCCTGGGGCACGGTGATGTGACGGGGAGGCAGGGTTGGTGAGGTGCAGGGTTGCAGGGACAGCGCAGCGCGGTGCCGGATGGCACGGGTGTACTCACTCAGTAAGAGATGCACAAAGTCCTCGGTAAACCAAACGGCTGGATGGACGGGTCCCGCAGCCGGCTGCAGTGTCTCTCCCCAGACAGGTGATGGCGGCTGTCTTTCCCTGCACCTTTGTGTACTTGTTTGACTACGATGGATCCCCAACGGTAGTCCGCTCCCCGGGGTATGGATGCCGGAGGAGCCCGTTTTCCCGCAGGCGCTGGCCCTTGGGTTTCTAGCCTTAGGCGGTAACTGTATACCCTCATGGTGTGGGCGGTTGCCTTCTATCGGGTCTTTGGCTGTTAGGAAACCCCTGGGGTTCCGGTCACACTCAGATTTGACTATTGTTGGCGGCTCCAAGCCTGGTCGGGGTCCGATGGCCCTGCCTGTGTGTGCTGGCTTCACTTCGCTTCCCGGTCGGTACCGGCGGGCCAACGCCCGACCCTGGTCCTATGGTTCCGCGTCGATTCACCACTCCTGCAGACGGTCACCACCGTCTGCCAACCTTGTTGTCAGTGCCTCGGCCACAAACCCAGACACCCAAGCGCTTACTCCTCACCCTTCGAACTCCAAACTCGATCTCCTCCAAACTCTAACTGACACTTTTACCGCCTCCAGGCCTGTAAACTCCTCGGTGGGTGGGGCCAACCGCTTGGCTCTGCCCCACCTGGTGTGGACATCAGACCCTGGAGGGAGGCAACAAGGATTTTGTGTTTGGCTAATGTTACTGTCTGGTGGGGGTGTATGTGTGTTACCTGTGACGACCTGGTTAGTCCAGGGCGCCACACTCGCACGTCTCTGTCCTTTACACGTCTCTTATACTCACACGTCTCCATCCTGTGCTTATCTCTAAAGGCTGCTTTACACGGTACGACCGATTGTGCAATTTCACAATCGATCGTACCCGCCCCCGTCTTTTTTGCGTCACGGGCAAATCGCTGCCCGTGTCGCACAAAGTCAGTAACCCCCGTCACACATACTTACCTCTCGTTCGACCTCGCTGTGGGCGGTGAACGTCCACTTCCTGGAGTGGGAGGGACGTTCGGCGTCACAGCGACGTCACACGGCCGCCGGCCAATGGAAGCGGAGGGGCGGAGATGAGCGGGACGTAAACATCCCGCCCACCTCCTTCCTTCACATTGCCGGAGGCGGCCGCGTGACGCAGGTGAGCGGCTGTTCATCGTTCCCGGGGTGTCACACGGAGCGACGTGTGCTACCCCGGAAACGATGAACAAGTAAAATAAACGATATTATGGAACGTAGCGAGCAGTACACGACTCACGATTTGTGAGCGATACTGCGTCGCTAGGAGGTGTCACACAGGCCGGCATCGCCAGCGATGCCGGATGTGCGTCACAAAAACCGTGACCCCGACGATCTATCGCACGATAGATTGTCTGGTGTAAAGCAGCCTTTATACTCGCATGTCTCCATCCTGTACACGTCTCTTATACTCACACATCTCCATCCTGTACACGTCTGTTATACTCGCACGTCTGCATCCTGTACACGTCTCTTATACTCGCACGTCTCCGTCCTGCACACGTCTCTTATACTCGCACGTCTCCGTCCTGCACACGTCTCTTATACTCGCATGTCTCCATCCTGTAACACGTCTCTTATACTCACACGTCTCCATCCTGTGCTTATCTCTTATACTCGCACGTCTCCGTCCTGTACACATCTCTTATACTCGCACGTCTCTGTCACGCTCCCCGGGTCCTCCGCTCCGCTCCCCGGGTCCTCTGCTCCGCTCCCCGGCTCACCTGCCACGCTCCCCGCTCTCCAGCCTCCAGTGCCCGCGCTTCCCAAGCCTCCTGGTCCCCGCTCCCGGCGCCCGTCGGCTTCCCAGTCCCTGGTCGGCTCTGCTGCGTCCTCCTCTCAGCTTCCTGCCCTGGCTTCTGGCACCCGGGCCGCGCGCATGCGCATTAGGGCGCGCGCGCGGTCACTGACCCTTTCTTAAAGGGCCAGTGTCCACTGACAGGAAATGATGCATACAGGTACAGGGTATAAAGGGGGTTAATGTCCAAGGGAGCGGGGCCTGTTCTTAGTGTTTTCCCAAGCTAGGAGTCAGGTCTCCTTGTGTTCTGTGAGATACTTACCTCTCTGTCTTCTAGAGCCGATCCTGCATCGCCATCCGGTCCTGCTGTATCTCGAACCCCGAACGCTGCCCATCTGCCATCCTCACAGTCCGTACCATCTCGGTTCCCTGCGGTGACCCGTCATCTCGCTCCAACGGTTCCGGACCCCGCCAGACATCATCACGGCTTCCGAACCTGAGCTCCGTCACCCGGACCAACATCAGTGACCTCGTGGTCCCAGGGACTTCTCCATTGTGTTCCAATGCACGGACTGTCCTGCTACCTAAAGTGCTCCGGCTACCGGACTCCTTTCCCTCATCGGGGAGTTCGGCCCAGTGGATCCACCTCCCGGGTCTGCGCATCCATCTGGCCCTAACAGTAAGAACAGGCCATGGATCCCGCCGAAGCACTAGCGGCCTTGCAAGAGGAACTCCAACGCCAGCGTGAAGTCCAGACCCGCATGCTGAACTTTATGACCTCCGTGGATGCCCGCTTGAACACGCTACAAGCCTCGGTTACATCTTCAGCGCCCCGGGTCTCCACTAGTCAATCCACGGCCCCCGCTCCTGTGGCAGCCTCCTCGGATGCTTCCAGACTGCGTTGTCAGGTTTCCGGGATTTCCAGTTCTCTTTTGAAAGAGCTTGCCCTCGGTTAACATGGAGTTTACTGTTCTGTTGCCCTACTTCCTGTCCAGCTGCTTAAAAGGCCGCCTCTAAGCCTAGTCCAGTGCCTGAGTATACTGCTTGCTGTGTGCTCCTGCTTTGCTGCTCCTATTTCCTGATTGCCTTTGGATCCTCTTGAAAGACTATCGACTCTGGACCGTACCCGGTTTCTTCAAGCTGTGCCCGGACTCCGTCTGCCGTCTTTGGTCAGCACTTCTGCCTGGTTCCTTCCGGTTCGTAACCACTCTGGACTATCATCCCGTACGGACACTTCTGGACTTTACCACTTGCCCCTTGTGTCCCGGCTGCTGCGCATTTAGGCCTTCCGGGGTGATTGCCAGACAGTCCCTGTATAGGGGTTCGCTCTTGGTGGTCTCCCTGGGGGAGTCCGGTGCGTGGCCCCGGGAATTCCCTCCGCTCCGTTTCGGGAAGGTATTTCGTGTGTTATTGTTCTACTGTGTTTGTTCCGTTGTGTACCTATCGTGGTTACATATTATAAACATCTTTGTACCAAGAACTCGTCTCTGGCTGTCATTGCCCTAACGCTATCGAAATCCTCAGAACATACAATAGTATTACATTATACTCAGGCCATAAAAGGATTTTGCTGGGGCAATGACTGAGACACGAGTAGATCAGCTCTTTTCCATGATTAACTCCTTGCAGCAGGAGATGGAGGCGGTACAAACTAAACTTAGAGATGTGGAGGCACAGCTGGGCCATGATCACCAGGTACTGGGTCCGGCTATTCAGGATTTGCAAGTCAGAGTGGAGGCTCAGGAAGCCGTCCCCACTACGTCCGTATCAACTGCCGGTATGCCTAGGTTACCCCCATTCCGTTTCAATGGTGATCGTAGTCAGTTTCGTGGATTTGTTAACCAATGTATACTGTTTTTTGATGTACATGCCGATTATTACCGTTCTGACCGGTCAAAAGTGTTATGTATAATCATTTTATTAACCTCACGAGCACTGGCTTGGGCTAATCCTATGATAGAGAATCGGGATATCCGTTTAAATCACCTGGATGACTTTCTGACCGCAATGGCGCAAATGTTTGATGATCCGAATCGCCGTGCTACCGCTGAATCGGCTCTCCTTTCCTTACGTCAGGGAAAGCGTTCTGTCGTTGAATACGCCACTGAGTTCAAGAGGTTAGTGGTAGACACCGACTGGGGAAACAATGCATTATTGTCTGTTTTCAGAAAAGGTTTGTCCGGTACCATCAAGGACGAGTTAGCTCGTTCCGAATCTCCAGGGGATTTGGAACCGTTTCTCCAGCACTGTGTGCGTATTGATACCCGCTTGACGGAACGTAGACAGGAAAAATGGGCAGCCGTAAACCGGGTAACCAACTCTGCGTTTCCTTCCAGAGAACCCGCTCTCAGGATGCCACGGGAGGCCGAGGACGTTCCTATGCAAGTGGACTCTCTGCAAAAGCGAGAGACCAACGAACGTCGTGAACACCGGCTCCGTGAGCGTTTGTGTTTCTATTGCGGTCAATCGGACCATTTCTTGATTGACTGCCCGAGACGTCCAAATCGCCCAAATAAGGTATTGGCAGCCATGGCAGAGTGTGACAACACGGACGCAGAGTCCGATATCTCTGAGGCAAGTGGACACCTGGATGCGGTATTTCCCTTGACTGTAATGTCCACATCACCGAAAGACTCAGAAGGGAAATATACCCATTGCTCGCTTCCCATTCAGATCCGGTGGGAGGGACAGCTAATACCTACATCTGCAATGATAGACTCTGGGGCAGGGGGAAATTTCATGGACTCTTCTTTTGCCAGGAAACACGGTATCCGGACTCAGCAAAGATCCTCACCGGTTACCATGGAGACGGTAGACGGATCTCCGTTAGTTTCTGGACCAGTTGATCGGGGAAACAGTACCCCTAGAATGCGTGATGAAGCCAGGTCAGCAGGAGACCCTTGTTTTCATGTTGATTTCTTCTCCTCATTTTCTGATTATTTTAGGAATTCCGTGGCTACGGTCTACGAATCCAGTCATCGATTGGGAGACTAAGGAAATATCCTTCCCACCGCAGAGTGGTCCGACCATTAGTCCAACTGTACCGGTTCCAGTAACACCGAATGCGGAGGGCACTGTACAGGTACCTGTTTTACCCCCGGTTTATCATGACTTCGCTGATATATGCGACAAAAGAAAAGCCGATCGGCTTCCCCCGCATAGACCGTATGATTGCCCCATAGACTTACTCCCAGGGGCAGAGATTCCGTTTGGTCATGTCTACCCGTTGGCGGCACCTGAGCTAGAAGCACTAAAGGAGTACATCGATGAAAGTCTAGCCAAGGGATTTATTCGCCCGTCTACCTCACCAGCAGGGGCACCCATCTTTTTCGTGAAAAAGAAAGAGGGGACTCTGAGGCCCTGTATTGACTACCGGCAACTGAATAAAATAACCATCCGGAACCGGTATCCGTTACCGTTGATTCCTGAGCTATTGGAGAGAGTCCAACAGGCAAAAATATTCACTAAATTGGATCTCCGTGGGGCATATAATCTACTTCGCATACGTCCCGGAGACGAGTGGAAAACCGCGTTCCGATGTCGGTATGGACATTATGAGTACCTAGTGATGCCTTTTGGACTTTGTAACGCTCCCGCGGCTTTCCAACATCTAGTTAACGATATTTTTAGGGATATAATGGACCAATTCATGGTGATTTATCTGGATGATATCCTGATCTTTTCTGATTCCCTACAGGAACACCAGGAGCACGTCAAGACCGTACTTACCCGTCTGAGGGATAACCACCTGTACATTAAACTGGAGAAATGCGAATTCCATTGCTCACAAATACAATTCTTAGGTTATGTCATCTCTCCTCAGGGACTGAACATGGAGTCTGGCAAGATACAAGCAATTCTAGACTGGCCGGAACCGGGAAACATCAAAGAGGTACAACGCTTTGTCGGTTTTGCCAACTTTTACCGACGCTTTATCCGTAACTTTTCAGAGATCGTCCGTCCCATCACTCTGTTAACCAAGAAAGGACAGAAGTTTGTGTGGTCCGCCCAGGCCCAGGAAGCTTTCCATCGTCTCAAGGTTTGTTTTACCTCAGCGCCAATATTAGTACATCCGAATCCCGCACTTCCCTTTATCGTGGAAGTCGACGCTTCCGACTATGCATTAGGGGCAATCCTTTCTCAAAGGACTGGGGACAAGAGTCTCTTGCATCCGTGTGCTTTCTTTTCTCGCCGGTTGTCCCCTGCAGAAAGGAACTATGACATTGCGGACAAGGAATTGTTGGCGATTATTTCAGCTTTTAAGGAATGGAGACACCACTTACAGGGAGCTGCGCAGCAAGTGATAGTACTCACAGATCATCGTAACCTGGAATTTCTTAAGTCTGCCAGGTGCCTGTCTCCACGGCAAGCCCGTTGGAGCTTATTCCTTAACCAGTTCAATTTTATCGTTACATACCGTCCAGGTTCACGTAATGGGAAAGCCGATGCCTTGTCCCGAATCCACGCCGTGGACTCCGTGCCTGGAACCCCGTCTCAGACCGTGTTATCGGATGCCAATTTCGTTGGAGTAATCCAGGACCAGGACTTGTGGAAGGACATCAAGCTGGCCTATGATGGTGACGTATTTCTTGCTGCCCCCCCGAATGATGTAACTCTTGTTCTTCGGAATGGTGTGTGGTTGAGAGAGCGACGCATTTATGTCCCGGAGGCCGTAAGACTTCGGGTTCTCAAGTTGGTCCATGACTCCGTGTTGGCTGGTCATAGGGGGGTACAGAAGACGCAGGAATTTCTGAGCCGTTTTTTCTGGTGGCCTACCTGTTTAAAAGATGTAAAGGACTATGTCCACTCATGTGTGGTTTGTGCCCGGTGCAAGGTCCCTCGTGTGGCTCCTACGGGACTCCTCCAACCGTTACCCGTTCCATCTCGCCCTTGGGGATCTATCTCAATGGATTTTATTGTGGAGTTGCCAGTCTCAGGCGGTCACAATACCATTTTAGTGGTGGTGGATCGGTTGACGAAAGCTGCTCACTTTATTCCGTGTACCGGTCTTCCCTCAGCCGCAGAGACAGTGGATTTGGTTATCCAGAACGTATTCCGATTGCATGGGGTACCAGACGAGATCATCTCTGACCGGGGCGTGCAGTTCACGTCTAGGTTCTGGAAGGAGTTTTGTACGGCACTCCAGATTGATGTCTGTTTGTCTTCTGCATACCATCCTCAGACAAATGGGCAAACCGAACGGACTAATCAAACCCTGGAACAATACCTTCGATGTTATGTCAGCCATCTGCAGGACGATTGGTTGAAGATGCTTCCGTTGGCGGAGTTCTCATATAACAACACTCAGAGCAGCTCCACTAAGGTAACGCCCTTTTTCGCTAACTTGGGTTACCATCCGAATGTTCTGCCTAGGTCACCGGTTGCAGTTTCGGTGCCAGCGGTGGAGGACAGATTGACAGAGCTACGACGAAATCTGGAGGTTCTAAAGGACACTGTGGCTACGGCTCAGGAGCATTACAAGAGGTCGGCAGACACTCACCGGAAACCGGCACCCATGTATAAGGTAGGGGACTCTGTATGGTTATCCACCAAAAACCTGAGATTGGGTGTTCCTTCGCAGAAGCTGGGACAAAAATTCATCGGTCCGTTTAAGATCACCGGAATCGTGAGCCCTGTGGCCTGTCGGCTGCGGTTACCGCACCATCTAAAGGTACACCCGGTCTTTCATGTTTCTCTCCTCAAACCCGTTTCTCCTAATACGTTTCATGGTCGTGTCGTGCCTCCTCCTCCGCCTGTGATGGTTGACGGCGAGGAGCAGTTCGTGGTTGAGGACATTATTGACTCCCGGCTCCATCGTCGTCGGCTTCAGTATCTGGTACGTTGGCAGTGGTACACCCCCGAGGACGATTCCTGGGAACCGGTGGGTAACATTCGGGCACCCCGGAAGATTGCTCAGTTTCATCGGCGGTACCCGGACAAGCCAGGCCCTGATCCGTCCTGAGGCCGTTTCTGGGGGGGGGGAGTAATGTCAGGTTTCCGGGATTTCCAGTTCTCTTTTGAAAGAGCTTGCCCTCGGTTAACATGGAGTTTACTGTTCTGTTGCCCTACTTCCTGTCCAGCTGCTTAAAAGGCCGCCTCCAAGCCTAGTCCAGTGCCTGAGTATACTGCTTGCTGTGTGCTCCTGCTTTGCTGCTCCTATTTCCTGATTGCCTTTGGATCCTCTTGAAAGACTATCGACTCTGGACCGTACCCGGTTTCTTCAAGCTGTGCCCGGACTCCGTCTGCCGTCTTTGGTCAGCACTTCTGCCCGGTTCCTTCCGGTTCGTAACCACTCTGGACTATCATCCCGTACGGACACTTCTGGACTTTACCACTTGCCCCTTGTGTCCCGGCTGCTGCGCATTTAGGCCTTCCGGGGTGATTGCCAGACAGTCCCTGTATAGGGGTTCGCTCTTGGTGGTCTCCCTGGGGGAGTCCGGTGCGTGGCCCCGGGAATTCCCTCCGCTCCGTTTCGGGAAGGTATTTCGTGTGTTATTGTTCTACTGTGTTTGTTCCGTTGTGTACCTATCGTGGTTACATATTATAAACATCTTTGTACCAAGAACTCGTCTCTGGTTGTCATTGCCCTAACGCTATCGAAATCCTCAGAACATACAATAGTATTACATGCGTTTGGCCTCACCACCCCGGTACGCCGGAGATCCCAAGACCTGCAGGGGGTTTATAAACCAATGCTCCCTCCATTTCACGCAGCTGCCCCATTTGTTTGCCTCCGACCAAGTCAAGGTCGCCTTCATCATGTCTCACCTAGAGGGCGAGGCACTGGCGTGGATGAACCCTTTGTGGGAGAAGGAGGACCCTATGACCAAGAACCTCCAGGAGTTCCTGCAGGCCTTTCGCAGCACCTTTGACGAACCCGGACGCGCCTCCGCGTCTGCTTCATCTCTTCTCCGGTTACGTCAGGGGACTCTGACGGTGGGTCAATACGCCATCCGTTTCCGCACCTTGGCTTCAGAACTCGGGTGGAATAACGAGGCCCTAACCGCCGCCTTCTGGGAAGGACTCTCGGGTCGAATCAAAGATGAGCTGGCTGGACGTGACGTACCGTCCACCCTGGACGCCCTGATTACCCTAGCGACTCGAGTGGACATACGCTTTCAGGAGCGGTCCAAAGAGGTGTCCCGTGAGAGACGTCCGGTAAGGCATTCCTCTCCTCCACCGAAGCCCGCCGTACTCCAGTCAACGGCCTCTGGTGTCTCCATCCATGAGCCCATGCAGATCGACCGTGTGCGACAGTCAGAACAACGCAGAGCAGAGCGGCTCGCCAAGGGTCTCTGCTTCTACTGCGGAGAGGGCACACACCTGCTACGCTCCTGTCCAGAGAGGCCGGGAAACTCCAAAGCCTAGGGTTGGTAGGAGAGGCCACCCTAGGCGCTGGGACTCTCTCAGACCCAGTTACATGGACTGTGCAAGTGACAACGGGAGAGACGCGGTTTACGGCTGAGGCGTACCTCGATTCTGGGGCAGCAGGCAATTTCATCCAGCAGGCCACGGTGGACAAATACCAGGTGCCTGTTACTCCACTCGCCAAACCTCTTGTGATTGCCTCTGTGGATGGGAGACCCCTCTCTGACACCATCTCCTGGATCACCAAGCCGCTTGAACTGCGTATCGGTGCTCTGCACACCGAGAACATTGCTCTCTACGTCCTCCCACATATGTCACATCAAATCCTGCTGGGCCTTCCTTGGTTGCGGACACACGAGCCTTCAGTCAGCTGGGGCACTGGCGATATCACTCGATGGGGGTCTTCTTGCCATGAGAACTGTCTGAAGACCATACAACCTATCCGGCGACCTCCGGCTCCCGAGTCCCTACCGGGACTGCCCTCAGCCTATTGGTCCTTCGTGGACGTCTTTGATAAGAAGGAGTCCGAAGTACTTCCGCCACATCGTCCTTACGATTGTGCCATTGATTTGCTCCCGGGAACTACACCACCTCGAGGACGGATATATCCACTGTCTCCAGCCGAAACAAGGGCTATGTCTACGTACATCACAGAGAGCCTGGCTAAGGGATTCATTCGGAGATCCTCCTCTCCTGCTGGAGCAGGCTTCTTCTTCGTAAAGAAGAAAGAGGGCGACCTACGCCCATGTATAGACTACCGGGGATTGAACCTAATCACCGTAAAAAACAAGTACCCCCTACCGCTCATCCCTGAATTGTTTGATCGGCTCAGAGGAGCTCGTGTGTTCACCAAGTTGGATCTTCGGGGTGCCTACAACCTGGTCCGTATCTGCTCAGGGGATGAATGGAAGACCGCGTTCAACACTCGCGATGGGCACTATGAATACTGCGTGATGCCCTTCGGCCTGTGTAACGCACCAGCAGTCTTCCAACAATTAGTGAACGATGTGTTCCGGGACCTTCTCTACGTTTGTGTGGTGGTATATCTGGATGACATCCTTGTCTTCTCTCCGGACCTCCAGACCCACCGAGAGAACGTGCAACTGGTTCTACAAAGACTGAGAGAGAATCGTCTGTACGCCAAGTACGAGAAGTGCGTCTTCGAACAGTCTTCTCTCCCCTTCCTGGGTTACCTCATCACCGATACCGGACTGCAGATGGATCCAAAGAAGGTCTCTTCCGTTCTCAACTGGCCTCCTCCTTCTGGACTGAAGGCAATCCAACGCTTTCTGGGATTCGCCAACTATTACCGCCAGTTTATTCCTCACTTCTCGGCTCTGACTGCTCCTCTTTCCGCCTTGACCAAGAAGGGGGCTAATCCAAAGGACTGGTCATCTGCAGCTGACGCCGCGTTTGGCTCTCTAAAGCGAGCCTTTGCCTCCTCTCCTGTACTCCATCGTCCAGAGTTAAACCGCCAGTTCACCTTGGAGGTGGATGCCTCCTCCTCGGGAGCCGGAGCAGTGCTCATGCAGAAGTCCTCCTCCGGGAAGATGGTGACTTGCGGTTTTTTCTCCAAGAGCTTCTCAGCGCCTGAACGCAACTACACCATCGGTGACCGAGAGCTGTTGGCAGTCAAACTGGCTCTGGAGGAATGGCGCTATCTTCTGGAAGGAGCAGTGTACCCCGTCATTATTTACACGGACCACAAAAACCTGGAATACCTGCGGACGGCTCAGCGACTGAACCCACGGCAAGCCAGGTGGTCCTTGTTCTTTGCCCGGTTCGACTTCCAGCTCCATTTCCGACCCGCGAACAAGAATGTACGCGCTGATGCCTTGTCTAGGTCTTTCATGCCCATGGAGCAGGAGGAAGAGACATCCCAACCCATCATCTGCCCTAGTAAGATCATTCCGGTGGCTCCTGTCACTCTGGCCCAGATACCGCCTGGGAAGACCTATGTCTCTGAGACTGACAGGCAAAGAGTGTTACACTGGGGCCATGCCTCGAAAACAGCCGGTCATGCAGGTCAGAAGAGAACATGGAGTGCGATTGCACGTCATTACTGGTGGCCATCTCTTCGCACGGACGTCGCCTCTTTTGTCTCTGCCTGCTCCTCTTGTGCCAGGAACAAGACTCCCAAACACCTGCCATATGGCCGTCTTCTGCCTCTGCCCATACCCTCAGTTCCCTGGCAACACATAGCGATGGACTTTATTACGGACTTGCCATTGTCCTCCGGACACACAGTCATATGGGTCGTGGTGGATCGGTTCTCTAAAATGGCCCATTTCGTTCCTATGGCTGGACTGCCCTCTGCCCAGGAACTCGCGGACGCCTATATACATCACATCTTCCGCTTGCATGGCTTTCCATCACACATAGTGTCCGACAGAGGAACTCAGTTCACCTCCCGCTTCTGGAGGGCTCTCTGTAAACATCTGGGAGTGACTCTGGACGTTTCTTCGGCCTACCATCCTCAGTCGAACGGCCAAGTGGAACGGGTCAATCAGATTTTGACCTCTTTCTTACGTCACTACGTCAACGCCCATCATGACGATTGGTCCACGCTTCTTCCTTGGGCTGAATTCTCCCATAATCACCACGTCAGTGAGTCCTCCTCCAGTTCTCCCTTCCATGTCGTCTACGGACTTCAGCCGTCTGTCCCATTGCCTGTATCCTCTTCCTCGGACATCCCTGCTGCTGATGCAGTACTCCGTGACTTTACAACCATTTGGGACTCAGTTAAGGCCTCCCTTGCACGTGCATCCCTGCGGATTAAGAGACACGCGGACAAGAGACGTCTGGATCCTCCGTGTTTCTCTCCGGGAGATCTCGTCTGGCTTGCTTCCAAATACATCCGACTGAAGATACCATCCTACAAGCTGGGACCTCGCTACATCGGACCGTTTAAAATCCTCGGCAAGATCAATGAGGTCTCCTACAAACTACAGCTCCCGGCCACGATGAGGATACCCAACTCCTTCCACGTGTCTCTGCTCAAGCCGGTTGTCCTTGGTCCCTTCTCCGCTGCCGCCAGTCCGGCTCCTCCTCCTATTGCTGAGGACGACATCTATGCGGTAAGGGATATCGTGGCCATGAAGACCGTACGAAGTCGACAGTTCTTCCTGGTGGACTGGGAAGGGTATGGTCCTGAGGATAGGTCCTGGGAGCCCAGGGAGAACGTGGGCACTCCTCTGATCCGTGCCTTCCTGTCCCGGTTGCGGGGAGGGGAGCGTGGGGGGGTACTGTCACGCTCCCCGGGTCCTCCGCTCCGCTCCCCGGGTCCTCTGCTCCGCTCCCCGGCTCACCTGCCACGCTCCCCGCTCTCCAGCCTCCAGTGCCCGCGCTTCCCAAGCCTCCTGGTCCCCGCTCCCGGCGCCCGTCGGCTTCCCAGTCCCTGGTCGGCTCTGCTGCGTCCTCCTCTCAGCTTCCTGCCCTGGCTTCTGGCACCCGGGCCGCGCGCATGCGCATTAGGGCGCGCGCAGCGGTCACTGACCCTTTCTTAAAGGGCCAGTGTCCACTGACAGGAAATGATGCATACAGGTACAGGGTATAAAGGGGGTTAATGTCCAAGGGAGCGGGGCCTGTTCTTCGTGTTTTCCCAAGCTAGGAGTCAGGTCTCCTTGTGTTCTGTGAGATACTTACCTCTCTGTCTTCTAGAGCCGATCCTGCATCGCCATCCGGTCCTGCTGTATCTCGAACCCCGAACGCTGCCCATCTGCCATCCTGACAGTCCGTACCATCTCGGTTCCCTGCGGTGACCCGTCATCTCGCTCCAACGGTTCCGGACCCCGCCAGACATCATCACGGCTTCCGAACCTGAGCTCCGTCACCCGGACCAACATCAGTGACCTCGTGGTCCCAGGGACTTCTCCATTGTGTTCCAGTGCACGGACTGTCCTGCTACCTAAAGTGCTCCGGCTACCGGACTCCTTTCCCTCATCGGGGAGTTCGGCCCAGTGGATCCACCTCCCGGGTCTGCCCATCCATCTGGCCCTAACAGTCTCCATCCTGTACACATCTCTTATACTCGCATGTCTCCATCTTGTACACGTCTCTTATACTCACACATCTCCATCCTGTACACGTCTCTTATACTCATACATCTCCATCCTGTACACGTCTGTTATACTCACAAGTCTCCATCCTGTACACGTCTCTTATACTCGCACGTCTCTGTCCTGTACACGTCTCTTATACTCGCACATCTCCATCCTGTACACGTCTCTTATACTCACACGTCTCCATCCTGTACACGTCTCTTATACTCGCACGTCTCTGTCCTGTACACGTCTCTTATACTCACATGTCTCCATCCTGTACACGTCTGTTATACTCGCACGTCTCCGTCCTGTACACGTCTGTTATACTCGCACGTCTCCGTCCTGTACACGTCTCTTATACTCGCACGTCTCCATCCTGTACACGTCTCTTATACTCGCACGTCTCCATTCTGTACACGTCTCTTATACTCGCACATCTCCGTCCTGTACACATCTCTTATACTCGCACGTCTCCATCCTGTACACGTCTCTTATACTCGCACGTCTCCGTCCTGCACACGTCTCTTATACTCGCACGTCTCCGTCCTGTACACGTCTGTTATACTCGCACGTCTCCATCCTGTACACGTCTCTTATACTCGCACGTCTCCATCCTGTACACGTCTCTTATACTCGCACGTCTCCATCCTGTACACGTCTCTTATACTCGCACGTCTCCATCCTGTACACGTCTCTTATACTCGCACGTCTCCGTCCTGTACACGTCTCTTATACTCGCACGTCTCCGTCCTGTACACGTCTCTTATACTCGCACGTCTCCGTCCTGTACACGTCTCTTATACTCACACATCTCCATCCTGTACACGTCTCTTATACTCGCACGTCTCCCTCCTGTACACGTCTCTTATACTCACACGTCTCCGTCCTGTACACGTCTCTTATACTCGCACGTCTCTGTCCTGTACACGTCTCTTATACTCGCACGTCTCCGTCCTGTACACGTCTCTTATACTCGCACGTCTCCGTCCTGTACACGTCTCTTATACTCGCACGTCTCCGTCCTGTACACGTCTCTTATACTCGCACGTCTCCATCCTGTACACATCTCTTATACTCGCAGATCTCCATCCTGTACACGTCTCTTATACTCACACTTCTCCATCCTGTACACGTCTCTTATACTCGCACGTCTCTGTCCTGTACACGTCTCTTATACTCGCATGTCTCCATCTTGTACACGTCTCTTATACTCACACATCTCCATCCTGTACACGTCTCTTATACTCACACATCTCCATCCTGTACACGTCTGTTATACTCACAAGTTTCCATCCTGTACACGTCTCTTATACTCGCACGTCTCTGTCCTGTACACGTCTCTTATACTCACACATCTCCATCCTGTACACGTCTGTTATACTCACACGTCTCCATCCTGTACACGTCTCTTATACTCGCACGTCTCTGTCCTGTACACGTCTCTTATACTCACATGTCTCCATCCTGTACACGTCTGTTATACTCGTACGTCTCCGTCCTGTACACGTCTGTTATACTCGCACGTCTCCGTCCTGTACACGTCTCTTATACTCGCACGTCTCCATCCTGTACACGTCTCTTATACTCGCACGTCTCCATCCTGTACACGTCTCTTATACTCGCACGTCTCCATTCTGTACACGTCTCTTATACTCGCACATCTCTGTCCTGTACACGTCTCTTATACTCGCACGTCTCCGTCCTGCACACGTCTCTTATACTCGCACGTCTCCGTCCTGTACACGTCTCTTATACTCGCACGTCTCCGTCCTGTACACGTCTGTTATACTCGCACGTCTCCATCCTGTACACATCTCTTATACTTGCACGTCTCCATCCTGTACACGTCTCTTATACTCGCACGTCTCCATCCTGTACACGTCTCTTATACTCGCACGTCTCCATCCTGTACACGTCTCTTATACTCGCACATCTCCATCCTGTACACATCTCTTATACTCGCACATCTCCATCCTGCACACGTCTCTTATACTCGCACATCTCCATCCTGTACACGTCTGTTATACTCGCACGTCTCCATCCTGTACACATCTCTTATACTCGCTTGTCTCCATCCTGTACACATCTCTTATACTTGCACGTCTCCATCCTGTACACGTCTCTTATACTCGCACGTCTCCATCCTGTACACGTCTCTTATACTCGCACGTCTCCGTCCTGCACACGTCTCTTATACTCGCACATCTCCATCCTGTACACGTCTGTTATACTCGCACGTCTCCATCCTGTACACATCTCTTATACTCGCGCGTCTCCATCCTGTACATGTCTCTTATACTCGCACGTCTCCATCCTGTACACGTCTCTTATACTCGCACATCTCCATCCTGCACACGTCTCTTATACTCGCACATCTCCATCCTGTACACGTCTGTTATACTCGCACGTCTCCATCCTGTACACATCTCTTATACTCGCTTGTCTCCATCCTGTACACATCTCTTATACTCGCACGTCTCTGTCCTGTACATGTCTCTTATACTCGCACATGTCCATTCTGTACACGTCTGTTATACTCGCACGTCTCCATCCTGTACATGTCTCTTATACACACATCTCCATCCTGTACACGTCTCTTATACTCGCACGTCTCCATCCTGTACACGTCTCTTATACTCGCACATCTCCATTCTGTACACGTCTCTTATACTCGCACGTCTCTGTCCTGTACACGTCTCTTATACTCGCACGTCTCCGTCCTGTACACGTCTCTTATACTCGCACGTCTCCATCCTGTACACGTCTCTTATACTCGCACGTCTCTGTCCTGTACACGTCTCTTATACTCGCACGTCTCCGTCCTGTACACGTCTCTTATACTCACACGTCTCCATCCTGTACACGTCTCTTATACTCACACATCTCCATCCTGTACACGTCTCTTATACTCGCACGTCTCCCTCCTGTACACGTCTCTTATACTCGCACGTCTCCATCCTGTACACGTCTCTTATACTCGCACGTCTCCGTCCTGTACACGTCTCTTATACTCGCACGTCTCTGTCCTGTACACGTCTCTTATACTCGCACGTCTCCGTCCTGTACACGTCTCTTATACTCACACATCTCCATCCTGTACACGTCTCTTATACTCGCACGTCTCCCTCCTGTACACGTCTCTTATACTCGCACGTCTCCATCCTGTACACGTCTCTTATACTCGCACGTCTCCATCCTGTACACGTCTCTTATACTCGCACGTCTCCATCCTGTACACGTCTCTTATACTCACCCTAATTTCTTTATCCTGCAGTCTGGCCTGGACAGAGCCTCCATCAAGTCACTGAAGTGAGGACCAAACAGATGGTTATCAGACAGGTCAAGCTCCTTCAGATACTGGTTATTCCTTATTACAGATGCCAGCTGGGTGCAGGCCGTGTCTGGTAGATCAGTAGAATCTAATCTGTAAGAATAAAAAGATGAGATGTGGATTAGATGCTACAAAGTTTTTGTGTAAAATCTAATGCTGAGAATATGGAGAGAAGAATCACTGAGGAGCAAAATCCATAAATGTCATCACTAGAAGTCACCTTTTCCATGTGGTGATGTGAGGAATAAGGGGACATCAATGTACAATAAAGCCTGGGTTCTGTCACTCTTATTTCTAGATCACAGCAAATGTTAGAGATAATTGTGTAAATTTACCTCAGCTCATTCACACAGTCATAATAAGGACACGTTTTATCTGTGTTCGGTTTAGAAGCTTAGTGACTGGTCAGCACTCACCGGTTTCTACTTCCTGGCCAGCACTTGACCATTTCCTTTCACTTGTCAACAATTAACGGTAAGCACTAACTGGTTTCCACTTAAGTGATTTAAGTGGTTTACTACTAGTGGTTTCCAGTTAGTGGTCAGCATTTGCCAGTCGGCACTAACTGGACAGCACTCTCCAGTCAGTGCTCACCGGTTAGCACTCACTGGTCGGCATTCAACAGTTAGCAATCAGTGATCAGCACTCAGCGATCAGGACTCATTGGTTTCCACTCTCTGGTCAGCAGTCACAGATTAGCACTCACCTGTTTCCACTTACTGGTCAGCACTTACCAGTCGGAACTCACCGGTCAGCATTCACTGCATTGGTCAACACTCACTGGTAGGCACTCACTGGTCATCACTCACTGGTAGGCACTCACCAGTCAGCACTCACTGTACCGATCAGCACTAACCAGTCGTCACTCACCTGTCAGCATTTACTGCACTGGTCAGCACTCAGCAGTAGGCACTCACCATTCAGCACTCACTGCATCGGTCAGCACTTACCAGTCAGCATTCAGTGCACCAGCCAGCACTCACTGCAATGGTCAGCACTTACCAGTTGGCACTCACTGATAATTATTCACTGCACCGGCAGCACTCGTCAGCAGTCACCATTCAGCACTCACTGCACCAGTAAGCACTTACTAGTCGGCGCTCACTGCACCAGCGAGCAGTCACTGGCCAGCACTCACCAGTCAGCACTCATCGTTCAGCACTCATCGGTTTCAGTTGGCACTCACTGGTTGGCACTCACTACACCAGTGAGCACTCACCAGCCAGCACTCATGATTAGCATTATTGTCAGTCAGTGCTGGAATTGTGGTTTAAACCAAGAACAACATCTGCATGGCTGAGCCTCCTGAAGAAAAGGTTTTACTTGAAACGTGCGTCGAGGCTGTGGAGGGTTTCCTGATTTTGTGGATTCGGAAGTATAATGTTTCCGTGAATATATGCACCTTATAATATTTCTGACTTTTTTGTGACATCTACATTTATTTTTTAGTACGTCCATTTGTGCAATAGGTTAGATTCTGTCAATAATATAATAGAGTATATCATGTTGTTATTTGTACTTTAATAGACTATATTACCACTAAAATGCTAATTTCCTATTTGTATTAAAGCCACTTGATTAATATATTAAACCACATGGTATGAATATATTGGCACTATGGCTGCTTGAACAAAAAGCTGGACTGGTATAATTGAATACTATTTAGTGTTTTTTTGCTCTTGGTATTTTAGCAGTGATTTAAATGATGTTTTAGGGCCTCTTGTGCAATATATCAGACCGCCTCAATTCTAGAATAAAAATATATATATTTTATTCTTAAAACTAGTGCACTTTGCTCCATCCTATTTATTTATGTAATGTAGGGAAGACATACTGTATGTGTTTTTGATAAATTATTTTTTTTATAACATTTTTTGATAAATTATGTGATTTGTAGATTATTTATGGCTTAAAAGATTAAGCAATCTGTATTTGTGTAAAATATGCCGGTCATAATGTATTTTGGTGCTAGTGTGGTGCCCTGGCCTAGCCAGGTCATCACAGATAACACACAAACACCCCACCCCCACTAGACAGGGACAACAGCCAAACAAAAATCCTTGTTGCCTCCCTCCAGGGTCTGATGTCCACACCAGGTGGGGCAGAGCTAAGCGGTTTGCTCCACCCACCGAGGAGTTCACAGGCCTGGAGGCGGGAAAAGTGTCAGTGTAGTGTTGGAGTTTGAAGTGAGAGGAACAAGCACTTGGGTGTCTGGGTTTGTGGCAGCAAGGTTGGCAGACGGTGGTGGCCGTCTGCAGGAGTGGTGGAGCAACGCGGAACCATAGGACTGGGGACGGGCGACGACCCGCCGGTACCGACCGGGGAGCGAAGTGAAGCCAGCACACACAGGCAGGGCCATCGGACCCCGACCAGGCTTGGAGCCACCGTCAATAGTCAGATCCGAATGTGACTGGAACCCCAGGGGTTTCACAACAGCAAAAGTCCCGATTGAAGGCAACCGCCCACACCGTGAGGGTATACAGCTACCGCCTAAGGCTAGAGACCCAAGGGCCAGCGCCTGCGGGCAAACGGGCTCCTCCGGTACCCATACACCGGGGAGCGGACTATCGTTGGGAATCTATAGTAGTCAGAAGAAGAACATCAAGGTGCAGGGAAAGACAGCCACCATCACCTGTCCGGGGAGGGACACTGCAGCCGGCTGCGGACCCGTCCATCTAGCTGTTTGGTTTACCAAGGACTTTGTACCTTTCTTGCTGAGTGAGTACACCCGTGCCATCCGGAACTGCGCCGCGCTGTCCCTGCAACCCTGCACCTCACCAACCCTGCCTCCCCGTCTCATCATCGGGCCCCGGGACCTCCGATCCCTACCCACGGAGGGGGAAAACAACATCCCAGCTGCTCCCTACCATCGCTCCCGGGATCCCCGTCAACAGCAGCGGTGGTGCCTATCTTCACCACGACCCATGGGTGGCGTCACGGACTAAATTCCCCAAACCAACCACCCCTTTCACTCACGGGCGAGGAGCGCCGCTCGAGACCTCGGATCCGGCCCACCGCTCGAGCCACCGAGCAGCCATCGCAGCAGCGCCGGACCCGAGCGTTAGCGAGAGCGCAGCAGCGACGGCGTCCTCCCCGCCCGCGACACTAGCACGGAGTATTAGGTTGGAAACTCTCAAATTAACATAATGATGTGGTTTTGCAACAATCTATTAATAAATATTTGATTATTAATAATAAAAATACCACAAGAGATAATTTAGTCCACTTTTATATATTTTTTGTGAAATATTTTTTCAGGAAACCCACCCACGTTTTTTCACTTTTGGTGTGACATTGTCTTTGATTTTATAAAAATTCTTGGTATTGTGTGTATTTGATTTGTTTGAAATAATATTTAAAATATTTGGTATAATATACTTGTGTTTTTCATAGTTTTGATAAGATTTGTTGAGTTAACATACCGGTAATGATAATGGGAAATTGAATAATGTGTAACATGCTCCCATACTTTGCCAACTTGACATTTCTCAGCCTTTCGTCGTGGAGGTCGATGCGTCAGAGGTAGGGGTTAGGGCAGTTTTGTCGCATGGGCCGTCGCCTGGTAAATGGCGTCTGTGTGCATTTTTCTCTAAGAAGCTTTCCGTTGCAGAGAGAAATTATGACATAGGTAATATAGAACTCCATGCTATTTTAAATTGGTGTTTGAGGAGCGGCGTCATTGGTTGAAGGGGGCGGCTCATCCTATTACTGTCATTACCAATCATAAGAATTTGTCATATTTAGCATCCTCCAAGCATCTTAACCCCAGACAGGCCATGCTACAGGGTCCGCAGACACCGGCTCAGGGCACTGTGTGCGTAGTCGCTGGACAGGTGGGAGAGGTCAGCGCAGGAAGACGACCAGGGAAGGAATATAAAAGTGTGATGCCCTGGCCTATGAGGTCATCACAGGGGATTGTGCAATCTGCCCTTCTGCATGATATCCATCTCCTCCTTGGTTACGGATCCCTGACCTTTGGTGTTGCCAAGAACAAGCTAATCAAAATCCTAGGAACACTCTGCACCACACCCACCAGACACACCAGTGGCTGATCTGAAGGGAATAGGGTCACCCACTTGGGAGGTTGGTTAAGGGGAGGTCAGGAGTGTCAGGAGACAGTGAGTAGAGAAGTGACTTGAGAGGAGAGGTCAGGAGCTGCGCTTCTTGAGACTACTAGGTGGCAGACGTTTTTCTGGGCCAGGTAGGAGCTGGACCCCGGTTGCAGGGGATCATGACAAGGGGCACGGACTGTCGAAGAGGACAGCCATCGTCTTTGTACCATCACCGGGCAGGGGCCAGGGCACAACGGGGTACGTGGACCCTAGGTCAGGAAGGGGCTTCAGGCGTCCTGGCAATTCACCCGACGAGGACGAAGCCTTCAAGATCCATTGTCCACCAGCTCCAGAATCAGGGTACTAGCGCAACGAGGGGGATAGGACTTTCATAATACATAGTCCAGAAAATCCCAAGCGTGAACCCTGAGAGCAAGCTCATCCAGTTAGCCACACTGGTGAGCGGGACCTGTTTAGTTCTACACTAGAGGGACCAAATAGAAGGAAGGTGCCAAGAAAAAGGCCACAGGCTAACAAGCAACACAAACGGGCACAGGATCCAGGCATGCTCCCTCCCTGCTGCAGCGATATCAAGCACTTTGGTTTACCACGGTTGTCGGTTTCAGCGTTATTTGTACTGAGTGAGTACCTAAGTGATCCCCGACAATCCCAACAGCACCTCCCTGTCACCTACACTGGGTCTCGGGGCATCCTCCCTACCAGTGGAGGGATTAAACATCTGGCTGCCCACACTATCACCACTGGGTATTCCCAATCGCAGCGGTGGTATCCCCATCTTACCACGCACCATGGGTGGCGTCACGAACTGTCCATACACTCCCCTGTAAATAACCCCCCTTTATTCCGAGTGGCCGCGCGGCCCCTACTTTCTGGTCCGGAGATCCCTCGAGCCACAGCGGATCCAGATCCGAGCAGCAGCGGCAGGCTGCTGACGCGGGGGCAGCACACCTTGGAAACTTTGGCGTCATGAATAGGATCCGAGCAGGACCCACTTACCTGGGTGACGTGCGCCTTAGAACCGAAAACCGCGAATCAAAATCCCTCTTGTCGCCAATTCCGCTATCTTTTCATACCGAAACGCCATCTTCCCCGCGAAAGCGCGAGAAGCAGAAGCCTCACCCTTTGTCCTGAGCATGAGGCCGGAACCGGAAGTTCCCAGAAGGCCACAGCGCTCGAAGGAGTGTGCAGCAAAAAGCAAGAGGGCACACGAAGATGTCGGCGCCAGACAATGGAAATGTGGCGGTGCTGCCACCACCCGACCAGGGTAATGCTGGAGTGGCGTAAGCTGCTCCGGCAGCAGGAGCGGCGGCACGGAGATCCGCGGCGGTTGTTCCCATAATGCTGATAACCTTACCTTATGTGCTGGGCGCCGCCCGGCTCCCCGAGTATGATGGCTGGCCAGACACGCTGCAGGGATTCAAAAGGAAAATATGTAACGTACTTGATATGTATGCCCTAAACGGACAGCAGCGGGCGTCTGTAGTGCTCGGGCAGCTAACTGGCGTTGCTGAATTAGAAGTGGAGACCTGGACTGAGGTAGATTGGATCTGAGTACCCGCCATCTTCAGAAGACTGGGAGCTGCCTTTGAGACCCGCACCGAAGCGGAGCTAAGGATGCGGTTCTACAGTTGCAAAAAACAGCCTCAAGACAGCATTAGGGATTACACCTTAAAACTACAAGCGGCGCTGCAGACCCTAAGAATGACCAACGATGTTGGAAAGCCAGAGGGGAACAAGATTCTGGTGGAGCAGTTCCTGCAAGACTTAAGCAGGTTTTATAAGTTGTGACCTCGGCGGCGAGGTCGTTCTTGCGCACAAGCGATCGTACACGCCCACGTCGCAGCAGCGATATTGGTTGATCGCACCTGAATTGTTTATTAGCGGTTACACAAAACGAGCGCAGTGGCGAAAATCCCGACCGGCAAATGCTGTCAATGTCTGCAGCGATGTTCTTTCTGTGTCATGGTTGTTTTGAAGACGTCACACGAGTCACGCTTCAAAAGAAATAGTCTGTGTCCGAGGCGTCCATTATACTTCATGCAAACCCACATGCGCCATTGATTCACTCTCGCCTTCCGCCCTTTGCTGCATGACATGTTACGTACACTATGATTTCTCCATTAAGATTGGTTAACTCACCTTTAAAAGCTCTGTGTGAGGCACAACAGACGGGCGATGATGCCGATCGCATACGCGATATTGTTCGACGTGCAAGGGGTGTTACACGAAGCGATTATGCATGTATACTGAGCAATGAACCATTTGTCGCAGGATCAACCTGCGAAATTATGGAAATGAACGACGTGACAACGAGGTACGATATCGCACGTATTTGCACGCGTTGATCGTCACGCATTAGCGTCACACGCTGCGATGTCGCTACCGGCGCCGGATGTGCGTCACTACCGACGTGACCCCGACAATATATCGGTAGCGATGTCGCAGCGTGTAAAGCCCACTTTAGAGTCGGTGGAAGACCGCAAGCAGCTCCGGCTGTGGGCACTAGAACATCCCGCTATGGACTTTGCTACCTTGAAAGAACAGGCACTCAAAGCCCTGCAGCCCCCAGAAGCCCCTGACTCTCCACTCCCGTCCTGGTAAGCAGGGATGTCCCCGATGCAAGTGATGCCGCCTGCCTTGGCACTGCCGGAGCCCGCTCCTTTAACAATGTCCGGGAGTGGAACAAGTAATTTGTCTGCCCAAGTACAACAATTGAGTAACGACGTCGCAAAAATTCTGGAGGTGATGCAGCTCAAGTCGAAGGCTACCCCGTCAAAGGAGATCCAACTGGCTGACTGTCCGGAGGACATCCCCTGCATGAGGAGGCGGACTTTGGCATACAATGGACGAAGCAGTGACCGGTATGGACCACCTGTTTGTTACAAATGTAATAAAACTGGCCACTACGCTAAGAGCTGTCCTTTAAACGGGCAACCCCTGGGGCCAAGGGCCAATCCACAGGCATAAACTCCCAAGGCCCCTCTCACTGGAGAAAACGGTATGTAGGGGGGGCGGCCCATCGTTTCCATCACCATGGATGGGATCACGACTGCTGCACTCCTTGATACCGGCTCCCAGGTAACGACTATTCCCTATGTACTGTATAAGACGTTTTGGCTTGATGATGAACTTTCCACACCAGACGACGGCCTTAGCATCTATGCAGTCATTTTGTTACCTGTAACTCAAATCGGGTTCAAGGAGGTGACCATTAAGGTGGGCCGGGTAGAATTGCCGAGGCAAGGCCTCACAGTAGTACAAAATACCCTTGTGATCGGAACCCGAAGATCAATTTAGGTACAAATGTCCTTGAGAATTGTATGGGAGAAGTACTGTTTTTGCTTCAACAGCTGTCTGAGACTGCAGGGGCAGGGCGGCAGAGAATCCTGCAAAGTGAGATCCGAGCCCTCCTGCAGCGGCAATAGGTAAATCTCTCTGGAGGTGAAATAGGTGGTGTACGGGTGATGGATGTGGCCCCTCTTGTAGTGCCCCCACGAAGTGAAATGATGATATGGTGCAGGGCAGCTGTAGGCTCCCGGGGACAGGATTACCAGGCAGTGGTAGAGCCCTTGCCCTCAGAGCATTGGCCCACCGTGTTCACGGCCAGAGGGGTAGTCGATGTCCAAAAGGGGAGAGTGCCCGTGCGAGTATTGAATTGTGGGGAGGAGGAAGTCACACTACCCAGATATGCCACCCTAGCCAAGCTGTTTGTAGTTAATGCAGATGACATCCAGGCAACAGGTTCCTCAAACCAGCCTAGTAACAGCCCCCAGGACCCGGCAGAGAAGTGGTGTCAGGAATTACATGTGGACACAGACTTTACACCTGCACGTCATAAACAAGAGGTCAACAGGGTTGTCAAGGAGTATGAGCAGGTGTTCAGCAAACACCCATTGGATTTTAGGATGATTAAAGGGGTACAACATCACATACCCACAGGCCCTCACCCACCTATCAAGGAGAGGTATAGGCCCATACCAATGTGCCAAAGACATGCTCATGAAAGAAGCCAGAGTGATCCATGACAGTTGCAGTCCTTGGGCCGCCCCACTGGTACTTGTGAGAAAAAAAGATGGTACCATGAGGATGTGCGTAGACTACAGACAGATTAACAAAATCACACACAAGGACGCCTACCCTTTGCCCCGAATTGAGGAATCGTTAGCCGCTTTGAAGTCTGCTACTTAATTTTCTACCCTTGATCTCACCAGTGGGTACTGGCAGGTTGCTGTCGCCGAGGAAGACCAGTGGGTACTGGCAGGTGGCTGTCGCTGAGGAAGACCAGGAGAAGACCATGTTTGCTACCCCGATGGGCCTGTGTGAGTTCAACAGCATGTCATTCGGGCTGTGCAATGCAATGGGGATGTTTCAGAGGCTGATGGAGTGCTGCTTGGGTCACTGTAACTTTGAAACAGTCTTGCTGTATCTGGATGATGTCATTGTCTACTCCAAGACATACAAAGCACATCTGTAGCACCTGGCTGAGGTGTTTGACGCCCTGTCCAAATACGGAAAGAAGCGCAAGCCATCCAAGTGTCACCTGCTGAAGGCAAAGGTACAGTACTTAGGGCATGTGGTGAGTGCCGTAGTTGTGGCACCGGACCCAGAGATAATCACAGCTATACAGAACTGGCCAAGGCCCACCACAGTCAGAAAAGTGCGGTAGTTCCTGGGCCTGATGGGGTACTATCAGAGGTTCGTCAAGGGGTACACCCAGATGGCGGCCCCCTTGCAGGACCTTCTGGTGGGTCAGTGTGTACACAGCAAATCCTCAGGGCCTTCGTTCCAATGGGGTAAGGAGCAAGAAGATTACTTTGAACGGATGAAGTCTGTCCTGACCGGGGACGAAATCCTGCCCTATCCCGATTACGGTCTCCCGTTTGTGTTGTATACAGATGCCAGTAATGTGGGACTCGGGGCCGTCCTGTCACAGGTGCAGAACGGCAAGGAGAAGGTGATTGCCTACGCCAGTCGGAAGTTGAGGCCCACGGAGAGGAACCTAGAGAATTAAAGCTCCTTCAAGCTGGAGTTCCTGGCACTCGTATGGGCCGTGACAGAAAGGTTCAAGAATTACCTTGCTGCTGCCAAGTTCACGGTGTACACAGATAATAATCCGTTGACTCGCCTGGATACGGCAAAGCTGGGAGCCTTGGAACAACGGTGGGTTGCAAGGTTAAAAAATTATGATTTTGTTATAAAGTACAGGGCTGGTTGCAAGGACACCAATGCCGATTCGCTGTCCAGGATGCCCCATCTGTTCGATGATGGGAGGGATGAAGATGACCTGGAAGAAGTCGTTCCATCAGTCCCCATTTGTGGAGCGGCCTCGACCAGGTGCCCATCAGCAAGAAATTACCTGTGACCCATTGCCTCACCATGGCTGGCAAGAAGCCCAGTACAGGGACCCTGCAATCAAATTAGTCAAAGTATTGCTGGCCAGAGCTGATACCCGTCTTGAACCAGGCGCCCCGGAGGAAGCCAGAAAATTGTGGCAAGACCAGAGTCGGCTTTATCTTCACAAAAGGCAAGCTATTCAGGAGCTTAACCAACCCCAAGACCCACAAGAGGATCTGCCATATCGTGGTGCCCACGGCGTATGTCCCAGTGGTGCTGGAAGCGTACCATGATGGAGCCGGGCACTTTGGATGGAAGAAGCTTGAGATGTTGCTGAGAAGTCGCTTCTACTGGATAGGAATGAGAGACTCCATAGAAGCCTGGTGTAGAAATTGCGGCCCTTATGCCTTGAGAAGGCAAGATGGCACCAGCCAGCAAGCACCTCTTCAGCCGATCTTCACCAAGTAGCCCCTAGAGATTGTGGCTCTGGACCATGTCAAGTTGACCCCCAGCAAAAGTGGGTATACGTATGTGCTCACAATGGTCGACCATTACTCACGGTTCTTGGTGGTGGTGCCCGTTAAAGATTTGACTGCAAGCACTGCGGCGAAGGCATTCCAGGCACACTTCTGTAGGCCGCATGGGTGGGTGGCGTCACGAACTTAACCACGGCTCCGGCCGTACATCTATGTCCCCTAAACCGCCAGCCCCTTTCAGATCGAAGTGACCACAGGGCCCCCGGGTCCGGAGACGCTCGAGCCACACACCAGCGAGCTCGGATCCAAGCGGCTCGGTTGCGGCCGAGCCCGGGGCGGTACACTCACACGTCTCCATCCTGTACATGTCTCTTATACTCGCACGTTTCCATACTATACACGTCTCTTATACTTGCACGTCTCCATCCTGTACACGTCTCTTATACTTGCAGGTCTCTGTCCTGTACGTGTCTCTTATACTCGAACGTCTCTGTGCCGCCCCCACGTCAGTAGCAGCCAGGCTGCTTGGATCTGGATCCGCAGTGTGGCTTGAGGGATTCTCCGGACCCGGGGGTCACGTGGACACTCTAAATAAAAGGGGACGTATTTGTACGGGATTTGCCGTAATCAGTCTGTGACGCCACTCACGGTGTGTGGTGAAGTGAGACACCACCGATGCTGCTGTGGGGCACCCGGGACCGATGGGATAGCAGCTGGTTGTTAACCCATCCGTGGGTAGGAATAGTTGCCCCGGGACCCAGTGACTCGGTGCAGGGGACGGAGATGGCAGGGGCCGGCGCACCTGGTCAGACCAGGGAGTCTCAGCTTACTCACGGTTAAATAAATCAGACAAGTCCAGTGGTTAACCAAGGTGCTGGTGGCCGGCCGCCCCGGCCGGGTGTACTCTGGTCCCTCACTCGGGCTGGTGGTCTGTGTCACTTTCCTCTGCACTGTGTTGTGATGTGGTGGACGGTGTGGAACACGGGAGTCCGCTCCCGGTACTTCTGTTGGGAGCCGTGCCTGCTGACGCTGACCCGTGGGATCTACTGGGCCCTGGCGGATGTCCTATCCCTCTCTATGGGTGGTTGTCTGCTTTTGGGACTTTGGTTGGGACAGGACCTATAATCCTGCCCTCAATTGGTAAATTAGCTAGGCCATTGGTTCTGGTCCTGGCTTCAGGGTCCAAGTACCCCCTCTGTGCACGGTTTACGGGTCGGTTCTCCGGTGTCGGTACCGGCGGGCTCCAACCCTGCCCCGGTCCACCTCGGATCTCCGGCTGACGTCTTCCCGTCTCCTGTCAGACACGGACCACCGTCTGCCACCTAGCCAATTCACCAGGCCTCCAACCCCGGCGCCTCTGCTCTCTGTACTTGAGCTTCACCTTCAAACTCCTCCTCCACTATTACTCCACTCAAACTCCCCAACTTGACTTCTCAACTTGACTGACTCTTTTCCAGCCCCGGGCTCTTCAGACACATAGGTCGGCGTTCTCCATCCACCTGGTCCCACCCACTGGTGTGCCTGTCCTACCCTGAGGGGGGGTGACTAGGGTTTAAGGTCGGCTGTATGTAACCCTGTGAGGGAAGGTGTTGTGCGGGGCCTCTACTATGTGACCACCTGGTGGCTCCAGCGCGTCACATCTCCATCCTGTACATGTTTCTTATACTCGCACATCTCAGTCCTGTACACGTCTCTTATACTCGCACATCTCCGTCCTGTACACGTCTCCTATACTCACACGTCTCCGTCCTGTACAAGTCTCCTATACTCACACGTCTCCGTCCTGTACACGTCTCTTACACTCATACGTCTCCTTCCTGTACACGTCTCTTATACTCGCACGTCTCCGTCTTGTACACGTCTCTTATACTCGCACGTTTCCGTCTTGTACACGTCTCTTATACTCGCACATCTCTATCCTGTACACGTCTCTTATACTCGCACGTCTCCATCCTGTACACGTCTCTTATACTGGCACGTCTCCATCCTGTACACGTCTCTTATACTCGCACATCTCCGTCCTGTACACGTCTCTTAAACTCGCACGTCTCCATCCTGTACTCGTCTCTTATACTCGCACGTCTCTGTCCTGTCCACGTCTCTTATACTCGCACATCTCCGTCCTGTACACGTCTCTGATACTCGCACGTCTCCGTCCTGTACACGTCTCTTATACTCACACATCTCTGTCCTGTCCACGTCTCTTATACTCGCACATCTCCGTCCTGTCCACGTCTCTTATACTCACACATCTCCATCCTGTACACGTCTCTTATACTCGCACGTCTCCACCCTGTACACGTCTCTTATACTCGCACGTCTCCATGCTGTACACGTCTCTTATACTCACACATCTCCATCCTGTACACGTCTCTTATACTCGCACGTCTCCATGCTGTACACGTCTCTTATACTCACATGTCTCTGTCCTGTACACATCTCTTATACTGTTCACGTATTTTATACTCGCACGTCTCCGTCCTGTACACGTCTCTTATACTCACACATCTCCATCCTGTACATATCTCTTAAATCCGCACGTCTCCGTCCTGTACATGTCTCTTATACTCGCACGTCTCTGTACTGTACACGTCTCATGCTCGCACGTCTCCGTCCTGTACACGTCTCTTATACTAGCACATCTCCATCCTGTACACGTCTCTTATACTCGCACATCTCCATCCTGTACATATCTCTTATACTCGCACGCCTCCATCCTGTACACGTATCTTATACTCACACATCTCCGTCCACTACACGTCACTTATACTCGCACGTCTCCATCCTGTACACATCTCTTATACTCGCACATCTCCATCCTGTACATATCTCTTATACTCACACGCCTCCATCCTGTACACGTCTCTTATACTCGCACGTCTCCATCCTGTACACGTCTCTTATACTCGCACATCTCCGTCTTGTACACGTCTCTTATACTCGCATGTCTCCGTCCTGTACACGACTCTTATACTCACACGTCTCTGACATGTCCACGTCTCTTATACTCGCACGTCTCCGTCCTGTACACGTCTCTTATACTCGCACATCTCTGTCCTGTCCACGTCTCTTATACTCGCACATCTCCGTCCTGTACACGTCTCTGATACTCGCACGTCTCCGTCCTGTACACGTCTCTTATACTCACACATCTCTGTCCTGTCCACGTCTCTTATACTCGCACGTCTCTGACATGTCCACGTCTCTTATACTCGCACGTCTCCATCCTGTACTCGTCTCTTATACTCACACATCTCCGTCCTGTACACGTCTGTTATACTCGCACGTCTCCATCCTGTACATATCTCTTATACTCGCACATCTCCGTCTTGTACACGTCTCTTATACTCGCACATCTCTGTCCTGTCCACGTCTCTTATACTCGCACATCTCCGTCCTGTACACGTCTCTGATACTCGCACGTCTCCGTCCTGTACACGTCTCTTATACTCAGACATCTCTGTCCTGTCCACGTCTCTTATACTCACACATCTCCGTCCTGTACACGTCTGTTATACTCGCACGTCTCCATCCTGTACACGTCTCTTATACTCGAAAGTCTCCATCCTGTACACGTCTCTTATACTCACACGTCTCCGTCCTGCACACGTCTCTTATACTCGCACATCTCCGTCCTGTACACGTCTCTTATACTCACATGTCTCCGTCCTGTACACGTCTCTTATACTCGCATGTCTCCGTCCTGTACACGTCTCTTATACTCGCATGTCTCCGTCCTGTACACGTCTCTTATACTCACACGTCTCCGTCCTGTACACGTCTCTTATACTCGCACGTCTCCATCCTGTACACGTCTCTTATACTCGCACGTCTCCGTCCTGTACACATCTCTTATACTCACACATCTCCATCTTGTACACGTCTCTTATACTCGCACATCTCCATCCTGTACACGTCTCTTATACTCGCACGTCTCCATCCTGTACACGTCTCTTATACTCGCACGTCTCCGTCCTGTACACATCTCTAAAGGCCCCGTCACACACAGAGACAAATCTGCGGCAGATCGGTGGTTGCAGTAAAATCATGGACATATTGTTCCATTTGTACACAGCCACAAACCTGGCACTGATTGTCCACAATTTCACTGCAACCACAGATCTGCCGCAGATTTATCTGTGTGTGACAGGGCCTTTATACTCGCACGTCTCCGTCTTGTACACGTCTCTTATACTCGTACTTCTCCGTCCTGTACACGTATCTTATACTCGCTCATCTCCTTCCTGTACACGTCTCTTATACTCGCACGTCTCCACCCTGTACACGTCTCTTATACTCGCACATCTCCATCCTGTACACGTCTCTTATACTCGCATGTCTCTGTCCTGTACACGTCTCTTATACTCGCACATCTCCATCCTGTACACGTCTCTTATATTCACACATCTCTATCCTGTACACGTCTCTTATACTCGCACGTCTCCATCCTGTACACGTCTCTTATACTCGCATGTCACTGTCCTGTACACGTCTCTTATACTCGCACATCTCCATCCTGTACACGTCTCTTATATTCACACATCTCTATCCTGTACACGTCTCTTATACTCGCACATCTCCATCCTGTACACGTCTCTTATATTCACACATCTCTATCCTGTACACGTCTCTTATACTCGCATGTCTCTGTCCTGTACACGTCTCTTATACTCGCACATCTCCATCCTGTACACGTCTCTTATATTCACACATCTCTATCCTGTACACGTCTCTTATACTCGCACATCTCCATCCTGTACACGTCTCTTATACTCACACATCTCCATCCTGTACACGTCTCTTATACTCACACATCTCCATCCTGTACACGTCTCTTATACTTGCACGGCTCCGTCCTGTACACGTCTCATATACTCACACATCTCCATCCTGTACACGTTTCTTATACTCGCACGTCTCCATCCTGTTAACGTATTTTATACTCACACGTCTCTTTCCTGTACACGTCTCATGCTCGCACGTCTCCGTCCTGTACACGTCTCTTATACTAGCACATCTCCATCCTGTACACGTCTCTTATACTCGCACGTCTCCATCCTGTACACATCTCTTATATTCACACATCTCGGTCCACTACACGTCTCTTATACTCGCACGTCTCCGTCCTGTACACGTCTCTTATACTCGCACGTCTCCATCCTGTACATATCTCTTATACTCGCACGTCTCCATCCTGTACACGTCTCTTATACTCGCACGTCTCCGTCCTGTACACATCTCTTATACTCGCACGTCTCCGTCTTGTACACGTCTCTTATACTCGCACATCTCCATCCTGTACACGTCTCTTATACTCGCACGTCGCCATCCTGTACACGTCTCTTATACTCGCACGTCTCTGACCTGTCCACGTCTCTTATACTCGTACGTCTCCGTCCTGTACACGTCTCTTATACTCGCACGTCTCTGACCTGTCCACGTCTCTTATACTCGCACGTCTCCGTCCTGTACACGTCTCTTATACTCGCACATCTCCGTCCTGCACATGTCTCTTATACTCGCACGTCTCCATCCTGTACACGTCTCTTACACTCGCACGTCTCTGTCCTGTACACGTCTCTTATACTCGCACGTCTCCGTCCTGTACACGACTCTTATCCTCACACGTCTCTGTCCTGCACACGTCTCTTATACTCGCACATCTCCGTCCTGCACACGTCTCTTATACTCGCACATCTCCGTCCTGCACATGTCTCTTATACTCGCACATCTCCATCTTGTACACGTCTCTTATACTCACACATCTCCATCCTGTACACGTCTCTTATACTCGCACGTCTCCGTCTTGTACACGTCTCTTATACTCGCACATCTCCGTCCTGCACATGTCTCTTATTCTCGCACGTCTCCATCCTGTACACGTCTCTTACACTCGCACGTCTCTGTCCTGTACACGTCTCTTATACTCGCACGTCTCGTCCTGTACACGACTCTTATCCTCACACGTCTCCGTCCTGCACACGTCTCTTATACTCACACGTCTCCATCCTGTACACGTCTCTTATACTCGCACATCTCCGTCCTGCACACGTCTCTTATACTCGCACATCTCCGTCCTGCACATGTCTCTTATACTCGCACATCTCCATCTTGTACACGTCTCTTATACTCACACATCTCCATCCTGTACACGTCTCTTATACTCGCACGTCTCCATCCTGTACACGTCTCATATACTCGCACGTCTCCGTCCTGTACACATCCCTTATACTCGCACGTCTCCGTCTTGTACACGTCTCTTATACTCGCACGTCTCCGTCCTGTACACGTCTCTTATACTCGCACGTCTCCATCCTGTACACGGCTCTTATACTCGCACGTCTCTGACCTGTCCACGTCTCTTATACTCGCACGTCTCCGTCCTGTACACGTCTCTTATACTCGCACATCTCCGTCCTGCACATGTCTCTTATACTCGCACGTTTCCATCCTGTACATGTCTCTTATACTCGCACGTCTCCATCCTGTACACGTCTCTTATACTCGCACGTCTCTGTCCTGTACACGTCTCTTATACTCGCACGTCTCTGTCCTGTCCACGTCTCTTATACTCGCACGTCTCTGTCCTGTACACGTCTCTTATACTCGCATGTCTCCGTCCTGTACACGTCTCTTATACTCACACGTCTCCGTCCTGTACACGTCTCTTATACTCGCACGTCTCCATCCTGTACACGTCTCTTATACTCGCACGTCTCCGTCCTGTACACATCTCTTATACTCACACATCTCCATCTTGTACACGTCTCTTATACTCGCACATCTCCATCCTGTACACGTCTCTTATACTCGCACGTCTCCATCCTGTACAAGTCTCTTATACTCGCACGTCTCCGTCCTGTACACATCTCTAAAGGCCCCGTCACACACAGAGACAAATCTGCGGCAGATCGGTGGTTGCAGTAAAATCATGGACATATTGTTCCATTTGTACACAGCCACAAACCTGGCACTGATTGTCCACAATTTCACTGCAACCACAGATCTGCCGCAGATTTATCTGTGTGTGACAGGGCCTTTATACTCGCACGTCTCCGTTTTGTACACGTCTCTTATACTCGTACTTCTCCGTCCTGTACACGTATCTTATACTCGCTCATCTCCTTCCTGTACACGTCTCTTATACTCGCACGTCTCCACCCTGTACACGTCTCTTATACTCGCACATCTCCATCCTGTACACGTCTCTTATACTCGCATGTCTCTGTCCTGTACACGTCTCTTATACTCGCACATCTCCATCCTGTACACGTCTCTTATACTCGCATGTCTCTGTCCTGTACACGTCTCTTATACTCGCACATCTCCATCCTGTACACGTCTCTTATATTCACACATCTCTATCCTGTACACGTCTCTTATACTCGCACGTCTCCATCCTGTACACGTCTCTTATACTCGTACTTCTCCGTCCTGTACACGTATCTTATACTCGCTCATCTCCATCCTGTACACGTCTCTTATACTCGCACATCTCCATCCTGTACACGTCTCTTATACTCGCATGTCTCTGTCCTGTACACGTCTCTTATACTCGCACATCTCCATCCTGTACACGTCTCTTATATTCACACATCTCTATCCTGTACACGTCTCTTATACTCGCACATCTCCATCCTGTACACGTCTCTTATATTCACACATCTCTATCCTGTACACGTCTCTTATACTCGCATGTCTCTGTCCTGTACACGTCTCTTATACTCGCACATCTCCATCCTGTACACGTCTCTTATACTCACACATCTCCATCCTGTACACGTCTCTTATACTCACACATCTCCATCCTGTACACGTCTCTTATACTTGCACGGCTCCGTCCTGTACACGTCTCATATACTCACACATCTCCATCCTGTACACGTTTCTTATACTCGCACGTCTCCATCCTGTTCACGTATTTTATACTCGCACGTCTCCGTCCTGTACAATTCTCTTATACTCACACGTCTCTTTCCTGTACACGTCTCATGCTCGCACGTCTCCGTCCTGTACACGTCTCTTATACTAGCACATCTCCATCCTGTACAAGTCTCTTATACTCACACATCTCCATCCTGTACACGTCTCTTATACTCGCACGTCTCCATCCTGTACATATCTCTTATACTCGCACGTCTCCGTCCTGTACACATCTCTTATACTCGCACGTCTCCGTCTTGTACACGTCTCTTATACTCGCACATCTCCATCCTGTACACATCTCTTATATTCACACATCTCGGTCCACTACACGTCTCTTATACTCGCACGTCTCCGTCCTGTACACGTCTCTTATACTCGCACGTCTCCATCCTGTACATATCTCTTATACTCGCACGTCTCCATCCTGTACACGTCTCTTATACTCGCACGTCTCCGTCCTGTACACATCTCTTATACTCGCACGTCTCCGTCTTGTACACGTCTCTTATACTCGCACATCTCCATCCTGTACACGTCTCTTATACTCGCACGTCGCCATCCTGTACACGTCTCTTATACTCGCACGTCTCTGACCTGTCCACGTCTCTTATACTCGTACGTCTCCGTCCTGTACACGTCTCTTATACTCACACGTCTCTGACCTGTCCACGTCTCTTATACTCGTACGTCTCCGTCCTGTACACGTCTCTTATACTCGCACGTCTCTGACCTGTCCACGTCTCTTATACTCGCACGTCTCCGTCCTGTACACGTCTCTTATACTCGCACATCTCCGTCCTGCACATGTCTCTTATACTCGCACGTCTCCATCCTGTACACGTCTCTTACACTCGCACGTCTCTGTCCTGTACACGTCTCTTATACTCGCACGTCTCCGTCCTGTACACGACTCTTATCCTCACACGTCTCCGTCCTGCACACGTCTCTTATACTCGCACATCTCCGTCCTGCACACGTCTCTTATACTCGCACATCTCCGTCCTGCACATGTCTCTTATACTCGCACATCTCCATCTTGTACACGTCTCTTATACTCACACATCTCCATCCTGTACACGTCTCTTATACTCGCACGTCTCCGTCTTGTACACGTCTCTTATACTCGCACATCTCCGTCCTGCACATGTCTCTTATACTCGCACGTCTCCATCCTGTACACGTCTCTTAATCTCGCACGTCTCTGTCCTGTACACGTCTCTTATACTCGCACGTCTCCGTCCTGTACACGACTCTTATCCTCACACGTCTCCGTCCTGCACACGTCTCTTATACTCACACGTCTCCATCCTGTACACGTCTCTTATACTCGCACATCTCCGTCCTGCACACGTCTCTTATACTCGCACATCTCCGTCCTGCACATGTCTCTTATACTCGCACATCTCCATCTTGTACACGTCTCTTATACTCACACATCTCCATCCTGTACACGTCTCTTATACTCGCACGTCTCCATCCTGTACACGTCTCATATACTCGCACGTCTCCGTCCTGTACACATCCCTTATACTCGCACGTCTCCGTCTTGTACACGTCTCTTATACTCGCACGTCTCCGTCCTGTACACGTCTCTTATACTCGCACGTCTCCATCCTGTACACGGCTCTTATACTCGCACGTCTCTGACCTGTCCACGTCTCTTATACTCGCACGTCTCCATCCTGTACACGTCTCTTATACTCGCACATCTCCGTCCTGCACATGTCTCTTATACTCGCACGTTTCCATCCTGTACATGTCTCTTATACTCGCACGTCTCCATCCTGTACACGTCTCTTATACTCGCACGTCTCTGTCCTGTACACGTCTCTTATACTCGCACGTCTCTGTCCTGTCCACGTCTCTTATACTCGCACGTCTCTGTCCTGTACACGTCTCTTATACTCGCACGTCTCCGTCCTGTACACGTCTTTTATACTCACACGTCTCCGTCCTGCACACGTCTCTTATACTCGCACATCTCCGTCCTGCACACGTCTCTTATACTCGCACGTCTCCGTCCTGTACACGTCTCTTATACTCGCACATCTCCGTCCTGCACATGTCTCTTATACTCGCACGTCTCCATCCTGTACACGTCTCTTATACTCGCACGTCTCTGTCCTGTCCACGTCTCTTATACTCGCACGTCTCTGTCCTGTACACGTCTCTTATACTCGCACGTCTCCGTCCTGTACACGACTCTTATCCTCACAAGTCTCCGTCCTGCACATGTCTCTTATACTCGCACATCTCCATCTTGTACACGTCTCTTATACTCACACATCTCCATCCTGTACACGTCTCTTATACTCGCACGTCTCCGTCCTGTACACATCCCTTATACTCGCACGTCTCCGTCTTGTACACGTCTCTTATACTCGCACGTCTCCGTCCTGTACACATCCCTTATACTCGCACGTCTCCGTCTTGTACACATCCCTTATACTCGCACGTCTCCGTATTGTACACGTCTCTTATACTCGCACGTCTCCATCCTGTACACGGCTCTTATACTCGCACGTCTCTGACCTGTCCACGTCTCTTATACTCGCACGTCTCCGTCCTGTACACGTCTCTTATACTCGCACATCTCCGTCCTGCACATGTCTCTTATACTCGCACGTTTCCATCCTGTACATGTCTCTTATACTCGCACGTCTCCATCCTGTACACGTCTCTTATACTCGCACGTCTCTGTCCTGTACACGTCTCTTATACTCGCACGTCTCTGTCCTGTCCATGTCTCTTATACTCGCACGTCTCTGTCCTGTACACGTCTCTTATACTCGCACGTCTCCGTCCTGTACACGTCTTTTATACTCACACGTCTCCGTCCTGCACACGTCTCTTATACTCGCACATCTCCGTCCTGTACACGTCTCTTATACTCGCACATCTCCGTCCTGCACATGTCTCTTATACTCGCACGTTTCCATCCTGTACATGTCTCTTATACTCGCACGTCTCCATCCTGTACACATCTCTTATACTCGCACGTCTCTGTCCTGTACACGTCTCTTATACTCGCACGTCTCTGTCCTGTCCACGTCTCTTATACTCACACATCTCCATCCTGTACACGTCTCTTATACTCACACGTCTCCGTCCTGTACACGTCTCTTATACTCGCACATCTCCGTCCTGTACACGTCTCTTATACTCGCACGTCTCCGTCCTGTACACGTCTCTTATACTCGCACTTCTCCGTCCTGTACTCGTCTCTTATACTAGCACGTCTCCGTCCTGTACACATCTCTTATACTCGCACGTCTCCATCCTGTACACGTCTCTTATACTCACACATCTCCATCCTGTACACGTCTCTTATACTCACACATCTCTGTCCTGTACACGTCTCTTATACTCGCATGTCTCCATCCTGTACACGTCTCTTATACTCGCACGTCTCCATCCTGTACACGTCTCTTATACTCGCACATCTCCATCCTGTACATATCTCTTATACTCACACATCTCCGTCCTGTACTCGTCTCTTATACTAGCACGTCTCCGTCCTGTACACATCTCTTATACTCGCACGTGTTCATCCTGTACACGTCTCTTATACTAGCACATCTCCGTCCTGTACACATCTCTTATACTCGCACGTCTCCATCCTGTACACGTCTCTTATACTCACATGTCTCCATCCTGTACACGTCTCTTATACTCACACATCTCTGTCCTGTACACGTTTCTTATACTCGCATGTCTCCATCCTGTACACGTCTCTTATACTCGCATGTCTCCATCCTGTACACGTCTCTTATACTCGCATGTCTCCGTCCTGTACACATCTCTTATACTCGCACGTCTCCGTCTTGTACACGTCTCTTATACTCGTACGTTTCCGTCTTGTACACGTCTCTTATACTAGCACGTCTCCATCCTGTACACGTCTCTTATACTCGCACGTCTCCATCCTGTACATGTCTCTTATACTCGCACGTCTCCATCCTGTACACGTCTCTTATATTCGCACGTCTCCGTCCTGTACACATCTCTTATACTCGCACGTCTCCATCTTGTACACGTCTCTTATACTCGCACGTATCCGTCCTGTACACCTCTCTTATACTCGCACGTCTCTGTCCTGTCCACGTCTCTTATACTCACACGTCTCCGTCCTGTACACGTCTCCTATACTCACACGTCTCCGTCCTGTACACGTCTCTTATACTCGCACATCTCCGTCCTGTACACGTCTCATATACTCGCACGTCTCCGTCCTGTACACGTCTCTTATACTCGCACGTCTCTGTCCTGTCCACGTCTCTTATACTCGCACATCTCCGTCCTGTATACGTCTATTATACTCGCACGTCTCTGTCCTGTCCACGTCTCTTATACTCACACGTCTCCGTCCTGCACACGTCTCTTATACTCGCACATCTCCGTCCTGCACAAATCTCTTATACTCGCACGTCTCCATCCTGTACACATCTCTTATACTCACACATCTCCATCCTGTACACGTCTCTTATACTCGCACATCTCCGTCCTGCACACGTCTCTTATACTCGCACATCTCCGTCCTGCACACGTCTTTTTTACTCGCACGTCTCCGTCCTGCACATGTCTCTTATACTCGCACATCTCCGACCTGTACACGTCTCTTATACTCGCATGTCTCCGTCCTGTACACGTCTCTTATACTCACACATCTCCGTCCTGTACACGTCTCTTATACTCGCACATCTCCATCCTGTACACGTCTCTTATACTCGCACGTCTCCGTCCTGTACACGTCTCTTATACTAGCACATCTCCATCCTGTACACATCCCTTATACTCGCACGTCTCCACCCTGTACATGTCTCTTATACTCGCATGTCTCCATCCTGTACACGTCTCTTATACTCACACATCTCCATCCTTTACACGTCTCTTATACTTACACATCTCCATCCTGTACACGTCTCATACTCGCACGTCTCCATCCTGTACACGTCTCTTATACTCGCACGTCACTTATACTCACACATCTCCGTCCACTACACGTCTGTTATACTCACACATCTCCATCCTGTACACGTCTCTTATACTCACACATCTCCGTCCTGTACACGTCTCTTATACTCGCACGTCTCCATCCTGTACACGTCTCTTATACTAGCACATCTCCGTCCTGTACACATCTCTTATACTCGCACGTCTCCACCCTGTACATGTCTCTTATACTCGCATGTCTCCATCCTGTACACGTCTCTTATACTCACACATCTCCATCCTGTACACGTCTCATACTCGCACGTTTCCATCCTGTACACGTCTCTTATACTCGCACATCTCCATCCTGTACACGTTTCTTAAACTTGCACGTCTCCGTCCTGTACACGTCTCATATACTCACACATCTCCATCCTGTACACGTTTCTTATACTTGCACGTCTCCGTCCTGTACACGCCTCTTATACTCGCACATCTCCATCCTGTACATGTTTCTTATACTCGCACGTCTCCACCCTGTACACGTCTCTTATACTCGCATGTCTCCATCCTGTACACGTCTCTTATACTCGCACATCTCCATCCTGTACATATCTCTTATACTCGCATGTCTCCATCCTGTACACATCTCTTATACTCGCACGTCTCCATCCTGTACTCGTCTCTTATACTCGCACGTCTCTGTCCTGTACACGTCTCATACTCGCACGTCTCCATCCTGTACACGTCTCTTATACTCGCACATCTCCATCCTGTACACGTCTCTTATACTCGCACGTCTCCATCCTGTACACGTCTCTTATACTCGCACGTCTCCATCCTGTACACGTCTCTTATACTCGCACGTCTCCATCCTGTACACGTCTCTTATACTCGCATGTCTCCATCCTGTACACGTCTCTTATACTCGCATGTCTCCATCCTGTACACGTCTCTTATACTCGCATGTCTCCATCCTGTACACGTCTCTTATACTCGCACATCTCCATCCTGTACACGTCTCTTATACTCGCACGTCTCCGTCCTGTCCACGTCTCTTATACTCACACATCTCCATCCTGTACACATCTCTTATACTCGCACGTCTCCGTCTTGTACACGTCTCTTATACTCGCACGTCTCTGTCCTGTCCACGTCTCTTATACTCACACATCTCCATCCTTTACACGTCTCTTATACTCGCACATCTCCGTCCTGTACACGTCTCTTATACTCGCACGTCTCCGTCCTGTACACGTCTCTTATACGCGCACGTCTCCGTCCTGTACTCGTCTCTTATACTAGCACGTCTCCGTCCTGTACACGTCTCTTATACTCGCATGTCTCCATCCTGTACACGTCTCTTATACTCGCACGTCTCCATCCTGTACACGTCTCTTATACTCGCACATCTCCGTCATGTACACGTCTCTTATACTCACACGTCTCCGTCCTGCAAACGTCTCTTATACTCGCTCATCTCCGTCCTGTACACGTCTCTTATACTCGCACATCTCCGTCCTGTACACATCTCCTATACTCACACGTCTCCGTCCTGTACAAGTCTCCTATACTCACACGTCTCCGTCCTGTACACGTCTCTTACACCCATACGTCTCCGTCCTGTCCACGTCTCTTATACTCGCACGTCTCTGTCCTGTACACGTCTCTTATACTCGCACGTCTCCGTCCTGTACACGTCTCTTATACTCACACGTCTCCGTCCTGCACACGTCTCTTATACTCGCACATCTCCGTCCTGCACACGTCTCTTATACTCGCACATCTCCGTCCTGTACACGTCTCTTATACTCGCACATCTCCGTCCTGTACACGTCTCCTATACTCACACGTCTCCGTCCTGTACACGTCTCCTATACTCACACGTCTCCGTCCTGTACACGTCTCTTATACTCACATGTCTCCGTCCTGTACACGTCTCTTACACCCATACGTCTCCGTCCTGTAAACATCTCTTATACTCGCACGTCTCCGTCTTGTACACGTCTCTTATACTCGCACGTCTCCATCCTGTACACGTCTCTTATACTCGCACGTCTCCGTCTTGTACACATCTCTTATACTCACACGTCTCCATCCTGTACACGTCTCTTATACTCGCACGTCTCCATCCTGTACACGTCTCTTATACTCGCACGTCTCCATCCTGTACATATCTCTTATACTCACACATCTCCATCCTGTACACGTCTCTTATACTCGCACGTCTCCATCCTGTACACGTCTCTTATACTCGCACGTCTCCGTCCTGTACTCGACTCTTATACTCGCACGTCTCCGTCCTGTACACATCTCTTATACTCGCACGTCTCCGTCCTGTACACGTCTCTTATACTCGCACGTCTCCATCCTGTACACGTCTCTTATACTCGCACGTCTCCATCCTGTACTCGTCTCTTATACTCGCACGTCTCCATCCTGTACACGTCTCTTATACTCGCACGTCTCCATCCTGTACACGTCTCTTATACTCGCACGTCTCCATCCTGTACACGTCTCTTATACTCGCACGTCTCCATCCTGTACATGTCTTATACTCGCACGTCTCTGTCCTGTACACGTCTCTTATACTCGCACGTCTCCATCCTGTACACGTCTCTTATACTCGCACGTCTCCGTCTTGTACACATCTCTTATACTCACACATCTACATCCTGTACACGTCTCTTATACTCACACGTCTCTCTCCTGTACACGTCTCTTATACTCGAACGTCTCCATCCTGCACACGTCTCTTATACTCGCACATCTCCGTCCTGCACACGTCTCTTATACTCGCACATCTCCGTCCTGTACACGTCTCTTATACTCGCACATCTCCGTCCTGTACACGTCTCCTATACTCACACGTCTCCGTCCTGTACACGTCTCCTATACTCACACGTCTCCGTCCTGTACACGTCTCTTATAGTCACATGTCTCCGTCCTGTACACGTCTCTTACACCCATACGTCTCCGTCCTGTAAACATCTCTTATACTCGCACGTCTCCGTCTTGTACACGTCTCTTATACTCGCACGTCTCCATCCTGTACACGTCTCTTATACTCGCACGTCTCCGTCTTGTACACGTCTCTTATACTCACACATCTCCATCCTGTACACGTCTCTTATACTCGCACGTCTCCATCCTGTCCACGTCTCTTATACTCGCACGTCTCTGTCCTGTCCACGTCTCTTATACTCGCACGTCTCCGTCCTGTACACGTCTCTTATACTCGCACGTCTCCATCCTGTACACGGCTCTTATACTCGCACGTCTCTGACCTGTCCACGTCTCTTATACTCGCACGTCTCCGTCCTGTACACGTCTCTTATACTCGCACATCTCCGTCCTGCACATGTCTCTTATACTCGCACGTCTCCATCCTGTACACGTCTCTTATACTCGCACGTCTCTGTCCTGTCCACGTCTCTTATACTCGCACGTCTCTGTCCTGTAAACGTCTCTTATACTCGCACGTCTCTGTCCTGTAAACGTCTCTTATACTCGCACGTCTCCGTCCTGTACACGTCTCTTATACTCACACGTCTCCGTCCTGCACACGTCTCTTATACTCGCACATCTCCGTCCTGCACACGTCTCTTATACTCACACATCTCCGTCCTGTACACGTCTCTTATACTCACACGTCTCCGTCCTGCACACGTCTCTTATACTCGCACATCTCCGTCCTGTACACGCCTCTTATACTCGCACATCTCCGTCCTGTACACGTCTCCTATACTCACACGTCTCCGTCCTGTACACGTCTCCTATACTCACACGTCTCCGTCCTGTACACGTCTCTTATACTCACATGTCTCCGTCCTGTACACGTCTCTTACACCCATACGTCTCCGTCCTGTAAACATCTCTTATACTCGCACGTCTCCGTCTTGTACACGTCTCTTATACTCGCACGTCTCCATCCTGTACTCGTCTCTTATACTCGCACGTCTCCGTCTTATACACATCTCTTATACTCACACGTCTCCATCCTGTACACGTCTCTTATACTCGCACGTCTCCATCCTGTACACGTCTCTTATACTCGCACGTCTCCATTCTGTACACGTCTCTTATACTCGCACGTCTCCGTCTTGTACACGTCTCTTATACTCGCACGTCTCCATCCTGTACACGTCTCTTATACTCGCACGTCTCTGTCCTGTACTCGTCTCTTATACTCGCACGTCTCCGTCCTGTACACATCTCTTATACTCGCACGTCTCCGTCCTGTACACGTCTCTTATACTCGCACGTCTCCATCCTGTACACGTCTCTTATACTCGCACGTCTCCATCCTGTACTCGTCTCTTATACTCGCACGTCTCCATCCTGTACACGTCTCTTATACTCGCACGTCTCCATCCTGTACACGTCTCTTATACTCGCACGTCTCCATCCTGTACACGTCTCTTATACTCGCACGTCTCCATCCTGTACATGTCTTATACTCGCACGTCTCTGTCCTGTACACGTCTCTTATACTCGCACGTCTCCATCCTGTACACGTCTCTTATACTCGCACGTCTCCGTCTTGTACACATCTCTTATACTCACACATCTACATCCTGTACACGTCTTTTATACTCGCACGTCTCTCTCCTGTACACGTCTCTTATACTCGAACGTCTCCATCCTGCACACGTCTCTTATACTCGCACATCTCCGTCCTGCACACGTCTCTTATACTCGCACGTCTCCATCCTGTACACGTCTCTTATACTCACACATCTCCGTCCTGTACACGTCTCTTATACTCACACATCTCCGTCCTGTACAAATCTCTTATACTCGCACGTCTCCGTCCTGTACTCGTCTCTTATACTCGCATATCTCCATCCTGTACACGTCTCTTATACTCGCACGTCTCCATCCTGTACATATCTCTTATACTCGCACGCCTCCATCCTGTACACGTCTCTTATACTCGCACGTCTCCATCCTGTACATATCTCTTATACTCGCACGTCTCCATCCTGTACATATCTCTTATACTCACACATCTCCATCCTGTACACGTCTCTTATACTCGCACATCTCCGTCTTGTACACGTCTCTTATACTCGCACGTCTCCATCCTGTACATATCTCTTATACTCACACACACACATCTCCATCCTGTACACGTCTCTTATACTCGCACATCTCCATCCTGTACATATCTCTTATACTCGCACGTCTCCATCCTGTACACGTCTCATATACTCGCACGTCTCCGTCCTGTACACATCTCTTATACTCGCACGTCTCCGTCTTGTACACATCTCTTATACTCGCACGTCTCCGTCCTGTACACGTCTCTTAAACTCGCACGTCTCCATCCTGTACACGGCTCTTATACTCGCACGTCTCTGACCTGTCCACGTCTCTTATACTTGCACGTCTCCATCCTGTACACGTCTCTTATACTCGCACATCTCCATCCTGTACATGTCTCTTATACTCGCACGTCTCCATCCTGTACACGTCTCTTATACTCACACGTCTCCGTCCTGTACACGTCTCTTACACCCATACGTCTCCGTCCTGTAAACATCTCTTATACTCGCACGTCTCCGTCTTGTACACGTCTCTTATACTCGCACGTCTCCATCCTGTACACGTCTCTTATACTCGCACGTCTCCGTCTTGTACACATCTCTTATACTCACACGTCTCCATCCTGTACACGTCTCTTATACTCGCACGTCTCCATCCTGTACACGTCTCTTATACTCGCACGTCTCCATCCTGTACATATCTCTTATACTCACACGTCTCCATTCTGTACACGTCTCTTATACTCGCACGTCTCCGTCTTGTACACGTCTCTTATACTCGCACGTCTCCATCCTGTACACGTCTCTTATACTCGCACGTCTCTGTCCTGTACTCGTCTCTTATACTCGCACGTCTCCGTCCTGTACACGTCTCTTATACTCGCACGTCTCCGTCCTGTACACATCTCTTATACTCGCACGTCTCCGTCCTGTACACGTCTCTTATACTCGCACGTCTCCATCCTGTACACGTCTCTTATACTCGCACGTCTCCATCCTGTACTCGTCTCTTATACTCGCACGTCTCCATCCTGTACACGTCTCTTATACTCGCACGTCTCCATCCTGTACACGTCTCTTATACTCGCACGTCTCCATCCTGTACACGTCTCTTATACTCGCACGTCTCCATCCTGTACATGTCTTATACTCGCACGTCTCTGTCCTGTACACGTCTCTTATACTCGCACGTCTCCATCCTGTACACGTCTCTTATACTCGCACGTCTCCGTCTTGTACACATCTCTTATACTCACACATCTACATCCTGTACACGTCTTTTATACTCGCACGTCTCTCTCCTGTACACGTCTCTTATACTCGAACGTCTCCATCCTGCACACGTCTCTTATACTCGCACATCTCCGTCCTGCACACGTCTCTTATACTCGCACGTCTCCATCCTGTACACGTCTCTTATACTCACACATCTCCGTCCTGTACACGTCTCTTATACTCACACATCTCCGTCCTGTACAAATCTCTTATACTCGCACGTCTCCGTCCTGTACTCGTCTCTTATACTCGCATATCTCCATCCTGTACACGTCTCTTATACTCGCACGTCTCCATCCTGTACATATCTCTTATACTCGCACGCCTCCATCCTGTACACTTCTCTTATACTCGCACGTCTCCATCCTGTACATATCTCTTATACTCGCACGTCTCCATCCTGTACATATCTCTTATACTCACACATCTCCATCCTGTACACGTCTCTTATACTCGCACATCTCCGTCTTGTACACGTCTCTTATACTCGCACGTCTCCATCCTGTACATATCTCTTATACTCACACACACACATCTCCATCCTGTACACGTCTCTTATACTCGCACATCTCCATCCTGTACATATCTCTTATACTCGCACGTCTCCATCCTGTACACGTCTCATATACTCGCACGTCTCCGTCCTGTACACATCTCTTATACTCGCACGTCTCCGTCTTGTACACGTCTCTTATACTCGCACGTCTCCGTCCTGTACACGTCTCTTAAACTCGCACGTCTCCATCCTGTACACGGCTCTTATACTCGCACGTCTCTGACCTGTCCACGTCTCTTATACTTGCACGTCTCCATCCTGTACACGGCTCTTATACTCGCACGTCTCTGACCTGTCCACGTCTCTTATACTTGCACGTCTCCATCCTGTACACGTCTCTTATACTCGCACATCTCCATCCTGTACATGTCTCTTATACTCGCACGTCTCCATCCTGTACACGTCTCTTATACTCACACGTCTCCGTCCTGTACACGTCTCTTACACCCATACGTCTCCGTCCTGTAAACATCTCTTATACTCGCACGTCTCCGTCTTGTACACGTCTCTTATACTCGCACGTCTCCATCCTGTACACGTCTCTTATACTCGCACGTCTCCGTCTTGTACACATCTCTTATACTCACACGTCTCCATCCTGTACACGTCTCTTATACTCGCACGTCTCCATCCTGTACACGTCTCTTATACTCGCACGTCTCCATCCTGTACATGTCTCTTATACTCACACATCTCCATTCTGTACACGTCTCTTATACTCGCACGTCTCCGTCTTGTACACGTCTCTTATACTCGCACGTCTCCGTCCTGTACTCGTCTCTTATACTCGCACGTCTCTGTCCTGTACTCGTCTCTTATACTCGCACGTCTCCGTCCTGTACACATCTCTTATACTCGCACGTCTCCGTCCTGTACACGTCTCTTATACTCGCACGTCTCCATCCTGTACACGTCTCTTATACTCGCACGTCTCCATCCTGTACTCGTCTCTTATACTCGCACGTCTCCATCCTGTACACGTCTCTTATACTCGCACGTCTCCATCCTGTACACGTCTCTTATACTCGCACGTCTCCATCCTGTACACGTCTCTTATACTCGCACGTCTCCATCCTGTACATGTCTTATACTCGCACGTCTCTGTCCTGTACACGTCTCTTATACTCGCACGTCTCCATCCTGTACACGTCTCTTATACTCGCACGTCTCCGTCTTGTACACATCTCTTATACTCACACATCTACATCCTGTACACGTCTTTTATACTCGCACGTCTCTCTCCTGTACACGTCTCTTATACTCGAACGTCTCCATCCTGCACACGTCTCTTATACTCGCACATCTCCGTCCTGCACACGTCTCTTATACTCGCACGTCTCCATCCTGTACACGTCTCTTATACTCGCACATCTCCGTCCTGTACACGTCTCCTATACTCACACGTCTCCGTCCTGTACACGTCTCCTATACTCACACGTCTCCGTCCTGTACACGTCTCTTATACTCACATGTCTCCGTCCTGTACACGTCTCTTACACCCATACGTCTCCGTCCTGTAAACATCTCTTATACTCGCACGTCTCCGTCTTGTACACGTCTCTTATACTCGCACGTCTCCATCCTGTACACGTCTCTTATACTCGCACGTCTCCGTCTTGTACACATCTCTTATACTCACACGTCTCCATCCTGTACACGTCTCTTCTACTCGCACGTCTCCATCCTGTACACGTCTCTTATACTCGCACGTCTCCATCCTGTACACGTCTCTTATACTCACACATCTCCATTCTGTACACGTCTCTTATACTCGCACGTCTCCGTCTTGTACACGTCTCTTATACTCGCACGTCTCCATCCTGTACACGTCTCTTATACTCGCACGTCTCCATCCTGAACACGTCTCTTATACTCACACATCTCCGTCCTGTACACGTCTCTTATACTCACACATCTCCGTCCTGTACAAATCTCTTATACGCGCACGTCTCCGTCCTGTACTCGTCTCTTATACTCGCACGTCTCCATCCTGTACATATCTCTTATACTCGCACGCCTCCATCCTGTACACGTCTCTTATACTCGCACATCTCCATCCTGTACATATCTCTTATACTCGCACATCTCCGTCTTGTACACGTCTCTTATACTCGCACGTCTCCATCCTGTACATATCTCTTATACTCACACACACACATCTCCATCCTGTACACGTCTCTTATACTCGCACATCTCTATCCTGTACATATCTCTTATACTCGCACGTCTCCATCCTGCACACGTCTCATATACTCGCACGTCTCCGTCCTGTACACATCTCTTATACTCGCACATCTCCGTCCTGCACACGTCTCTTATACTCGCACATCTCCGTCCTGTACACGTCTCTTATACTCGCACGTCTCCGTCCTGTACACGTCTCCTATACTCACACGTCTCCGTCCTGTACACGTCTCTTATACTCGCACGTCTCTGTCCTGTCCACGTCTCTTATACTCACACGTCTCTGTTCTGTACACGTCTCTTATACTCACACATCTCCATCCTGTACACGTCTCTTACACTCGCACGTCTCCATCCTGTACACATCTCTTATACTCGCACGTCTCCGTCCTGTACACGTCTCTTATACTCGCATGTCTCCATCCTGTACACGTCTTTTATACTCACACATCTCCGTCCTGTACACGTCTGTTATACTCGCACGTCTCCGTCCGGCACATGTCTCTTATACTCGCACGTCTCCATCCTGTACACGTCTCTTATACTCGCACGTCTCTGTCCTGTCCACGTCTCTTATACTCGCACGTCTCTGTCCTGTACACGTCTCTTATACTCGCACGTCTCCGTCCTGTACACGTCTCTTATACTCACACGTCTCCGTCCTGCACACGTCTCTTATACTCGCACATCTCCGTCCTGCACACGTCTCTTATACTCGCACATCTCCGTCCTGTACACGTCTCTTATACTCGCACATCTCCGTCCTGTACACGTCTCCTATACTCACACGTCTCCGTCCTGTACACGTCTCCTATACTCACACGTCTCCGTCCTGTACACGTCTCTTATACTCACATGTCTCCGTCCTGTACACGTCTCTTATACTCGCACGTCTCCATCCTGTACATATCTCTTATACTCACACATCTCCATTCTGTACACGTCTCTTATACTCGCACGTCTCCGTCTTGTACACGTCTCTTATACTCGCACGTCTCCATCCTGTACACGTCTCTTATACTCGCACGTCTCCATCCTGAACACGTCTCTTATACTCACACATCTCCGTCCTGTACACGTCTGTTATACTCACACATCTCCGTCCTGTACAAATCTCTTATACGCGCACGTCTCCGTCCTGTACTCGTCTCTTATACTCGCACGTCTCCATCCTGTACATATCTCTTATACTCGCACGCCTCCATCCTGTACACGTCTCTTATACTCGCACATCTCCATCCTGTACATATCTCTTATACTCGCACATCTCCGTCTTGTACACGTCTCTTATACTCGCACGTCTCCATCCTGTACATATCTCTTATACTCACACACACACATCTCCATCCTGTACACGTCTCTTATACTCGCACATCTCCATCCTGTACATATCTCTTATACTCGCACGTCTCCATCCTGTACACGTCTCATATACTCGCACGTCTCCGTCCTGTACACATCTCTTATACTCGCACATCTCCGTCCTGCACACGTCTCTTATACTCGCACATCTCCGTCCTGTACACGTCTCTTATACTCGCACGTCTCCGTCCTGTACACGTCTCCTATACTCACACGTCTCCGTCCTGTACACGTCTCTTATACTCACATGTCTCCATCCTGTACACGTCTCTTATACTCGCACGTCTCTGTCCTGTCCACGTCTCTTATACTCACACGTCTCTGTTCTGTACACGTCTCTTATACTCACACGTCTCCGTCCTGTACACGTCTCTTATACTCACACGTCTCCGTCCTGCACACGTCTCTTATACTCGCACATCTCCGTCCTGCACACGTCTCTTATACTCGCACATCTCCGTCCTGTACACGTCTCTTATACTCGCACATCTCCGTCCTGTACACGTCTCCTATACTCACACGTCTCCGTCCTGTACACGTCTCTTATACTCACATGTCTCCGTCCTGTACACGTCTCTTACACCCATACGTCTCCGTCCTGTAAACATCTCTTATACTCGCACGTCTCCGTCTTGTACACGTCTCTTATACTCGCACGTCTCCATCCTGTACACGTCTCTTATACTCGCACGTCTCCATCCTGTACACGTCTCTTATACTCGCACGTCTCCATTCTATACACGTCTCTTATACTCGCACGTCTCCGTCTTGTACACGTCTATTATACTCGCACGTCTCCATCCTGTACACGTCTCTTATACTCGCACGTCTCCGTCCTGTACTCGTCTCTTATACTCGCACGTCTCCGTCCTGTACACATCTCTTATACTCGCACGTCTCCGTCCTGTACACGTCTCTTATACTCGCACGTCTCCATCCTGTACTCGTCTCTTATACTCGCACGTCTCCATCCTGTACACGTCTCTTATACTCGCACGTCTCCATCCTGTACACGTCTCTTATACTCGCACGTCTCCATCCTGTACACGTTTCTTATACTCGCACGTCTCCATCCTGTACATGTCTTATACTCGCACGTCTCCATCCTGTACACGTTTCTTATACTCGCACGTCTCCATTCTGTACATGTCTTATACTCGCACGTCTCCATCCTGTACACGTCTCTTATACTCGCACGTCTCCGTCTTGTACACATCTCTTATACTCACCGTAATTCTTCTATCCTGCAGTCTGGACTGGACAGAGCCTCCATCAAGTCACTGAAGTATGGACCAAACAGATGGTTATCAGACAGCCTAAGTATCTTCAGGGACCAGTTATTCCTTATTACAGATGCCAGCTGGGTGCAGGCCGTGTCTGGTAGACTAGTACAACCTAATCTGTTAGAATACAAAGATGAGATGTGGATTAGATGCTACAAAGTTTTTGTGTAAAATCTAATGCTGAGAATATGGAGAGAAGAATCACTTAGGAGCAAAATCCATAAATGTCATCACTAGAAGCCGTCAATTGTGTGTGGATGATGTGAGGAATAAGGGGACATCTACGTAGAGTAAAGCCTGGGTTCTGTCACCCTTATTCCTCAGTCACAGCAAATGTTAGAGATAATTGTGTAAATTTATCTCAGCTCATTCACACAGTCATAATAAGGACACGTTTTATTATGTGTATTAGGTTTAGAAGCTTAGTGACTGTGTAGTGTCTCACTGGTCAGCACTCACTGGTCTGCACTCACTGGTCTGCACTCACTGGTCAGCACTCACTGGTCAGCACTCACTGGGTCTTCACTCACTGGGTCTTCACTCACTGGTCAGCACTCACTGGTCTGCACTCACTCGTCTGCACTCACTCGTCTGCACTCACTCGTCTGCACTCACTCGTCTGCACTCAGTCAGTAATCACTTGTAAGCACTCCCTAATTAGTATTATTCTATTTTGGTGATGGGATCCTAATTCAGTCAAACATCTGTATGGAGTTTCTATTTTCTCCCATGTAAACATATTGACAAGGAATATAGATTGGGAGCGCTACCACAATAAGTGATAATAATGTTTGTAAAATAGTGTGAAATATGTTGAAGTGATATGTAGAAAATGTACAAGGGTCTGAGTATCTATATTATAAGGTCAGGCAGCAAATTACAGAATATTTATAGAAGAGTAAAACCTCCTTCATGGACACATTATGTTAGTATTTTATACAGTGTGTCCACCCATATCCTGTCCACCGCCATTAACTTGAGAACGGCGGCAGCTATAGGCATAGAAGTGGTGTCTAGGTATAGTAAAGTAGCCATGCGCTATGCAATACACCTGCTGTTTGATGTGACCTCACAGAAAGAAGTCCAATGGGGTCAGGTCAGGTGACCGTGGAGGCCACTCTACGCAGCCACCATAGCCAATGACTTGTAGGAAGGTCTCCATGAGGTATCGCTTCACGTCCGCAGCCTTGTGAGTTTTACACATTCTAATCATAGCATTTCTGTATGCAAGGTGTTGATTCGTATTGAATTGATGATGCCCTGCAACTTTGTAATTCACTTTCTTTCTCTATCTCATTCCGTTTCGAGATAAAAATGCCAACTCCGTTGTTTTCCACCAGGTGGCGCTATAGGTAGTTTCATTGCGTAGCACATGGCTACTTTACTATACCTAGACACCACTTCTATGCCTATAGCTGTCGCCGTTCTCAAGTTAATGGCGGTGGACAGGATATGGGTGGACACACTGTATATTGTGATGGAAGTACTCACACTGCTTGCTTCTCAGCTGCATTGAGGTAGGCACAGGAGGTACTTTGAATAAAACATCTAGGCTGCTTTATTTATTCTCCATAAAGCATGCCACCGGTACTTTCCCAAAAAGTGACAATTCAGTGACAGTCCAGTAAGTCCCAGCATAGAGACTTATCACAAGAGGTCTTCTTACCTCCGCACACTGACCCCGGTCAGTATATCCAGCCCCCTCTCAGAAGTTAGTTCATGGAGAGATCAAAACACCTCCACACACAGACTCTGTCAGTGTAAAGCTCCTCTCAAACAGGCACACACTGCCATGTGCCAAACATCAGTCTCCATTTTACAAAACCTGAGACACACCCATGGGCAGAGATATGTGGATAGCCAGACACGCTCACCTCTCCAGCTATCCGTCAAACCTGTCCCTAGAACGCCCTAATAAGCTTTGTGCCACTACAAGTATTAGAGCAGATAATCAGGTTTCCACCACTTTCAGGATACATACCCTCTGGCATGTTACACACCTCCCCCCTTTGTCTAAAGTCATGGGGCTTCACACCTTTCTTTACCAAACCAGGGAGAACTCTCTGGTAACTTTGAGCTTCCGCTCTTTAAACTCAGTCTGTCACTCTCATTAGACCTTTTTGGAAAGTGATGCTCTCTCTGACTCAGACATCACACCTATTGGGTAAGCACATTTGTTAGACCCTCTTCTCATAGACTATCTCCTAGGTACTGCCTAGTCGATCTCTGGTTTATCTATTACTTTATAGGAGACACTTTCTGGGTCCTTTACCAATGAGCTAATAGAAGATTTGCCTCTTGTTGATCCTCTGCATTCTCTTTTTGCAGACCTACTATGGTCTTGTCTCTGAGGCCATCTTCAGTTGTCTCTCTGGCCGTGAATTGCTCCATAAGTCACTCAATTAATTCTTTCCTTTGGAGTCATTTTCAGGGGGCTCGGATGACTCAGCATTTGTACCATAGCCCGATGTTTCATTGGGTCCCCTATGACCTCGACTCCTATCTCAGCAGGACCTGCTTCCCTTGACATGCAAGGAAATACCATCCTTAAATGTGAAGCACCCCACAGGGCCAGGGGTAGTACTCGTTAGCAGGCTGGTGTAGGTCAGGGATGTCACAGGTGGCCTTGCCCGGTTTCGTGGCCCCGAGGATGTCACAAAGGAGGGAGATGGGAAGAAGGCGGGTGATAAAGGAGATGATGGAGAACAATGAAGGGTGTTGAGGATGCTGGGAGTGGATGAAAGTGGTGGAGATGGTAGGGAGGAAGGTGACGGTGGGAGATGATGGGAGTGATAGGTGGTTGATGGTGGGAATAGTAGTAGGCTTTTCGTGACGCCACCTGTGGTATGCGGCCAGGGATTGGCCACCGCTGCTGTCGCTGTGCTCTGGGGCTGATTGTATCGCAGCCAGGATGGTTCTGCTCCCCACAGGTGGAGCGGGCCCCGGGGAAGATGATGAGAGTAGTAGTAGTAGTAGTAGTAGTAGTAGCATGGGTCGACAATGCCGGCAATAAGACGCTGAGTCAGCAGGTGCGGATTACAGTTCCAGTGCTCTCCTCAGAGTACCGGTCACCGCCGTGATGGGCCCCAGCTGATCTCGGACCCGTTGGAGGTCAATCCAGTGCGGTGGTCTGTGGGCCCTTCTTTTTTACGCTTGTAGTGTGAATCCCTGTGGCCTGAAGCTATTTGGGGATCCCTGTTCTTGTAAAGTTAGTTCCTGTCCCATATACAGGTGCCGCGAGTTGGTAATGGGACCAGACCTAGCTCACGGCTCCTGGACCCTATGTGGCACTGTGCTCCAGGAACTGTTGGGGCCAGGGAGATGTAAAATCCCCTTGTCCTGCATATTATGGTGATACAACGTGAAGTATGTTCCACCCTAGAGCTCTGCACCCTTAATTGTGCTGGCCCCAAGGGAGCAATGAAGCTCTGCCCTCGGTGACCGTGTAAACTCCTACGTCCCACAGGAGCCGGTCGGGAAACCCGTCTGCTCCTGTCCTCTCCTGCTGGAAAACTTTCATTAACTGTTGTATGGCTCCTAACTCCCTCTGGTGGCTGCTCCTCCCATCCCTGGTTCCCACCAATAGTGGATTGGGGTCTCATGTGTAGTGGCATGTAGTAGACCCAACCACGGTGGCAACCACTTTTAACCCAAACCTAGTCCGGTCCACAGTAAAGGAGGTGCAAATAACTGCATGTATGATTTGGTGTATGATGGAACCGCTACCGACCTCCTCTGGATCCTGGTTGAGTACCGCACTTTAATTGAGGTGCAGTACCCTGTGGCGACTGAAGCCTCAGGGGCGCCACAAATGCATCATACTTCTCTTTCTCTGGGTCCCAGCCTAAAAGCAGTCACCAACTTGACACCGTTGTTCCTTAATCTTTCATCCTTCCAGTTTAACTGCTTTATCTCTTCTAGGTATGCAATACAATATTCTAGAAGCACCCAGACATTTTCAACACTTTCCTTCATTCTCACAAAGACAAATGGAACCATGCCATCTCCATGGTGTATCTTGGCTTCATTATGCCTTCCAATTCTCACGCTCACCAATCTGGTCTTATCCATGAATTGTCGGATGATTTTTCCCAACCATTTTCCCAACAATATTTCTAAGGTAATAAATATAGAAAACAACAGTGAAACTGTATGCATAATGTGGCACCCCTGACCTCGTCAGGCACCACTGAGTACTGCACCCATGCTGGGTGAGTGCAAACAGGTAATCCTAAAGGCTGGAATAGGGTGTGTACGCACAGACACATAGCAACCAGGTCTCCCACACTCTTGAGGGGACCCCTGGGCAGACTCAGGAGGGGGCATCCCTCCACATCCAAGCAAGGGGTGTAGTGGAGGGGCTGGAAGCTGGGTTGCAGTGGCAGGCAGAATAGGAGGAGGAGCAAGTTAGTCTGGAGTAGTGTACAGATGTTGCTGCTAGAGGCAGCCGTACAGCCACGCTAGTCAGACCCTGCACGTGTGGTGGCCATTAGCGGGGGAGAACGGTCCCCAGAAGTTGGACAGAAAGACGCTGAGGAAGCCAGTTGGTCAGGAAGACACTGAGAAAGTCAGCTGGTCGTGTATAGAGACTTCTGGTGGCTGGGAATGCGCGGAGCAGGTCCCTAGAGCCAGACATCCATTTAGTGGTCTGCTAAACCTGCCGGTGGGGTGGACCACAAGTCCCACACCAACCAAACAGAGTCCGAGCATCAGCAGCCACGAGGGGGCCCATGGGGAGGATAGAGCCTGGAGCCATCCACCTTGGTCCACGCTGCCAGCAAGCGGGCCAGAAGGGGGAGAGGGGGCAGTTGCAACTTCCCTGGATGAATCCCACGGTACTTTAAGTCAGAGGTTGTCCGAAACAAGAAGTGCTAGGAAGGCGAGTTAACGGCTACCCTTAGACCAGCCTGAAGGATACCTGGTTCCACCTGGTGTATCTCAGTATCACCCGGATTACCTCACACCACCAGCTGAACGTGAGTAAACAAGTTGAAAGACACTTTGGACTGAGTTCTTCTGTGACCTGTTGTTCTACACACATACACCTGAGCCCCTGGGGCCAGCTTCACTCTCGGGAGGCCACACCATCCGACTGCAGATTCCATCAGCCCCAGACACTTGTTAAACTGCAGTGGCGGTCACCTATAACCCTGACCGCAAATGGAGAGTGGCATCACGACTCAGAAGTAAATAACCTAATAGGTCTAACACTGTAAATCTGATTACCACCTTCAACGAACAATGGAAAGATCTGTATGGGATATTAAAGCAGAATTGGGACATTCTACTCAGTGACCAAAGACTACATGTCCACATCTCCCCGAGACCAAGATTGGTGGCCCGTAGAGCAAGAAACATGAAGGACCTTCTTACTCGGAGTCACATTATACGACCTACGCAAAAGGTGGGTAGAGGCTTTACCCTACGTGGCACGTATCCTTGTGGATCTTGTTCAGTTTGTCCCTTTATGATCGCTGCGGACATGTTGTCGATTTCGATCTACCCTTTTAACATCAAGAGCAATCGTTATTTCAATTGCCGTACGCGCAATCTAATTTATGATCTTGTCTGTGGCTGCCCAAAGTTGTATGTTGGGCAGACAACACAAGAACTACGTTGCAGGGTACAACAACATGTGTCCAATATTTCCATGGCGAGGGCCGATAAAACTAAGGGCAAACCCATTAGTTCTGTTGCAAAACGCATTTCATGGACCACCATGCGGGGCGACTCACTAGCATGAGAGTAATAGTGGTGGATTCTGTCATTTCTATCTTCAGAGGTGGGGATATTGGCAAAATGCTGTTACGTCGTGAATCCAAGTGGATTTACGACCTACAGAGCCTAACCCCTCATGGGATGAATGAGGAGCTTTTATTTACAGGTTTTTATAAGGATAAATGAACTAATTTTTCATCTTCCCTCTTCTCCCTATCTCTCCACTCCCGTTACGTCTTTTCCCTCTATAGGCCATTCAACTTTGTTGGGACTCCTCTCTTGTGCCATGAAGATGAGTGGGATAGAAGAAGTGGAAATATCTATGAAACCTTCTCCATAAAGGGCTTTTTTCATATTGAATACGGTGGGTCGACAAGCCTGGATATTCTAGCCTCTGTACCCGCCTCTCTTGATTGTATAGAAGAACTTTTTGCCTGATTAAAGTGTGTTATTGATATATGCGATTTTGTTATGAATTTGGGTTACACATCACCTTGGTACATTGTATAGAAAATTGTGTCTATGCTCTGAGCCACTGCCTTGGCTTATGTATATATATTTCCGTGAGCGTGTTTCTTTGTTTTATAAATGTACATGCTTATTTAAAAACATGGGACTTCCCACACATAGACTGAGTAATAGGCAGACTTATTTTATATTTTTTCTTTTCTTCTCTACTTCATTTGTTTTGCAAACCTTTTATATGTATACAGACGCAGTCTAACATCTCTGTTGGACTTGGTTGGGTTATGCATTGGTAAAAATCAAACGCTTCCTCTCGCCTCCCCCCTTTTTTTTTTTCCCCACCTCTCCCTCCTCATCTCCCCCCCCCCTCTTGCATTGGGTGTATAAGGCTGGAAAATTGGGCCTGTCGCTATAATAATATTCGGGACATGCTCCTCCCTTGAATAGATAGGTATATGTTGCCAGGCTTATATGTAAAATAACACTTTATTATCAATTTCAGTAGATGTGGTAATAATTTAGTGTCTATTGTGGTGTTGGCTCTTAACTGCGTCTATTCTTGCATTTTCTTTGTCCAAAATTGAAAAATGTAAAACAAGATTTGGTATGTTAGTTTTAAGCAAATGCTATGTGATTGTCTAGCCTGCAGGGATATACTAAACATGAACTAGAAGATACGTGCTGCCTATTTTGTTACAAAGTGTGGAGATACCTATCAACTGCGCCTGCGTTTGCAACGCAATGGTTCCATGACGGACGGCTGTAGCCTTCTGCGCCTGTGCAGTGTTAGGCCCCTTTCACACGTCAGTGATTCTGGGACGTTTGTGCTTTTTTTTAAACGTACCAGAATCACTGACATCCGCAGACCCATTATAATGAATGGGTCTGCTCACATGTCAGTGGTTTTTCACTAACCAGGTCTCCGTGCGGCGTACCCGCGTGTGCGTGATTGCCGCACGGAGACATGTCCATTTTTTTCTGGCATCACTGATGTCCCACGGACCACGCAGTGGTGTGGTCCGTGAAAAACGTGCCAGAAAAAAACGTGCTTCTAAAATAAAAAGTATTTTAACTCATCCGGCTCTATCGACGCTCTGTGCAGCCTGTGCTGCTTGCTGCTTGTGAGCCGGCTCATTATTATCGCGCATATTCATGATGCACGACACAGCCGACCCGGAAGCAGCTGATGCGGGGGTCAGCGCCGGCCGGATGCTGCACCGCCGGGAGCGTTCAGCACCATGGAGATCAGGAGCGGGCGCAGGTGAGTTAATCTTTATGTGCAATCACGGACCACGGAGAACGGAAGCCGGATTGCACTTAGACAACCCACGTGTGCCGTGATTCACGGCACACGGAGGGACATGGGCATGTTTTACACGTCAGTGAAGAACGTCAGTGTTTTTCACTGACGTGTGAAACGGGTCTTAGGCCCGTTTCACACGTCAGTGAAAAACACTGACGTTTTTCACTGGCGTGTAAAACACGCACATGTTCCTCCATGTGCCGTGAATCACGGCACACGTGGGTTGTCTAAGTGCAATCCGGGCTCCGTTCTCCGTGGCCCGTGATTGCACTTAGTAATCAACTCACCTGCGCCCGCTCCCGCTCTCCATGGTGCTGATCGCTCCTGCGGTGCAGCATCCGGCCGGCGGTGACCCCCGCAGCAGCTGCTTCCGCATCGGCTGTGTCGTGCATCATGAATATGCGCGACAGTAATGAGCCGGCTCAGAAGCAACAATTCTGGGCGGCTGCTGACTGATATTGTTAGGGTGGGGGGCTCCCCATAACGTGGAGCTCCCCATCCTGAGAATACCAGCCTTCAGCCGTATGGCTTTATCTGGCTGGCATTAAAATTGGGGGGGAACGCACGCCGTTTTTTTTTAATAATTTATTTATTTATTTTACTGCACAGTATAGACACGCCCACCGGCTGCTGTGATTGGGTGCAGTGAGGCACCTGTCACTCAGTGTGGGGGCGTGTCTCACTGCAACCAATCATAGGCGCCGGTGGGCGGGGAAAGCAGGGAATAGGAGATTGTTTAATGAGCGGCCGGCTTTTTCAAAATAGTAAAAGCCGCCGCAGCAGTGTGAATGCCGTGCAGCGCCGCGCCGGGGATCGAGGAACGGTGAGTATGAGAGAGGGGGGAAAACTTCAGTCACTCGGGGGATTAGCGGTCACCGGTGAATCCTTCACAGGTGACCGCTAATCAGTACTCGACACAGACAGAGCCGCGGTATGAGGATGAAGTCGGGTGAAGTTCACCCGAGTTCATTCTCATCGCGCAACTCTGTCTGCTGTCAGCCGATATTTATAAACGACATTGTGCATCACACACACGGACATTCCACACGGACATTCCACGTACACATACACGTTAATTCCACACGCACACACGGACGTTCTACACACAAACACGGCTAGCATACGCAATTCACACAGGTGCCACACGGACCATAAAAACGGACACAAAAACGGGACACGGACTCGAAAAACGGCCCGTAACACACGTGCGTGTTTTTCACGGACGTGTGAAGGGGGCCTAAAAAAAAGCACAATCGTACCAGAATCACTGACGTGTAAAAGGGGCCTTATACTGGGTACGGTGGGAGTACATATGGGCAAATAATCACAGAGCACTGCTCAGGGATCTCCTGCTAGGAACACAACTGTTTTTTATCGGTCTCAGGTGAGGAGTGTAGACTCTATTGCATAGGCTGTATTTAAGCAACCAGATGGAGCACAGAGTTACTCATTACTTTTTTGCCCTTGAGAAAGTCACCAAGTGTGACGACACGCGTTGGGTGGGTAAGGTGATTCCCTGGACCTTCAAACAGCTTTGTGCTTTACGTTATCCTGCTTTAACCCCTTGGACTTTGGTGCATAGACACACGAGTTGAGCCAAAGACCTGTCCCACTTGATGCAGGCTATTTTCTGCACTCATTTTCCCAGCCCAGGGCCAGGGATTATCAGGCTGCAGCTCTGGGAATTGTGGTGCTCAGGTTCAACCTGGGGTTATGCTAGTTGAGATATTGGGGTTTCCATCATTTCTTTGCACAGGGCTGCTTTGTCTAAGTATCAGGGTCTATTATGACTGCATTATAAGCTGTTGCTGGGTTTAATATGTATTATAATTACTTGTGAAGCGCTATAGCACATTCTCTGCTATGTTGCAACATCATGTGCTTTGAAAATGTAACTAACTTCTGATCTGTATATTACACCAGCTAGCTTGGTTAGAATCTTGGTCCATTTTATATAGGGAATCACATGGTCTCTTTTTTTGTATGTTTTTAAAATTTGTCTATGGTTGTTGTGATACCTTTTGGTGTTGTGTGACACAAATGTGTTCTGATGTTCTCTGATATATAATAAATTTTTGATTAATTATATATATATATATATATATATATATATATATATATAGATATATATAGTGATCCCTCAATTTTTTTTGGCACTTCTTTCCTCTTTATTAAACGACTCAGAAGTAAATAACCTGACATACCTGTTGCCAGAGAAGATCCCAAAGAATAGTCCCTGCGGCGTCCCTGGAGGTGGAGCAGTGTCCCTGGGGCGACCGCCGCAGCGGTGTGTGACTCAATAGCAATCATCCTCATAAAGTGATTTCAAATGTATACGTATTGAATCTCTACATACTCTGCATATAATCAATGGACATACTATTTAAAGGTTAAATCAAACCGAAAAGCGACCATGCTTCCAAAAAATATATTATAGTTTATTAATTCATAAATTACAAACACCAGGTGGGTGGGTCAAAGATACTAGTCATAAGAGAGGTGATACATGTACTGATAACAGGGGGGGCAAGAGTTTATACAAATTGTCTCCGCGGGTAGGAATTATACAATGTGTGTAATTTAACATGAATACTGTGCCAAACCACACAAATAACTTCATACCCATATACTGTATGAATCTATATATTCATATGCATAGATATACAGATTCATACAGTATAAGGGCATGAAGTTATTTGTGTGATTTAGCACAGTATTCATTTTAAATTACTGTACACATGTATCACCTCTTTTGTGACTGGTATCCACCTTGGCGATGCTGCAGCCAGTCTTGGCCTGGCTGCTGTATGTTTATGGGTCTGGCACTTCTGGGTCACATGTCCATGATGTGGCGGTGCCTAGCCCATGACGCGGCAGTCAGCCTGTGGTTGGCATGGTGATGCATGCGTCACTATATGGCTCACCACAATGGGATTACACACAGTATATATTCCCGCCTGTTGCTATACAAAGCCATGCCCCAGACGAAGGCTTATAGCCTTATACTGTCGAAATGTACATCAGGTCTGAAACACACGTGCGTGTCTTGCGGTCCGTTTTTCAGGTCCATGTTCCGTTTTAGATGTCATATTCTCTGGTACATGTGACATCAGTGTGATGGCGTATGCTTACCGTGCGTGCGTGTTGAATGTGCATGTATGCGTGAGATACGTACGTGTCATGTCCGTGTGTCTTGAGCCGTTTCACCAATAAAAAAAACAACGCACGGAAAACACACATCTGTGTCACGTACGTGCAGACACGGACCCATTGACTTTAGCGGGTCAGTCTCTACGTGATGCTGGTTGAAACGCGGACATGTCATCCGCGTTAAACGTACAAACCACACGGACACACGTTCCGTGTGGCTTTACATGTATGTGCCTGTTACCATAGGGTGACTTTGGTGCACGTGTGTTCGTGCCGCTGGTACGTGTAAAAAAGTCCCAAACACGTACCGGCGGCACGGATATGTGTTGTAGGCCTCAGGCACAGTGCGCCAGGATTGATCTCCACTTGATCCACCAACATAGTGCTAACCACAGGTAATCCCACTGTATGATTTTTAGTTTGGTTTTGTCCGTGTATTTTGACACTATAAATTTGTCTTACATACTTATTGCAATTCATGGTGAAGCCACACCACCTAGTGGCATAGAAATGTATTACCATTGTTTGCATGGGTAATATGCAATCTGATGCAAGTTATATATTCCATTTATCTAATCATGTATACTAGATGGTATGTTAATTGTATAGTGATTAGACATTTATTTTTACTGTAGGACTACACTACAGTTGCACAATTCTGGTATCTTTTCAATCTTTGACCCACCCACCTGGTGTTTCTAAATTATGAATTAACAAACTATGATATATTACAGTTCTTGGACGCATGGTCACTTTTCTTTGTTAATTTCTCAAGATTTCTGGGGACCTGGATGAAATCTTCCACAAGTTTCAATAAATTCCGGTCTCTCCTCACAGCTTCTAGTTTCTCCATAAATTCGACATGTTCCCTTATCGTCTTGGAATTGGATTGCTGTGATACCCGGGAATTTTCTGACTCACTGAATGTTACTTCTGAGTGTACGTATGTTGAGCCCAATTACATCTCTTCTCACTATCATAACGTCCTGCATTCAGCTGCTTCATATGCTTTAAGTGCTGGCGGCTTTTTCATTCCTTAACATGACCATCAGCTTTGACTGAACACAGCAAAGGTGCATGTTACTCAGGCTAGCAATCTGCTTCACTGTGGCTTCACTTGCCTACAGTATACTCAGTTGATTTGTCTGAGGTAAAGTACATTGTACACACTCCTACGGCTTTCTTGAATCCTTCACTGGCACAAGCTTCCCTCAAGCCGACGGGCACATCCATCATGCACTTAATGACCAGACAGATTTCTTTACCTTCATAGCCATTGGACAGTTCCTTGAATGTTTCAAACCCATCTTTTACAATCTCACAAATTCTTATCAAAGGCTTAACCTCTTCAGTTGAAGTATCCTTGGGTTTAGCCGCAGCGTTAGAGGGTTTGGGTTTGACCTCTGATTTCTCACACTTCTGAGCTAAGTCAATCTCTATGTCTTCAGTCTTGGCCTTATCAGCAGGTTCAGCTGAGCTCTCAGCTCCTGATGAGACCTCTGGTTCAGACTTCACCTCCTCAATGGCTCTGTCTGTGACGCCCTGGGCAAGCCAGGGGTCACAGGTCATGACACCACCACACCCTACACCCCGGATAGGTACACCAAAGCTACACCAGAAATCCTTGTTGCCTTCCTCCAGGGGCTGATGTCCACACCAGGGGGTGGGCCAGGCGGTTGGCTCCGCCCACCAAGGAGTTCACAGTCCTGGAGGCGAGGAAACCAGGCAGAGGAGTGGTGGAAGTTGAAGGGAGAGAGTTTGAAGTGGTAGAGGAGCAAGAGAGAGGAGTTGAAGTGAAGGAGAAAGTGACAGTTTGAAAAGCCTGAGGTTGGTCCGGGTGTGTGCCCCGGACTGAGACAGGGGTTAGCAGACAGTGGTGACCGTCTGCAGGAGAGGCTGATCAGAGGTTGCCGAAAGGACCGTGGACGGGTGGTGGCCCGGCGGTACTGGACCGGTATACAAGGAGAAGCCAGCACCATTGGCAGGGGCCTTTCGGATCCCGGCAAGGCTAGGAGTCACCGTGAATTTGCCAAATCCGTCAGTGAAGGGGACCTCCAGGTCTCCCAACAACTAAGTCCCGATTGAAGGCAACAGTCCAACCGTAGGAGAGAGACACCACCACCGCCAAGGCACCAGTTTCTCAGGGCCAGCGCCTGCGGGCAAAGAGGGGCTCCTCCAGCCCATATCCAAGTCGGGGAGCGGGTTACCGGTGGGAACCCATCGCTACCAACATTACACTAGGTATAGGGACAGAAACCGTCACCGCCAACTACCGGGGAAAAGCAACAGCAGCCGTCCGTGGGAACCGTCTTTCCAGCCGTGTGTTTTACCGAGAACTGTGTCAACGTCTCAGGCTGAGTGAGTACCACCGTGCCGTGCGGCACAGCGCTGCCCCCGCGACCCTGCACCTCACCAGGCCCCGCACCTGGCCTGCCATCCATCCCTACCCCATCACCGGGCCCCGGGACAACCAACCCCCTACCCACGGAGGGGAGGAATAACAACAATGCTGCTCTCTGTCACCGCTCCCGGGATCCCTATACAGAGCAGCGGTGGTGTCCACACAATCACCACAACCGTGGGTGGCGTCACGGACAACAATAAATCCCCAAAACCAAACCCCTTTTCACTCACGGGCGAGGAGTGCCGCTCGAGTCCCCGGGATCCGGCCCATCGCTTGAGCCACCGAGCAGCAGAGGCCGCGGCAGCCGGACTCGAGCAGTGGGAGAGCGCAGCGTCCCCTCCTCCGCCCGCGACAACTTGGCGTTACGAACAGGATCTTACCGCTCTGCCGTCTGGTAGAGGTGCGCCTTGTTAAAGCCGGAGGTGTCCGGCCAGAAAATTTCGGAAGCCGCCATCTTAGGCGCGAAAAGTTCCCGCTCGAGCGTCTCCTCGAGTAGTGGAGGCGCGAAGGCCAAGACCCCGCCCCGATAGAGGAGGGGCCGGAAAGAGGCTAAGGGGGATGGAAACAAGATGTCTGCGCCGCTGGAGGTGCGGTGGTCGCAGCCGCAGTGGCACCCGTGGATGGGAATGGGCCTGCCCAGGTCCCGGCCGCGCTGGCGGGGGGTGCCGCGGTCCCAGCTCTCGCTCAGGTGATGCCGTTCTCCTTGCCTCCTCCTTGCCCTATGTGCCCGGAGCTACCTGGCTACCGCAATACGACGGGAAACCTGATGCGTTACAGGTCTTCCGGAAAAAGCTTAACCCGCTCCTGGAATTGTACTCCTTGACTGATAAGCAATGTGCAGCGGTAGTGCTGGGTCAGCTAACCGGCACGGCTGAGCAGGAGGCGGAGACCTGGGCCGAGGGGGACCGGTTCTCTGTAGCCACCATCTTTGAGAAACTACAGACTGCCTTTGAGACCCGTACCGAGGCTGAGCTGAGGATGCAGTTTTACCAATGTCGGCAACGGCCTGTGGATAGCATTCGGGACTACGCTTTACTTCTGCAAACCGCCCTCCGCACACTGAAGCGGGTGGACACCATCAATGAGGCGGACAGCAACAAAATGTTAGTAGAGCAATTTGTGCAGGGAATGAGGTCCTCTGAGGATCGCAAACAACTCCGGCTGTGGGCCCTAGAACACCCTGATGTGGACTTTGCTGTATTAAAGGAACGGGCCATTAAAGCTCTGCAACCCCCAGCTTCGGAAGTCTTGGAACCAGCCCCGTGGCCAGTTGAGACGGCCCCCGTCGTGGTGGCCCCTGCCCTACCAACCTCTCCAGTACCTACAGCTCCAAGCAGCACTATGGAAGAACTGGCTGCCCAGGTCCGTCGCATGGATGGAGACCTCGCCAAGATTCTCGCCGCACTCCAACCTCTGACCAGAGCCCAGCCTCCAACCGGGATACAGCTCGCCGACAGCCCTGAGGATGTTCCCTGGATGCAGCGGAGAAGTGCTAACAACTCGCGAAACAGCCCTCCAACCTGCTACAGGTGCAGCAAGCCTGGCCATTACTTCCAACAGTGCCCGTTAAACGAGCAAGCCCTGGGGCCACGGGCCAATCCTCAGGAGTAGAACCCCGTGGCCCCCCAAACTGGCGGGACTGGTATATCGGGGCCTGGCCCATCATCCCCGTGGCTGTGGACGGCATACCGGTGATGGCTCTCTTGGACACTGGATCATAGGTAACCACCATACCATACACATTGTACCAACGGTATTGGGGGACAGACGAGCTGGCTCCCCCAGATACTAGTATAACACTGATTACTGCTGATGGACTCCCACTGACCCAAGTGGGGTATAAACAAGTGGCCATGACTAAGGGGTGAGCTGAACTGCAACACCAGGGTATGATTGTGATCATGAATGAACCCAGTGATCATAACCCGAAGATAGTGCTGGGAACCAATGTGATGGAGCACTGTATGGGTGATGTGTTGGCCCTACTGCAGCAGCTGGCCGCCACGGTGGCGGGAAGCCGACAGAGAGCTGTGCAGCGTGAGGTCCGAGCCTTGATGTACCGTCAGCATGTGAACTCAACAGGAGGAGAGATTGGTGGAGTGAGAGTGATGGATGTTGCTCCGTTGATTGTGCCCCCTAGGAGTGAGATGATGATTTGGTGTAGGGCAGCAGTAGGGCCTCAGGGGCGTGACTACCCTGCCATGATGGAGGGCATGCCCTCCATGCACTGGCCCACAGTAATGGCCGCCCGAGGGGTGGTAGATGTAAAAAAGGGGAGAGTGCCCGTGAGGGTGCTGAACTGTGGGGAGGAAGAAGTCAGGCTTCCCTGGTATGCTACCCTTGCCAAGTTGCTCACCCTGGACCCCCACACCATCCACGGGGCAGCTCCTCCAGTTTCCCCACCTGCTACCAGCCCCCACCAAGGGGAGTTAGACGGGTGGCACCAACAGTTACACGTGGGCACTGACGATACCCCTTCACATCACAAAGAAGGGGTATACAGGGTGGTCCGGGAGTATGAGCAAGTTTTTAGCAAATATCCACTAGACTTTGGGCAGATCAAAGGGGTCCAACACCACATCCCCACCGGTGAGCACCCCCCTATCAAAGAGAGGTACAGGCCTATTCCCCCTGCACACTACCAATGTGCCAAGGATATGTTGAGGAACATGAAAGAGGCAGGGGTTATTAGGGACAGCTGTAGTCCCTGGGCCGCCCCGTTGGTACTGGTCTAGAAGAAGGATGGCACCATGCGGATGTGTGTGGATTACCGGAAGATTAACCAGATAATGCATAAAGATGCTTACCCACTGCCCCGTATTGAAGAGTCTTTGGCCGCACTGAGAACTGCAAATTACTTCTCTACCCTTGACCTCACCAGCGGGTACTGGCAAGTAGCGGTGGCACCGGAGGACCGGGAGAAAACTGCCTTCACCACCCCAATGGGGCTCTGTGAATTCAATAGTTTGCCGTTCGGGCTGTGCAATGCCCCTGGAACCTTCCAATGGCTGATGGAGTGCTGTCTGGGACATCTAAACTTCGAGACCGTCCTGTTATACCTAGATGATGTGATTGTGTACTCTCAGACGTATGAAGCCCATCTGGAGCACCTGGCCGAGGTGTTCGCGTCCCTTGCCAAATACGGGATGAAGTTGAAGCCCTCTAAGTGTCACCTGCTGAAACCCAGAGTGCAGTACCTGGGGCATGTAGTGAGTGCAGAAGGTGTCGCCCCCGACCCTGAGAAGATCACTGCCATCCAAGACTGGCCAAGACCAACCACAGTGAGGGAAGTAAGGCAGTTTCTGGGTCTGGTGGGGTACTACCGACGCTTCATCAAGGGGTACACGAAGATGGCTGCCCCCATGCAAGACCTCCTCGTGGGACAGACCAAAGGTGGTAGACCCATCGGAGCCCCACTGGTGTGGGAAGAAAGGCATGAGGAATCCTTCCGCCAGCTGAAAGCGGCCTTGACCGGAGAGGAGGTCCTAGCGTACTCTGATTACAGCCACCCATTCATCCTCTACACTGATGCCAGCAATGTGGGTTTGGGGGCAGTCCTATCCCAGGTCCAGGACGGGAAGGAAAAAGTGATTGCTTATGCTAGTCGAAAGCTCCGGCCGACTGAAAGGAACCCTGAGAACTACAGCTCCTTCAAGCTTGAACTCCTGGCGTTGGTATGGGCTATCACCGAGCGGTTCCGACATTACTTGGCCGCAGCAAAATTCACCGCTTTCACGGATAACAATCCGCTGATTCACCTGGACACGGCCAAGTTGGGTGCGTTGGAGCAGCGGTGGGTGGCCAGGCTAGCCAACTATGACTTCACCATCAAATACAGGGCCAGTCGTGTCAACGTTAATGCTGATGCACTCTCTCGGATGCCCCATTTGTCAGAAGAAGGGTATGAAGATGACGACCTTAAAGAGATCGAGTTGCCTGCATTTCACCAGCCGCCAACTGAGAAGGTACATGTCCACCAACAACGGGTGAACCTGGACCCGCTGCCAAGTCAGGAGTGGCAGGAAGCTCAAAACCAGGCGCCCGCTGTCCGTCTAGTCAAGACCCTGGTGGAGCGAGGCGCTGCTGGGATAGATTGAAACAGCAGAAAAAAAAGTCTTTAAATTGCCTTATATTACATCATATCCCATGGCCCAAGAACCACCAACACCAAAGTAAGTTGCACATAGAAAAACTTTAATTGGTTGGGTCAAGCATATAAATATTACATGGGATATAAAAATTGTGACAAGTAAAAAGGTTAAATGACATATAAGAGCGAATAAAGAACCCCATGTGGGGCTACATGGATCAAATTAGGTGCACACAAAAAGGTGTACTCCCAGCAGGGCCAGTGTAAGTGCCTTTTACAAAACGCAGGTTCACCTAATCAAGAACTCTAGGCACATTACAGATAAATGAACAGGAATATATTCCCAGCAGAGCCAGTGTAAGTGCCTATACAAAAGATAAATTCACAGTCAGTGACAGAATAACACTTTAGTAAATGACAATAAGCATGTTACCCACACACATCATCCGGTGAACAGGGATGTGTTCCCAGCAAGGTCAGTGTAAATGCCATTGCAATAAACAGGTTCACAGTGAGTGATAGAGTAACACTTAAGTATATGAACATAGGCACATTGCCCAGGCATCTAGTCCAATGGACAGGGATATATTCCCAGCAGGGCCAGTGTACGTGCCTATATCATAAACAGGTTCACAACAAATGACAGGGTAACACTTTAGTGAATGACAATAGGCACATTACACAAACACATGGTCCAGCGAACAGGGAAGTATTCCCAGCAAAACCAATGTAAGTGCCTTTCCAAGTTCACAGTAATGACAGGATAACACTTAGTACATAATCATCGGCACATTACCCAGACACATAGCCCGGTGGAGATTCCACCAATTATAGCACTCACATGCAGTCACACAAGGGGAAAAAAGTCCCAATACGTATTTCGTGATGACTTCCTCAGGGGACCATGGACAAAAGGAGGGAAATGGTTGCATTTATACACTAGTGTATATTACATCATTTGCAGCACCTGTCGCGGCTGCAGGGTACTGAGGCACGCTAAGCAGGCGTGGGCGGCTACTCCAGCATCACCTGGGCCAGGGAAAACCCCTTTGATGACGTCATTATTACCCAGGGGAAGCTTCAAGGAGAGCCACACACACTGCACATGTGCAGAGCCGCAAACAGGAAGTAAAGCTGCAAATGCCATGTCTACTCCTGGCAAAAGAAAGGGCAAATCGCATTGGGAATCATATAAAGTGGATAGCACTATAGAGGGATAAGAATACATATAATTACATCATAATTACATGCAGTACTGTATACATAGAGAGTATGGACATTGTTCATGCATATAACAGCATATTAGACAGTAAGACGCAGTCCAATGAACAATCTCATATAGACAATCAGGATATACTGTATTCCTTCCCAGCTCATTCTCCAATGCAGGCAGACCACCAGGTTAGTGACACAGAGAAATATTGCACCAAGAGCACAAACGTAGACAACTGTAGAAAAAAGAGGACACACAAAGAATCCAGTTAAAAAAATATATAAAAAAACCATTATGTACAAAGCAGATTCAATCACAGGGGATCCGCAACCAAACAAATATTGCCCGTAATGGGATATATGTCAACTGCAGACAAGACCTACTGGATTATAAATAGGAACTAAAGGTCTGCCTCTCATTCAATCCTCGAGGGGCCACTGTGTCAAGGAGAAATATCCAACGACAGTCAACCCGTGCCAACACCTTATGAATATTACCACCCCTCAATCCAAGGTGTACACGGTCAATCCCCCTCACCTTAAAGCTTGAGGGGTCAGACCCGTGATGCACCCTAAAATGGCGGGGGATGGTCTTCAGGGAATCAACATCCTCAGGTTTCGCTTTTTTAGCCGCGATGATGTCCCTAGTATGCTCCCTCGTCCGGACCCGCAATTCACGACTAGTGAGTCCGACATATATTAAGTCACAAGCGCACGTAGCGTAATAAATTACGCCCGTGCTACTGCAAGAAATATATTGCCGGATCTCAAATGTTTTGGAGCCGTCCGAGGAGGCAAAGAATGTTGCCCTGATGATGTTACCGTGACGGCACGCAATGCATGAGCCACATGGAAATGATCCACAGATAGAACGTCCCATCATAAATGATGGTTTCTTTTGTGCCACATAGTGGCTGTGGACCAACATATCACGTAGGCTCCGGCCCCGACGTGCCGTCATGAGGGGTCGGTCTGGAAGCATATCTTTCAGCACAGGTTCCGTTTGTAAGACAGACCAGTGCTTAGTTAATATGCCACGAATATGATCCCATTGACGGTTGAATGAGGAGATAAAACGCACCTTCGGTTCAGCAGGCTTCGTCTTATCAGGATTGAAACGTAAAAGAAGTCGGTCTCTCGGAGCTGCTTTAGCCCGACTATAGGCCTTTTTAATGGATCTGGAGCTGTACCCTCTCTCCCTGAATCTATCATGCATCTCACTGGCCCTACCCTCAAATGTATCCGTCTCTGAGCAAATTATATGCATGAAAAATGTCCATACTCTCTATGTATACAGTACTGGATGTAATTATGATGTAATTATATGTATTCTTATCCCTCTATAGTGCTATCCACTTTATATGATTCCCAATGCGATTTGCCCTTTCTTTTGCCAGGAGTAGACATGGCATTTGCAGCTTTACTTCCTGTTTGCGGCTCTGCACATGTGCAGTGTGTGTGGCTCTCCTTGAAGCTTCCCCTGGGTAATAATGACGTCATCAAAGGGGTTTTCCCTGGCCCAGGTGATGCTGGAGTAGCCGCCCACGCCTGCTCAGCGTGCCTTAGTGCTCTGTAGCCGCGACAGGTGCTGCAAATGATCTAATATACACTAGTGTATAAATGCAACCATTTCCCTCCTTTTGTCCATGGTCCCCTGAGGAAGTCACCACGAAATACGTATTGGGACTTTTTTCCCCTTGTGTGACTGCATGTGAGTGCTATAATTGGTGGAATCTCCACCGGGCTATGTGTCTGGGTAATGTGCCGATGATTATGTACTAAGTGTTATCCTGTCATTACTGTGAACTTGGAAAGGCACTTACATTGGTTTTGCTGGGAATACTTCCCTGTTCGCTGGACCATGTGTTTGTGTAATGTGCCCATTGTCATTCACTAAAGTGTTACCCTGTCATTTGCTGTGAACCTGTTTATGATCTAGGCACGTACACTGGCCCTGCTGGGAATATATCCCTGTCCATTGGACTAGATGCCTGGGCAGTGTGCCTATGTTCATATACTTAAATGTTACTCTATCACTCACTGTGAACCTGTTTATTGCAATGGCATTTACACTGACCTTGCTGGGAACATATCCCTGTTCACAGGATGATGTGTGTGAGTAACATGCCTATTGTCATCTATTAAAGTGTTATTCTGTCACTGACTGTGAATTTATCTTTTGTATAGGCACTTACACTGGCTCTGCTGGGAATATATTCCTGTTCATTTATCTGTAATGTGCCTAGAGTTCTTGATTAGGTGAACCTGCGTTTTGTAAAAGGCACTTACACTGGCCCTGCTGGGAGTACACCTTTTTGTGTGCACCTAATTTGATCCATGCAGCCCCACATGGGGTTCTTTATTCGCTCTTATATGTCATTTAACCTTTTTACTTGTCACAATTTTTATATCCCATGTAATATTTATATGCTTGACCCAACCAATTAAAGTTTTTCTATGTGCAACTTACTTTGGTGTTGGTGGTTCTTGGGCCATGGGATATGATGTAATATAAGGCAAATTTAAAGACTTTTTTTTTCTGCTGTTTCAATATGTTCCTGAAGTTGTTGCCTTTTACCTTATATAAGTCTGCTTTAACTGTCCTGGTTGTTGCTAGCTGCTGGGATAGACCCTGCCGCCCCAGCTGAAGCCCAACGCTTGTAGAAGGAACGGACCCGTCTGTACCTACACCAAGGGAAGTTGTACCGTGAGCTGATCAACCCGAAGACTCATGAGAAAATCCGCCAGTTGGTGATTCCCCAAGCTAATGTACCCGCCGTTCTGCAAGCATACCATGATGGTGCCGGACACTTCGGATGGAAGAAGCTGGAGATGCTGTTGAGAGAGCGGTTCTATTGGAGTGGGATGTGGGAGTCTGTAGAGGCCTGGTGTCGAGAGTGCGGTCCTTGCACGCTGAGGAGGAAGGACGAGGCTAGCCAAAAGGCGCCCCTACACCCGATCATTACACATCAGCCGCTGGAGCTGGTTGCCTTGGACCATGTAAAGCTCACCCCCAGCCGAAGTGGGTACACCTACGCTCTGACCATAGTGGATCACTACTCAAGGTTCATGGTAGTTGTCCCGGTCAAAGACTTAACTGGCCGTACCGCCGCTAGAGCGTTCCAAGCTTACTTCTGCCGACCACATGGATACTCTGAGAAGGTGCTTACTGACCAAGGCCCAGCCTTTGAAGCGGAGGTGTTCCATGAGTTCTGTCAGCTGTACGGCTGCAAGAAGATCCGGACCACGCCTTACCATGCCCAAACCAACGGTATGTGTGAGAAGATGAACCATTTGGTCCTTGGCCTCCTCAAGACGTTGCCGCTAGAAGAGCGGAACCTGTGGCCAGAGAAGCTGCCTGACTTGGTCGATATGTACAACAATATCCCATCCAGCTCAACGAAGTGCACCCCAGCATATCTGATGAGGGCTCGCCCCGGCCGACTGCCGGTGGACCTGGAAATGGGACTGGAAGCCCCAGAAACACTCTCCTCGACGGCTGAATGGGACACCCAGAGGAGGGTTCAGTACCGACAGATTCAGGAATATGTGGAGAAGAATTTAAGTCAGAGTCTGGAACAACAGGAGCGGCGCTTCAACCAGAAGGCGTCTGCTGGCCCTTTCCAGCCTGGAGATATGGTGCTGAAACGGAAAAGGAGAACCCACAAGCTGGATGATCAATGGGAACAAACCCCATACATCATACAGCCCACAGGATGGGAAGATGGGAAGGCCTACCAGATCAGTCGTGACCAAGGGGGCACTTTGGCCACGGTTTCCCGGGACCATCTGAAAAGGTGCCCACCAGCATTGAGGGTGGTGACTGAAGTTCCGGTTCCTCCACCAGCGGAGAAGGCAAAAGAGGTAATCCACACCGTGATGGGTGACTTCCCAGTGGACTGGCCTACACAGAACGGCGCGGTGATTCTTCCAGTGATACTATTCCCAGAACCCGTGGATGAAGAAATGATGGAGGTGGTCAACCGTGAGCCAGAGCCGGTGCCAGTGCCCAGGGATGAACCTGTGCCCAGCTCCCCTATGCCTCCGCCTGCCCCACATGATAACAGGGAAGGGGGACTGATTGTTCCCTCTCCCCCGCTGCCTGTCACCACTGACACTGGACCCCGCAGGTCCACTCGCCCTAACCTAGGTAGACCCCCACTTAGGTACAGGGAAACTACTATTTAGAGGGGGGGTGAATATGTGTGTTGAAAGCACTGGTTTCAAAGTTTAAAAAGTTTTGAAAGTTTGAAAAGTGATGAAAATGATTATCGAAGCCTCATCTGATTAACCTGCTACTGTGATTTGAAACCGGCCGTTGCCGACACCGTTGTCCCCGTGGGGACCGCTTAAAGTTGCGTAAGAGACTCCTTACGGACAAGCCCGTGAACTTGCAGGGCAACCACAAACGTTAGTGGCATGTAAATGTTTTGTTGCAGCTTACCGTTACCGCCTCCAGAGAGGCAGGTTCGAGGGAGGGCCCACAGTGGAGCAGGCTGGGGCCCAGCCACCACAGGAACCGGTGGCTACCCTCTGCAGGGGAAGGACAGATCCCGCTCGGGTGACTTGGTTCAGGACTGGGGTCAAGGGGTGCTGCCTGTTTCTTAGGGGCAGCATCAGGGCCAGGTTACTTGGGTGGGAGAGAGCGGCAGCCGCAACCATTACCGTAACGTTTAAGAAAAGTGCCTCCCGTTGTGGGATGATGTTACTATAATTGTATGTGTTATAGTTTTTTATCTTTTTCAGAAAAATAAAACCGGTGTTGGACGGGCAGTCCGCGGACGATCTGCATTTTGCTAAGGGGGAATGTGACGCCCTGGGCAAGCCAGGGGTCACAGGTCATGACACCACCATACCCTACACCCCGGATAGGTACACCAAAGCTACACCAGAAATCCTTGTTGCCTTCCTCCAGGGGCTGATGTCCACACCAGGGGGTGAGCCAGGCGGTTGGCTCCGCCCACCGAGGAGTTCACAGTCCTGGAGGCGGGGAAACCAGGCAGAGGAGTGGTGGAAGTTGAAGGGAGAGAGTTTGAAGTGGTAGAGGAGTAAGAGAGAGGAGTTGAAGTGAAGGAGAAAGTGACAGTTTGAAAAGCCTGAAGTTGGTCCGGGTGTGTGCCCCGGACTGAGACAGCAAGGTTAGCAGACGGTGTTGACCGTCTGCAGGAGAGGCTGATCGGAGGTTGCCGAAAGGACCGTGGACGGGTGGTGGCCCGGCGGTACCGGACCGGTATACAAGGAGAAGCCAGCACCATTGGCAGGGGCCTTTCGGATCCCGGCAAGGCTAGGAGTCACCGTGAATTTGCCAAATCCGTCAGTGAAGGGGACCTCCGGGTCTCCCAACAACTAAGTCCCGATTGAAGGCAACAGTCCAACCGTAGGAGAGAGACACCGCCACCGCCAAGGCACCAGTTTCTCAGGGCCAGCGCCTGCGGGCAAAGAGGGGCTCCTCCGGCCCATATCCAAGTCGGGGAGCGGGTTACCGGTGGGAACCCATCGCTACCAACATTACACTAGGTACAGGGACAGAAACCGTCACCGCCAACTACCGGGGAAAAGCAACAGCAGCCGTCCGTGGGAACAGTCTTTCCAGCCATGTGTTTTACCGATAACTGTGTCAACGTCTCAGGCTGAGTGAGTACCACCGTGCCGTGCGGCACAGCGCTGCCCCCGCAACCCTGCACCTCACCAGGCCCCGCACCCGGCCTGCCATCCATCCCTACCCCATCACCGGGCCCCGGGACAACCAACCCCCTACCCACGGAGGGGAGGAATAACAACAACGCTGCTCTCTGTCACCGCTCCCGGGATCCCTATACAGAGCAGCGGTGGTGTCCACACAATCACCACAACCGTGGGTGGCGTCACGGACAACAATAAATCCCCAAAACCAAACCCCTTTTCACTCACGGGCGAGGAGCACCGCTCGAATCCCCGGGATCCGGCCCATCGCTCGAGCCACCGAGCAGCAGAGGCCGCAGCAGCAGCGGTAGCCGGACCCGAGCAGTGGAAGAGCGCAGCGTCCCCTCCTCCGCCCGCGACATGTCCACTTCTGCAGCTTCAGCTATCTCTTGGGTCTCCGCCACATTACCTTAAATCTGCTTTTTTGTCTCTGCGGTATCGCCTTCAGCTTTCTATTGGGTATCTGTAGCATCACCTTCTGCCTTTGTGACGCCCTGGACTAGCCAGGTAGTCACATACATAACAACATACACACCCCCCACCCTAGACAGTTACAACAGTCAATCAAAAACCCTTGTTGCCTCTCTCCAGGGTCTGATGTCCACACCAGGTGGGGCGGAGCGAGGTGGTTGGCCCCACCCATCGAGGAGTTCACAGGCCTGGAGGCGGGAAAAGTGACGTTTTAGTCTTGGAGGTGAAAGTAGGAGGACATGAACTGCAAGTGTCTGGTTTGGAGCCCAGGCACTGACCGCAAGGTTGGCAGACGGTGGTGGCAGTCTGCAGGAGTTGATGGAACTCCGCAGAGCCGTAAGGACCGGGGCCGGGCGTCGGCCCGCCGGTACTGGACCGGGTAACGGAGTGAAGCGAAGCACACAGGCAGGACCATCGGACCCCGACCAGGCTTGGAGCTGCCATCAATAGTCAAATCCGAATGTGACAGGAACCCCAGGGGTTTCCTAACAACCAAGTCCCGATTTGAAGGCAACAGTCCACCCAGACAGGATATACAGCCACCGCCACAGGCTAGAGATCCAAGGGCCAGCGCCTGCGGGCAAAACGGGCTCCTATGGCACCTATACGCCGGGAGCGGACTACCGGTGGGCAACCACAGGAGTCAAGAATATCTTCACAGGTGCAGGGAAAGACAGCCACCATCAGCCGTCCGGGGAGAGCACAACAACAACACTGCAGCCGGCTGTGGGACCCGTCCATCCGGCAGCTTTTGGTTTACCAACGACTCTGTCAGTGATTGTGTGAGTGAGTACACCAGTGCCGTCCGGCACCGCACCGCGCTGTCCCTGCACCCCAGCCATCCAGCCTCCCCGTTACACCACCGGAACCTGGGATCACCAACCCCCCCCCCCTACCCACGGAGGGGACAACATCCTAGCTGCACCCTACCATCTCTCCCGGGATCCCCGTTACCAGCAGCGGTGGTGCCATCATGTGGGTGGCGTCACGAACAATCTCCCTAAACATACCACCCCCTTTTCACTCATGGGTGAGGAGCGCTGCTTGAGTCCCCGGGTCCGGTCCACCGCTCGAGCCACCGAGCAGCAGAAGCCCCGTACCCGAGCGTGGCGAGCGCGTCCCCTCTGCCCGCGACACCTTCTCTTGGATTTCTGCAACATCACTTTCAATTTCCTCTAGGTCCTCCAGAACTTAAGAGGTTTTCTCGCACTCAAACTCCTCAGTCTCAGGTTCTTTGGTGTCTACACCATTTTTGTTTTCAGATTTCTCTTGTTTTTCTGCTAGGATGTCACACACCTAAGCACTGTATTCTTTTTGATCTCGGGGATTTTTTCTCATGCAGCGCTTTCATGGATTTCACATCGCTTTCACAAATTTCTTCTCCTATGGCGTTCTTGTGACGCCCTGACCTATCAGGTAGTCACAGGGTATTATGCAATCTGCTCTCCTGTAAAATATCCACCTCCTCCTTGGTTAAGAGTCCCTGACCTTTGGTTTTGCCAAGAACAAGCTAATCAAAATCCAGGAACATTCTGCACCACACCCACCAGACACACCAGTGGACGGCCTGATTGGAATAGGGTCGCCCACTTGGGGGGGTTGGTTAAGGGGAGGTCAGGAGTGTTAGGAGACAGATAGTTGAGTGGTGACTCTCGAAAGGAGAGGTCAGGAGCTGGGCTCCATCAGCTACTAGGTGGCAGACGTTGGTCTGGGCCTGGTAGGAGCTGTACCCCGGTCGCAGGGGACAAGGGGTACAGACTGTCAAGGAGGACAGCCGGCGGCCTTGTGCCATCACCGGGCAGGGGCCAGGGCACAACGGGGTACGTGGACCCTAGGTCAGGAAGGAGCTTCAGGCGTCTTGACAATTTACCCGAGGAGGACGAAGCCTTCAACATCCGTTCTCCACCTGCTCCAAAATCGGGGTACTAGCGCAACGAGGGGGTTAGGACTTTTCCACTACACGGTCCAGAAAATCCCAAGCGTGAACCCTGAGAGCAAGCTCACCCAGTTAGCTATACTGGTGAGCGGGACCCGACCAGTTTTATACTCAAGGGACCAACCGGAAAACTAGGTGCCAAGGCAAAGGTCACAGACTAACAGGCAACACCAATGGGCACGGGATCCAGGCATGCTCCCTCTCAGCGGCAGTGGTGTCCAGAACTTTGGTTTGCCACAGTTGTCGGTGTCAGCGTTATGGAACTGAGTACACAAGTGACCCTTACCGTTCCCACGGCACCTCCCTGTCACCCTCATCCAGTCCTGGGGCATTCCCCCACCCGTGGAGGGGTTAAACACCTGGCTGCCCACAGCATCGCCACCGGGTACTCCCAACTGTAGCGGTGGTACTCCACCTTACAACACACCATGGGTGGCGTCACAAACTTTCCACATCAACCCCTGTAAATACTCTCCCTTTTTATCCGAGTGGCCATGCTCCCCAGTTCTGGAAATCCCTCGAGCCACTGCAGATCCGGATCCGAATCCGAGCAGCCCAGCCGCTGACGTGGGGGTGGCACACTCTCGCGGATTTGTTCTTTTAAACTTTTTGTTTCAGGATCCGCAGTGGCTCGAGGGGTCACTGGACCCGAGGCGGAATTGCACGGCCGCTCGAAATGAAAAAGGGGGAAAATAATATTTACAAAAGGGGGTGAAAGGATTGGATAGTGTTTGTGACGTCACCCACGGGTCGTGGTAAGGCGGGATACCACCGCTGCTGCGTTTGGGGGAGAGCACTCGGGAGCGATGGGATGGCAGCTTGTGATGTTAACCCCTCCGTGGGCAGGGGAATGGTGTCCTGGGGCTCGGTGATGGTTGGCTGGGGACCCGTTGGGAGTAGTGGGGCACAATGTACTCACACAGTCCAGAGATGTTGACACTTATGTACCGCCCCGCACTCGGCTGCAGCCGAGCCGCTCGGATCCGGGCTCGTTGGTGGGTGGCTCAAGCGCCTCCGGACCCGGGGTCACTTTGCTCTGAAAGGGTGCTGGCGCTACTAAGGGGGTTGGTAGGTAGGTGTACGGCCAGAGCCCTGTTTGAGTTCGTGACGCCACCCACGGGATGTGAAGGTGTAGACACCACTGCTGCAGTTACGGGGCACCCGGGGAAGATGGTGATGCAGCAAAATGTTAACCCCTCCGTGGGCAGGGATGATGGCCCCTGGACCCATTGGGGAGAGTACCTGGGCGGTGCAGGGCAGTGCGCGGCAGGATGGCACTGTTGTACTCACTGTTATTGACATACACAAGTCTCTGATGAACAAAGTTGATGGTGGTCGGTGCCCGCAGCCGGCTGCGTCTGGTCCCCCACCCGGTTCGGTGGTCTTTGCCTTTCTCCTGCACTGTGTAATGTATGTGTAGACTGCCTGCGCTTCAGTGACGGGAGTCCGCTCCCCGGCTTTGTATATGTCGGAGGAGCCCGTTTGCCTGCAGACGCTGGCCCATGGGATCTCTCTGCCTGTGCGGTGGCTTTCTATCCCCCTCGGTGGGCTGTTGTCTTCTGCCGGGACTTAGTTGGGAGATGACCTAAAGTCCAGACCGCAATCAGTTGATTAACTCAGTCCAGTGGCTTCTGGACCTCGTTTCAGGGTCTGAGTACCCTCCTGTGTGCTCCGGTTTCCAAGTCGGTTCCCTATGTCGGTACCGGCGGGCCACTACCCTGTCCCGGTCCACCACGGTTCCACCGAGCCGTCTTCCCGGCTCCTGTAGGCTAGGCCATCGTATGCCTCCTAGCCAAGGTACCAGGGCTCCGACCCCGGCACCTGTCAGTCTCCTTCACTCAACTCCCTCCAACCACTTGAGAACTCCTCCTGAACTCCACTTCAGACTACTCACTACCCTACTGCTTTCCTGCCCCAGGGTCTCTGAACTCCACAGTGGGCGTGGCCAACCACCTGGCTCCGCCCCCTGGTGTGTCCATCAAGCTCTGCGGGAGGTGACTAGGATTTATGGTTTGGCTGGTGTTACCTTGTGTGAGACTGGTGTTATGCGGGGCGCTATCTGTGACTACCTGGCTAGTCCAGGACGTCACGCTCCCCCTTGGTTAACTACAGACTGTCCACGGGCTGTCCGACCACCACCCTTTTTTTTTCTGAACTTAAAAAGATAAAACAGTTAACAAACATACTAACATATTTACAATATGAAGGTTTAGGATTCATCCCTTGCCGGGAGGCATTTTGCTTAAACGTTACGGAACATTTTTATTAAACCGGGAATGGGACAGGACCGGGTCCTTTCATTTGCCCACCCAAGCAAACCTGAACCTTGATGCTTCCTCTAAAAACAGGTCAGCACCCCTTTTCCCCAGTCTAGGAATCGGATTCGGGTCCGGGTGTTGCCCATACGGGCCGGGTACAAAGTTCCATACCCAGCAGTCTCTCAGAGGCCCCACGTCCAGGGGACCCCTGACCCGGAGGGTAGTCACCGGTTGCAATGGTGACGGGACCTCGGCCTCCTCTGCCACAGGCCCTTCCTCCAACCAGCCTCCCTGGGGGCTGCAGGACCTGAAAGGCTGGTCTGGGATTATTTACAAGCCCAAAAGTTATTGGGTGGCCTGCAAGTTCTCAGCCTTGTTCATTTTAAAATGGGAACATCAACAAAGTCCCAACGGGGACGGGCAGTATGGTATCCGGGAACCGCTACTTCCTTTAACACTCTGTGCCGTCTTCATGGTCCGAGGATGGCGAAGAGGGGCGGACGTGCAGCTGTGCACCCATGTATACCCTCCTTACACCCAAGGCTGGCACGGAGATCTGGGACATCTGGGGTTCGCCAGTTTCACCGTGAGCGGGCCCTATCTCCCGACGGGTCAGCGGGTCTGGAAGGGTTTGCATGGCCTTATCCTGCCAGGGTGCGTCCATGAGGCGGGCCTTTCGTTCGCCTGCACCACAGCCACCATCTTTTGCATCTCCTGCTTCCAACCTAAAGCTTGCTGCATTGACTCGACCCGTACCTGGATACAGAACTGTGCCAGCTTCCTCTCCAACCACGTCGCCGTCCCCGGCGGCAACCGATCCCATGCCGCCTCAGCTCCGGCATCCAGGGCGGGGGCCGTGGCCTCCCCGTCGATCGCCCCCTCTGGCTCCGAGCTGGCTATCGGGAGGTCTTCAGAGTCGTGCGCCGTTCCTGACACGGCCGGGCGGGTTGCCGAGGCCGACATCCTTCTTGCGGCAGGCGGGTCACCGCCAGCTGCTGCACGGGGAGTAACCACCGGAGCCACTGGAGCGGGAGCTGTAACCTATTCCTCGCCGGCGGCATCCTCTGCGGGCGCCGCCGCTGTAGCGGTCGGTGCGGGGCCGCCATCAGGCTTTGTAGCGGACATCCTCCATCTGCTCCTCCTTGGTCTTTTCGCAGCACTCCCTCTTTCTGCTGGGCAATTTCGCTTTCCAACCGCGCGCTTTGCTGCACGGCCGTGTTCCCAGGGGGCGGAGATTCGGCTTTCGCACCCTTACTGCGGAGAAGAAGATGCTGGCGGGAATCTTCGCGCCAAAAGATGGCAGCAAGATGGCGGATTCTGAAAACTTTGCAACGGATCACCACTGACCTCACTTCAAGGCGCACTTCACTAGGTAAGTGAATAGGTAAGTATCCTGTTTGTGACGCCAGAAGAGTCGATGTGTACTGCCCCCCACTCAGCTGCAGCTGAGCCGCTCGGATCTGGGCTCGTTGGTGGGTGGCTCGAGCGCTTCCGGACTAGGGGTCACTTCGCTCTGAAAGGGTGCTAGCGCTACTTAGGGGGCTGGTAGGTAGGTGTACGGCTGGAGCCATGTTTGAGTTTGTGACGCCACCCACGGGATGTGGTGAAGGTGTAGACAGCACCGCTGCGGGTACGGGGCAACCGGGGGAGATGGTGATGCAGCAAAATGTTAACCCCTCCGTGGGCAGGGATGATGGCCCCTGGACCCGTTGGGGAGAGTAGCTGGGCGGTGCAGGGCAGTGCGCGGCCGGAGGGCACTGTTGTACTCACTGTTATTGACACACACAAGTCTCTGATGAACAAAGTTGATGGTGGTCAGTGCCCGCAGCCGGCTGTGTCTGGTCCCCCACCCGGTTCGGTGGTCTTTGCCTTTCTCCTGCACCGTGTAATGTATGTGTAGACTGCCTGCGCTTCAGCGACGGGAGTCCGCTCCCCGGCTTTGTATATGTCGGAGGAGCCCGTTTGCCCGCAGACGCTGGCTCGTGGGATCTCTCTGCCTGTGCAGTGGCTTTCTATCCCCCTCGGTGGGCTGTTGTCTTAAGTCGGGACTTGGTTGGGAGATGACCTAAAGTCCAGACCGCAATCAGTTGATTAACTCAGTCCAGTGGCTTCTGGACCTCGTTTCAGGGTCTGAGCACCCCGCTGCGTGCTCCAGTTTCCGAGTCGGTTCCCCGGGTCGGAACCGGCGGGCCACTACCCTGTCCCGGTCCACCATGGTTCCACCGAGCCGTCTTCCCGGCTCCTGCAGGCTAGGCCACCGTATGCCTCCTAGCCAAGGTACCAGGGCTCCGACCCCGGCACTTGTCAGTCTCCTTCACTCAACTCCCTTCAACCACTTGAGAACTCCTCCTGAACTCCACTTCAGACTACTCACTACCCCACTGCTTTCCTGCCCCAGGCTCTCTGAACTCCTCGGTGGGCGTGGCCAACTGCCTGGCTCTGCCCCCCTTGTGTGTCCATCAAGCTCTGCGGGAGGTGACTAGGGTTTATGGTTTGGTTGGTGTTACCTTGTGTGGGACTGGTGTTATGCGGGGCGCTATCTGTGACTACCTGGCTAGTCCAGGGCGTCACACTTACACCGGGTAAACCAAAGTCCTGAATGCCTTTCAACCTTTGGGTGAGCACGCTGGGTCCGTGCCCTTTTAGCGTTGCTGGTTGGTCTGAAGCCTTGTCCCTTGGCACTGTGCTTTCACTATGTGGATCCCTTTTGCCTGAAACTACTCAGGTCCCGCTCACCTGCGTGGCTAGCAAGGTGAGCTTGCTCGCATGGTTCACGCTTGGGATTTTCTGGACAAATTTAGGAAGTCCTATCCCCCTTGTTGCGCTAGTACCCCTATTTTGGAGCGGGTGGAGAACAGCTCATGAAGATTCCGTCCTCGTCGGGTGAATTACTGGGCTGCATAAAGCTCCTTCCCAGCCTAGGGTCCGCGTACCCCGCCGTGCCCTGGACCCTGTCCGGTTGTAGCACAAGGCTGCCGGTCTGCCCTCTGTGGCAGTACCAAGCCCCCTGTCACTACCCCCTGCGACCGGGGTTCTAGCTCCTTCCAGGCCAGGCCAACGTCTGGCACCTGGGACGGGTACAGGAGCCCAGCTCCGCAGCGTAACCTTGTTCTGTCATGGCTCACTGACACTCTCTGACTACTTCTGGCCCTCCTTCTACCATTCCCCCATCTGGGTGGCCCTACTCCCCTCAGGCCGCCCAATGGGTGTTTGGTGGGTGTGGTGCAGGGTGTTCCTCAGGATTTGTGTATACCTGTTCTTAGCAACACCAAAGGGACAGGACCCATAACCAAGGAGGAGCGGGTACCATGCAGAAGGGCAGATTGCACGGCACCCTTGTGACGACCTGATAGGCAAGGGAGTCACATTGGCACTCTCCAGGATTTCTTCTACAGCATTCTCGTGGAGTTCTTCACCAATAGTGCTCTTGTGGATTTCTTTTCCCATAGCAATATCCAGGATTTCTTCTCCTATAGCACTCTAGCCAAATAAATCATCAGCTTTATGCTTCGAAATCATAGAAGACACCATCACTGCTTCCTCAGTTGGTTTCTTTTCCGTGATTTCATTCTGCTGATTTCTGTCATCACAATGTCAGTTCTACCTCTGATTCCTCTTACAGCACATCGTTCTCTGCTGTTATGCTTGCTGGGCAAGCAATGATGTTAGTAAACCCACTGGGCCACAGCACACAGAAAACCCAGAGGGGCTTGACTACGAACTTACAGCTGGTCTTCTCCAGCGCCCCCGATGTTGAGGGTGCTATGCTGCAGGTGTGAGCCTGGGTGCCACTCAGGAAGACTTGTGCTGCGACAGCTGGCCCAGGGGTATGGGACCGACAGTCTCTGGTAATGGGTTATAGCAGCAGATGTCAAGGTTCCATCCAGGATAGATAGACAGCAGCAGTGACTGGCATGGATACTTCCAGAGGCAGGTATTGTGTAAGACGGCCAGCGTGGATGGTAGCAGCGGAACAAGGAAGTAGTACAGCACTGAAATATAAACAAATGGCAGCAGCAGTAGACTGGACTATATCAGCAGCAGCACAAGGAACCTGTAAACTAGCAATTAGAGATGAGCGAACCGGTCGCGGTTCGGCTCGAGTTCGGTTCGCCGAACGGAGGTCTCGTTCGAGTTCGGTTCGTCGAACGTTCGACGAACCGAACTCGAACCGCATAGGAAACAATGGCAGGCAATCACAAACACATAAAAACACCTAGAAAACACCCTCAAAAGGTGTCCAAAAGGTGACAAACAACTCACAACACAACACAAACACATGGGAAAGTGACAAGGACATATACTCATGCGAAAACAAAAGAGCTGGACAAGGAAAAAGAGAAGGAGACACAGATAGGCATGGCACGCCCTTCTAAAATCATGTAAAACACCGCAAGGTGACTCCAAGCGGAGTCTACCTTTTTTTCCAAAAATTGGGCCCCACACATTCAGTGGCAGCACTTGTGCCCTAGTTGTACACTTCACAGCTAGATTTGCATCAAGCACATTCAAAAATACGCTATACTTAACCGTCCCCAGGATGACACCGGGGTAGGTAGCAAAGTCTTTCCTGATCCCAGCTCTGTTCATCTTGGATCATTTTTAAAAACAATGTAAGCAAGGGTTACTCCAAGCGGAGTCTCCCTTTTTTTCCCAAAAATTGGGCCACACAGACACTAACCCCTTCAGTGGCAGCACTTGTGCCCTGGTTGTAAACAGGATGTTTTGATTTGCATCAAGCACATTCCAAATCCACAAGCATTTACTCTCCCCAGGATGACACAGGGGTAGTAAATTCCTTGTGGATCCATGACTTGTTCATTTTGATGAACGTTAGTCTGTCCACATTGTCACTGGACAGACGCGTGCGCTTATCTGTCAGCACACACCCAGCAGCACTGAACACTCGTTCAGAGACAACGCTGGCAGCTGGACATGACAAAATCTCCAAGGTGTAACTGGAGAGCTCTGGCCATATTTCAAGATTTGAAGCCCAAAATGAGCAAGGCTCCATTTGCAAAGTCATGGCATCGATGTTCATTTGGAGATACTCCTGTATCATCCTCTCCAGCCGTTGACTATGTGTCAGACTTGTTGTCTCTGGTGGCCTTGCAAAGGAGGGTCTAAAAAAATTCTGAAAAGATTCCATAAAATTGCTGTTACCAGCACCAGATACGGTGCTACTGATACGGGTAGACTGTTGGAGATGACGAGACCGTCCCATGTTTCTCAAGTTACAACTGGGAGAATCACTCCCTGCACCTGCACGGTTGTTTGGTGGAAAAGCCGAGCTAAGATCGAGTAACAGCTTTTGCTGATACTCCTGCATACGTGCGTCCCTTTCTATGGCTGGAATTATGTCACACAATTTGGACTTGTACCGGGGATCTAATAGTGTGGCAAGCCAGTACTCATCATCACTTCTAATTTTGACAATACGAGGGTCATGTTGGAGGTAGTGCAGCAAGAAGGTGCTCATGTGTCTGGCACAGCCATGCGGACCAAGTCCACGCTGTGTTTGTGGCATAGAGGTGCTAACCGTTCTTTCTTCCTCTGACATCTCCCCCCAACCTCTTTCAACTGAAATTTGACCAAGGTCTCCCTCATCCGCTGAGTCTTCCATGTCCATGGACAGTTCGTCCTCCATTTCTTCATGTTCTCCTGCACCTTCCTCAACATTTTGCCTGCTACCATGCGCCCTTGATGATCCCTGTCCCCCATGGTCCCATGCCTGCCGCCTTGGTGATGATGAACGTGTGGACCTTGGTGATGTTGTTGTCTCTAGCGCATATGAATCCTCATGTAGTTCCTCCCCTTCCTGTTGTTCCACCCCGAGTCCGAATAGTGTTTAGCGTGTGCTCCAGCATGTAAATGACTGGAATTGTCATGCTGATAATGGCATTGTCAGCGCTAAACATATTCGTCGCCATGTCGAAACTGTGCAGAAGGGTGCATAGGTCCTTGATCTGAGACCACTCCATCAGGGTGATCTGCCCCCCCTCTGAATCTCGTTGGCCCAGGCTATACGTCATGACGTATTGCACCAGGGCTCGGCAGTGCTGCCACAGTCACTGTAACATGTGGAGAGTCGAATTCCAGCGTGTCGGCACATCGCATTTCAGGCGATGAACCGGCAGGCCGAAAGACTTCTGGAGCGATGCAAGTCGCTCAGCTGCGGCAGTTGAATAGCGGAAGTGAGCAGACAGTTTTCGTGCCCTGTTCAGAAGGCCATCTAGGCCGGGATAGTGTGTTAAAAATTGCTGGACAACAAGGTTCAACACGTGAGCCATACAAGGCACGTGTGTCACCTTGCCCAGGCGAAGGGCCACACCCAGGTATGCAGCATTGTCACACATGGCCTTACCAGGCTGCAGGTTGAGTGGAGACAACCATTTACCAAACTCCGTCTCCAGAGCTGCCCACAACTCAGCCGCTGTGTGACTCTTATTTCCAAGACATTTCAAGATAAAGACCGCCTGATGCCATTGCGCTCTGCTGCCAGCATAGTAATAAGGGGTGCGTGATTCCTTCTGCGCAGTTACAACGCTGGTGGCCTGACCAGGCAGGCTTGGGGCGGAGGTGGAGGACCCAGACAAGGTTGAGGAGGCAGAAGCAGTGGAGGAACTTGGACAGACAGAGGATTGACACACAAGTCGTGGGGACGGCAAGACTTGTGCAGCAGACCCTTCACCATCTATCACTATAGTTACCCAGTGCCCAGTCAGCGACATGTAACGTCCCTATCCATGCTTACTGGTCCAATTATCGGTGGTGAAATGCACCCGTTCACACACAGAGTTTCTCAAGAAAGCGGTGATGTTGTGTGCGATATGCTGGTGTAGGACAGACACACCTTTCTTAGAGAAGTAGTGATGATTGGGCATCTGGTACTGGGGCACAGCAACAGACATAAGGTCTCTAAAATCCTGTGTGTCTACCAGGCGGAAAGGCAGCATTTCGGTAGCCAAGAGCTTACAGAGGGATAAAGTCAACCTCTTAGCTTTGTCATGGGTCGCAGGAAATGGCCTTTTATTTGTCCACATCTGAGGGATAGAGATCTGGCTGCTGTGTGGAGACGGTGGTGAGTAGGGTTGTCCCTGGAAAAATGCAGGTTTGGGAGGAAAGTGCAGGCGTAGACATGATGTTGCCTTCATCCAACATTGGTGCTATCTATGTCTGAGAGAGCTGTACACACCCACTTGTTTCCCCCTTCCAAACCAACTGACTACCTACCAAGCAAACTGCCTGTTGCGGTTACAGTGGTGGAAGTTGTGCGTGGAAAACCAGGTTTGACAGCTGTCCCCACAGTCCTAGAAGATGAAGAGCGCGCGGATGCACTGGAAGGGGCAGGCGGTGGATGGTCCGCTCCGCTAGGCCGCATTGCAGCACGGTGAGCTTCCCACTGGGATATATGATATTTATTCATGTGACGATTCATGGAACAAGTTGTCAAACTGCTGAGGATTTGGCCTCTACTAACAGATTCCCGACAAATTTTAAAAATCACATGATTTGGGCGATCCTTTGCTAGGTCAAAAAAGGACCATGCTATGCAAGGCTTAGAGGGCTTGCGACCTGATGAGCCCCCCGACTAGTGCTCAGAGGCAGAATGGTTGCTGAGGATGCAGTTGTAGACGTGCTACCAGTACTCCTCCGCTGTCCAGGAAGGCGCAAGGTAACTTCGTCGTCAGTTGCATCCTCATCCACCGCCTCTGTTGACCTCATCGAGTGCCTGACTGTGGGTTGACAGTAGGTGGGATCTAGAACTTCCTCATCAATTGTTGTGTTTGCACTCCCCTCACCCTCAGACCGAGCCTCTTCCTGCCCTGACCGAATATTTAAGTTGTCATCCCAATCTGGTATCTGCGTCTCATCGTCATCAGTATGTTCCTCATTGTCTATAACAGGTGTTACAGTTTGTGAATAAGGGTCTACATTATGCTCAGAAACTTGGTCCTCACGGCCTGAATCAGAGTCACAAAGGTTCTGGGCATCACTGCAGACTATTTCCTGGTCTGTACTCACTGTAGCTTGGGAGCAGACCTCTGATTCCCAGGCTATAGTGTGACTGAACAGCTCTGCAGACTCAGCCATCTCTGTTCCACCATACTGTGCAGGGCGGATGGAGACTTGAGACCTGTGAGAAAGCAAGTGTGATTGGGATGACAACTCAGAAGACTGGTGTTTTTTGGATGTGGTAGTTGAGGTGGAGAAGAGGGCACTTGTTGGACCACTTGAGATCCATTCAAGCATTTTCTTTGTTTGGGCATCATCTTCCTTTGTTCCAGTTCTTCGTGTCCATAAAAAAGGGAGCATATCGGATTGTCCATGGAAAGTAGTAGACATCTTACTTTTTCTGGTAGATGGCCTATCTTCAGTAGATGTTAATGGAGCTTTGCCACCTTCCCCACGGACACAAACTTTTTTTCCTTTTCCAACACGCCTGTTCCCCTTTCCACCAGCATCTGTCATTTTGCCACTCATTTTGATTGAGACAAGATTGTGCACTTAAAATGTGGTAGTAAAAATTGAGCGGTGGTCTAGCTTTATTGACAGCAGAATAAACAACAATAACTATCCCCGACAATGCAACTATGGCCCTTAAACTGGTAGCACAGTTTGCTATTCTAATAGCTTAGTAAAAATGAGTTTGAGGGTGCAATGCAGAGGTGCTGGCAATAGCTTGGCACCAGTGGGACACTAATGAAGTCCAACAGCCACTTTTGGGATGCCACTAACTGGCAGCACTCTTTTCAATTAAAATGGCTTTGCTAAAATGTGCAGGAGGGGAGAATGCAGAAGTGGTGGGACTTGCTTGGCAGAAGTGCCACAATAATGGAGGACAGCAGCCACTCTTTGGATGGCACTAACTGGCAGCACTCTGCAATTAAAATGGCTTTGCTAAAAAGGGCAGGAGGGTACAGTGGCAGGGTTGTGGGTCAGTGTAGAGGAAAGGAAGCCTCACTTTCTATCCCTCCTAATGGTGAAATGCAGCAAGGAAGTCCCTGAGCTTAGCTACACAGACGCTGTTATCTGTAGCTGTTAAAAACTGTTTCCACGGACCTGACTGTCACCTATGGCTCTGAGCCAGCTGTAATTAGCCCTTAAATAGGGCTAACTACAGGGCTGAAATAAAATTCTGTCCCAAATCTGTAGAACGCTGTGTGTATAGCATACACAGCAGGATCGGCCGCAGGAGCTGCGTCAGCGGTGACTGACACCCAGACGCAGAAGGCAGATAATGCCGTGCTGGAACAAAATGTCCGTTTTTATAATGCAAGGACATGTGACATGGACATGGACAGCCTATGACACATGCCCTTGCTTCTCTGGCAAAAAGTCCACTTTGCTGTGTGTGTGTCTGGGATTGGCTGACATGCTGGCCCGCCCCATTGTACTTAGGGAAGGAAGAACAGAAAAAAAAAAATGGTGATCGCCATTATCCCAGCATCAGTGATCTGAACGCGCTGTCCCTGCACACTATACGCTGAAATTTCATAATAGTGTGAGTCACAGAGTGAGTTACACTATAAGGCTATGTGTCCACGGTAGAATGTTGCTGCGGATTTTTCTGCATGAAAATCCGCGACTTTCCCGGCAAATCCGCACCTTTTCAAAGGTGCGGATTTGCCGCGGATTTACCGCGGATTTACCGCGGAATTGCCGCAGATTTTGGTGCGGATTTTTTTTTTTTCCCAATTCTATAGCCAAAATCCGGATCAAAATCCGCAATAATAATTGACATGTTGCAGATTTTTCCGGATCAAAATCCGCGGCAAATCCGCGGCGGAAAAATCCGCAGCATGGACACAGCATTTCCAAAATGCCATTGTGCTTTTCCGCGAGAAATCCGCGGCAAAATCCGCGCATTTTCCGCAGTGTGGACACATAGCCTTACAGCGAAAAGCCAGCTAGTAATTAGCTTGGCTTTTTGCTGCTAGAACCGTTCTCGAACGGAACTCGAGCTATCGAGCTTTTAGCAAAAAGCCCGAGTTCTAGTTCGATCTAGAACACCCCCCAAAATAACTCGAACCGCCAACTGGAGAACCATGAACCGCGCTCAACTCTAGACAGGACCTATAATCCTGGTCTCAATCGATTAATTAACCAGTTCCTGTAGGTTCTGGGTCCTGGCTTCAGGGTCCGAGTACCCCCCTTTGTGCACGGTTTCCGGTCGGGTCCCCGATGTAGATACCGGCGGGCTACGACCCTGTCCCTGTACAACCCGGTTCTGCCGAACCGTCTTCCCGTCTCCTGCGGACGGAGACCACCGTCTGCCTCCTAGCCAGTAGCACCAGGGCTCCTACCCTGGTACCTGTCAGTTTGCTTCAGGCCTGACACACAGGCCTGACCTCCACTTCTCTCAACTGCCTGAACTTGACTATGTATTTCCCCACCCCGGACTGTCTAAACTCCTCGGTGGGCATCTTCCAACAGCCTGGTTCCGCCCCCTGGTGTGTCTATCTAGCCCTGAGGGGGGTGACTAGGGTTTTCTGGTCGGCTGTGTGTTACCTATGAGGGAAAGGTGTTGTGCAGGGGCCTATTTGTGACTACCTGGCCAGGGCGTCACATATGCTTGATTGTATCATGTTTTAAACCAATTCCATAATGATGTGAATTTTATTTGCGGATGCCAGATACAAATCTTTTTTTGTCTGCTCTGCTGTGCCTGTCCTTTCTGTGTCGTTGGACCTATCCTGTCTGTGCCTGTCCATTCTCTGGTACCAGCCCAAATCCTGCACCTGTGTCCATACCTGCCTGTATCCCATACCTGTGTCCGTACCTGTCTACATTTATCATCCTGTCTGCCTCAGCTGTCCCGGCTGCACCTGTGTCCGTTGTCTTGTGAATGATGTCCCATGCTTGGGGATGCATGACTAATGACCTGGACCCTGATGACCAGAGTTCCTCCATAAGTCTTAATTTACAGTTTGCCAAAGGCAATTAGATCCCTAAATTTAAGACTAATCAAATAATGTATAACTTTAAATAAACTTATTAAGATAAAGGGACACACAATATTAAAAGCACTGAGCGCTGTGATCTGTCTTAAATCACATGAGCAATCACCTTAGCCATAACGTGTTCCCTATTTAGACTCATCCATATGTCTATAGCCAGCTCATATGATGTTCTTATAATAAATGGTCACAGCGTTCGCTGTTTAAAAAACAATCAGTAGCCTACTATACACGTCCTCTTATTCTTCCACGTCTCCATCCTGTACACGTTTCTTATACTCACACATCTCCATCCTGTACACGTCTCTTATACTTGCACTTCTCCATCCTGTACACGTCTCATATACTCGCACGTCTCCATCCTGTACATGTCTCTTATACTTGCACGTCTCTGTCCTGTACACGTCTCTTATACTCGCACATCTCCGTCCTGTACACGTCTCTTATACTCGCACGTCTCTATCCTGTACATATCTCTTATACTTGCACTTCTCTGTCCTGTACACGTCTCTTATACTCGCACGTCTCCATCCTGTACATATCTCTTATACTCGCACATCTCAGTCATGTACACGTCTCTTATACTCACACGTCTCTATCCTGTACATACAGTTAGGTCCAGAAATATTTGGACAGTGACACAAGTTTTGTTATTTTAGCTGTTTACAAAAACATGTTCAGAAATACAATTATATATATAATATGGGCTGAAAGTGCACACTCCCAGCTGCAATATGAGAGTTTTCACATCCAAATCGGAGAAAGGGTTTAGGAATCATAGCTCTGTAATGCATAGCCTCCTCTTTTTCAAGGGACCAAAAGTAATTGGACAAGGGACTCTAAGGGCTGCAATTAACTCTGAAGGCGTCTCCCTTGTTAACCTGTAATCAATGAAGTAGTTAAAAGGTCTGGGGTTGATTACAGGTGTGTGGTTTTGCATTTGGAAGCTGTTGCTGTGACCAGACAACATGCGGTCTAAGGAACTCTCAATTGAGGTGAAGCAGAACATCCTGAGGCTGAAAAAAAAGACAAAATCCATCAGAGAGATAGCAGACATGCTTGGAGTAGCAAAATCAACAGTCGGGTACATTCTGAGAAAAAAGGAATTGACTGGTGAGCTTGGGAACTCAAAAAGGCCTGGGCGTCCACGGATGACAACAGTGGTGGATGATCGCCGCATACTTTCTTTGGTGAAGAAGAACCCGTTCACAACATCAACTGAAGTCCAGAACACTCTCAGTGAAGTAGGTGTATCTGTCTCTAAGTCAACAGTAAAGAGAAGACTCCATGAAAGTAAATACAAAGGGTTCACATCTAGATGCAAACCATTCATCAATTCCAAAAATAGACAGGCCAGAGTTAAATTTGCTGAAAAACACCTCATGAAGCCAGCTCAGTTCTGGAAAAGTATTCTATGGACAGATGAGACAAAGATCAACCTGTACCAGAATGATGGGAAGAAAAAAGTTTGGAGAAGAAAGGGAACGGCACATGATCCAAGGCACACCACATCCTCTGTAAAACATGGTGGAGGCAACGTGATGGCATGAGCATGCATGGCTTTCAATGGCACTGGGTCACTTGTGTTTATTGATGACAAAACAGCAGACAAGAGTAGCCGGATGAATTCTGAAGTGTACCGGGATATACTTTCAGCCCAGATTCAGCCAAATGCCGCAAAGTTGATCGGACGGCGCTTCATAGTACAGATGGACAATGACCCCAAGCATACAGCCAAAGCTACCCAGGAGTTCATGAGTGCAAAAAAGTGGAACATTCTGCAATGGCCAAGTCAATCACCAGATCTTAACCCAATTGAGCATGCATTTCACTTGCTCAAATCCAGACTTAAGACGGAAAGACCCACAAACAAGCAAGACCTGAAGGCTGCGGCTGTAAAGGCCTGGCAAAGCATTAAGAAGGAGGAAACCCAGCGTTTGGTGATGTCCATGGGTTCCAGACTTAAGGCAGTGATTGCCTCCAAAGGATTCGCAACAAAATATTGAAAATGAAAATATTTTGTTTGGGTTTGGTTTATTTGTCCAATTACTTTTGACCTCCTAAAATGTGGAGTGTTTGTAAAGAAATGTGTACAATTCCTACAATTTCTATCAGATATTTTTGTTCAAACCTTCAAATTAAACGTTACAATCTGCACTTGAATTCTGTTGTAGAGATTTCATTTCAAATCCAATGTGGTGGCATGCAGAGCCCAACTCGCGAAAATTGTGTCACTGTCCAAATATTTCTGGACCTAACTGTATCTCTTATACTCGCACGTCTTCATCCTGTACATATCTCTTATACTTGCACGTCTCCATCCTGTACACATCTCTTATACTCGCACGTCTCTGTCCTGTACACGTTTCTTATACTCGCACGTCTCCGTCCTGTACACGTCTCTTATTCTCGCACGTCTCCGTCCTGTACACATCTCTTATACTCGCATGTGTTGTGAATGTTAGTTATGTTTTGGCTGCTGGGAGGCTCCCTCTGGTGGCCAGGAATGGTTTGGACTTGGACCAGGTGTGTTGCGCAGTGGGTGTTTCCTTTGCTAACTCTCTGCTTATTTAAAACCTGGTCTGATTGCAGGCTGTGGCCGGATGTCAGTTGTCCTTTGTATTTTCAGCCTGCTTAATCTTGCTCTACACCACATCTACTCCAGATAAGTGCTTGCTCTTTATTTATTGTCCGGTTCTTTTGCTTATCTTGGTTTGTCATTTGTTGTGGTTGGTTTCAGTTTATTTCCTTCCAGGGATTTTCCCCCTTAGTGGATTGTTGAGGAACTCCCTGCAGTTCTGTGTGGAGTATAGCTCCTTTGGGTCCATGTGTTTGTGGCTTGTTGAATTTGTTATAATTCTTGTTTTCTGTTCATTGGTATGACAAGGGCACCTGGTATAGGACGGAGTTCAGATTGAGTGATCTGAGGGCCTTTTTGTACTATCAGGAAGTTGGTATTTTGCAGGGTTTTTCTCTGGCCACCATCAGTCCCTTTCCTGTCCTTTCCTATTTTAGTCAGCGGGGGCCTCACCTTTTGCTAATCCTGTCATCTACCTGTGTATTGTGTTTTTCCTATATCACCGCAGTCTTTGAATGTGTGGGGCTTGCTATTCTTGTCTATTTTCTGAGGCAGAGAGTTATTCATCTTTCCTACCTTTAGGATAGTTAGTTCTCCGGCTGGGTTCGCGGTGCACAGGATGTTAGTTCACCCCTCGGCTACTTCTAGTTGTGATGGTTAGTAAGGGGATGGTGGCCAGATTAGTTGCCAATGCTCTTTTCACGTTTTTGCCAATGATTTGTGGTGGTCTTCCATGGTTCCGGATCATAACAGTACATCCGGCCAAGGAAATAAACTGAAACCAACCACAACAAATAACAAACCAAGATAAGCAAAAGTACCAGACAATAAATAAAGAGCAAGCACTTATCTGGAGTAGATGTGGTGTAGAGCAAGATTAAGCAGGCTGGAGATACAAAGAAGAACTGACATCCGGCAACAGCCTGCAATCAGACCAGGACTTAAATAAGCAGAGAGTTAGCAAAGGAAACACCCACTGCACAACACATCTGGTCTCTGTCCAAACCATTCCTGGCCACCAGAGGGAGCCTCCCAGCAGCCAAAACATAACTAACATTCAAAACACGCACGTCTCTGTTCTGTACACGTCTCTTATACTCGCACGTCTCCATCCTGTACACGTCTCTTATACTCGCACGTATCTATCCTGTACACATCTCTTATACTCCCATGTGTCCGTCCTGTACACGTCTCTTATACTCACTGTAAATCTTCCAACCTGCATTCTGGACTGGACAGAGCTTCTATCAAGTCACCAAAGTAAGGACCAAACAAATCGTTGAGAGACAGCTGAAGTATCTTCAAAGACCGGTGTTTCCTTATTACAGATGCCAGCTGGATGAAGTTTGTGTTATGTAGAGCATTTCCGGACAATCTGTTAGAAGTAAAGGGAGATGTTGGTGACACATCAACAGAGCATTGGTGTGAAATCTGTAGATTGTAAATATATCGAGAAAATGTCCTCGGCTGTTAGTAAAATCCATATATGTCATCACTAGAAATCATCTCTTGTGTGTGGTGGATGTTAGGACTGCCTGCAGCTGTATGCTGTGTCTGCAGCGCCCCTGAAGCCATCAATGAGCTCCAAGGTACTGCATCCCCACCAGGATGCAGGGCCCACCCCCGGGGAAGCAGAAGACCAGTGCTGGTAACAACAAAACCATTCCAGTTAATCCCTGTTTTTCCCCAAATTCCCCAAAGACTGGTGCCAGACTAGGGTTGGACCTAATGGATCGCCATCTAGAGGTGGAGCTGATCCAGTCCACTAGACGACCAGGTGGGAGGGGCAGACAGTGGACGGTCACAGTCAGTGACAGAGCGAGTGGAAGCACTGACAGGAGTGTGACGGTGACCTGAGGGTCCAGGCGTGTGGTTGCCGGTGGAGTACGGTGGAGTACTCCCGGATCCATAGCACCAACGGGGTACAGAATCCTAGGTCAGGCAAACTCTCCATGGAGACCTGATAAAAATCTGCACAGTGAGGGGACCATCAAGGACCTCACTGACCTTGAAGTTCGGGACACAGTAGCAATGGGAGAACAAGGAAACAGGACCAGAGACTTCAACCCGACAAGGTTCATGCTACCGTCATACGGACTACTTTTGAGAGACTACCAGGAGAGGACCCCCAGACGCTCCAAGCCACGGGGACCCACCAACCAAAGACAGGTGCAGGGGAAAGAAGCCACCAGGCCTCTAAACAGGCACTGGGACTAAGGGGACCAGCGGTCAAGACCAGCCTTCCTCAGGTGACCAGTTTGCAACAGACTGTGAGTAAAGGCACCAGTTATACTGCAACCCCTTGTGTGGCCTGCCTTCTTTCTGAACCCATCAACATCACCTATCCTCTGGGGGCCTGGCCCTGCTTGTGGAGGGCCTAACATCCAGGCTGCCACCAACACGAGCCCCAGTAGTGAGAACTGTGCAGTGGCGGATACATCTACATAGCCGAAACCTGCAAATGGTGTCACGTTATAAACTTTCATTTTATCTCCCCTGTAAATATACCACTTTTAAAAAGCACCCAGGGCACGGAACCGGGCAACAGCCACCAAGTGACATCTCCCCAGCAGTACACCGCCCGCGACCGAGTACCCCATAGCTCTGGGCGAAACATGTCCACTGACACCAAATCCATATTCTAAAATCCCTGAGTATTGTCCTAAATTTATGGCATGTCATAAATATTTGATGTCTGCAGCACATGGAAAGTAAAATAGATATAAAGCTGATGGAGAAACTTGTCATAGGTGACTGAGAAATCTCCTTTCTCCTCTATTTATTGTAGCTCTCAGTCTGCAGCTTCTGTGTCCTTCATTCATATCCTGCCCTTACATTAATACATGTCACATATGGCTCTGCCCTTACTAACAGAAACATTTAAAGGTCAAAGCCTTTGCCAATATCAGAAAAGTTAGCTATTGTGGTGATTATTCACTGTCCGGATCAGCTATCGGGATCACGCAAGATCCCACCGCTGCTACCAATTTGTCAGGAACACGACTGCGAACTAGTGCCCAGTTATTGTCAGGTTAATTTCAGAACTGCTGGACAATAAGTAAATGAGGCTGCTGAGCTACTATTATGCCCTACATTGAAAATCTCCCAGCAAGAGTAATGCATATATATCACAGATTCCCGCTAATGGAATATATATGCCTTGGTACTCTTGCTGGTAGCCCCACAATAATCCTATGCAAAAACAAAGTTGCTGCCGCCACCACCACCTTTTTCAGATAGCATAAGGCTTTTCGGGTTTGGGATTCATATATAGGGCAATATACAGGAATCTACAGAAGAGAACCATACAAATACAGTATAGAGTTACATAAAATAAAAAGGGAAAACTTAAAGAAACTACCACACCTGGTCGCAGATACAGCTCAAATATTGGGGAGAGGCGCCAGTGGAAGAAGGTGATGGATAATTCTACACACAGAATTTATTCCTCTAGGCATTGACCCAGGGTGTAATGAGGCATTTGCTTATACTAACCTCTGCCACACCCACAGCCTCCCACCTCGGGGTGACTGTGATGGGGTGTACAGCAGAGCAAGAAGAGACAACAGGCCGAGGGATGAACCAACAGGTTTACTAACAGGAATACAGAAACAGCACACGACAAGTCCAAATAAAACAGATTCGGGGGCACCTCCCGATAATCCAAAGTGCCAGATCATGACATAATATTCTTTTTCAGAGTCCCAGAAATCCCACACAATCCACTGGACGGCGAGATCTGTCCGCAGACTCAGATCTTGCTCCCTTCCTCTTCAAAGCTCAGCTCCCAACTGCACTTAGAAACAGGAGTGTATTGTCTGAGCTCGTGGGCCCGCCCTTCAAGGGTAGGGGTCTATGCAATGGTTGGGCCCACTAGAAGATTCTAGAAGGTTGGCTCCGAGATGTCTACAGGTTTGTGTAGTTGGCGTTATCCACTGCTTACGAAACAATGGGAAGTTCCCCTGGCTGTGTAGACAAGAGATAATTGCATTATGGGCCCAGAGACACAGGAGATGGGGGAAGGTATGGTTACTTACATCCCAAGACATTTCAAAGTGTTCAGTAAGTACAACCAAAGGAAAGTTACATCACATCCTGACATAGTATTACAGCAAATACAGTGAGAAGGTAAAATACATCACATGGCATCTTATACAAAAAATATGGGATGGAGAAAAGCACATACATCATGACAATCCCTTTCCCTCCCAACTTGTGTACGTACTAGGAACCTCTACAGGTCGCTGGTTAAGTACACGCAGGCATGGCTGACAGGACTCAAGGCTCCTTTTGCCTGGACAGTCCATCTGCATTTTGGTGTTGGCTGCCTCTTCTATACTGTATGGTAAAGTTATAGGGCTGCAGAGCCAGGCTCCATCGTAATAAGCGTCCATTGTCCCCAGAGACTCTGTTCAGCCAGGTGAGGGGATTGTGATCAGTAACCACAGTGAATTCTCGTCCATACAGATACGGCCGTAGTTTCCTAAGGGCCACACACTACTGTTCTTTTTCAACAGTTGCATAGGCCACTTCTCGGTCCAGCAGTTTCCGGCTGAGATAGGCGATGGGGTGCTCGTCCCCAGCTGCATTCACCTGGCTGAGTACAGCTCCCAATCCATAACAAGAGGCATCCGTCTGCACAATGAATCTCCTCTTGTAGTCTGGAGCAGCCAAGACAGGATCGTAGACCAGAGCGTCCTTCAGCCAGTTAAAAGCCTCATCACAGGCTGGAGTCCAGATCACCAGCCGGGGCATTGTTTTCTTGGTCAGGTCGGTAAGAGGCTTGGCCACAGTGGTGAAATGAGAAACAAATTTTCGGTAATAACTGGCAATGCCCAGAAAAGCCATAACTTGTTTCTTAGTTTGGGGTACAGGCCAGTCTCTAATAGCCTGGATTTTGGCAGGCTCAGGACGGAGCTTCCCTCCTCCCACTCTATGCCCTAGGTACTGGACTTCACCCATCCCCAATTGGCATTTATCGGGTCGAATGGTTAGGCCAGCTGCAAGAATCAGGTCCAGAATAACGGCTACTTGATTCAGATGTTCCTCCCACGTCTGGCTGAAGACGGCGATATCATCCAAGTAGGCACAAGCAAAGTCACCACATCCCCGGAGGATCTGGTCCACCATTTTCTGGAAGGTGGCCGGGGCATTTTTCATTCCAAAAGGCATGCTTAGAAATTCATACAGACCAAAGGGGGTTATAAAAGCGGACCGTTCTCTCCCTTCCTCCATTAGAGGGATCTGCCAGTATCCCTTACTGAGATCCAAGGTGGTGACATATCGGGACCCAGCCAGTCGGTCTAGAAGTTCGTCAATAAGAGGCATTGGGTAAGGATCGCTGACGGTATGGTCGTTTAGTCACCGATAGTCCACACAAAATCGAGTACTCCCATCCTTCTTGGGTACTAACACAACAGGGGAGGCCCAAGGGCTATGGGAGGCCTGGATTACCCCAAGCTGTAACATTTCCTCCAGTTCGTGCTGAATGGTGTTTCAAACTGATTCAGGTACCCGGTAAGGAGCCTGTTGTATGGGACGGATGCCCTGAGTGTCCACATGATGTTGGGTGATGGTGGTTCGACCTGGTTGGGATGAGAAAGCAGCCCGTCTCTGTTGAAGCACTTCCAGCATCTGGATTTTCTGTAAGGAATCCAGGTGATCTCCCAGGGGAACCTGTTCCACAGTGGATGGGGCTCTCGCTGCTTCCACGAGATCAGGTAGAGAGTCCTCATCCTCTTGACCACCTTTGAAGCTAACCGACAGCTTGCTATCATTGGAATGTTCCGGTCATGGTACTCCTTAATCATATTCACATGGACAGTCTTTTGACTTAGCCCCTGATCATCTAAAGCAAGAAGGTAATTGGTATCATTCAGTTTTCTGAGAACCCGGAAGGGATCCTCCCATGTGGTCTGCAGTTTATTCTGCCAATGGGGAACAATCATTAAGACTTGTTGTCCTTCTACAAACTCCCGATAGCGTGCTTTACGGTCATACCATGTCTTCTGTCTGGTTTGAGCCATACGCAAATGACTCTGGGCAAAACTAGCAAGTTGGGCCAGGGTTTCTCGCAGCTTTAGGACATAAGGGACAACAGGGCCTCCTGTATCTTCAACTTGCCCCTCCCAATATTCCTTGAGCAGGGTTAAGGGTCCTCGGACCTTTCTTCCATAGAGTAGTTCAAAGGGGGAGAACCCAGTGGACTCCTGGGGAACGTCCCGATAGGCAAACAAGAGATGGGGTAGGTACTTCTCCCAGTCTGAATCTCGGTCCGTGAAGGCCCTCAGCATATTCTTCAGAGTGCCATTGAATCGTTCACAAAGTCCATTTGTTTGGGGATGACACGGGGTTGTTCGGATCGCTCGTACTCCACAGGTGCGCCACAGACACTGGACGAACTCTGACATGAACTGGGAGCCTTGGTCCGACAAGATCTCACTGGGGAATCCTACTCTGGTAAAAATAATAACCAAAGCCTCGACCACCTTGGCTGCAGAAATACTTGACAAGGCCATGTCTTCTGGATATCGGGTGGCATAGTCCACAACAGTGAGAATATACTGCTTTCCAGATTTACTTGGTTTAGCCAGAGGTCCTTGAAAGGGTTCTTCTATTATAGGGAGCGGTTGCATGGGTGCCTTTGGGTGATCTCCGGGTTGCCCTCTACGCTGACATATGTCACAAGTTCGGCAGATATAGTGGGGCAGAGTATTTTTGCATATCAGGTGTGTTGGTATTTTCTACGGTTTTGCACGGCTGCAGACAGTGCTCTTTTCTATCCTTTCCAATATAGATAGTTTGGGCCTCATGCTGAATCTGTTTTCTGTGTATTGTTTTCCTACATCACCATAATCTTTACATGTGGGGGCTATCTATATCTTTGGGGAACTGCTCCAAAGCAGATTAGCTTTTCTTGTATTTCTCTCTGTAGGTATAATTAGTCCTCCGGCTGTGTCGAGGCGACCAGGTCATACTAGGCACGTCCCACGGCTACTTCTAGTTGTGTGTCAGTATTAGGTCTGCAGTCCGTTAATGTTCCAACCACTCTGTTAACACTCTGGGTTCCCAGTTTTTTGTCCTTTTTTCTGATCCTCCTCAGTCACTGAATCATAACAGTAGTACCGGCCATATTAGGATACTAGGATACTCAAAAGAAGGGGGAAAAAAAACGGAAAAAAGTGTGTCAGAATATTTTTTTTTTGTGTATTTTTCCTCTTTTTCTCTGGGTGCCGTGGAGGATCTTGTGCTGCAATGGATGTTACACAATTAGCTGAGCAAGTTGATCAGCTGGCTTCTCGGGTTAAGGATATATCCAATTATCTTGCTCAGACACCTACTGTAGAACCTAAGAACCCTGCCCCTGATTTGTTTTCTGGGGATCGGTCTAAATATTTGAACTTTAAGAACAATTGCAAGTTATTTTTTGCCTTGAAACCAAAGTCCTCAGGGTCCTCCAGGCAGCGAGTTCATATTATCTCTCTGTTGCGTAGTGACCCCCAGGATTGGGCTTTTGCCCTGGCGCCTGAAGATCCTATTCTTGCTGATGTGGATTTTTTTTCCAGGCTCTGGGGTTGTTGTATGATGAACCCAATGCTACTGATCAAGCCGAGAAGACATTATTGGCTCTGATCCAGGGTCAGGAATCCACAGAGATATATTGTCAGAAAATTCATAAGTGGGCGGTCCTTATTAAATGGAGCGATGCAGATCTTTTTCGGAAGGGGTTGGCAGAGCCTGTAAAGGATGTTATGGTGGGTTTTCCTGTCCCCTCTGGTCTCAATGACTCTGTCATTGGCCATTCAGATTGATAGACGTTTACGTCAACGTAAAAAACTGCGAGCAGAGGTGTCGCTCTCAGAGCAGTCTCTGGAGCCTATGCAGTGTGATAGGGTTCTTTCTAGGGCTGAACGGCAGGGTTTTGGACAGCGTAATGGGTTATGTTTTTTCTGTGGAGATGCTTCTCATACTATTTCCATCTGCCCTAAGTGAGAAAAACGATTTGCCCGTTTATTTACTTTGGGCAATATACAGCCTAAGGCCTGTTTCACACGTCCGTGTCTCCGGTACGTGTTTGGTCCGTTTCCTCATGTCCCGTAGACACGGGCACACGTAGACTCATTAAAATCAATGGGTCTGCGCACACGTGCGTATACTGCCATGGACCGTGTGTACGTGTGGAGCATACGTGTGCTCCACACGTGAACATGTCAGTTTTTCACCGGCATCACGGATGTCACACGGCCCGCATACGGACCAAACAGAGGTGTTCCGTGTGACACGCACCGGAAAAAACACGTGTCTGAGAAAAAAAATAACAAATCTTTACTCACCTTCTCCAGCCCTGCAGTCTCTGCCGCTGCTGTCACTTGCTTCCGACCGCCGCTCATTATGCTCATTGCATATTCACTTCACTGCCACCGGAAGCAGCAGCAGCAGCGGGGGGTCGGCAGGACCGGAGACCGAAGATCAGCACCACGGACAGTGACGCCAGGGACAGGTGAGCAGAAAGTTCACGTTCTCCGTGTGTTATCACAGATAACACACGGACAACACACGTGTGCCATAAACACGGCTCATGGAGGGCAAAACGCACCTCTGACACGTCCGTTAAAAACGTGCATGATTTTCACGGACGTGTGAAAGAGGCCTCAGTTTGTTTTGTCAGTTTCTTTGATCTGTTCCCGTCGTCATTTTCTGCTATGGCTTTTATTGATTCAGGAGCTGCCCTAAACCTGATGGATTTTGGGTTTGCTGAGCGTTGTGGTTTCCCTATGGTACCTTTGCAAACTCCTATCCCTTTGAAGGGTATTGATGCTACTCCTTTAGCTAAAAATAGGTACCAGTTTTGGACACAGGTGACGATGTGGGTCGCACCAGACCACCAGGAGGATTGCAAGTTTTTGGTGTTGCATAATTTGCATGACATTTTGGTTCTGGGATTCCCTTGGTTGCAAACCCATAATCCAGTTCTTGATTGGACTTGTCTGTGACTAGTTAGGGCTGCCAATGTGTGCATAGTGATACTCCTGTTTTTTCTATTTCGTCTCAGACACAGGAGGTTCCTGACTATTTGTTGGATTTCATGGATTTGTTTAATGAGACTGAGGCTGCGTCCTTGCCTCCACATAGGGACTATGACTGTGCTATTGAATTAGTGCCTGGATGTAAATTTCCTAAGGGACGTCTTTTCAATTTATCTGTACCTGAACATGTTGCTATGTGGACTTATATTAAGGAGTCATTGGAGAAGGGTCCCATCACATCATTATCTTCACCTTTGGGTGCCGTTTTTTCTTTGTGGCCAAGAAGAATGGATTATTGCGACCCTGTATTGACTATCGCCTCCTTAATAAAATTATGGTTAAATATTAGTATCCATTGTGGAGACACGGGGGTCAGTGGGTGCTCTCGTCCGCTGGCCCGGCCGCCTTTCGAAAGACAGCATGGCCCAGGGCTCATCCCAACTGAACGCCCAACCTCCTTGACCGTGGGCAGAACACTACTCAGACAACACAGGATGAGGCAATCACAATATTAAGACTTTATTGGATTCCCAAACAATTAACGGCACATAGCCAGCAAAACCACAAAATGTAACCAGCAACAATTTCTCACCCTTCCGCTAGCTCACCAGGGATTAGAAGGTCCGTGCCTCAGAGCTTCCAGGGCTACTTACTTCAAACCAGCAGAACCTCGCTTTCGGCGGGCACCCACCGAGAATGGAATAACGCCAGATTTAGGAAGCTGTCTGAGGATCGCAAAGCCTGTAGTCAGGTGACTGGATTGTCCCAAGCTGGATTCCTTCCTTAGGTAGTTTTTAATAGCTCAGCCGAATCCTTGCATTTGATGCTGAAGTCCATATAGTATTATAATCGAGGTTCGGTTCTGGCTTGTCAATCGCATCCGCAGGTCCTAGATTGGTTGCATGTAGCAAGAATCTACCCAGGCAATTGAAAGTCCTCTTTCTTCTATCCCTGAGCTCTCCATTCAGACCATTGGGGTCTTCACGGTTGGTGGATAAGACTGGGCTTTTATTGGCTAGATTTCAAGCCGTGTACAAAATATCCAGAGAAGAGGGAAAGACAGCTAAGTTACATCACATCTAGAAATTCACTTAATAATACAAAGGGAAGTTTGCATAATTAATATATAGCACAAAAGGGGTCAAACCAAGGAAAAACTCCTAAAATATAACATTTATTAGATATGCAGATAAAAGGTGGACTGCCACCATAAAAGAATAAAACATCTGTCAAGGGCTGCAGAAAGTGTACTAACAGCCTCCAGACGAATCATATAAGGCACACAGTACAGGAGGTATGAATACAAGTCACACTCAAACCTGCATTGATAAACACAGCTAGGATGGTCGCTTCATCAGAATCAAACAGATGTTCGCAACCATTAAAGCAGAAAAAAACGGCCTTACCGTATTTTTATAGGGCATGTGATGATATGGCTCAAAGTCAGGTGACCTCATAAAGGTCTTGCACAAATACCTTCACTTCGCTCGAACCATACCACAGTACCTCCCGACGCGTTTCAAAGAATCATCAGGGGAGTCATTTCAGGGTACAAGTCGTCATATCAGTAATCATAACTGGACTGATATACAATCAAAATTGCCCCATGGACGGAACTGTGGAATAAAAATCATAACTTACAGCCCATCCAATCAAACAAACATGAGGAATAGCCTCATAGACCAAGCTGCTTACCCCAAATAACATCCAGCAAGGAAGAGCGCCAAGCTGCAGGTGCCGCGCCGGTTAGTTTGAAAACCGCGCTTCTTATAGGGGCCGCGCATGCGCGGTAAGTCCACCGCAGCGTCGTGACGTCAGTCCCAGCATTCACCATGCCGGAAACAGCGACGTCACCATCATGCCCGTCGGCCGCATCAGCATACCTGCGCCGCCGACGTCATAGGCAGGAGCCTGGAACGCAAGCCGAAATAAAACCGGAAGTGTCCGGTAAACAGTTGCTTATTAACCAGGCTGCGCCTACATCAAATTCCAACAGCAAGGTATTAATCCTTGTGTCAAAATAAAGGTGCACAGGGCCTACACGATCGCAGGATCATCCAAGACACACTAAAGATACCAATTTAGACAAAAAGGCCAATTGATCAATCAGACAATACTCCAACCCAAAAAGTACATATGGAACCCCAATGAAGGCACAAAACCAAAACCAAAATTTGGCGTGAACAGGAGGACAAACAGACCCAGAGGGTTAAACAAGGGGGGGGGGGGAGGTGAATATAAAATCAGACTCAGATAAACAGAGGAGTCCATAGAGAGAGAGGGGGCCCTACTCCAAAAAGGAGAAGAGGAGAACTGTCATGGACCATAAGATAAAAAGGAGGAAAGAAGGAAGGATAAAACCTAAGTGCACACTGCACATACCCTAGTATTATAGACTGTCCCTACCTAGCCTGTGGAGGTCGGCACCCTAGAACCCCACGCCAATGGCGCCCCCACTCACCGTAGTCTATCCCTCCTACGATGCACCCTACACTAAGGTGCATCTAAAAAAGGGAGGAAAGACAGTTGTTCATTCAGTCCAGTCGGTACCTCAGTCTTTAAGGTATAAATCCAAAAGCACTCCTTCCGCAGTAATAGTCTGTCCCAGTTGCCTCCTCTTGCTGGGGGTCTGATGTAATCAATACCCATTACTCTTATGGCATCCTCCCTCCCACCATGATAGCTGTTAACATGCCTAGCTATGGATGTATCGTTATTCTTCCGAATATCATTTTTGTGTTCCCCCACCCTCCTGCGCAGCTCACGAATAGTCTTTCCAATATATTGTTTGCCACAGCAGCAAAGGATCCTGTAGATAACTCCCTTGGTTCTGCAGGTGATCAGGGACCTAATTTCAAAGGTCTTGTCATTCCCTACACTACTAAAGGTCTTTCCCTCCTCAATTAGCTTACAATTGACGCAATCCCGACATTTAAAACATCCTCTGATGTTGTTGGTCCGGACAGCCTGGTTGTCACGAAAATGGCTGTGCACCAACCTGTCTTTAAGTGACCTCGCTTTCCGAAAAGTGACAGAGGGATAGTCAGAGAGATGTTTATCCAGTATGGGATCCATTTTAAGAATGGGCCAGAATTTAGTCAAGGTGCGCCTCAATTCGTTAGCACCATTAGAGAAGGTAGTAATGAACCGTAGGGTATTTATTTATTTTGACACAAGGATTAATACCTTGCTGTTGGAATTTGATGTAGGCGCAGCCTGGTTAATAAGCAACTGTTTACCGGACACTTCCGGTTTTATTTCGGCTTGCGTTCCAGGCTCCTGCCTATGACGTCGGCGGCGCAGGTATGCTGATGCGGCCGACGGGCATGATGGTGACGTCGCTGTTTCCGGCATGGTGAATGCTGGGACTGACGTCACGACGCTGCGGTGGACTTACCGCGCATGCGCGGCCCCTATAAGAAGCGCGGTTTTCAAACTAACCGGCGCGGCACCTGCAGCTTGGCGCTCTTCCTTGCTGGATGTTATTTGGGGTAAGCAGCTTGGTCTATGAGGCTATTCCTCATGTTTGTTTGATTGGATGGGCTGTAAGTTATGATTTTTATTCCACAGTTCCGTCCATGGGGCAATTTTGATTGTATATCAGTCCAGTTATGATTACTGATATGACGACTTGTACCCTGAAATGACTCCCCTGATGATTCTTTGAAACGCGTCGGGAGGTACTGTGGTATGGTTCGAGCGAAGTGAAGGTATTTGTGCAAGACCTTTATGAGGTCACCTGACTTTGAGCCATATCATCACATGCCCTATAAAAATACGGTAAGGCCGTTTTTTTCTGCTTTAATGGTTGCGAACATCTGTTTGATTCTGATGAAGCGACCATCCTAGCTGTGTTTATCAATGCAGGTTTGAGTGTGACTTGTATTCATACCTCCTGTACTGTGTGCCTTATATGATTCGTCTGGAGGCTGTTAGTACACTTTCTGCAGCCCTTGACAGATGTTTTATTCTTTTATGGTGGCAGTCCACCTTTTATCTGCATATCTAATAAATGTTATATTTTAGGAGTTTTTCCTTGGTTTGACCCCTTTTGTGCTATATATTACTCTCTTGAACTAGGGGGATTTCATTAAGGTTTTTGCTATTGAAAGTTTGCATAATTGATTTATCTGGGTGTCTGACCTTCATTGGCCAAGGCAATTACATGAGTTAACCAGAACTGTAACACTAGATTCCTGAGAGTCTTGTAGAAACAAGGACAATGAGGGCTTATCTCTCATCTATAAACAAACTATCTTCATGTCTGGATGAATTTTAAGAAATTTAACCCATGCTAGGCACTGACAGAGTCCATGCCGTCACATCCATTGCCTCTGATTTCCGACCTGTTTTCTAGAGTGAAGGGTGCTAGTTGGTTTACTAGGCTCGATCTTAAGGGGGTGTATAATCTCATTCGCATTAAGCAGGTTGATGAATGGAAGATGGTGTTTAATACCCCTGAGGGGCATTTTGAGTACCTAGTGATGCCCTTTGAGCTCACTAATGCCCCTTCTGTCTTCCAGTCTTTCATGCACGAGATTTTCCAGAACTTTGTTGACACATTTTTGATTGTCTATTTGGACGACATTTTGATTTTTTTCTGACAACTGGGATTCCCATGTTGAACAGGTTTGGACAGTGTTTCAGGTTCTCAGGGACAATGCGCTATATGTTAAGGGATCGAAATATCTTTTTGGCGTACAAAGGATCTCTTTTTTAGGGTTCATTTTGTCCCCATCTTCTAATGAAATAGATCCGGTCAAGATCCAGGCCATTCATGATTGGGTTCAGCCTGCTTCTTTGAAGACCCTTCAGAAGGTTTTCGGTTTTGCTAATTTCTACCGTAAATTCATAGATAATTTTTCTGGTATTGTCAAGCCATTGACTGATTTGACCAAAAAGGAGATGATGATGTGAAATGGTCTGCAGAGGCAGTCTTGGCTCTTCAGGAGCTTAAAAGCAGGTTTACTTCTGCTCCAGTCTTGCAGCAGCCTGATGTGTCTCTTCCATTTCAGGTGGAGATCGATGCATCAGAGATCGGAGCAGGGGCTGTCTTGTCTCAAAGGGACCTTGTGACTTCTAACATGAGACCTTGTGCCTTCTTTCCCCGAAAAATTTCACCACCGGAACGTAATTATGGTGTGGGGAATTGGTAATTATTGGCTATGAAGTGGGCCTTTGAAGAATGGAGTCATTGGATGGCGGGGGCAAGACATCAAATTGTTGTACTCACCTATCAAAAGAATTTGATCTATCTTGAATCAGCCAGGAGGTTGAATCCTAGGCAGGCTAGATGTGCCTTGTTTTTTTACACGGTTTAATTTTATGGTCTCTTATATTCCGGGCACTAAGAATATTAAGGCAGATGCCCTTTCTAGGAGTTTCTTTGCTGATTCTCTTGATATAACTGAACCTGCTACTGTCCTGCATGAGGGAGTTATTCTTTCCGTTATTTCACCCAATTTGAGACTAGCTCTTGAGGAATTTCAGGAGAACAAACCTGAAAGATGTCCTGTGGGGAAATTGTACATTCCTGACCAATGGAGAAGTAAAGTGATGTCTGAAATTCATTGTTCTTCGTTGGCTGGTCATCCTGGGATTTTTGGCACCTGGGATTTAGTGAGTAGGTCCTTTTGGTGGCCTTCTCTACCTCGTGATGTGAGGAGTTTTGTACAATCCTGTGGGATTTGTTCTAGATCCAAGCCTTGTTATTCTTGTTCTAGTGGATTGTTATTGCTATTGCCGGTACCTAAAAGACCATGGACTCACATCTAAATGAATTTTATTTCCGATCTCCCTGTTTCTCAGGGGATGATGGTTATTTGGGTAATCTGTGATAGATTTTCCAAAATGATCCATTTCGTGCCACTGCCTAAGTTGCCATCATCTTCGGAGTTGGTGCCCTTGTTTCTTTGTCAGGTGGTTCGTTTGCATGATATACCTGAAAACATTCTGTCCGACAGAGGAATCCAGTTTGTGTCTAGATTTTTTAGAGCTTTTTGTTCTAGGCTGGGAATAGAGTTATCCTTCTCCTCTGTGTTTCATCCTCAGACCAATGGACAGACTGAGAGGACAAATCAAACTTTTGAAACCTATCTGAGAGGTTTTTTGTCTGCGGACCAGGATGACTGGGTTTCTTTTTTGTCTTTGGCTGAGTTTGCTCTTAATAATAGAGCTAGTTCAGCCACTTTGATGTCTCCATTTTTCTGCAATTTCGGGTTTCATCCTCGGTTTCCTTTGGGGCAGATGGAGGCATCAGCCTGTCTGGGCATTGATTCTGTTGTAGAGAAAATGCAGCAAATTTGGGATCAAGTGGTGGATAAATTGTCCCACTCCCAAGAAAATGCCCAACGGTTTGCCAACCGGCGTAGAACTGTGGGTCACCGGTTTAAAGTGGGGGACTTGGTCTGGTTGTCTTCCAGACATGTTCCTATGAAAGTTTCTTCTCCGAAATTTAAGCCAAGGTTAATTGGGCCTTATAATATTTTAGAGATGAATAATCCTGTTTCTTTCGTTTCGCTCTTCCAGAGACTTTAAAGATTCACAATGTCTTTCATAAGTCTTTATTGAAAAAGTATGTTGAACTGGTAGTGCCCATGGCTGCACCTCCTGATCCTGTGTTGGTCGAAGGGGATCTGGGATATGTAGTGGAGAAGATTTTGGATTCCCGTATTACTAGACGGAAGCTCCAGTACCTGGTCAAGTGGGAAGGTTATGGTCAGGAGGATAATTCTTGGGTGTTTGCTTCTGACATACATGCTGATTGCTTGGTCCATGCTTTTCAACGGGCCCATCCTGACAAACCCAGGGGTTCTGGTGAGGGTTTGGTGACCCCTGCTCAAGGTGTGGGGTACTGTTGTGAACACATTTGGACTGAGTTCCAGTTTTGGGCTCCCTCTTAAGGCCAATGCTGGTAGTTGATTTGGCTTGCTTAGTAGAAGCCAGACAGCTGATGAGGATTGGAAATCAGGTTGTTTTGACTGGCCTATATAACTGTGTAGTGTTCTCATGTTCCTGGCCCGTGCTCAATGTTTCCTCCTGTGTTTTAGGACATCCTGAAGCCAGCCTAAACTTCTGTTTCTGCCTCGACTCATTACAGATAAGTCAGGTCTTTGTACCCTGCTGGTTGCTTTTAATTACTTGTTATTTTCTGTTTAGGTAGTAGGCTTATTTTCTGATTTTGCTTATGTGGAGTCCGGGTGAAGTTGGATCATTCCCTGCTGGGAATGTCTGTGTACCTTGCTTCATTTTCTGAAGTATATTTTGTTTTGTCATGCTTTGTACTGATTTCAGTCCCTCTTCTATATTAGTGTTTTGCTTGAATCCCAGTAACACCAGAGTACTGATATAGTGGGGCAGAGTCCGTGTGGACTCAGTATTTTTCCATATCAGGCGTGTTTGTATTTTCTACAGTTTTGAACAGCTGCAGACAGTGCTCTTTTCTATCCTTTCCTATATAAATAGTTTGGGTCTCATCTTTGCTGAATCTGTTTTCTTCCTGTGAGTTGTGTTTTCCTACATCACCGTAATCATTATATGTGGCGGGCTATCTATATATTTGGGGGAATGCTCTGAGGCAGATTAGATTTTCTTGTATATCTCACTGTAGGAATAATTAGTTCTTTGGCTGTGTCGAGGCGACCAGGTCATAATAGACACGTCCCACGGCTACTTCTAGTTGTGTGTCAGTATGAGTTCTGCAGTCCGCTAAGATTCCAACCACTCTGGTAACACTCTGAGTTTCCCAGTTTGTTGTCCTTTTTTCTGATCCTCCTCCTCCTGAATCATAACAGTAGGTCCTGCATCTTTGACAGGACACAGTAACTTGTAGATCCTGATGGCTTCAGGGGCACTACACCATCCTGTACATGTTTCTTATACTTGCACGTCTCTGTGCTGTACACATCTCTTATACTCACACGTCTCCATCCTGTACATCTCTCTTATACTCGCACATATCCGTCCTGTACACGTCTTTTATACGCGCATATCTCCGTCCTGTACACGTCTCTTATACTTGCACGTCTTCATCCTGTACACATCTCTTATACTCGCACGTCTCTGTCCTGTACACATCTCTTATACTCGCACGTCTCTGTCCTGTACACGTCTCTTATACTTGCACATTTCCGTCCTGTACACGTCTCTTACACTCGCACGTTTCTGTCCTGTACACATCTTTTATATCTGCACATCTTTGTTCTGTACAGTGGCATTCCTGTCCATAGAGGCAGGCCACACCACTGCTATGAGGCCCCTGAGCTGAGGGGACCCGACCCAGCTACCTGCGCTGTAGGGATTTTCATTTTCAGCATTCTCAGTGCTGCGGGCTCCCCCGGACGGTCACCAAGCAGCTAATTAAGGGGTCTGTTTGAATAGCTGCAGGTGGTCACAACACAGAGATGCAGATTCGCCTACGCCATGTGGCCTCTGCTGAAAAAGAGGGAGTGGCCAGGCAGCGTCTTTCTCCAATTAGAGAGCTGTGAGAGATGCTAGGAGGAGAACAGCCAAACAGGAGAGGGGGCAGAGCTTCTTCAGTACAGCGCAGGAGAACAAAAATTCTGAAAAATAAAACAGTATTGGAGAAGGAGCAGAAACTTGGGGAAGCAAAGACAACAGAGAAGAATAAACAGAGTACAGAGAGAGCTAAGGAAACAATAAGAAGAGGAGAGAAGTACCAGAAAGAAAAAAACAGGGGGACAGGATCTAAACACAGCCAGGAGGACCCACAGGGAGTGATCTCTCACAGGACTGGAGCAGGTGAGTATTAGGCCCGTTTCACACGTCAGTGAAAAACACTGACGTTCTTCACTGACGTGTAAAACACGCACATGTCCCTCCGTGTTCCGTGATTCACGGCACACGTGGGTTGTCCATGTGGAATCCGTGATCCGTGATTGCAAATGGATATTACTCACCTGCCTTCGCTCCTGCTGTCCATGGTGCTGAATTCCAAGGTTCTGCAGCGTCTGCCCACCGCTCCCTGCAGCTACTTCAGGGTCGGCGGTTCCTGCTTTCATGAATATTCATGAGCCAGGCAGATAGTGGAGGCTGCAGAGCGAATCGCTGGAAAGGTGAGTTGAAAATGTTTATTATTTAATAGGTCAGTGTTTTTCTGGTACATGTTTCACGGATCACACATGGATCACACCATAGTGTGGTCCGTGGGTCATCAGTGATGTCAGAAAAAAACGGACTTGTCTCCATACAGAATCACAAACACGCGTGTACGCTGCACGGAGACATGTTCAGTGAAAAATCACTGACGTGTGAGCAGACCCATTGATTATAATGTGTCTGCGTATGTCAGTGATTCTGGTACGTATAAAAAAAAAGCACAAACTTACCAGAATCACTGACGTGTGAAGGGGCCTTATAATGTAAAAATAACTGGCGCTGTAACCAATGCCTTATTATAGTGTGAATTGTACTTGTTAAATGTTATAAGAATGAAGCTGCTAGTAGCCACGGGGTATCGTGTGTATATCCCCACAATAAAAACAATAATTTAAGAATGTAAACTGCACTACTGCGATAAACATTCACAAGCGATTGAGTGTATATTATAGTATAATTACCTGTTGTATATTTGAATGCCAATAAGATGAGTATGGTAATGATGGTGACTGCTGGTGACAGATAAAAAGTGAGCCACCCTATTGTACAAAGCAATACAGTGGAACCTTGCTTAACGAGAACAATCCGTTCTGGGAGTGTGCTTGTTAACCAAGTTACTCGTTAGGCAAAGCAAGATTTCCCATAGGAAATCATTGCAATGCAAACGATTCGTTCCACAACATGTTAAATTTCCCATCCTGGTCCCCCTATTCTGTCATTCCACACACGTGCAAACACACAAAAACACGTACAAACACACACAAACTCACACAAACACACAAACATATTATATGCTCACCTTACCTTCCGTTCCATCGTCGGTCTCCTGGGACTTGCTGTGCTCTGGTACGGGGCCGGGCTGTGTAACACGTTACCATAACGACAAGGGAGGAACTTCCCGGCCAGAGCGCTGATGTCAAAAGCAGAGCCGCTTGCCTCCGATTGGCCAGCGCGCTGCCTTTCAGTGGCGGCGACAGGAAGTTCCTCTCTCTCTATGGATGCCGATACACAGCGTGGACTGGAGCGCAGCGGCGAACTACAGGACCCAGGAGGTCGGCGATGAAACGAAAAGGTACACATATTATGTTATATTATATGCTCACCTTACCTTACGTTCCATCGCAGGCCTCCTGGGTCTTGTAGTTTGCCGTGAGGACGTCGCGATGTACCCGGGAACTACAAGAACCATGAGGCCGGCGGTAGAACGGAAGGTAAGGTGAGCATAATATTGTATGTGTGTGTGTGCGTGTGTGTTTGTGTGTGTGTGTTTGTGTGTACATGTGTGTGTTTATGTGGACTGCAAGTGCGGGTCAGAGCGCGATGGATGGACGGAACCGGAAGTGTGTGCAGTGAAGATTTCACTCATACAGCAAAGCTTTCTCGTAAAGCGGGTTACAAATTTACAGAAAGCTTTGCTTGTTAAGCGAAATTCTCGTTAAGTGGGTTACTCATTAAGCGAGGTACCACTGTAATTAATTAGTTGACAGGTGCAACGATACTAATGCAGATATCTTTAAATGGCATGAATTATTAGTTTAAGATTTACCATATCTATTGAAATGGGCTGATATGTATATCGTGTAACAGTCGACATATAATTACTGTCCTACACAGGGTAAATCCCTCAATAAACCAGACTCTATATGATCTTGAATTGGATGTCCCAAGATAAGATTGAGTCAGATGAGTCAGGTGACAGTAAAACGGGCTTTACACGCAACGACATCGCTAACGAAATGTCGTTGAGGTCACGGAATTCGTGATGCACATCCGGCCTCATTAGCAACGTCGTTGCCTGTGACACGTACGAACGACCGCCAACGATCAAAAATACTCACCTTATCGTTGACTGTTGACACGTCGTTCCAATCCCAAATATCATTGCTGTTGCAGTATGCAGATTGTTTGTCATTCCTGGGCAGCACACATCGCTACGTGTGACACCGCAGGAACGAGGAACAGCACCATACCTGCGTCCAGCCAGCAACGAGGTGGGCGTGTCTTTCCTTCGGCTGCTCTCCGCCCATCCGCTTTAATTGGCTGCCTGCTACGTGACGTTGCTGTGACGCCGCACGAACCGCCCCCTTAGAAAGGAGGCGGTTCACCGGCCACAGCGACGTCGCAGGGAAAGTAAGCATGTGTGACAGGGCTTAGCGATATTGTGCACCACGGGCAGCGATTTGCCCATGACGCACAACCGACGGGAGCAGGTGTTTTCACCACAGTCATCGCTCGCGATGTCGCTGCGTGTAAAGCAGTCTTAAGAGTATGATCTATAATGAGATTGTGACGGGGTATGCGACAGAGCAGTGAGGAACGCCAGGCCAAGGAACAATCCAAAGGGCTTTATTGGAACCACAAAGATAAAGCACCAAACAAATATAAATCCTTTAAAGTCTGCAAGGAGTCCACAACAAAACAAAAGATCCAGGGGCAGTGCCTGGTATTCCGATGCCAGGGAAAATAGGGCAATGGTCCTTATATGAGTTCCTTGAGTCCAACATGGGGAACAATAAAACACAATACCAAGTGGCCACTGATCTCCAGTCTGTAACAGTCCATACACAGGCCCTAGGATCCAGCCTCAGCAATAGATCCTAGTGCTTCTCCAGCTGAGTTCCAACTAACCTAACATGGGTCTCACTGTTCTTCTCTCTTGGGATCAGCCCCTTAGGTGGGCACACCTCCCCCAAGACATCTGATACATGAATAGACTTTAAACTCCTGGCTCTGTTCTGTTTACCAAGTTGTGGTTGGAGAAGTCCCATGCTGAGAAGAACAAACAATCTCCCAGCAGAAGCAGTACAAAGGAGGGACAAACTATTACATCATGAGCACAGGTGGGGGAGGGACACGCTGTTACAATCCCTTCCCCTCTCAATTTGTGCATGGACTAGTGACCTCAACAGGTCGCTTGGCAAGTACACGTAAACATGGCGGACCTGACTCAGGGCTCTTCTTGCCTGGACAATCCGTCTGCATTTTGGTGTTGGCTGCCTCTTCTATACTGTATGGTAAAGTTATAGGGCTGCAGAGCCAGGCTCCATCGTAATAAGCGTCCATTGTCCCCAGAGACTCTGTTCAGCCAGGTGAGGGGATTGTGATTAGTAACCACAGTGGATTCTCATCCATACAGATACGGCCTTAGTTTCCTAAGGGTCCATACTACAGCCAGGCATTCCTTCTCAACAATTGCATAGGCCACTTCTCGGTCCAGCAGCTTCCTGGTGAGGTAGGCAATGGGGTGCTCCTCCCCGGCTGCATTCACCTGGCTGAGTACAGCTCCCAGTCCATAAGAAGAGGCATCCGTCTGCACAATGAATCTCCTCTTGTAGTCTGAAGCAGCCAGAACAGGGTCGCAGACCAAGGCGTCCTTCAGCCGGTTAAAAGCCTCATCACAGGATAGAGTCCAGATCACCAGCCGGGGCATTGTCTTCTTCGTGAGGTCTCTAAGTGGCTTGGCCACACTGCTGAAATGAGAAACACATTTTCGGTAATAACTGGCAGTGCCCAAGAAAGCCATAACTTGTTTCTTGGTTTGGGGTACAGGCCAGTCTCTAATAGCCTGGATTTTGGCAGGTTCAGGACGTAACTTCCCCCCTCCTACTCGATGCCCTAGGTATTGGACTTCACCCATCCCCAATTGGCATTTATCAGGTCGAATGGTTAGGCCTGCTGCGGGAATCCGGTCAAGAACAACAGCTACTTGATTCAGATGTTCCTCCCATGTGTGGCTGAAGACGGCGATATCATCCAGGTAGGCAAAAGCGAAGTCGCCACATCCCCGGAGGATCTGTTACACCATTCTCTAAAAGGTTGCAGGGGCATTTTTCATTCCGAAAGTCATGTTTAAAAATTCATACAGACCAAAGGGGGTTATAAAAGCCGACCTTTCTCTACCTTCCTCCATCAGGGGAATTTGCCAGTATCCCTTACTGAGATCCAAGGTGGTGACGTATCGTGCCCCAGCTAGCCGGTCTAGAAGTTCATCAATACGGGGCATTGGGTAAGCATCACTGGTATGGTCATTTAGTCATCTGTAGTCCACACAAAATCGAGTACTCCCATCTTTCTTGGGTACTAACACAACAGGAGAGGCCCAAGGACTATGGGAGGCCTGAATCACCCCAAGCTGTAACATCTCCTCCAGCTCATGCTGCATGGTGTTTCTAACTGATTCTGGTACCCGGTAAGCAGCCTGTTGTATGGGACAGATGCCCTGAGTGTCAACATGATGTTGGGTTACTGTGGTTCGACCTGGTTGGGATGAGAAAGCAGCCTGTCTCTGATGGAGCACTCCCAGCATTTGTTTTTTCTGTAAGGAATCTAAGTGATCTCTCAGAGGAACCTGTTCCACAGTGGATGGGGCTCTGGCTGCTTCAATAAGATCAGGTAATGGGTCCTCATCCTCCTGACCATCTTCTGAAGCCAGCCGACAGCTTGCTATCATAGGTAATGTCCGGTCATGGTACTCCTTAATCCTATTCACATGGACAGTCCTTTGTCTTAGACCCTGATCATCTAGAGCAAGAAGGTAATTGGTGTCGTTTAGTCTTCTGAGAACCCAGAAGGGACCCTCCCATGTTGTCTGGAGTTTATTTTGGCAATGGGGAACAATCATTAAGACTTGTTGTCCTTCTAAAAATTCGATAGCGTGCTTTGCGGTCATACCATGTCTGTCTGGTTTGAGCCATCCGCACATGATCCTGAGCAAAACTAGCAAGTTGAGCCAGGGTTTCCCGAAGCTTGAGGACATATGAAACAACAGGGGTTCCTGTATCTTCAACTTGCCCCTCCCAATATTCCTTTAGCAGAGTTAAGGGTCCTCTGACCTTTCTTCCATAGAGTAGTTCAAAGGGGGAAAACCCAGTGGACTCCTGGGGAACGTCCCGATAGGCGAATGGGAGATGGGGGAGGTACTTCTCCCAGTCTGAATCCCTGTCACTGAAGGCCCTTAGCATATTTTTCAGTATTTGATTAAACCGTTCACAAAGTCCATTGGTTTGAGGATGGTATGCTGTAGTTCGAATTGCTCGTACTCCACATGTGCGCCACAGACACTGCACCAACTCTGACATGAACTGGGAGCCTTGGTCCGATAAGATCTCACTTGGGAATCCTACTCGGGTGAAAATGGTAACAAGGGCCTCGGCCACCTTGACTGCAGAAATACATGACAAGGCCACGGCTTCTGGATATCGGGTGGCGTAGTCCACAACAGTGAGAATATACTGCTTTCCAGATTTACTTGGTTTAGCCAGTGGTCCAATGATATCGACAGCTACTCTTTGACAGGGTTCTTCTATGATAGGGAGTGGTTGCAAGGGTGCCTTTGGGTGATCTCCGGATCGCCCTCTACGCTGACACATGTCGCAAGTTCGGCAGAAATGCGCCACTGCTTGAGAAATTCCAGGCCAATAGAAAATCTGAGTCAATCGTCTCTCGGTGCGGGTTTTCCCTTGATGGCCAGCAGTAGGAATGTCATGAGCAAGGTGTAATAGGGAAATTCTGTATTTCTGAGGAACAATCAGCTGTTTGCTATAAGTCCAGGGCTTATCTAAGGAGTCAGCGTTGGTAACCCGATATAGAAGTCAATTTTCTTTGATAATTTTTTCCTCATTCTCTCCTAACTGCCCTACTTCAGCCTGAGCTCTAAAGCTAGCCAGGGTGGGGTCAGTCTCTACCTCTTGTCTAAACTGAACTTTATCCCAAGTGACATTCATATGAGACCCACAAGAAGAATCACTCACCGGCTGTGACGGCAATTCGGGTGGCCTCATTTCCATTGATGGGTTGAACACGTCCACATCTGCTGCTCTCTTAGCTTGCCTTCTGGTTATCGCACCGACAAAGTGGCATTGAAGATTCCCCACATCATTCCCTAGAAGAATGTCTGCAGGAAGGCCGCTCATCACACCAATCGTGCATTGTTTTGCTCCAAAGCCATAATCCAGGGTCATACTCGCTCTTGGAATGTATCTTTGAGTACCTCCAGCAAATTCAATGGCACTTCCTGGTCCCTTTTGCATTGCTTCTGGTTGAATTACTCGGGGATCTGCGATGGTGAGAAAAGCCCCAGTGTCACGAAAGCCAACAACTCTTTGGCTATCTAGCACGACCTCCTGTAGATGTTTATGCTGAAGATCAGAAGGGGCGGCTGTGGCTCGCACCCCATAGACTCCTGGTAGGGAAGTTAACATATCAGAGTCTTTTGTCGAATCATCAGGGAGTGAATCCAGCTCTTCTCCTGTTGAGGGTGTCTGTAGATAATGGACGGGCAAAGGGGGTCTGTAACTGTTTTGCCTCCGAACACCTGGACAGTGAGCTTGCAGATGACCAGGCTGCCCACATCCATAACATCTGCGTTCTATGAGTCTTTCTCCACGTCGTACTCCCAAAGAGGAGGCAGGAGTAGTAGGAGGCACATTCACACAGGGTCCGCCATATGTTGGTAGTCTAGTGGGACGGTGAACATTGGAGGCCAAAGGACAAGGGACCACTGGTGTTGGGGAGCTGGTAGTTTTTTTTTCACTGACTAGTAGCCTTTTCCATTGAGGTTTGATGGTGAGAAGCTCATCAGCTAGAGCGGCAGCTTGTTCCACAGTTGACGACTTTCTCTCACACACCCATTCTCTGATTTCCGCAGGGCACCTGGCATAGAATTGCTCTTTCAGGATGACCTGGAGGAAGGTCTCCCAAGTTAAGGCCCCCTCTCCCTCCACCCAGCGATGACATACTTGTTTCAGTCTGTGGGCAAACATCTTGAAAGACACTTCTCCATCACAGGCTAACGTACAGAACTGAGTCCTATAAGTATCTGGGGTCATGGCATAATGTTCTAGAATGGTCTGTTTGATCTCCCCATACTCACAATTCCACTGAGGGTCCATAGCTCTATAGGCGTCGGCAGCTCCACGCTCCAAGAGGCCCACCAGGTGTCTGACTCGCTCTTTTTCTGGGACTTCCATTAATCGTCACTGATCCTCAAAGTCCTGGAAGAAGCCCTCAATGTCGCCTGCAGCTTCATTAAATGGCTTAAAGTCCTTGCGGGACACTCTGGAGAATTCCCTCATAGTTGGTGCTGTGGTTACAGTCTGTCTGGAGCCTCTAGCTGCTTCCACAGCAAACCTCCTCTCCATCAATGCTGCCCTCTCTTGAGCTCTGTGAATAGCCTCCCTCTTATCTTCTATGGTGGCCTCATCTCCAAGCAGAGCCATCTCCTCCTCATACCACACAACCCATTGACTTTTTGGGGTATTTACCTCCAGCTCCCGTCTTTCCTCCCCTTGCTGTGGAAATTGTTCCTCGGTGCCATCTTGCAGGCAAGCTTTTTCCAATGCCTCAATTAGTTGCTCCTTAGAGTCCTTTGTAACCGACTCCTAATTCACGGGCCTTTGTTTGTAGGCTCACCACAGTCCAGTTCTTGTACTCTGAGGTTCTGATTCCAGAGGTTAATGGGCCGTTGTCCTCCATTCTTTCTGCTCTGATCCCACTGCTGCCACCAGTTTGTGACGGGGTATGCGACAGAGCAGTGAGGGACGCCAGGCCAAGGAACAATCCAAAGGGCTTTATTGGAACCACAAAGATAAAGCACCAAACAAATATAAATCCTTAAATTCTGCAAGGAGTCCACAACAAAACAAAAGATCCAGGGGCAGTGCCTGGTATTCCGATACCAGGGAAAATAGAGCAATGGTCCTTATATGAGTTCCTTGAGTCCAACAGGGGGAACAATAAAACACAATCCAAAGTGGCCACTGATCTCCAGTCTGTAACAGTCCATACACAGGCCCTAGGATCCAGCCTGAGCTATAGATCCTAGTGCTTCTCCAGCCGAGATCCAACTAACCTAACATGGGTCTCATTGTTCTTCTCTCTTGGGATCAGCCCCTTAGGTGGGCACACCTCCCCCCTAGACATCTGATACATGAATGGACTTTAGACTCCTGGCTCTGTTCTGTTTACCAAGTTGTGGTTGGAGAAGTCCCATGCTGAGAAGAACAAACAATCTCCCAGCAGAAGCAGTACAAAGGAGGGACAGACTATTACACTATGAGCACAGGCGGGGGAGGGACACGCTGTTACAGAGATTAAATGACAGGTAATTATACTATAATATGCACTCAAAATATAATATTCAACAGCTTGTGAATGTTTAGCAAAGTAGTGCAGTTTAAATTATTGGAGAATAATAATGTGCAAATGTCTGTCTAACAGTACAGAAAGAAAATGCCTTGTACTATGACATCACTGTGTGTATGATCCCTGTACTGTGACATCACTGTGTGCATGATGCCTGTACTGTGATATCACTGTGTGTATGATGCCTGTACTGTGACATCACTGTGTGTATTAGCTCTGTACTGTGACATCACTATGTGTATTATCCCTGTACTGTGACATCCCGGTGTGCATTATTTCTATACTGTGACATCACTGTGTGTATGATCGCTGTACTGTGACATCACTATGTGTATTACCCCTGTACTGTGACATCACTCTGTGTATTATATACCTGTGCTGTGACATCACTGTGTACTATGCCTGTTCTGTGACATCACTGTGTGCATTATCATAGTGCTGTGACATCACAGTGTGTATTATCCCTGTGCTGTGACATTACTGTGTGTATGATCCCTGTACCGTGACATCACTGTGTGTATTATCCCTATACTATGACATCACTGTGTGTATTATCCCTCTACTGTGACATCCCTGTGTGTATTACCCCTGTACTGTGACATCATTGTGTGTACTATCCCTGTACTGAGACATCATTGTGTGTACTATCCCTGTACTGAGACATCACTGTGTGTATTATCCCTGTACTGTGACATCACTGTGTGTATTATCCCTGTACTGTGACATCACTGTGTGTATTATCCCTGTACTGTGACATCACTGTGTGTATTATCCCTGTACTGTGACATCACTGTGTGTATTACCCCTGTATTGTGACATCACTGTGTGTATTACCCCTGTACTGTGACATCACTGTGTGTATTACCCCTGTATTGTGACATCACTGTGTGTATTACCCCTGTACTGTGACATCATTGTGTGTACTATCCCTGTACTGAGACATCATTGTGTGTACTATCCCTGTACTGAGACATCACTGTGTGTATTATCCCTGTACTGTGACATCACTGTGTGTATTAACCCGGCACTGTGACATCACTGTGTGTATGATCCCTGTATTGTGACATCATTGTGTGTACTATCCCTGTACTCTGACATCACTGTGTGTATTATCCCTGTACTGTGACATCACTGTGTGTATTATCCCTGTACTGTGACATCACTGTGTGTATGATCCCTGTACTGTGACATCACTGTGTGTATGATCCCTGTACTGTGACATCACTGTGTGTATTACCCCTGTACTGTGATATCACTGTGTATTATCACTGTATTGAGACATCACTGTGTGTATTATCCTTGTATTGTGACATCACTGTGTGTATTATCCCTGTACTGTGACATCACTGTGTGTATTACCCCTGTACTGTGACATCACTGTGTGTATTACCCCTGTACTGTGACATCACTGTCGGTATTTTCCCTGTACTGTAACATCACTGTGTGTATTATTCCTGTACTGTGACATTTCCTGTACTGTGACATCACTGTGTGTATTTCCCCTGTACTGTGACATCACTGTGTATGATCCGTGTACTGTGACATCACTGTGTGCATTATCCCTGTATTGTGACATCACTGTATTACCCCTGTAATCACTGTATTAATGAAAAAAAAGGGTTTTTCAGCTCACCAGTTAGTTGTAAATTCAGCTGGATGAAAGCTCCTGGACGGTGCTCAGTAGGACAAGGGAGGCTGTAGACAATCAAAGTGAGGAGGTACTCCGGCACAAAACGTCCATGCAGATAGAAATTGTTGAAGATTAAAAAAAATCTTCAATTCCTATTAGATAAAAAAACATAGGGAGGATAAAATTTCCTATGATTGACGCGTTTCAGACACTGGGTCTTTAGTCATAATCAACATGTGACATGACTAAAGACCCAGCGTCTGAAACGTGTCAATCATAGGAAATTTTATCCTCACCATGTTTTTTATCTAATAGGAATTAAAGATGTTTTTTAATCTTCAAAAATTTCTGTATGCATGGGCGTTTTGTGCCGGAGTACCTGCTCACTTTAATCACTGTATTAATCCCTGTACTGTACACTTAACACGAACAGCGGTGTCTCCAAGTAGCTTCAGGCCACGGGGATCCGCAACCAAGCGCAAGGAGGAAGGTCTCACACATTTACACACATACCGGTGTGTTACGGGGGGCTGTCTGATAATAAAACCTAAAGGAATGTCAGACAGTAAAGGGCCACCGTGCAAAGACTCTGCTGCAGACTATGGCAGAGGATAAGGGGTATATAAGTGTGCCACTGTAAATAATGATAGCACAAGTGCAGAGTGCAATACCTCTGTTATACTCACAGAGGAATATAATTAGAAAATAAAGCAATTCCTCCCTTACTTGGAGGGTGTGTAGAATGATCTCTGTTAAAGATCACAGAGACAAAAGCAGTGAGTGTGAAATGGCACCTACCTAGGTCCGTTCCTCTAGTGGTGCCAGGAGACGGACAGCAGCGTAAGCCGCACAAAGCTCCTACCTGCATTCGCTCCACTAGTGTGTGAGGACACGAACCACTAGATATGGCACCTGCCTAGGTCCGCTCTTCTAGTGGTGCAAAAGAGACGGACAGCAGCGTAAGCCGCACAAAGCTCCTACCTGCGTTCGCTCCACTAGTGTGTGAGGACACGAACCACTAGATATGGCACTTGCCTAGGTCCGCTCTTCTAGTGGTGCAAAAGAGATGGACAGCAGCGTAAGCCGCACAAAGCTCCTACCTGCGTTCGCTCCCCTAGTGTGCGAGGATACGAACAACTGCCAGACGCAGTATAAGGAACGTTACCTTAGCGGCAACGTCCACCTACGAGTAGAATCACAAGGCCCAGCCGGACCATGTGCCCCAGGCACCTGCCTATGTCCGCTCCACTAAGAGGTAAGGATACGGACTGCAGCCGAAGCTGTAAGGTATAAGAACGCTACCCTGCCGGTAGCGCTCACCTAACATAGACAGAGAGATGCCTGGAGGAACGTGCACAGAGCGTCTACTCTCATGCATGAACGAAGAGGACTGAGCACCGGGCGGCGTGCGTCAGGGTCTTATATAGACTCTGTGCCTCATCCAAGATGGAGGACACCAGAGCCAATCCGCTGCCAGAATGACAGCAATGACGTCACGCTGGCCTATCACCGAGCAAAGCGTCACAAGCACATGACCAGCGACCAATCGGCATAGAAGGTGTCAGAGACATGTGACCACGTGTCACAAGCACATGACCAGTGGCCAATCAGCTTAGAAGGTGTCAGACATGTGACCTCGTGTCAGCGATGATGTCACCCGCACATGTGCAATGGCTCCAAGATAGGACTTAGTCTCCAGCGCTTGCACATGTGCAGTAGCAAGAAATCCGGACATAGTCTCCAGAGCCACAGCAACCGTAACACGGTGATTGCCTCTGACTTACCCGAGATCGGCTGGAGTCCATCCATGGCGGCGGATAGCGGCACCTCCGGGGAGCTTTAAGAAATGTGAGTAAACAAAACTTTGAACCGCAGCCCCGGTGTCTTCCTTGTCATTGCTGGCGCCGCCGCCCCACGCTTCGGCGCCTATCAGCCCTTCCCACTGCCCTCATCCTCTGGGGCTCGCTCCACCTGTGGGGAGCTGGACTATCTGAGCTACTTTAACATCATCCCCAGAGGAGAGCAACATCTCACAGCGGTGACTGATCCCTAGCTGCACACCACGGGTGGCGCTGTAAAGCATCCCCCATTCCCATCTAACACCGCTCCTGGAAGAGGAAAAGTCGCAGGAAGGGTCGACGGCAGAGGAGGCCGAGATCCCTGTCACCACTGCAACCGGTGACACGCTTCCCAGAACCCTTCACCCTCTTTCCATCCCCTTTACACCAGACACCTGTTTGTTTTTCTTTACATGTAGCCGACGGGGCCGTGGAGCCGGGTCAGGCCAGTCACAGCAACCCCACAAAAACTACTGGCCTGGTGATGAGTAACCCCTGAGGCCCGTGGGGTGCTACACCTCCATCCCCTAAATGTCTCACACTCATATGTGTCCGTCCTGTACACATCTGTTATACTCACCGTAAATCCTCCAACCTGCAGTCTGCTGTAGACAGAGCCATCATCAAGTCACCAAAGTGAGGACCAAGCAGCTTGTTAAAAGATAGGTCAAGTATCTTCAAAGACCGGTGTTTCCTTATTACAGATGCCAAGTGGATGCAGGACGTGTCCTGTAGAGCATTGCTGGATAAACTGTTAAAATGAATGGGAGATATCAGTGACTTATTAGCAGAGCATTAGCATGAAATCTGTAGATTGTAAATGTATCGAGAAAATGTCCTCGGTTGTTAGTGAAATCCATAAATGTCATCACTAAAAATCATCTCTTGTGGTGGATGTCAGGACTGCCGGCAGCTGTATGAGGCGTCCACTGACACAAAATCCATAATTTAGACAGAGGTGTATCTAGGGGGGGCTAGCGGGGCATCTGCCCCGGGCGCAACTGTCAGGGGGGCGCTGTCGAGCTGCCTGATGCGGCGGTGTGGAAGTCTGCCGGGGTGGGAGCCGGCTATTCTCTGAGCGTGGCTGTCACACTGAGAGACGCACTCATAGAAAGTGCAGCGCGCGGCTCCCACTGCTCAATTGTCCTTGTATCTGTCAGACGCGTAGATAATTGGAGCGGTTATCCCTGGCACTGACTTCCGGGCCAGCGCGACGGCTTTCATGTGATCAGGTCAGCTGATCACACTGCTGACCGGGAAGTCAGGGCCACAGCGCGGAGGCGGCAGAGAAACGTTGATAAGTCCTCCACTGTGGATCTGAAGACACGGAGGAGGAACATTATGGGGTGAAAGGGGAGTATTTATGAAACAGTATGGGGGAGAGAGGGAAGTATCTGTGGACACACTATGGGGGGACAGAGGGTGGGGAATGGGAACCATCTGTGGATCCACTTTGGGGGGGCAGAAGGTGGGGAGGGGGTAATATCTATATACACAGTATGAGGGGGGAGAGGGAACTATCTGTGGACAGAGTATGGTGGGAAGAGAGGATGGAGAGGGGGAAATATCTTTGGACACAGTATGGGGAGAGAGAGGATGAGGTTTCATACATGGGGACAGAGGATGAGGGGTGATGCATGGGGACAAAGAGGATGAGGGGTGATGCATGGGGGAGAGAGAGGATGAGGTTTCATGCATTGGGACAGAGAGGATGAGGGGTGATGCATGGGGACAGAGAGGATGAGGGGTGATGCATGGGGACAGAGAGGATGAGGGGTGATGTATGGGGAGAGAGAGGATGTGGAGCGAACTGGAAAGAAATTTTGAGGACACAGAATAAAGAGTGACCTGGTATGAGGAGCAAGTGGGCAGGATGGGGAGTGAGGGAGGAAAAGTATATGGACACGCAGGAGATAGTGAGGAGACAGTAAGGGATGAGAAGAATGTGAGGGGCACAGAATAAAGACTGGGTAGTGGAGGGGGGTGGTATGGAGAGGGGGCAGAATGAGAGGACAGTGTGAGGTTATAGCAAGGAGGGGGAGTGTGATAAAGGCACAGTATAAAGACTGGGCAGTATAAGGGGACACAGTGTAAAGGACACTGTTAACAGTAGGCTCAGTATGGAAAGAGAGGGAATATGGAGGGCATGTACCATAAGAGGGACAGTGTGTGGGTCATATTTTGTGCAGAGAATACTGTGAGGGGCCATTATTTATTCTGGGGCACTGCATAGGGCAGATATTTTTAAGTAGAAGTATTATAATCATTCTGCTATTTTTAGGGGCATGGTGTCGGGATGTGTTACAGAAGACTGGAGAAGATAGAAATCTGCAGAGACGAGATGTGAATGTGAAAAGTCATCATGGCATCAGGTCAAGATGAAGAATAGAAAGAAATGACTAGAGGCAACGTAATCTATAAGGTACCTGAATGTAAATATTTATGTGTGATACTGACAATGTCTTATCATTAGGCCTTGGTCCCACTTGCGCATTGCTTCTATTATGAGCGCAAAGGGGCCTCCACTGATCAGCTGATTATGGTGCAGGTGGCCGGAAATGCTTATTTCTAGATCTGTTTCATCCTCGGATGGTGTCCGCGGCCGGGTACTGCACATCAGCCTCATTAATTTTAATAAGAGACTGCTGCCACTATCAGAAGACGGAGCAGATCCAGAACTGAGCACTTCTGGCCACCTACCACCACCGACACCTAGAGTAGGGAATTGGCGGGGTTGCCGGGTGCCGGACCCTGACCAATCAGACATTGGTGACCTATCCTGAGGAAAGGTCATTAATGTTAAAGTAGTGAACAATCTCTTTAATAAAGTCTTGTGCCGTCTGACAAGTTAAGGGTTACTATGTTTTTATTTATGTTGTTAGGAGCATTAAAGGGATTGTCCAAGTTTGTGATGAGCCTGCAGTCACTCCATGTGTCACTTTATGTGACTGCAGACTTCTGAATTCTCAGTGTGTACACTGCACGCTGTCAAGATTCTCTGATGCCGGCGGTGAGAGTGGGAGGTTACGAAGCTGCTAGTATGCGATTTACATAGATGTGGTCATGTGCTGAACAGACATGCTCAATGAAAATGAATTGACTGAGGCCGGACACATCAAACCAGAATGTGGCCAGAAGTGTACAAAGCTCATACTTGTGCTCATGCAAGATCGTCCACTCTCTCCACTGGCACCGGAGAATCCTAAAAGTGTGCAGAGCAGAATTCAGAAGCCTGAAGTCACGAATAGAGTCACTGCAGATTTTCATCTCAAATCTGAACAACCCCTTTAATTACAAAAAAGCAGTGTAGTATCCTCAGTTCTAACAGTGTGCAATATACTGACTGTCACAATTCAGCTCTACTCGCTGGTTCCAGCAGTAATCACATGGCTGCTCCACTCATATGTGATTTTCATACTTGCATGTGACAACTGGCTTTTCTTCCATTTCTCATTGAACATTGAGAGCATTATTAAGAGAAGCTGGTTACCACAGGACTAAGTGTGCAAATCATATATGAGTGATTGGTCACATGACGACCACTCAAATTGCCCGGGGAGGGGGGGGTAGGACTGAATTCTTTGCCCGGGTGTTGGAAAGCCTAGATACACCTCTGAATTAGAATCCCGAAGTAATGTCCTCACTTTATGGCATGTCATAAATATTTGATGTCTGCAGCACATGGAATCTATATATATAATTGCCTTATTCTGTCTGTCTGTCTGTCTGTCTGTCATGCTCCAAAATTGTGTCCTTACGGTGACACAAAGCTGATTGGCCGCTGGGCTCGCCATGGCCCCGCCCCCCCACACAGATTGGCCGCTCGCCCAGGCTGCGCCCCCACACTGATTGGCCAGCCGCTCACCCAGGCTCCGCCCCCCCACAGATTGGCCTCTCGCCCCGGCACCCTGCAGGCATTGGCAATTCGCCACGCCACGCCCCGCCCCCCTCACGCAACGCACGCTAGCTCTGGCCCCGCCCACCTCCCCCCGCGCATTCCCCGAACTGACACGGCTGTCACGGAGGTGAGTACTGTCCTCCCCCCCTCTCTCCCCCCCCGCGCATTCCCCGAACTGACACGGCTGTCACGGAGGTGAGTACTGTACTCCCCCCCGTCCCCCATCCCCCGCTCGCACGGGAGTGGTGTGGGCTCCCGTGCGAGCGGGGGACGGGATGCGTTGGCATGGTTACAAGCGCATCAAGGTCCTGCAGCGGCGGAATATCCACACGCACACACATAACAGCACACACACACACATACACACACATCAGATCACACTCACTCTCACACACACACCTCACACACACATCACATCGCATCCACACACTCACAGCATCCGGCGATATCGCTTGCTTCTCGGCCTCGATACTGTGCTGTTGTGACCTTCCAGGACCTGACGGAGGATCACATGGCCAAAAGCATGTGGTATCTCCGGATGTTGTGACTGTGAGCGCGTATGTGCGATATCGTCAGTGTCTGTGTGTGTGAGTGTATGCGATCGGGTGTGTGTGAGTGTCGGGATCGGGTGTGTGTGAGTGTCGGGATCGGGTGTGTGTGAGTGTCGGGATCGGGTGTGTGTAAGTGTCGGGATCGGGTCTGTGTGAGTGTATGCGATCGTGTGTGTGAGTGTCGGCAGAGGAGCACCGCGTGCTGGAGGAGGCTGGGAGCAGAGAGGCTGATGCTGGGGGAGACTGGGAGGGGAAGGCTGATGCTGAAGGAGGCTGGGAGGAGGAGGCTGGGAGGAAGGAGGCTGGGAGGAGAGAGGCTGATCCTGGGGAAGGCTGGGAAGGGGAGGCTGATGCTGAGGGAGGCTGGAAGGAGAGAGGCTGATGCTGGGGGAGGCTGGAAGGAGAGAGGCTGAGGCTGGGAGGAGAGAGGCTGATGCTGAGGGAGGCTGGGAGAGGAAAGCTGATGCTGGGGAAGGCTGGGAGGACGGAGGCTGGGAGGAGAGAGGCTGATCCTGGGGAAGGCTGGGAGAGAGAGGCTGATGCTGGGGGAGGCTGGAAGGAGAGAGGCTGATGCTGGGGGAGGCTGGAAGAAGAGAGGCTGATGCTGGGGGAGGCTGATGCTGGGGGAGGCTGGGAGGAGAGAGGCTGATGCTGGGGAAGGCTGGGAGGAGAGAGGCTGATGCTGGGGACAGAGAGGAGAGGCTGATGCTGGGGACAGAGAGGCTGATGCTGGGGACAGAGAGGCTGATGCTGGGATGAGAGAGGCTGATGCTGGGAGAAGAGAGGCTGATGCTGGGGACAGAGAGGCTGATGCTGGGGACAGAGAGGCTGATGCTGGGGACAGAGAGGCTGATGCTGGGGACAGAGAGGCTGATGCTGGGGGCAGAGAGGCTGATGCTGGGGGCAGAGAGGCTGATGCTGGGGGCAGAGAGGCTGATGCTGCGGGTAGAGAGGCTGATGCTGGCGCAGCATGGCGGATGGAGCACGTTTGGGAGTGCGCAGCATGGCGGATGGAGCACGTTTGGAAGTGCGCAGCATGGCGGATGGAGCACGTTTGGGAGTGCGCAGCATGGCGGATGGAGCACGTTTGGGAGTGCGCAGCATGGCGGATGGAGCACGTTTGGGAGTGCGCAGCATGGCGGATGGAGCACGTTTGGGAGTGCGCAGCATGGCGGATGGAGCACGTTTGGGAGTGCGCAGCATGGCGGATGGAGCACGTTTGGGAGTGCGCAGCTTGGGGGATTCAGCACGATGGGGAGTGCGGAGTATGGCGGATGGAGCACGTTTGGGAGTGCGCAGCATGGCGGATGGACCACGTTTGGGAGTGCGCAGCATGGCGGATGGACCACGTTTGGGAGTGCGCAGCATGGCGGATGGAGCACGTTTGGGAGTGCGCAGCATGGGAGATGGAGCACGATGGGGGGTGCGCAGCATAGGGGATGGAGCACGATGGGGAGTGCGCTGCATGGGGGATGGAGCACGATGGGGAGTGCGGAGTATGGCGAATGGAGCACGTTTGGGAGTGCGCAGCATGGCGGATGGAGCATGTTTGGGAGTGCGCAGGATGGGAGATGGAGCACGATGGAGGGTGCGCAGCATAGGGGATGGAGCACGTTTGGGAGTGCGCAGCATGGGAGATGGAGCACGATGGGGAGTGCGCAGCATGGCGGATGGAGCACGTTTGGGAGTGTGCAGCATGGGGGATGGAGCACGATGGGGAGTGCGCAGCATGGCGGATGGAGCACGTTTGGGAGTGTGCAGCATGGCGGATGGAGCACGTTTCTGAGTGCGCAGCATGGCGGATGGAGCACGTTTGGGAGTGAGCAGGATGGGAGATGGAGCACGAAGGGGGGGGGGGCGCAGCATAGGGGATGGAGCACGATAGGGAGTGCGCTGCATGGGGGATGGAGCACGATGAGGAGTGCGCTGCATGGGGGATGGAGCACGATGGGAAGTGCACACCTCCCCCCAACACACACACACACGCGCGCGCACTGCACAACACACCACACACACACACTGGGAACCACAAACAACTGCCCTACACAGACACCCACACACAGACAACGCTGCACACACAAATATACGCACATACCGCACAACACACACATTGCACAAAACATACCTCCCCCAAAACACACCACACACACACAAACCGCGCAACACACACACACACAACGCTACACACACAGCGCTCCACAAACAACGCAACACACAAACAACACTGCTCTCACCCCCCATCACACCCAGACAACACCCAGAACATGTACAGCGCCCTACACAAACACTTGGTAACTACACACAACAACATCTATATATATATATATAACAAAAATCATACATGAACTACACAATACGTAAATTCTAGAATACCCGATGCGTAGAATCGGGCCACCTTCTAGTTTAAAATAAAGCTGATGGAGGATCTTCTGGTCATTGGTTACAGGTGACTGAAAAATCTCCTTTCTCCTCTATTTATTGTAGCTCTCAGTCTGCGGCTCGTGTCCTTCATTCATATCCTGCCCTTACATTAATACGCATCACATGTGGCTCTGCCCTCACTAACAGAAACACTTAAAGGTCACAGACTTTCTGTATATCAGAAATGTTAGATATTGTGGTGATTATTTACCATTTATGATGATCTGATAGGACAGAGCTTTAAATTCCATGGAAATAAGCTGTACATGATGAAAGATAAAAGTTTTCATGGCAGAACAATGACAGGAGATAGAAAAAGCAAGTCAATTGCAAACTTGCTTATGTTCATGCTGCCTAATTACAATAATATAATAATTTGAGAATATCATATGGCTGACAAACACAGGGATTATTCTGCCATTGCATAATATACAGTATAATACTCCTGTACATTTCTAAGGCTACTTTCACACTGCGTTCTAATCTGCGTTCAGTGATCCCACTGGGGCTTCCATCCGAACCCCTCGCAAAAAGAGTTATAGACTTATACACCGGCAGGGCCATTGACTTAAAAGACACACTTACTAGAGGCGGTACCCAGATGTAGTAGATTGCGTCTGTTTGTCCACCTCCAGTAAGCGTATACCAACGAAAATGGTGTGTGATAGAGCACACGGTGACTTAAGCGGAGTTTACACGCTACGATATCATTAATGATTTATAGTCGGGGTCACGATGTTTGTGACGCACATCCGGCGTCATTAACGATATCGCAGTGTGTCACACGTACGAACGACTTTAAACGATCGCAAAAGCGGTCAAAATACTTTGCCGCAGAGAGGTCGTCCTGAAAGAAAAAAATCGTTTAAAGCTTATTAGCAATGTTGTTCCTCGTTCCTGCGGCATCAAACATCGCTGTGTGTGACACCGCAGGAGCGACAAACATCTCCTTACCTGCCGCCACCGGCAATGCGGAAGGAAGGAGGTGGCCGGGATGTTACGTCCCTCTCATCTCCGCCCCTCCACTTCTACTGGACGCCTGCCGTGTGACGTCGCTGTGACACCACACAAACCGCCCCCTTAGAAAGGAGGCGGTTTGCCGGCCAGAGCGAGGTCGCAGAGCAGGTAAGTGCGTGTGACACTGCCGTAGTGATAATGTTCGCTAAGGCAGCGATCACACAATATCGCACGTACGACGGGGGCGGGTGCTAGAGCGCTTGACATCGCTAGCCGATGCTAGTGATGTCGCAGCGTGAAAACCCCGCTTTATCCTGCACCATCATAGTCAGTGGCCCACTCGGCAAATATGTCCGAATTCCGTTTTGCAGGAGATTCACACGAAGCCCCGACAGGACCACTGAACAAAGAAAGAAATGCAGTGTGAACGCAATATTATACTCACACGTCTCCATCCTGTACACGTCTCTTATATTCACACGTCTCCGTCCCGTACATGTCTCTTATACTCGCACGTCTCCATCCTGTACACGTCTCTTATACTCACACATCTCCATCCTGTACACGTCTCTTATACTCACACATCTCCATCCTGTACACGTCTCTTATACTCACACGCCTCCCTCCTGTACACGTCTCTTATACTCACACGTCTCCGTCCTGTACACGTCTCTTATACTCGCATGTCTCCATCCTGTACACGTCTCTTATACTCACACGCCTCCCTCCTGTACACGTCTCTTATACTCGCATGTCTCCATCCTGTACACGTCTCTTATACTCACACGCCTCCCTCCTGTACACGTCTCTTATACTCACACGTCTCCGTCCTGTACACGTCTCTTATACTCGCACGTCTCCATCCTGTACACGTCTCTTATACTCACACGTCTCCATCCTGTACACGTCTCTTATACTCACACATCTCCATCCTGTACACGTCTCTTATACTCGCACGTCTCCATCCTGTACACGTCTCTTATACTCGCACGTCTCCATCCTGTACACGTCTCTTATACTCACACGTCTCCATCCTGTACACGTCTCTTATACTCACACGTCTCCGTCCTGTACACGTCTCTTATACTCGCACATCTCCGTCCTGTACACGTCTTATACTCACACGTCTCCATCCTGTACACGTCACTTATACTCACACATCTCCGTCCTGTACACGTCTCTTATACTCGCACGTCTCCATCCTGTACACGTCTCTTATACTCGCACGTCTCCATCCTGTACACGTCTCTTATACTCGCACGTCTCCATCCTGTACACGTCTCTTATACTCGCACGTCTCCATCCTGTACACGTCTCTTATACTCGCACGTCTCCATCCTGTACACGTCTCTTATACTCGCACGTCTCCATCCTGTACACGTCTCTTATACTCGCACATCTCCATCCTGTACACGTCTCTTATACTCGCACATCTCCGTCCTGTACACATCACTTATACTCACACGTCTCCGTCCTGTACACGTCTCTTATACTCGCACGTCTCCGTCCTGTACACGTCTCTTATACTCGCACATCTCCATCCTGTACACGTCACTTATACTCACACATCTCCATCCTGTACACGTCACTTATACTCGCACATCTCCATCCTGTACATGTCTCTTATACTCGCACATCTCCATCCTGTACACGTCTCTTATACTCGCACATCTCCATCCTGTACACGTCTCTTATACTTGCACGTCTCCATCCTGTACACGTCTCTTATACTCACACATCTCCATCCTGTACACGTCTCTTATACCTCGCACGTCTCCATTCTGTACACGTCTCTTATACTCGCACGTCTCTCTCCTGTACACGTCTCTTATACTCGCACGTCTCCGTCCTGTACACGTCTCTTATACTTGCACGTCTCCATCCTGTACACGTCTCTTATACTCGCGCGTCTCCATCCTGTACACGTCTCTTATACTCACACGTCTCCGTCCTGTACACGTCTCTTATACTCGCACGTCTCCGTCCTGTATACGTCTCTTATACTCGCACGTCTCCGTCCTGTACACGTCACTTATACTCGCACGTCTCCGTCCTGTACACGTCACTTATACTCGCACATCTCCATCCTGTACACGTCTCTTATACTCGCACATCTCCATCCTGTACACGTCTCTTATACTCGCACGTCTCCATCCTGTACACGTCTCTTATACTCGCACGTCTCCATCCTGTACACGTCTCTTATACTCGCACGTCTCCATCCTGTACACGTCTCTTATACTCACACGTCTCCGTCCTGTACACGTCTCTTATACTCGCACGTCTCCGTCCTGTACACGTCTCTTATACTCGCACGTCTCCGTCCTGTACACGTCACTTATACTCGCACATCTCCATCCTGTACACGTCTCTTATACTCGCTCATCTCCATCCTGTACACGTCTCTTATACTTGCACGTCTCCATCCTGTACACGTCTCTTATACTCACACGTCTCCGTCCTGTACACGTCTCTTATACTCGCACGTCTCCATCCTGTACACGTCTCTTATACTCACACGTCTCTGTCATGTACACGTCTCTTATACTCGCACGTCTCCATCCTGTACACGTCTCTTATACTCGCACGTCTCTCTCCTGTACACGTCTCTTATACTCGCACGTCTCTCTCCTGTACACGTCTCTTATACTCGCACGTCTCTGTCCTGTACACGTCTCTTATACTCGCACGTATCTGTCCTGTACACGTCTCTTATACTCGCATGTCTCCATCCTGTACACGTCTTATACTCACACGTCTCCGTCCTGTACACGTCTCTTATACTCGCACGTCTCCATCCTGTACACGTCTCTTATACTCACACATCTCCATCCTGTACACGTCTCTTATACTCACACGTCTCCATCCTGTACACGTCTCTTATACTCGCACGTCTCCATCCTGTACACGTCTCTTATACTCGCACATCTCCATCCTGTACATGTCTCTTATACTCACACGTGTCCGTCCTGTACACGTCTCTTATACTCGCACGTCTCTGTCATGTACACATCTCTTATACTTGCACATCTCCGTATTGTACACGTCTCTTATACTCGCATGTCTCCGTCCTGTACACGTCTCTTATACTCACACGTCTCCATCCTGTACACATCTCTTATACTCACACGTCTCCATCCTGTACACCTCTCTTATACTCGCATGTCTCCGTCCTGTACACATCTCTTATACTCGCACGTCTCCATCCTGTACACATCTCTTATACTCGCACATCTCCATCCTGTACATGTCTCTTATACTCACACGTCTCCATCCTGTACACGTCTCTTATACTCGCACGTCTCTGTCATGTACACATCTCTTATACTTGCACATCTCCGTATTGTACACGTCTCTTATACTCGCATGTCTCCGTCCTGTACACGTCTCTTATACTCGCACGTCTCCATCCTGTACACGTCTCTTATACTCGCACGTCTCTGTCCTGTACTCGTCTCTTATACTCGCACATCTCCATCCTCTACACGTCTCTTATACTCGCACATCTCCATCCTGTACACGTCTCTTAAACTCGCACGTCTCCATCCAGTACATGTCTCTTATATTCGCACGTCTCCGTCCTGTACACGTCTCTTATACTCGCACGTCTCTGTCCTGTACACGTCTCTGTTCTGTACACGTCTCTTATACTCGCACATCTCCATCCTGTACACGTCTCTTATACTTGCACATCTCCGTATTGTACACGTCTCTTATACTCGCATGTCTCTGTCCTGTACACGTCTCTTATACTCGCACATCTCCATCCTGTACACGTCTCTTATACTCACACATCTCCATCCTGTACATGTCTCTTATACTCGCACGTCTGTCCTGTACACGTCTCTTATACTCGCACATCTCCATCCTCTACACGTCTCTTATACTCACACATCTCCATCCTGTACACGTCTCTTATACTCGCACGTCTCCATCCTGTACACGTCTCTTATACTCGCACGTCTCTCTCCTGTACACGTCTCTTATACTCGCACATCTCCGTCCTGTACACGTCTCTTATACTCGCACAACTCTGTCCTGTACACGTCTCTTATACTCGCACGTCTCCGTCCTGTACATGTCTCTTATACTCACACGTCTCTGTCCTGTACACGTCTCTTATACTCGCATGTCTCCATCCTGTACACGTCTTATACTCACACGTCCCCATCCTGTACACGTCTTATACTCACACGTCTCCGTCCTGTACACGTCTCTTATACTCGCACGTCTCCATCCTGTACACGTCTCTTATACTCACACATCTCCATCCTGTACACGTCTCTTATACTCACACGTCTCAGTCATGTACACGTCTCTTATACTCGCACGTCTCCATCCTGTACACGTCTCTTATACTCGCACATCTCCATCCTGTACACGTCTCTTATACTCGCACATCTCCATCCTGTACATGTCTCTTATACTCACACATCTCCATCCTGTACACGTCTCTTATACTCGCACGTCTCCATCCTGTACACGTCTTATACTCGCACGTCTCCATCCTGTACACGTCTCTTATACTCGCACGTCTCCATCCTGTACACGTCTCTTATACTCGCACATCTCCATCCTGTACATGTCTCTTATACTCACACGTGTCCGTCCTGTACACGTCTCTTATACTCGCACGTCTCTGTCATGTACACATCTCTTATACTCACACGTCTCCGTCCTGTACACGTCTCTTATACTCACACATCTCCATCCTGTACACGTCTCTTATACTCACACATCTCCATCCTGTACATGTCTCTTATACTCACACGTCTCCATCCTGTACACGTCTCTTATACTCGCACGTCTCCATCCTGTACACGTCTCTTATACTCGCACGTCTCTGTCCTGTACAAGTCTCTTATATTCGCACGTCTCCGTCCTGTACACGTCTCTTATACTCACACGTCTCCATCCTGTACATGTCTCTTATACTCACACGTCTCCGTCCTGTACACGTCTCTTATACTCGCACATCTCCATCCTGTACACGTCTCTTATACTCGCACGTCTCTGTCCTGTACAAGTCTCTTATATTCGCACGTCTCCGTCCTGTACACGTCTCTTATACTCACACGTCTCCATCCTGTACACGTCTCTTATACTCGCACGTCTCCATCCTGTACACGTCTCTTATACTCGCACGTCTCCATCCTGTACACGTCTCTTATACTCGCACGTCTCCGTCCTGTACACGTTTCTTATACTCGCACGTCTCCATCCTGTACACGTCTCTTATACTCACACGTCTCCATCCTGTACACGTCTCTTATACTCGCATGTCTCTGTCCTGTACACGTCTCTTATACTCGCACGTCTCCATCCTGTACACGTCTCTTATACTCACACGTCTCCGTCCTGTACACGTCTCTTATACTCGCACGTCTCCATCCTGTACACGTCTCTTATACTCACACGTCTCCGTCCTGTACACGTCTCTTATACTCGCACGTCTCCATCCTGTACATGTCTCTTATACTCACACGTCTCCGTCCTGTACACGTCTCTTATACTCGCACGTCTCCATCCTGTACACGTCTCTTATACTCACACGTCTCCGTCCTGTACACGTCTCTTATACTCGCACGTCTCCATCCTGTACACGTCTCTTATACTCACACGTCTCCGTCCTGTACACGTCTGTTATACTCGCACATCTCCATCCTGTACACGGCTCTTATACTCGCACATCTCCATCCTGTACACGTCTCTTATACTCACACGTCTCCATCCTGTACACATCTCTTATACTCGCACATCTCCATCCTGTACATGTCTCTTATACTCACACGTCTCCATCCTGTACACGTCTCTTATACTAGCACATCTCCGTCCTGTACACATCTCTTATACTCGCACGTCTCTGTCCTGTACATGTCTCTTATACTCGCACATCTCCATCCTGTACACGTCTCTTATACTCACACGTCTCCATCCTGTACACATCTCTTATACTCGCACGTCTCTGTCCTGTACATGTCTCTTATACTCACTTTAATTCCTCTATTCTGCAGTCTGCACTGGACAGAGCCTCCATCAATTCACGGACATCAAAATCAGATAGATTGTTACCAGGCAGGTGAAGCGTTTTCAGAGACTGGTTATTCTTTATTACAGATGCCAGCTGGTAGAATATGCCATGTTCATCGGTTCCAGATAATCTGTATAAATAAAGGGAGGTGTCAGTAACTTATTAACAGAGGATTATTATGAAATCTGTAGATGGTGAATGTATCGAGAAAATGTCCTCAGCTGTTAGTACAATACATAAATGTCACCGCTAGATGCTGTTGTGGCAATTGAGGTAACTACACCACCACACCCTACACCCCGGTTAGGCACACCAAAGCCAGACACAAAATCCTTGTTGCCTTCCTTCAGGGGCTGATGTCCACACCAGGGGGTGGAGCAAGGCGGTTGGTCTCCACCCACGAAGGAGTTCACAGTCCCGGAGGAGGGAACAACAGTCAGATTAGTTGTGGAGGAGCAAGAGTGAGGAGCAAAGTAGTAGTTGAGCGATCTGAAGTTGGTCCGGGTGTGTGGCCCGGACGGAGCAGCAAGGTTGGCAGACGGTGGTGACAGTCTGCAGGAGTGGCCTATTGGAGTTTACTGTAAGGACCGTGGACGGGCGGTGGCCCGGTGGTACCGGACCGGTACACAAGGAGAAGCCAGCACCATTGGCAGGGGATTTTCGGACCCCGGCAAGGCTAGGAGTCGCCGTGAATTTGCCGAATCCGTTAGTGAAGGGGACCTCCTGGGTTTCCAAACAGTCAAGTCCCGACAGAAGGCAACAGTCCAACCCAGTGAGAGAGGCACCGCCACCGCCAAGGCAACCGTTTCTCAGGGCCAGTGCCTGCGGGCAAAAGGGGTTCCTCCGGCCTATATCCAAGCCGGGGAGCGGGTTACCGGTGGGAACCCATTGGAACCGTTTACTGTACATAGGTGCAGGGAAAGGCAGTCACCGTCAACCTGCCGGGGAAAAGCAACAGCAGCCGTCCGTAGGACCCGTCTTTTCAGCCGTGTGTTTTACCGAGAACTGTGTCATCGTCTCAGGCTGAGTGAGTACCACCGTGCCGTGCGGCACAGCGCTGCCCCCGCGACCCTACACCTCACCAGGCCCCGCAACCCGCCTGTCATCCATCCCTACCTACCCCATCAACGGGCCCCGGGACAACCAACCCCCCTACCCACGGAGGGGAGAACTACCATCAAGGCTGCTCCCTGTCAACGCTCCCGGGATCCCCGTCCAGAGCAGCGGTGGTGTCACCAAAATCACCACAACCATGGGTGGCGTCACGGACAATATCCAAATCCCCACAATCAAATCCCCTTTTCACTCACAGGCGAGGAACGCCGCTCGAGTCCCCGGGATCCGGCCTTCTGCTCGAGCCACCACCGAGCAGCAGCAGCAGTAGCTGTGCTGGACCCGAGCAGTAAGGGAGCGCAGCGTCACCTCCTCCGCCCGCGACATTGTCTCTTGTGTGTGGTGGACGTTAGGACTGCTGGTAGCTCTAATGTGTCTACTGACACCAAATCCATGTTCTAGAACTCCAGAATCCCTGAGTAATGTCCTCACTAACTGACATATCATAAATCTTCGATGTTTGCAGCACATGGAACGTACAATAGACATAAAGCTAATGGAGGATCTTTTGTCTCCAGTCATCAGAGACTGAGAAATCTCCTTCCACCACTGTTTATTGTAGCTCTCAGTCTGCGGCTCCTGTGTCCTTAAAGGCAAAGTGTTGTGCCCAAAAAAAAAAATTTCAATAACTGAAAAAATGTAAAGTATTAATGTTTTAATGTTTTGTTTAAATATTATTATTGGTTTTTAATTGAGCAAAATATAAAAAAAAAATTAAAAAGTTTGATATTTTCCACTTTTAAACACTAGGGGGAGCAGCTGCTGAAATCCTACAGAAATCCCACTGTAGAAATAGCCTGGATTACAGCTGCAGTAAAGTGGGCAGAATCTGCTCTCCTCTGTGTGATGTCACCTCCACCTCCCAACCTGGTTGTTTCCAACAGATAAGAGAGAATGAAGTGTAGGGACACAGTGCGGAGCCATTTTGTTGATGACCACAAATGTCTAAAGTGTCACCAAGGATAGCTGCATAGTGCTCCCCACATAACGCTCTGCACGCCCCGATCCAGCAATGCTCTGCCGCATGCATGCCCACAATGCTCTGCCACACAGATGCACGCAGTGTGTGTGTGTGTGTGTGTGTGTGTGTGTGTACACTGTGTATATACTTTGTGTGTGACTGAGCACCCAGCATGAGGGCAGCGGAGCCAGTATGTGTATATACTATATACCATGTACTGTGTGTATATACTATATACTGTGTGTATATACTATATACCAGTCATGGCGAACCTTTTACAGGCCGAGTGCCCAAACTGTAGCCCTAAACCCATTTTTTTTTCCGAAGTGCCAACCAATCCTATTATATAAAGAATTGATTGTAACCTTACCTTTGCAGTCTTCTCCTTAGCAGGGGGCATCACACTCATGCTTAGGCTACTTTCACACATCAGTTTTCTGTATTCAGGCACAGTCCTTTTTTTTCCTGATCCAACGGATCCTGAAAAAAAAGTGAAAACCGTATCCACCGGATCCGTTTTTTTAACGGATCCGTTATGCTGGATCCGTTAAAAAACGGATCCGGTGGATACGGTTTGCATCCGTTTTTGCATCCTTTTCGTCCGGTTTTTGGCTGGATCCGTTTTGTTAATTACATTGGAGCATGCTCAGTTTAGAAAAACGGATCCGGCGGCCGCATCCGTTTTTTACCGCATTACGCCGGATCCGGCGTCCATAGGCTTCTATTGTAAAACACGCCGTATCGCGCCGGATCCGGCGCGATGCGTTTTTTTTGCCGGACAAAAAAACGTTGCAAGCTACGTTGCCTCCGGCCGCCGCTTTAACTAATTTTGCCGCATCCGGAAAAAAACGGATGCAACGCAAAGCCATCCGGTACAATCCGGTAACAATGCAAGTCTATGGGGAAAAAACGGATGCGGTACCGGATCCGTTTTACCCGTTTTTTTCCGGATTGAACCTGATGGCAAAAAACTGATGTGTGAAAGTAGCCTTACCACACACTGAAGCTGAGCCCTTTCCTGCCCTTTCCAGACACAGCAGTTGGATTGATCTTTCTGGAAAAAATTGCAGCATATTAGACATAGATTTTAGCCTGGAATGCAATCAGATGTCACCCTGTAATCCACATCTACATTTCAAAGTCTGAACATCCTGAAATCCCATAAAGACGTACGAGTTGCCCCCTCCCCTTCATTGTGTAGTTCTGTCCCCCTTCCTTGCCACTTCGTGGTAAACATGTCCCCCATCCTGATATATATATTTCCTACATTGTGGTATATTTGTCCCCATCATGGCCCCATCCTGGTAAATGTCGTCCACTCTGGTAAACGTACCCCATCATTGTAAATGTATCCCATCCTGGCATGTTTCCCCATGCTGTTAAATGACCCCATCCTGGTAAATGTACCTCATCCAGGCATGTGGCCTTATCCTGGTAAATGTCCCCTTTCCTGGTAAATGTCTCCTTTCCTGGTAATTGTACCCCTTCCTGCTAAATGTTCCCCATCCTGGCATTTGTCCTCATCCTGGCATGTTCATGTACCCCCATCCTGGCATATTTCCCCCCATCCTGGTAAATGTACCCCTTACTGGCATGTTCCCCTTCCTGCTAAATGTACCCCATCTTGGCATGTTTCCCCCTATCCTTGCAGTCATGTTTCCCCCTATCCTTGCAGCCATGTTTCCCCCATCCTTGCAGCCATGTTTCCCCCATCCTTGCAGCCATGTTTCCCCCCATCCTTGCAGCCATGTTTCCCCCCATCCTTGCAGCCATGTTTCCCCCCATCCTTGCAGCCATGTTTCCCCCCATCCTTGCAGCCATGTTTCCCCCCATCCTTGCAGCCATGTTTCCCCCCATCCTTGCAGCCATGTTTCCCCCCATCCTTGCAGCCATGTTTACCCCCATCCTTGCAGCCATGTTTACCCCCATCCTTGCAGCCATGTTTACCCCATCCTTGCAGTCATGTTTACCCCATCCTTGCAGTCATGTTTACCCCCATCCTTGCAGCCATGTTTCCCCCCCATCCTTGCAGCCATGTTTCCCCCATCCTTGCACATTTCCCCCATCTTTGCAGCCATGTATGCCCCGTGCTCTGTTTGCTTGCCCCCGTGCTCCGTCGGTTTGCCCCCGTGCTCCTATGTTTGCCCCCGTGCTCCTATGTTTGCCCCCGTGCTCCTATGTTTGCCCCCGTGCTGGCTCTGTCCCCTGTGCTCCCATGTTCCCCCGTGCGCTCCATGTTCCCCCGGTGCTGGCTCTGTCCCCTATGTTTCCATGTTCCCCCGTTGCTGGCTCTGTCCCCTGTGCTCCCATGTTCCCCCGTGCGCTCCATGTTCCTCCGGTGCTTGCTCTGTCCCCTGTGTTTCCATGTTCCCCCGTTGCTGGCTCTGTCCCCTGTGCTCCCATGTTCCCCCGTGCGCTCCATGTTCCCCCGTTGCTGGCTCTGTCCCCTGTGCTCCCATGTCCCCCCGTGCGCTCCATGTTCCCCCGGTGCTTGCTCTGTCCCCTGTGTTTCCATGTTCCCCCGTTGCTGGCTCTGTCCTCTGTGCTTCCATTTTCCCCCGTGCGCTCCATGTTCCCCCGTTGCTGGCTCTGTCCCCTGTGCTCCCATGTTCCCCCGTGCGCTCCATGTTCCCCCGGTGCTTGCTCTGTCCCCTGTGTTTCCATGTTCCCCCGTTGCTGGCTCTGTCCCCTGTGCTCCCATGTTCCCCCGTGCGCTCCATGTTCCCCCGTTGCTGGCTCTGTCCCCTGTGCTCCCATGTTCCCCCGTGCGCTCCATGTTCCCCCGGTGCTTGCTCTGTCCCCTGTGTTTCCATGTTCCCCCGTTGCTGGCTCTGTCCTCTGTGCTTCCATGTTCCCCCGTGCGCTCCATGTTCCCCCGGTGCTGGCTCTGTCCCGTGCTCCCATGTTCCCCCGTGCGCTCCATGTTCCCCCGGTGCTGGCTCTGTCCCCTGTGCTCCCATGTTCCCCCGTGCGCTCCATGTTCCCCCGGTGCTTGCTCTGTCCCCTGTGTTTCCATGTTCCCCCGTTGCTGGCTCTGTCCTCTGTGCTTCCATGTTCCCCCGTGCGCTCCATGTTCCCCCGGTGCTGGCTCTGTCCCGTGCTCCCATGTTCCCCCGTGCGCTCCATGTTCCCCCGGTGCTGGCTCTGTCCCCTGTTCCCCCGTGCGCTCCATGTTCCCCCGGTGCTGGCTCTGTCCCCTGTTCCCCCGTGCGCTCCATGTTCCCCGGTGCTGGCTCTGTACCCTGTTCCCCCGTGCGCTCCATGTTCCCTGGTGCTGGCTCTGTCCCCTGTGCTCCCATGTTTGCCCCGTGCGCTCCATGTTCCCCCGGTGCTGGCTCTGTCCCCTGTGCTCCCATGTTTCCCCCGTGCACTCCATGTGTCCCCCGGTGCTGGCTCTGTCCCCCCCATGTTTGCCCCATGCGCTCCATGTTCCCCCGGTGCTGGCTCTGTCCCCTGTGCTCCCATGTTCCCCCGTGCGCTCCATGTTCCCCCGGTGCTTGCTCTGTCCCTTGTGTTTCCATGTTCCCCCGTTGCTGGCTCTGTCCCCTGTGCTCCCATGTTCCCCCGTTGCTGGCTCTGTCCCCTGTGCTCCCATGTTCCCCCGTGCGCTCCATGTTCCCCCGATGCTGGCTCTGTCCCCTGTGCTCCCATGTTCCCCCGTGCGCTCCATGTTCCCCCGTTGCTGGCTCTGTCCCCTGTGCTCCCATGTTCCCCCGTGCGCTCCATGTTCCCCCGGTGCTTGCTCTGTCCCCTGTGTTTCCATGTTCCCCCGTTGCTGGCTCTGTCCTCTGTGCTTCCATGTTCCCCCGTGCGCTCCATGTTCCCCCGGTGCTGGCTCTGTCCCGTGCTCCCATGTTCCCCCGTGCGCTCCATGTTCCCCCGGTGCTGGCTCTGTCCCCTGTGCTCCCATGTTCCCCCGTGCGCTCCATGTTCCCCCGGTGCTGGCTCTGTCCCCTGTGCTCCCATGTTCCCCCGTGCGCTCCATGTTCCCCCGGTGCTGGCTCTGTCCCCTGTGCTCCCATGTTCCCCCGTGCGCTCCATGTTCCCCCGATGCTTGCTCTGTCCCCTGTGTTTCCATGTTCCCCCGTTGCTGGTTATGTCCCCTGTGCTCCCATGTTCCCCTGTGCTCCCATGTTCCCCCGTGCGCTCCATGTTCCCCCGGTGCTTGCTCTGTCCCTTGTGTTTCCATGTTCCCCCGTTGCTGGCTCTGTCCCCTGTGCTTCCATGTTCCCCCGTGCGCTCCATGTTCCCCCGGTGCTGGCTCTGTCCCCTGTGCTCCCATGTTCCCCCGTGCGCTCCATGTTCCCCCGGTGCTGGCTCTGTCCCCTGTTCTTCCATGTTCCCCCGTGCGCTCCATGTTCCCCCGGTGCTGGCTCTGTCCCCTGTTCCCCCGTGCGCTCCATGTTCCCCCGGTGCTGGCTCTGTCCCCTGTTCCCCCGTGCGCTCCATGTTCCCCGGTGCTGGCTCTGTACCCTGTTCCCCCGTGCGCTCCATGTTCCCTGGTGCTGGCTCTGTCCCCTGTGCTCCCATGTTTGCCCCGTGCGCTCCATGTTCCCCCGGTGCTGGCTCTGTCCCCTGTGCTCCCATGTTTCCCCCGTGCACTCCATGTGTCCCCCGGTGCTGGCTCTGTCCCCCCCATGTTTGCCCCATGCGCTCCATGTTCCCCCGGTGCTGGCTCTGTCCCCTGTGCGCCCCATGTTTGCCCCATGCGCTCCATGTTCCCCCCGTGCTGGCTCTGTCCCCGTGCTCCCCATGTTTGCCTTATGCGCTCCATGTTCCCCTGGTGCTGGCTCTGTCCCCTGTGCTCCCCATGTTTCCCCCGTGCGCTCCATGTTCCCCCGGTGCTGGCTCTGTCCCCTGTGCTCCCAATGTTTCCCCCATGCGCTCCATGTTCCCCCGGTGCTGGCTCTGTCCCCCACACCTTGGCACAGCCGCACACAGCTTAAAAATAAAAAAAAAAAAAACTCACCTTGCAACAGCCGCGCCATCGCTGCGTCCTCAGTTCAGTTCCCGCGCGGCCACAAGACACCGGCACCGCCTACTGACGCTCCTCCGTCTCCTAGGCAACAGGCCTGCAGCCCAGGAGAGGAGGCGTGTCAGAAGGAGCAGAGATGTCCTCTGCTAAACACCAATTTGCACTGTCGGCGCGACCACACCGATAGTGTAAATTGGTGCAGTGTGGTGACAGCGCGCGTGCCAACAAAAAGGGCTCTGCGTGCCCAGTCTGGCACGCGTGCCATAGGTTCGCCATCACTGCTATATACCGTATGAACACTGTGTATATTCTGTGTGTGTGTGACTGAGCAGGATGAGGGGAGGTGGAGCCAGCGTGTGTATATACTATATACCATGTACTGTGTGTATATACTATATACCATGTGTACAGTGTGTATATACGGTGTGACCAAGCAGCAAGAGGAAGGCGGAGCCAGCGTGTGTATATAATATACACCATGTATTGTGTGTATATGTTGAGGATAAAGAATTGAGTATCCAAAAATACTTAATTCAGCCATTTCATAGACTCAGTTATATAGTTCAGTAGATGTGAACTAACACACATATTTGTGAATGCTTTTGTTTCTTACTAATATGTATATATGTATATTGCATATTCAGTGTATTTTCCTTAAACTCAGTATATACTAGGATATATATGTATAGCTTGAATATGGCCACCATTTCCTGGTTTACACCCAAGACACATCGACAAAGAAATTCCTGGATCCTAGACTGACCAATCAACGGAGAATATGTAGATCTCTCTACGTCATGAAGCCCTGACTTACGATACTTGATTGGACTAAAACTTTTGTTCACACCCCCTTACTGTTTGGTCTAGAGTTTCTTTCAAACAATAAAGAACACACTTGGTTAAGAGCCCGTCATGGAGATAGATGTAACTGACTTGCTGTGCAGTTATTTCTCATTCTCGTGTGCACCCATGACATTTTAATTAGAAGCAGCAGCCGGATATCAAGAGATCCTTTGAGTCTCATCATCATCGTCATTCTGACCTTGACAGTTGGCGCACCAAGTGTGGGGCAACCGAGAAGAGTGAGTCAGAGCTTCCACTTTCCGGACGTCTGGGGCTACTCCACAAGTATCCAGGTGTTGCTCGATATCGAGGACTTGATCACCCTCCGTTTCACGGTAAGAACATCATATACATTGTGTGTGCTGTTTTACCTGTGGATCGAGACACCTGGCGAAAGTGGGTGGTCACTAGTCCGGAGAATGGTAGTGCACCGGAGACCTAACGGTGTGACTGTCACTCGCCGGTGGGCTAGAAGGACCCAGCTCCCATAGGGGCTAGGGGTAGGTTGTAAAGTATCCGGCTGTCTGTAATTAGAAATGGGGTGTTTTCTTGAGTAGCTGTTTATTTGTATATAAGTGTATGGTTAATCAAGCTTGTGATTTCTCTGTTTGGTTCTCGGAGAGTTAATTGTCTGTTATTGTTCGCGGAGGGAGAGAAAATGGAGGCTAAGGAGCTGCTTGTCTTTGTTCTGTGTCTGCAGCCTCTTAGACAAAGACAGCAGGAGGGGGGAGGTTAATCACCCACTGCCTGCACTAAGAGGAAAGTTTGTGTGTGTGTTAGGAATGCGAGAGGGGGGAGCACATCCTTACATTCTTACACTCGGAGGAAGCAAAAAGGTGGGGGCTATATGTCCACCAGCTGCTTGAGGCAGAGCGGAGATCAAATTGCATAGCTATGTCCCTGCTGTCTTTTAGCTAAGAAACAGGGGGGTGGAGGGTGAAGAGGCAGACGCCGGGGGTGTTAAAACAGCGCAGCTCTTTGGAGCGAGGTAATATACAGGAGGTGGCTGCAGTCTTTGTATACTACATTAAGTTGTAATGATTTGAAAGAAAAACAAGTGTTATCTTGGTTTGGATTTGAGAGAAATTAACTAGTTTATGCGTTTTTCAGCATTTTGTAATCGTTGGTTTGTTTTTGGAACAGAGAGATAAGGGAATTGGCGTGTCCCCCAGTGTTTTATTTATATATATATATAAAATACATCGATTCTTGTGTTAATAGCCGGAAATGGGAACACGTGGAGAACGGTATTAGTATCCACGTGTTGGACGCTGAAAAAGTGCGTCCGCTTACACGGGAAAGAGGGGGAGGGATTCCGGTGGTGGAGAAAAGTGTTTTGAACCAGCGTATTCCCCTGAGTATTAACTCATGCACTGCTATGTGAGACGCCGGAAAAATAGGAACGTACGAGGAACGGTATTGTATTCGTACGTTGGACGTCACAGTATGTCCTTATTGCATAGTAGGGAAGTGGGAAGAGGGTTCAGTTGGATGTGGCCAATCCAGCTAGAGCACTGTATACTCTGTTCAAGAAGAGATTGTTTTTTAGTAGGAGCTGAGAACGCTGTCGCCCTAGTTATAAAAAAAAACGGAAAAAAAAAATACAAAAGATTGCAAAAAGTTGTGTAATATCGTTGGACTACCACTAGATGGCAGGCTGCAACCCATGTATTGAAGTTCAGATTAATCTGTAGTGAGTTTATAATGAAGAACAAAGACCTCATTCACTGTCTGTTGCTGTTTGTAGAATCACTAAATGTTTTTCTCTAGCGGTGCCTTATTGCTCTTCTCTAGAAGTCATTATATCTGGTGCTAATCATATCTCTCCTTTGTATGCTGGAATGCAAATTTACAGGCACTAAAGTATCCCTGGTTTACTACGTAGTTCCAGCCACTCCCAGTACACCCAGGGAGTCACAACATGGATGCTACACCCGGAAGTCAGGTGCCTGGAACTTCCTGTGGCAGCCGTCTTGCTACACCCACTGATGGCAGTACACCTCATAAGCCACACCCCTCGAAATGGCTCTTTGTTCAAAGCTCTCCACCCATCCCCGGTGGGAGGTGTTCTCTGGTATATATGACTAACACATTTGAATAAGTATAAATTGTATATTTGTTTACTCAGTTATCCCATAAGTGCAAGTCAAAGATAAGTAAGTGAAACTTTTACAGAATTGATGTGGAAAGATCTGTTCACATAAAATTAATTGGTATTTTAGAAGTCCTGCAGCATTATATCATAAAATAAAATAGAGGAAGGTAAATATATATATATCTTTGTATTATGTTAGTTAATTTAAAACAAAAATCGTAAACGACTTACCCCTACTGATGTCAAAATGTATCAAATCCATTTGTAAAAAGGAATTAGGAAAAATGTATAATGTATCCAATGTAGATTTTGCTAATGGATGTGTTCACTGCTACATCTTTGTTATAACAAAGGTTGAGTTTTTTTCCTTCTTCCTGTCTCACTTTTAAGAAGAATGGAATGTGTCTCTCTCCAATAGTGACGTGAGTTTGGTTTAACCCTTAGAGTTCAGGATTTCCCATTTTTAGTTTGCTGCTTATACCTGAATAGGGAATATTAAATTTTATGGGATGTGCGATATAATTTGTGTTGTTTTGTGTTTAATGGCGATTTATTTGAACAATATATTTTTATTTTGTGACTCTATCACCTTTTCTGTTTTTACGATTATTTCTAAACCATTCATATATTTTTTGCCAGTTAGTCGCCTAGTCACAGCTGTCATTTCATCATGTCTCAGTCGTTTCTAGTATGAAAGGTTTTTCTTTTCTTTATGGATACAGTGTTGTTTATTGTAAAGTTTTAAAATTCCCCAGTAATGTATATTGTTGTGAGATGTACGTTATTTTCAGTGTTTGTTCCTTTTAGTATGTGGCTAATTTATTACCTGCTATTTTATCTTTTCTTTTAGGGAATACCAGTATACAAATGCTGAATTTTGCCATATTGGTAAATAAACAATTAAACAAGGGGGGAATAAGGTATTAATTATATTCTCCAGTTTCTTGGAGGGCGCAGCAGGCATATTAGATAGGTTTTGAAGTTGACCTTGGTTTTGAAGCTGACCTGTTTCCCATAGGTTATGTTTATTAGATTACTATGAGGTATATCTGTTAACTGAAATAGGAAAATCTTGTCTTATATGTTTATTTGTTTATTTATTTGTTTGTTTATTTATTTAGTATTCTCAGTCATGTGAGGTATAGATGACCACTAACTGTATTATGATCAGAGATGAAGTTATAAGAATGATCTAATGTATATTTTTTAGTTTTTGTTTTTATAGATGAAACCAGATGGTGGTCGATTCTGCACTGGATATGCTGCTGTTTACACCACATGAGGTAGTCTAAATTCGACCACTCCCTCCAATCCTATTGATACAGGAGACAGTGATGCATTAAATGCCTCTCTTGATGGGTAGAACAGGAGTGGGTAAGAGTCTTTAGAGGTGTATGTAGGTTGTAGATTTTTTCCTGTTGTCAAATGAATTAGGTATGCCGAAAAGAAAGTCTAGATCTGAGCTGATGGATTCGGATGGAGATCCTTGCACAGGTGCAGCTGACCAAGAAGCAGTGAACGGGCCTAGAGTTGAGAGTCTTTCACCAATACCGACCATGCCTTGGTGACATTGGTCACGTCAGTGACTTCTGTTACTCCTTGTGTTCTTAAATCCCTACAGGAACAAGCGATACAACAAGGAATGGAGTGTGACATGCAGGGAGCCAGCTGACTGAGGAAGGTCTGTGGACAAAGGGTGGTAAGCTTTCTCTGCCATGAGAGCTCTTCTTAATGATGGCCCAGGTAACATCTGTGAAAGACAATTGTCAGCGTGTGCTTTGGTGACACCGGGTTCAGTACCCAGGTGGGCAGATTCACCCAGTCTTGTGAGACAAGTGCTTAGAATGAAGTGAGAAAAAACTGTAAAGAGTCCGTAGAAACACCCTGCACCTACTCTACCCATTCTTAGAGACTGCAAACTGATTATAGATGTATATCATGAGCACGTTGTATGCAAGTCTGTGCGTGTTGTGTAAATTTCTTTCCAGGTTTGGTCAGAGGTATTCCAGTGCAGAAAACGACATTATTGTTGAGAAGCACATGAAGGTGGTATGTAAAGAAAAATGTGTTTACAAAAAGTGTATATTTTATAGAAAAGTGGAAACTAGTAAATGGTGTATAAAATGTATATGTTCTGTTTTCTTTTTGCAATAAGCAGGTCTTTATGTAAGATGTTTTTTGGTTTAGCATAGACATGTATATTTTTATATAATTGACTGAATAGTGTGCTAAACAGGTGTATTCTCCAATTCCAGATCTTAAATCAGAGCTATTAGCATATGGTCTCCAGTCAGGAGACTGATTGATCCTAAAGGACAAGCGAGAAAGAGCCATGAGTCAACACTAGAGGAGCTGATCCAACCACAGAAACATCTATGGATCCACACCTCGCATTGTAGAAGGGTTAATCAACCAGAGCTGCACTGAGCGTTCTGCTCATACTTATCCTTTTCAGAAAACCCTGTACAGTTTTAGACCAGTCTTGCCAGAACAGTTAGAAGAGAGGACTTAGAGAACCTTGAGACATGGGAAAGTCCAACTACAAAGGGTGAGGACTCGCCTAGGAGTCCTTGGTCTCAAACCGGTGAAGAAAACCCCTTTCCCCTTTCCGCCCATGTTTCAACGTTCAGTTAGGCAGGTTTTTCAACAGATCTTTCTACCTCTCTTCCTAAGGGAACACAGTACCCTTAGAATTTAGAAATGGCAGAAGTAAGTCTTTAGGGGGGACTGTTGAGGATAAAGAATTGAGTATCCAAAAATACTTAATTCAGCCATTTCATAGACTCAGTTATATAGTTCAGTAGATGTGAACTAACACACATATTTGTGAATGCTTTTGTTTCTTACTAATATGTATATATGTATATTGCATATTCAGTGTATTTTCCTTAAACTCAGTATATACTAGGATATATATGTATAGCTTGAATATGGCCACCATTTCCTGGTTTACACCCAAGACACATCGACAAAGAAATTCCTGGATCCTAGACTGACCAATCAACGGAGAATATGTAGATCTCTCTACGTCATGAAGCCCTGACTTACGATACTTGATTGGACTAAAACTTTTGTTCACACCCCCTTACTGTTTGGTCTAGAGTTTCTTTCAAACAATAAAGAACACACTTGGTTAAGAGCCCGTCATGGAGATAGATGTAACTGACTTGCTGTGCAGTTATTTCTCATTCTCGTGTGCACCCATGACATTTTAATTAGAAGCAGCAGCCGGATATCAAGAGATCCTTTGAGTCTCATCATCATCGTCATTCTGACCTTGACATATATACTATACCGTGTTTTTCAAAAAATAAGACCTCCCCCAAAAATAAGCCCTAGCAGGGATTTTCAGCATTTTCGGAGAAAGGCTTAAATATAAGCCCTCCCCCGAAAATAAGCCCTAGTCGCGGATCAATAATGAAGTGTCCCTGCAGCTAAAAAAGTTACAGATACTGCAGGACACTTCATTATAGACTGCGGGCACCCGGCAATCACACTGACCAGACGCCGAGCAGCAGGACCTGCAGTGATCACACACCCGCACACAGCAGCTCTCACACACACAAAATCAGATCTCACACACACCAGATCTCACACACAAACATCAGATCGCACACATAATCAGATCGCACACACAAACATCGGATCACACGCAAACATCAAATTACACACACACACACAAACATCGGATCGCACACACATTGGATGGCATACACACTCACCTCATCCAGCGACACCGATCTCTTCTCGCCTGGAGAATCCTGGGAGGCAGTGCGGTGCAGCGCAACGAACAGGACCTGCGGCCGGACACATGACTTGCTCTCTTTCTGGATGCTGGATGTGATGTGATGTGATGTGTGTGTTGTGTGTGTGTGTGTGTGTGCCTGCGATCTGCTGTCTGTGTGTGTGTGTGTGTGTGTGTGTGTGTGCCTGCGATCTGCTGTCTGTGTGTGTGTGTGTGTGTGTGTGTGTGTGTGTGTGCCTGCGATCTGCTGTCTGTGTATCTGTGATCGGCTGTGTGTGTGTGTGTGATCTGCTGTGTGTGTCTGCGATCGGCTGTGTTTTTCTTTGATCGGCTGTGTGTGTCTGCGTTCGGATGTGTGTATCTGTGATCGGATATGTGTATCTGTGATCAGATGTGTGTATCTGTGATCGGATATGTGTATCTGTGATCGGATGTGTGTATCTGTGATCGGATATGTGTATCTGTGATCGGCTGTGTGTGCCTGCGATCTGCTATGTGTGATCTGCTGTGTATATCTGTGATCTGCGTGTGTGTGAGTGAGAGATATCTGCTGTGTGTGTCTGGGATCTTGTGTGTGTGTCAGCTAGCAGCAGGGTAGGACGGCGTGCAGCACCGACCGGAGATCACAGGAGGACCTGGGAGCCACGCAGATGACCTGGTCTGGTGAGTATGAGTCTCCTGGGAAGTGGGGGGTCTGCTTTTTTGGAGGGTAAACTTACCCCCAACCGTGTTTCTGCAAGAATAAGACCTCCTCCAAAAATAAGCCCTAGTGCTTTTTTGGGGGGCAAAAAAATATAAGACAGTGTCTTATTTTTGGAAAAACACGGTATACTGTGTGTATATGCTATATACCGTGTGTACACTATGTATATAGTGTGTGTGTGACCAAGCTGCATGAAGGAGGTGGAGCCAGCGTGTGTATATACTATATACTATATACCATATACTGTGTGTATATACTACATACCGTGTGTACAGTGTGTATATACTGTGTGTGTGACCGAGCAGCATGAGGGAGGCAGAGCCAGCATGTGTATATACTATATACCGTGTATTGTGTATACTATATACTGTGTGTATATACTATATACCATGTGAACACTGTGTTTGTGACCAAGCAGCATGATGGTGCAATGCTCTGCCACGACTACCCGAAATGTTCTGCCACACGCCCACAATGCTCTGCCACGCATGCACACACAATGCTCTGCCACACGCACACATAATGCTCTGCCACACGCACACATAATGCTCTGCCACACGCACGCATACACAATGCTCTGCCACGCACGCTGACAATGCTCTGCCACGCACGCACACACAATGCTCTGCCACGCACGCACACATAATGCTCTGCCACGCGCACGCATACACAATGCTCTGCCATGCACGCTGACAATGCTCTGCCACGCACGCACACACAATGTACTGCCACGCACGCACACAATGTACTGCCACGCACGCACACAAAATGCTCTGCCACGCACGCACACAAAATGCTCTGCTACATGCATGCACAAAATGCTCTGCCACATGCTCACACACAAAATGCTCTGCCACGCACGCACACACAATGCTCTGCCATGTACGCACACACAATGCTTTGCCACACACACACAAAATGCTCTGCCACATGCACGCACGCACACAATGCTGTGCCACATGCATGCACACACAGTGCTCTACCAGGCACGCACACACAATGCTCTGCCAGGCACGCTCACACAATGCTCTACCAGGCACGCTCACACAATGCTCTACCAGGCACGCTCACACAATGCTCTGCCACATGCACGCACAAAATGCTCTGCCACATGCACGCACACAGAATGCTTTGCCACATGCACATACACACACAATGCTCTGCCACATGCACATACACACACAATGCTCTGCCACATGCACATACACACACAATGCTCTGCCACATGCACGCACACACAATGCTCTGCCACGCACGCACACACAATGCTCTGCCACATGCACACACACAATGCTCTGCAAGGCATGCACACACAATGCTCTGCAAGGCACGCACACACAATGCTCTGCCACATGCACACAAAATGCCCTGCCACACACACACACAAAATGCTCTGACCCATGCAAGCATACACAATGCTCTGCCATGCATGCACAGTGCTCTGCCACATGCACGCACACACAATGCTCTGGCACATGCACATAAGCACAAGCACGCCCGCTGCGGCCGGGGAGGGAGGGGGGCCGTTCACTACTCACACAGGCCAACAGGTGACAGGCCATGGGAGGAGACCCACAGGCCGAACGGGTGACAGCGGGAAAAGTTCAGCACACAGTATGACCGCTGTGAGCTGCAGAAAGATGGCGCTGATCTCCTCCCTCTGCTGTGATCTGGACAGCCCAGGGGGCGCGTCCATTTCACAGCAGGCAGCTCTCCTGTAATAAGTCTAGGTTTCGGTTTCTGACTATCAGAGTCTATGCACAGGGGCTGCCATAAAGGAGTGAGTAACTGTCCTTACACAGATATACACTGACATTTTGACACAGCGCCTCAATGCCCGAGACTATTGGATGACCCTTCAATGGAACAATACCCTTCTAAATCTGTATCTTTGGAAGTGAATAGAATGTTGCTATTCTCGGATAATTCAGATACATAAAGTCCATTTCATTCTTTGAGATTAACGAATCATCCAAAGCATTTGTCAGGATCTCCAACAGTTTCCTGGCTTAGTCCTTAGTGGGATCCCCATTCAATGTCTCATATGTCAAGTAACACATACCCTTGTACTTAGCTATATCAAGGATAACTGTGTTCCTTCTTTTATCGGAGGGCTTAATTACAATGTTTCTGTTTTTTTCCAAAGATAGTAATGCTTCCCTTTCCAATGGCATCAAATTGGCTTCACAGTAACTTTTTTTAGGATTTATTTTACTGATCTCAGCCGAAACCAGTTTAGTAAAAATGTCAATGTTACTATATTTTCCAGGTGGTGGTAGTCGCAGACTCTTAGGCCTGAGTTCCAAAAACGGACCCTCCCCTATACCATGATCACTTTCCTCTGCAAGTCCAGCCAAAACCCTAACATCACCGAGGGATTCAGGTGGTATCGCACCCCGGATGCTGATCCTCGCCATCAAAGACTCTGATCACTTCCCGGGCAGGTCAGAGGCTGGATCCAGTTTGGTAATCTGTGGTCTTTCTCCTCCATGCACAACTGTGCACTCTTTCCCTGTCCCTTTCCATAGTGCCGGAAGCCTTTGCCTCTCGTGGGTCGGACCTCTGTCCCATCTCCCCAGGCGCTCTCTCTCTCTCTTTCTGCTACCGCGCCCCAGTCACCCGAAGTAGGACGCTGTACCTCTCCTGTGCTCAGTCCCATGCTCTGGCAACTGCTCCACTTTTAGTCCACGATTACAAGTGCCGGGTCCAGTCTCTCTAGGTGTTACTGGCCCCAGCTTGCTTGTGCTGTCTGTTTGGTGTTACATCTAGACAGCTCTGTTCTGCCTCCCTGAAGGCCTAAAAGCCTCCCTTCAGGGAGCTGCACACTGTGCATCCGCTCTGTCTCATGTCCAACTTGTTCTGCCTGGCTAAAAGTGTCTCTACTCCTAACTGCCCATACTCTCACCTTTGCAAGTTGTTATGGCGACCTGGGTCTGCTAGGAACTGGCTGAGTGACTTCCTGACTGTTTGTAGAAACATTGTTAACCCTTTCCGAGTGACTGCTTCTCCCTGCTGTATGGTGGTGTGAGGTGTGTGTAAACTTACCAGATGAACATCTTGACCTCCTTGGGAAGGATATAACGATATACCCTGTAGCGACTAGTCTCAGGGGCGCTACAGTGTGACATGCACTGGGAGCTGTGAGGTCTTATATAGACAGGTGTGCGCCTTTCCAAATCAAGTCCCATCAGTTATATTAAACACAGCTGGACTCCAATGTAGGAGTAGAACCATCTCAAAGAGGATCACAAGGAAATGGACAGCATGTGACTTAAATATGAGTGTCTGAGCAAAGGGTCTGAATACTTATGACCGTGTGATATTTCAGTTTTTCTTATTTAAAAAAAATTGACCTGGTATATAACTCTGCTTACTGTAACTTATGCAGTCATCTTTACATTATGTTTAATACTCACTGATGTATCTTCCTCTTTGTAAATCTTATCTGATGGTGGAAGGTGTGATTTTGTGTAGACTGGAGTCCGGGAGGGTGTTAAGTGTCCTGTTTCCTTTGATTCCTTAATCATTCCCTGGTGTGATAAGCATTTGTTAATTTCCCCTAACAAGCTGAGCACCCACAATCCCCCTTACCTATTTCTCTAGTCAGCCCTATTTGTGTGCTCCTTAAGATGTGCACGCGTGTGGGGTGTCTGTCTCCAGCTCACTTTCCACATTTGACCCAGTCACAGAGGAGGAAATCTCCAGGCTCCTCTCTTCTTCTCGTCCTACCACTTGCCCTACTGATCCCTTTCCCTCACACCTACTCCAGTCCCTCACTCCGGTTGTCACCACTCACCTAACTAAAATCTTCAATCTCTCTCTCTTCTGGTATCTTCCCCTCCTCCCTCAAACACTATCATTACTCCATTATTAAAAAAATCTTCCCTTGATCCGTCCTGCACAAGCAACTACAGACCAGTCTCCAATATCCCCTTCACCTCCAAACTCTTGGAGCGCCTGGTCTACTCTCGCCTCACCAGCTACCTCTCCTCTCACTAGCTTTTAGATCCTTTACAGTCTAGCTTTTGCCCTTTACACTCAACAGAAACTGCCCTTGTCAAAGTGACCAATGACCTGTTGACAGCAAAACGTAACGGTGACCACTCTCTGCTTATCCTTCTTGACCTCTCTGCCGCCTTCGACACTGTTTACCACCATCTCCTTCTCTCTATGCTCCATTCTATCAGCCTAAAGGACACTGTGCTTTCCTGGTTCTCTTCCTATCTTTCTGGCCGTTCATTCAGTGTATCATTTGCTGGCTCCACATCTTCTCTTCCTCTCACTGTTGGGGTCCCTCAAGGTTCAGTCCTTGGCCCTCTTCTTTTCTCCCTGTACACTGCCCCAATTGGAATGACCATCAGCAGATTTGGCTTTAAGTACCATCTTTATGCGGATGACACACAGCTATACACCTCACGCCCTGAGCTCACCCCCGCTGTACTACAGAACACAAGTGACTGCCTGACTGCAGTTTGCAATGTCATGTCTGCTCTCTATCTGAAACCTAACCTTTCCAAAATGGAACTTCTTTTCCCTCCGTCTTCCAACCTTCCTAAACCTGACATCTCCCTCTCTGTGTGTGGCACAACGATAAGTCCTAGGCAGCAAGCCCGCTGTCTGGGTGTTATACTTGACACCGATCTTTCCTTCACCTCCCATATACAATCTCTTGCCCGCTCCTGCCGCTTGCACCTCAAGAACATCTCTAGAATCCGCCCCTTTCTCACAATGGAAACGACAAAAACCATCACCGTGGCCCTGATCCACTCTCGCCTTGACTACTGTAACTCTCTATTAATTGGTCTCCCCCTAACTAGACGCTCTCCTATACAGTCCATCCTTAATGCAGCAGCCAGGGTCACTTATCTGGCTAACCGCTACTTAGATGCCTCTGCTCTGTACCAGTCATTGCACTGGCTGCCCATATATCACAGGATCCAATTCAAACAGCTTGTTCTCACCAACAAGGCTCTCCACAGTGCGGCACCCCCCTATATCTCCACCCTCATCTCTGTCTATCACCCTACGCGTTCTCTACGCTCTGCAAATGACCTTCGACTAACATCCACACTAATTCGAACCTCCCACTCCCGGATCCAAGATTTCTTCCGAGCTGCACCAATCCTCCGGAACGCTCTACCCCAAGAAGTTAGGACGAATCACAACTTACTCCGATTCAGGTGCACCCTAAAAACGCATCTTTTTAGGGCGGCCTATCACACTCCCTAATCAAATCCAATTCACACAGTCCCTCTACAACTTCTCACAACATAACCCCACGTCAAACTCCATACCACCCAAATGCATCTCAAGGTTCAGGCCAATCTAGTCCAGGCAGCCATTATCTATCCCCCATTTCCTTGAGTTGACTGGATTGTCATTGTAAATAAGCACTTGTACTTTACAATGAGAAGGGGGGGCAGATTGTAAGCTCTCACGAGCAGGGTTGTCTTTTTTTTTTCCTTCTAAATATTGTATTTTCTATAACTGTTACTTGTTTGTATATGATCCTCCAGAATTGTAAAGTGCTGCGGAATATGTTGGCGCTATAGAAATAAAGATTATTATTATTATTACATTTCTGTTGTTTCTGTCAAGATCGGGTGCAGAGTGTACATTAATGAGAAAAACACAAACTTCTTAGAATTCAGCAAATGTCTGCAACGAAAGAAAGAGTGAAAAATTTAAAGGGGTCTGAATACTTTCTGAACCCACTGTAGCTCTTCATTGGAAAACTTGACTCCCAGAGAGAAGTATTTACACATGCAGCAAACGTAGAGAGATAAATCGAATGGAAGAAATCATCTTGAAATGGACACCACATCCACAGAAGACAATTAAATGGGTTTGTTAAGAGGAAGTTGTCGACTAGCTTGCCTCATCGACGGGTTTGGCTGTACCTTTATGGAAATTCTTGGAGAGGAGCAGGCAAAGGGATTATATTTTTAGATATTCAGTTGTAACCATTGGTTTACATACACTAAGTCTATGGGGACCTGAACCTTAGGGGCCATTTGCACACTACGACATCGCAGGTGCGATGTCGGTGGGGTCAAATCGAAAGTGACGCACATCCGGCGTCGCTCTCGACATCGTAGAGTGTAAAGCATTTTTTATACGATTAACGAGCACAAAAGCGTCGTAATTGTATCATCAGCGTCGGTCATTTCAATGATTTGGGGATGACCGATGTTGTTCCTCGTTCCTGCGGCAGCACACATCGCTGTGTGTGAAGCTGCAGGAGCAAGGAACATCTCCTACCTGCGTCCCTGCCGGCAATGCGGAAGGAAGGAGGTGGGCGGGATGTTTACGTCCCGCTCATCTCCGCCCCTCCGCTTCTATTGGCCGCCTGCCGTGTGACGTCGCTATGACGCCACATGACCCGCCCCCTTAGGAAGGAGGCGGGTCGCCGGCCAGAGCGACGTCGCAGGGCAGGTGAGTGCATGTGAAGCTGCCATAGCGATAATATTCGCTACGGCAGCTATCACCATGATATCGCAGCTGCGACGGGGGCAGGGACTATCGCGCTCGGCATCGCAGCATCGTCTTGCGATGTCTTAGTGTGCAAAGGGCCCCTTAGTGTTATAAAATGACGATAGTATGGGCTATTGTGTTGCAATACAGGAGATTTATACTTACTGAGTCTCCCCTGCGACTGTCATACTGATTCCGGGTCCACTCACTATATCTCATGCATATGCACTGCTTCCCCCGCCCACCATCTGGGACAGCGTCTGTGTCACGCTAGGTACAGGGAAGTACCAAGCGAACAATAGAAGGGAAACCCTGTGTCTAGGGAAGGGGGAGATGGTGACCCCTGCCCAAACCGACCTGGGGTCCCTCACCACCCTAGATAAGTTCCACACCTACGAGCCAAGACGGATATCTGACTTTTGGTATCCCTTGTGCTGGGCCCTAAATAAGGAACAGGTGGGATGAGCTCTTCATCAACCCCACTAAACAAGACACAAAGAGCACACACAGGGGAAAAGTGCATTAACTTTCCTCTCCACAGATGACTCAGCAAAGTTTTAGCAACAATACCACAGGTGAGTGCAAGTAGCCTGCTTGCATCCAGAGCTTAAATGAACTGAATATCACCAGTACAAGTCCAGGGAAAATTAGAGTATTTAAACCCAAGAGGAAATACAGATTATTAGCAGCTGAAGTAAAGAGAAGCTCTGCTGGGTCTTAATGGGAAAAGGATGAAAACCGAGCAGAGGAGTACATTGAATGCTGACGGCAGGAACAATAGAAAGTCAGGCAGCATTTTGCACAGCCAAACACCACCGAATTGTCTGACACCCATGACAATACCCCCCTTCTACGAGTGGTCTTGGAACACTCAGTACCAAGCATTTCCGGATGGGCAGCAGGAAATTAATAAACCAATCTTTTAGCATGCACATCCAATACTGGGACCCACATACTCTCCTCTGGTCCATAACCTCTCCAGTGCACCAAATATTGAAGGGAATAACGTAGAAAACAAGAATCAACAATCTTAACTACCTCAAACTCCAGATTACCATGATTGGGACTGGCAGCAAGATGGATAGCTCCAAAGGTACCACATACTTTTTGAGCAGTGCCTGTGGAATACATTGTGGATTCTAAGAGCCTGAGGAAACTCTAGATTAAATGCTACTGGGTTAATGACGGTGGTTAATTTATATGGGACAATAAACTTAAGTCCCAGCTTACAGAAAGAATTCTTTAACTTTATGTTCCTGGTAGGCAACCACACAGTCATTAACACTTAGGTCCGGACCTGGCAAGCAATTTTTGTCAGCCATACGTTTGTATCTGTCTCCCATGAGCTTCAAATTACTCTGAACCCCTTGCCATTCTAAAGAGAGCGATGAGGCAAAACGGTCCTCCTCAGGAACTACTGAAGCACCCCTACCACTAAAGGTACCAAATTGCAGATGAAAATTACTTTCCGGTATTGATTTTTTCCAAAAGCCACGACAGCGCCACCAGAGAGAGAGAGAGGTTCGCCCATCTTAGGACAGGAAACCCACTGAAATAAAAGGTTGGCTCCTCTCTCCCGCATGAGTTCGGTTAAAGAGCACAGAGAGGAATACCAGAAACAGTATTAACACAATAACAATACCATCACCTTCACCATAAGAAACTATATCCGTCGGACCGTGGATACAAAGAAACCCAAAAGGTGAGAATGGAAAGTGGTGGGAAGCAGTGGAGCTGTCGTGGCTTCTGGAAGAAAATCATTAACGGTATGTAATTTAAGATTTTTCCATTCATCACGACAGCGCCACTAGAGAGATTCTGAAGACAAACAACATTAAGGAGGGACCACAGCCTGTAGCACCCGTCTACTGAAGGTCAAATCCACAGTGGCCGACAAGTCAAATCGATAGTGATTAAAAAAGTTTGTAGTAGAGGACCAGGTTGCTGCCTTACAGATCAGCTCCAAAGGCACATCTGCTCTCTCGGCCCAGGAGGTCGCCACCGCTCTGGTAGAATAAGCTGTAATACCCTGCGGGATTGGCCTGTCCTGGGCTAAGTAAGCCACCTTAATTGCCTCCGTAACCACCTAACTATCGATCCCTTAGAAGCTGAACACCCCTTCCTAGGACCCTGAAAGCAAACAAACAAAGCCTGGCTCGTTCTCCAAGACTGGTGACCGCTAGGTAATGCAGCAAAGACCTACTGACACCTAAGAGGTAACAAAAAAAAAAAAAAGATTTATCCAGCTCACCTGCTCCGCGGAGACCATTAGATTTTGGACCATGCACGGAAGGAGAAAGTCTGCAAGGCTTGAAGCTGAGAGTCCAAGAGAATTGCAGCAATCCAGTCCAAAAAATGTTATATAAAAAATACAAACTTTATTTTTAAATCATGTTAAAAAGTCCATATAGGGTCAACACCAGCCCACAAAGAAGATGCGTTTCAAACTTGTTGTTATTAATCTATCTTGCAGATAGATTAAGAATAACACGTTCGAAACACGTCCTCTTTGTGGGCTGGTGTTGACCCTATATGGATTTTTTAACATGATTTAAAAATAAAGTTTGTATTTTTTATATAACATTTTTTGGACTGGATTGCTGGAATTCTGTTGGACTCTACTGACATCTAAGGTGTGCAGCCTCTCTTCCTTGTGATGCTGAGATGTAGGACGAAAGGAGGTTAGGACAATTTCCCGATATTGGTGAAAAGAACTAGCTACTTTAGGTAAAAAAAGCAGGATACATACGAAGGAATACTCGGTCATCCAAAAACTGCATACAATAGGGACTTAGAGACAGGCCCTGAAGATCACTAAAGCTGGTGTCACACATAACGACGACGACAACGACGTCGCTGCTACGTCACCATTTTCTGTGACGTTGCAGCGACGTCCCGTCGCTGTCGCTGTGTGTGACATCCAGCAACGACCTGGCCCCTGCTGTGAGGTCGCCGGTCGTTGCTGAATGTCCAGCTTCATTTTTTTGGTCGTCACTCTCCCGCTGTGACACACACATCGCTGTGTGTGACAGCGAGAGAGCGACGAAATGAAGCGATCAGGAGCCGGCACTGGCAGCTGCGGTAAGCTGTAACCAGCGTAAACATCGGGTAACCAAGGGAAGACCTTTCCCTGGTTACCCGATGTTTACGCTGGTTACCAGCCTCCGCTCTTGCTGCCAGCGCCGGCTCCTGCACTGTGACATGTGGCTGCAGTATGCATCGGGTAATTAACCCGATGTATACTGTAGCAAAGAGAGCAAGGAGCCAGCGCTAAGCAGTGCGCGCGGCTCCCTGCTCTCTGCACTGTGACATGTAGCTGCAGCACACATCGGGTTAATTAACCCGATGTGTGCTGCAGGAGAGCAAGGAGCCAGCGCTAAGCGCGGCTCCCTGCTCTCTGAACATGTAGCACAGCGACCTTATGATCGCTGCTTCTGCTGTGTTTGACAGCTAAGCAGCGATCATAACAGCGACTTACAAGGTCGCTGTTACGTCACCGAAAATGGTGACGTAACAGCGACGTCGTTGTCGCTGTCGTTTAGTGTGACACCAGCTTAACTCTCTGGACAGACGTAAAGACGACTGGCCTGGAAACCTTCAGGGAGCTAATAGATTGAGAAGGGGGTTCAAAGCAGGACTCTCAAGAATCCAGAAACCAGATTAGATCCCAGGGGAAACTAATGAGGGCTGACAAGAGAAGAAGATGAACCTCCTTGCCGATCTATTACCCACCAAAAACTGAACTGTACAGCGCCGCTAAGGCCGCTACCTGACCTTTAAGGAACTTACAGACAGAGCTAACTCCTGACCCTTCTGAAGAATGCTAGAATGGCCTCAACCGGGGGCCCTCCCACTGGACCCCTACCTGAGGACAGGAATTTCTTCCATACTGTTATGGAAATCCGGGTGGTAGCTGGTTTCCTACTACACAAGAGTGGAAATCAAATTTGGGGAGAATCCTCGACCCCCTAACAGTCGCCTCTCAATTTCCAGGCTGTCAAATGAAGGCCCAAAATCTGAGAGTGTAGAAAAGGGGACCCTGGGATAGGAGATCTGGTCTCTCCAGGAGGATCCAAGGATCTGATACCGACATCCTTCAGGCCAGTAAAACCAAGACCTCCTGAGCTAAAAAAGGGCCATCAGAAGCAGACTCACTCTGGCCTCCTATGCCTTTAAGGCTGCCAAAAGCAAAATTAAGGGCGGGAAGGTGTAAGGGACTTGTTCCCCATAAATCTGGAAAGTATCCACTGCCCAGGGTCTGTCGTGTGGGTTGAGGGAACAAACCAGTCCGCTTCCTTGTTGGACCGGGAGCAAAGAGGCCTATAATCGGGCACCCCCCAAAGGCGCACTATCTGATTGAAGACTTCCTTGTGAAGACACCATTCTCCCTGATGCACTTGACTCCGGCCCAGGAAGTCAGTTGTGACACTGTCCACCCCCCGGATATGAAGTGCTGTGAGGGAAGAGAACCGAACTTGTGGAAGGAAAAATATCTTGGGTAACATCCCCCTAAGGGAGGAAGATCTTGTGCCCCCTTGGTGATTGACGTATGCAACTGCCACCCTGTAGTCTGAGAGCACCCTTACGTGCATTCCCATTAAATGGAGAGGAGTGCAAAGTCATCACAATTGCGCATAGCTCCCTGTAATTTGAGGCGCTCCGACTTTCCTGAGGACTCCAGGCTACCTGAACCACCTGATCCCTCAAATGGGCCCCTCAAACCCAGTGTGCTGGTGTCTGTATTGAAGATGTCCAAAATTGGGAGTAACCAAGGGACCCTGGCTGTTCGTCCAAACACCCTCGTAATTGTCTTTGCGCTCTCAACACCTCCCGTAAGTGCATGGGTAAGGGATAGTGCCCAGGGAACTGCCGGAATGCATGCCACCACGGACCCCATAAGGACATGGCATCTCAGAGTGCGGACTGGGTTTGAGATGACCAAGGAGGCTCAAGTCCTGACCGAAGACACCTTCTCCTGAGGCAGGAGGCAGAGCCAGGATCAGACCTAAAAATTGTTTAGATAAGGAATAAGGAAGAACTCCCTCTTGCGGATGCCTCAGTACTCTTGATAGGGAGGGTCACTCTGAGGAATCTCTGATGGGAAGCGTGAATTGGAATGTGCGAATACGTGGCCTTAAGAACTAGAAACCACCATGAAACATCAATCTGGAAATGATAATATACTGGGTAATGGTTGAGGCACTTCAAAATGATAATAGTCCGGAATGAGCCGACTATATAAGAGAGTGGAAATCGTCTTGTTTTCTTACGAGAAACAGCGGAGAATAAAAACCGAAGCCATCTACTCCTCTGGGAACTTCCACCAGAATGGAGTTTCCGAGTAAGCCCTCCACTGCTTGCTGCAGGGCAGGCTGTTTTTTCTCTGACCTTTACTGGAAGGTCCAAACATGAAGCCTGTTTCCTCTAGTTATCCATCCAACCATCTTGGGTTAAGGACTGCTCCCTTTTAGCAAACATCTTCCTGCTGAAGCCCCGGCTCCACACAGATATTCTCCTTCACAAGGCATGGCATATAATTTAGACATGGACTGGGAGTCTCCTGGCAATCCCTTCAAACCCAGTGATCTCCTTGCTGAAATGGATAAAGCCGCTGACTTTGCAAACAGTCGTAAGGCATCAGCAGATGCCTCTGTCCAAAAAAGCAGCAGCTCCTTTAGCTCAAGGTATGGCAATAACGACTTGATCGCGTAATGCCTCTTCCGTGATCTGGTCTTCTAATTGTTGATGCCAGACCATTAGAGACCTGGCTACACAGATACCTGTGACTGCCGGTCTAAGTGTTCCCGCAGACGTCTTCCAAGTTGATCGGAGATGGGGGTCAGCCTTTCCGTCCGGTGGATCCTTCAAATTATCTAAATGGAAGAAAGGACTGTCTTGTCATCTCAGCTACTGCCACATTGATTTTAGGACAATGATCCCATAGGGAAGAATCCTCCTCCTGAAGGGATATTTCTTCCAAAACAAAGCGGGAGGGTAAACCCTCTTAAAAAGGTCATTTTACTGCTTTCACTAATTATTTAACTTCATCATGGACAGGAAAGGAACGTTGCTTTATATGTTCCAGTCCTCTGAACATTAGATCCTCCAGAGATTCTGGTCCTTTCGTCTCCCCAGACCCATTGTAGATCTGACAGCCTTCACAAGTTGATTAACATCGGCTGTCAGAAGGCACGGCCTGCACCCCACATCATCCTCAGGGGATGAAGCCGAAGAAGATGAAGAGGAATGTGAGGCTGAATCTGAGGTGTCTCCAGACTCCCGGCAGCCTGCAGCACCCTTCCTATCTAGGTGTTTTGCTGGAATAACCCGCAGAGATAACCACTTCAGGGACTCCCTGACATCTGCTTCTATTATTTTCTTAAGACTAGAAGCCAGGTCTGGAGCCTCTTCAGCTATTGTTCTCTGGATACAGGAACTTCACAATGTCTTCTAGCTTTCAGAGGTCAAGGGGGTATACATAAGGGACATTCCCTATAATTAGTGTTTGCTGCTCTCTTCCTTGGTATCTCCACAGGGAGAGAAAATAGAAAAGAAAATCCCATTGCTGGGAATACAAACGGAGGTCACTTACCCTCTGCAGTCTTATACGGTATCAGTTCGGTAGACCGAGTGGTCTGCTGGGGATTCCTGCGTGAATTTCATCGACCTCTGGTCAGGTCGCCCATCACTGGAGTGACTACCATCGCTTCCTCGGTGCTACGACCACTTCTGCTACTCACACTGCTCCAGGATCTTTACCTGATGTTCCTCCATGGTAGACACTGAGGAAGGGCATGAGCACCCGAGAATCTGCACTTATATTCCAGGGAGGCAGTAGCGGCGTGTTCCACTGTAGGGACCGCCGCTGGGCGCCGAACAGGGACTCAGCTGAGAGAATGACAGGGCAATTCTTGCAGGGACAGCCGCCGGGCAGGAACACAGCCTAATTTTTTTTTTTTTTTTTTTGCTTTTTTTTACTTTCTGCCCCAGCGTGCTCAGATTGCAGGGATAGCTGCCGGGTGCCAAGCAGGGTCACCAACCCGGTGGATGGGGGGAGGCGATTTCTACAGGGACAGCTGCCGAGCAGAGACACAGCCCAGAGGAAAGGAGTGGCGATTCCTGCAGGGACAGCCGCCGGGCGCCAAACAGGAATGCAGCTGACCTCCATCCCGTAGCATACACTGCAGGGCCAGTCACCGGACGCCGAGTAGGTATGAAAGATATGCAGGGGAAAAAAAACACCCTTGTGTTTCATCCTCCAGGGGAACAAAGCCCCCCTCGGGATGCTTCCAGGGCTAAGGCCGTGGATACTGATAGTTCTGACACCTGCCCTAACCCGGGATATGCTGTCCTTCGGTGAGGCAGCGCCACAGCTCTTCTGGGTCTCCCATCCTGGGACAGGAAACCGAAACTGATGCGGGAGAGAGGAGCTGCCCTTTTATTTCAGTGGGTTTCCTGTCCTAAGATGGGCGGACCTATCTCTCTCTGGTGGCACTGTCATGGTGAAGGGAGAAAACAAATGCTCCAAATAATGGTGACTTGCCAGTAGACACCTGGTGATGATTATTTAAAGCAAATTTGACCATTGGTAAATAGGATGCCAAATCTTCCTGTTTCTCGGAGACAAAGCACCTAAGGTACATTTCTAATTTATGCGCTTAGTCTGCCCATTTGACTGAGGATGCAAGGCAGAAGAGAGACAACTGCACCCCCAGTTAAGCACAAATGCTTTCCAAAATTTGGAAACAAACAGGGTTCCTCGATCTGAGACCACATCGGAAGAAACTCCGTGAAGCTTCACAATCTCATTGATGAACACCAGAGCCAGAGTCTTGGCATTCAGAAGTGACAGCAAACCGATGAAATGCGTCATCTTACTGAACCTATCCACAACCACCAAAACCAGTCTTTCCTGAAGACAAAGGTAGGTCAGTAATGAAATTCATGGATAAATGAGCCCATGGTCAATTCAGGATAACCAATGGCAAGAGAGATCCTAATGGATGGGTATGCGTTACCTTAGAATGTGCGCAAATACTGCAAGCAGACATATAGTCAACCACATTCTGATCAAACCTCGGCCACCAAAAACGACGAGACAGGAGATGCAAGGTTGCTTTACTACCTAGATGACCTAAAAGTACAGAATTGTGATGTTCCCAATTAGTTTACAACACAAATTGGGTGGCGCAAACAACTTCCCTGAGGGCAAGAGGCCTGGGCATCCCACTGAGCATCCAACACCTCCGCTTCCAGGTCTGGGCACAAGGCCAAGACTACCACCGCCTTCTGCAAAATGGCTAATGGGTTCACATTATGGCTACCACCAAGGAATCTCAGAGAAAATGCATCTGCTATGATGTTTTCAATCCCTGAACTGTAAGTGACAGTAAATTTAAACCTGGTAAAAAATAGACCATCTAGCCTTCCTGGGATTGGGACGTTTGGCAGACTTCAGAAATGATAGGTCTTTATGGTCGGTGATTACAGTAATGGAATGAACTTCCCCCTCCAGTCGATGGCTCCATTCATCAAAAGCTAACTTAATTGCCAGAGAGCTCTATGTTTCTCTCGGTTGAGGGTAAAAGAAAGCACAAGGACGCCATTTACCAAGAGACGGACCTTGTGACAATACAGTCCCAACCTTCACCTCAGATGCATTGACCTCCATGGTAAAAGGCTGTGAAACATTAGGCTGAGTATAGGTGCTGTGGAAAAATTATTTTTAAAGAGGAAAAAGTCTGACCATTTCGAGAAATCTGTTCCTTTTTGTCATGTCAGAAAGGTGTGACGCCCTGGACTAGCCAGGTAGTCACAGGTAGGCCCTTGCACAAACACCCATCTCCTAATAAGGTGACAACAGCCAACCTACAAAACCCTAGTCACCTCCCTCCAGGGTTTGATGTCCACACCAGGGGGGCGGAGCCAGGTGGTTGGCCACACCCACCGATGAGTTCACAGGCCCTGAGGCAGGAAAACACAGATAGATTAGTTGAGGAGAGGAGGATAGGAGTGCAGTCTGACAGTGAAGTGAAGTGAGAGGAGTAAATCTGATAAGTGTCCTGGGTCGGAGCCCGGGCACTTTGGCTAGGAGGCAGACGTTGGTGGCCGTCTGCAGGAGCCGGGAAGACACCAAATCACACCAAATTGGGTCCCGGAGCCACCACCCCTGCCCATGGAGGGGTTAACACCAAAAAGCTGCATCAACATTTTCCCCGGGGTGCCTAGTAAACAGCAGCGGTGGTGTCTACATTCACCACAACCCGTGGGTGGCATCACGAACTCTAATCTAAAACCCCCTTCAAAGCACCAGCCCCTTGCAGAGCGAAGTGACCCCCGGTCCGGAGGCGCTCGAGCCACCGACACACAAGCCTGGATCCGAGCGGCTCAGCTGCGGCCGAGCGCGGGGCGGTACAAAGGCTTTACAAATTGCCCAATAGTTATGAATACATTTTTCGGTAAAAATTGGTAAATTCTTGAAAGTGTTGTAACACTTTCCGGTTTTCCCGACGATCCCAGTCAAGTACAGTATGGATCTTCTCAACATCCATCCAAAAACCCGAAGACGACAATAGGTAGGCCAAAAATTGGACTTCTTGGACAGCGAAAACACACAGCTCCAATTTGGCATACAGTTTGTTAGCTCTTTAAATCTGTAGCACCTGTTCTACATGTATCTGATGTGTCTCCATATTGGATGACTAGTTCAAGATATTGACCAAATAAACCACAAACCTGCCCACCAAATGATGAAAAATATAATTCACTAAATTTTGGAAAATGGCATGGGCATTATTGATACCAAATGGCATGACCAGACTTTAAAAATGTCCCTCAGGTGTATTGAAAGCTGTTTTCCATGCATCCCCTTCTCTGATTCTAACCAGATTGTAGGCCCCCCTTAAGTCCAACTTGGAGAACCACTTAGCTCCCACTATCTGGTTGAATAAATCCAGAATCAGAGGGAGAGTATAAAGGTCTCACATGGTAAACTGATTTAGCTACTGAAAACCCAAACAAGGGTGGAGACCCCATCTTTCTTCTTAACAAAGAAGAATCCTGCCACCATGGGTGAAGAGGAGGGTCTGATATGACCCTGCTCCAGACTCTCAGCAATGTAATTTTTCATGGCCTGTCTTTCTGGGTCAGAAAGTTATACAGTCTGGACTTGGGAAGTTTTGCTCCAAGAAGCAGATTAATGCGACAGTCACATACACGTTGACAAGGAAAATCCTGACACCCCATCTCCGAAAATACATCCTCAAAACCCAACAGGAATGCAAGTAAGGACTCCATAGAGACCGTAGAGAGTGAAGTGTTTAGAAAATTATTAATTCAGTAGTTTCCCCACTGTAGCACCTGGTCCTGGTCCAAGCACGGCACCTATACATGCCTCAACTTGTTGTCTGCAAGATGCTGGATGTCGTCTTGGACTTTTGGTCTGCCTACTATCTGCAGTCTAATGGCCAAGTGGAACACGTTAACCAGGTTCTGACGAATTACCTCTGCCATTTCGTAAATGAACACCACAGCTACTGGGTCAGGCTTCTTCCATGAGCAGAGTTCTCCTACAACAACCATGTGACCCAAGTCTGTTCTAGGTGGTTTATGGGTAGCAACGTAAAGTTCTGTATAAAGTGGTGAGTTCCCCTGGCCATCCGGCAGCCAATACCCTCGTGAAGTCCTTCTCTGATATCTGGGCAGAGACCAAGTCCACTCTGGTGCTCCCTCGGTATGAAGAGACATGTGGACAAGAGAAGCCTAGATGCTCCTTCTTTCCAGACCGGAGACAAGGTATGGCTGTCTTCTAGATAACTTATCCTGACGATGCCTTCATACAAGTTGGATTCCTGCTTTAATGGTCCCTTCGAGGTGTTCCAGCGGATCAATGAGGTATCATACAAGTTGATGTTGCCACCCATTGTACGTATCCCCAACTTCATCCACGTAATCCTCCTCAAGTCTATCGTCCTGAGTCAGTTTCACCGAGATATTCCCCTCCTCTGGTCAGTGACAAAGACACCTATGAGGTAAAAGTCATCCTTGTGGTGAAGGAGGTCAGAAGTAAAACTTACTTTTTGGTAGATTGGAAGGGGTTCAGTAATGAGGATAGGTCCTGGGAACCAGAGGAGAATAGCAATGCCCTTCTTTTCATTAAGAGATTACTGAAAAGGAATGGACTTAAGAGGGGGAGTACTGTAGCGCCCGGTCTTGGTCCCAGCTTGGCACCTCCACACCTCCCAGGCGTCGCCACTCTCCTAACCTGCCCGGCATTTCTACGCTCTCCTATCCTGGGGTCTGCCACAGGATCCTCCTGCTTCCAGGCCACGCGCAGCTTTTCAGTGAGTGCCCATAGGGTGTGTGCACGGCCACACCCCATTTTTTAAAGGGCTGGCGTCCAATTATCCGAAAGTGATCCCTGAAGATCACCTATTTACCTTAAGGTATTTAAGACTCCCTCCCCTACAGGAAGCTTCTGAGCAATGTTGTCTACCAGGTAGTGCATTGCTAGTTCCCAGGTCCCATTATGCTACAGTGTCTAGTACTGCTTGCCTTGTCCTAGTTCCAGTTCCAGTTCAGTGTTACTAACCTGTGTCTCATCCTAGAACCTACTCTCTACCACCATCTCCGTGCCGCCACATCTGAGCCACCATCTCTGTGCTGCCATGCCTGAGCCATCATCTTTGTACCCCCATGTATGAGCTACCATCTCCGTTCTGCCAAGTCTGAGTTACCATCCCTGTACTGCCAAATTTGAGCATAAGAGCAACGGACGCTTAGAGACTTTACCAGTCTGTAAGAACTGACTTCCACTGGTTTCTGTTCCTGGCAGTCAAGCATTTAGGCCCTGTGTGGTTGCGCCAGACAATTAGAGATGAGCAAACCGGCACAAGCTTGGTTCGCCGAACGGAGGTCACGTTCGAGTTCGGTTCGGCGAACCGGTTCGGCGAACCACTCAAACCCCATAGGAAACAATGGGAGGAAATAACAAACACATAAAAACACCTAGAAAACACCCTCAAAGGTATCCAAAAGGTGACAAACAAATCACAACACAACACAAACACATGGGAAAGTGACAAGAACAAATTCTCATGCGAAAACAAAACAGCTTGACGAGGAAAAAGAGGACGAGACACAGATATAGGCATGGCATGCCCTTCTAAAATCATGTAAAACACCGCAAGGTGACTCCAAGCGGAGTCTCCCTTTTTTCCAAAAATTGGGCCACACAGACACCCCTTCAGTGGCAGCACTTGTGCCCCAGTTGTACACTTCACAGCTAGATTTGCATCAAGCACATTCAAAATACACAGGCATTTACTCTCCCCAGGATGACACAGGGATAGTAAAGTTCTTGCGGATCCATGACTTGTTCATTTTGATGACCGTTAGTCTGTCCACATTGTCACTGGACAGATGCGTGCGCTTATCGGTCAGCACACACCCAGCAGCACTGAAGACACGTTCTGAGACAACGCTGGCAGCTGGACACGACAAGATCTCCAAGGCGTAAGTGGAGAGCTCAGGCCATTTTTCAAGATTTGAAGCCCAAAATGAGAAAGGCTCCATTTGCAAAGTCATGGCATCGATGTTCATTTGGAATGGTTCATTCATCCTGTATCATCCTCTCCAGCCGTTGACTATGTGTCAGACTTCTTGTCTCTGCTGGCCTTGCAAAGGATGGTCTAAAAAAATTATGAAAAGATTCAATAAAATTGCTGTTACCAGCACCAGATACGGTGCTGCTGGCACGGTTAGACTGTTGATGACAAGATCGTCCCATGTTTGTCAAGTTACAACTGGGAGATTCACTCCATGCACCATGGCTGTTTGGTGGAAAAGCCGAGCTAAGATCGAGTAACAGCTTCTGCTGATACTCCTGCATACGTGCGTCCCTTTCTATGGCTGGAATTATGTCACAAAATTTGGACTTGTACCGGGGATCTAATAGTGTGGCAAGCCAGTAGTCATCATCACTTCTAATTTTGACAATACGAGGGTCATGTTGGAGGTAGTGCACCAAGAAGGCGCTGATGTGTCTTGCGCAGCCATACGGACCAAGTCTGCGCTGTGTTTGTGGCATATAGGTGCTACCCGTTCTTTCTTCCTCTGACATCTCCCCCCAACCTCTTTCAACTGAAATTTGACAAGGTCTCCCTCATCCGCTGAGTTTTCCATGTCCATGGACAGTTCGTCCTCCATTTCTTCATGTTCTCCTGCACCTTCCTCAACATTTTGCCTGGTACCATGCGCCCTTGTTGATCCCTGTCCACCATGGTCCCATGCCTGTCGCGTTGGTGATTATGAACATCTGGACCTTGGTGATGTTGTTGTCCCTTGCGCATATGAATCCTCCTGTAGTTCCTCCTCTTCCTGTTGTCCCACCCCCTGACTCCGAATAGTGTTTAGCGTGTGCTCCAGCATGTAAATGACTGGAATTGTCATGCTGCTAATGGCATTGTCAGTGCTAAACATATTCGTCGCCATGTCAAAACTGTGCAGAAGGGTGCATAGGTCCTTGATCTGAGACCACTCCATGAGGGTGATCTTCCCCACCTCTGCATCTCGTTGGCCCAGGCTATACGTCATGACGTATTGCACCAGGGCTCGGCGGTGCTGCCAAAGTCGCTGTAACATGTAGAGAGTTGAATTCCAGCGTGTCGGCAGATCGCATTTCAGGCGATGAACCGGCAGGCTGAAAGACGTCTGGAGCGATGCAAGTCGCTCAGCTGCGGCGGTTGAACGGCGGAAGTGAGCAGAAAGTTTTCGTGCCCTGTTCAGAAGGCCATCTAGGCCGGGATAGTGTGTTAAAAATTGCTGGACAACAAGGTTCAACATGTGAGCCATACAAGGCACGTGTGTCACCTTGCCCAGGAGAAGGGCCGCACCCAGGTTTGCAGCATTGTCGCATACGGCCTTACCAGGCTGCAGGTTGAGTGGAGACAACCATTTACCAAACTCAGTCTCCAGAGCTGCCCACAACTCAGCCGCTGTGTGACTCCTATTTCCAAGACATTTCAAGATAAAGACCGCATGATGTTGTTGCGCTCTACTGCCAGCATAGTAGTGAGGTGTGCGTGATTCCTTGTGGTCAGTTACAATTCTGGTGGCCTGACCAGGCAGGCTTGGGGCGGAGGTGGAGGACCCAGACGAGGTTGAGGAGGCAGACACAGAGGAGGAACTTGGACAGACAGAGGATTGACGCACAAGTTGTGGGGACGGCAAGACTTGTGCAGCAGACCCTTCACCATCTATCACCATAGTTACCCAGTGCCCAGTCAGCGACATGTAACGTCCCTGTCCATGCTTACTGGTCCAAGTATCGGTGGTGAAATGCACCCGTTCACACACAGAGTTTCTCAAGGAAGAGGTGATGTTGTGTGCGACATGCTGGCATAGCTCAGGCACACCTTTCTTAGAGAAGTAGTGGCGACTGGGCATCTGGTACTGGGGCACAGCGACGGACATAAAGTCTCGAAAATCCTGTGTGTCCACCAGGCAGAAAGGCAGCATTTCGGTAGCCAAGAGCTTACAGGGGGAGCCTGCGTTCTCACTGCGCAGAAGGAATCACGCACCCCTCATTACTATGCTGGCAGCAGAGCGCAATGGCATCAGGCGGTCTTTAGCTTGACATGTCTTGGAAATTAGAGTCACACAGCGACTGAGTTGTGGGCAGCTCTGGAGACTGAGTTTAATAAATGGTTGTCTCCACTCAACCTGCAGCCTGGTAAGGCCGTGTGCGACAATGCTGCAAACCTGGGTGCGGCCCTTCGCCTGGGCAAGGTGACACACGTGCCTTGTATGGCTCACATGTTGAACCTTGTTGTCCAGCAATTTTTAACACACTATCCCGGCCTAGATGGCCTTCTGACCAGGGCACGAAAACTTTCTGCTCACTTCCGCCGTTCAACCGCCGCAGCTGAGCGACTTGCATCGCTCCAGAAGTCTTTCGGCCTGCCGGTTCATCGCCTGAAATGCGATGTGGTGACACGCTGGAATTCGACTCTCCACATGTTACAGCGACTGTGGCAGCACCGCCGAGCCCTGGTGCAATACGTCATGACATATAGCCTGGGCCAATGAGATGCAGAGGTGGGGAAGATCACCCTGATGGAGTGGTCTCAGATCAAGGACCTATGCACCCTTCTGCACAGTTTCGACATGGCGACGAATATGTTTAGCGCTGACAATGCCATTATCAGCATGACAATTCCAGTCATTCACATGCTGGAGCACACGCTAAACACTATTCGGAGTCAGAGGGTGGGACAACAGGAAGGGGAGGAACTACAGGAGGATTCATATGCGCAAGGGACAACAACATCACCAAGGTCCAGACGTTCATCACCAACGCAGCAGGCATGGGACCATGGGGGACAGGGATCAACAAGGGCGCATAGTAGCAGGCGAAATGTTGAGGAAGGTGCAGGAGAACATGAAGAAATGGAGGACGAACTGTCCATGGACATGGAAGACTCAGCGGATGAGGGAGACCTTGGTCAAATTTCAGTTGAAAGAGGTTGGGGGGAGATGTCAGAGGAAGAAAGAACGGTTAGCACCTCTATGCCACAAACACAGCGTGGACTTGGTCCGCATGGCTGCGCAAGACACATGAGTGCCTTCTTGTTGCAGTACCTCCAACATGACCCTCGTATTGTCAAAATTAGAAGTGATGATGACTACTGGCTTGCCACACTATTAGATCCCCGGTACAAGTCCAAATTTTGTGACATAATTCCAGCCATAGAAAGGGACGCACGTATGCAGGAGTATCAGCAGAAGCTGTTACTCGATCTTAGCTCGGCTTTTCCACCAAACAACCGTGCAGGTGCAGGGAGTGAATCTCCCAGTTGTAACTTGACAAACATGGGACGGTGTCGTCATCTTCAACAGTCTACCCGTAAGAGTAGGACTGTATCTGGTGCTGGTAACAGCAATTTTATGGAATCTTTTCATAATTTTTTTAGACCCTCCTTTGCAAGGCCACCAGAGACAACAAGTCTGACACATAGTCAACGTCTGGAGAGGATGATACAGGAGTATCTCCAAATGAACATCGATGCTATGACTTTGCAAATGGAGCCTTGCTCATTTTGGGCTTCAAATCTAGAAAAATGGCCAGAGCTCTCCAGTTACGCCTTGGAGATTTTGTCGTGTCCAGCTGCCAGCGTTGTCTCTGAACGTGTCTTGAGTGCTGCTGGGTGTGTGCTGACAGATAAGAGCACGCGTCTGTCCAGTGACAATGTGGACAGACTGACGTTCATCAAAATGAACAAGTCATGGATCCACCAGGAATTTACTACCCCTTTGTCATCCTGGGGAGAGTAAATGCTTGTGGATTTGGAATGTGCTTGATGCAAATTTAGCTGTGAAGTGTACAACTAGGGCACAAGTGCTGCCACTGAATGGGTGGGTGTGTGTGGGGCACAATTTTTGGAAAAAAAGGGAGACTCCGCTTGGAGTCACCTTGCGGTGTTTTACATGATTTTAGAAGGGCATGCCATGCCTATATCTGTGTCTCGTCCTCTTTTTCCTCGTAACGCTGTTTTGTTTTCACATGAGAATTTGTCCTTGTCACTTTCCCATGTGTTTGTGTTGTGTTGTGAGTTGTTTGTCACTTTTGGACACCTTTGAGGGTGTTTTCTAGGTGTTTTTATGTGTTTGTGATTGTCTGCCATTGTTTCCTATGCAGTTCGAGTTCGGTTCGTCGAACGTTCGACGAACCGAACTCGAACCGACCTCGAGCCGAACCGCGAACGGTTCGCTCATCTCTACTCTGAACGTGTCTTCAGTGCTGCTGGGTGTGTGCTGACAGATAAGCGCACTCCGCTTGGAGTAACCCTTGCTTGCTGTGTTTTTTAAAAATGATCCAAGATGCACAGCGCTGGGATCAGGAAAGACTTAGCTACCTACCCCGGGGTCATCCTGGGGACGGTTAATTATGGCGTATTTTTGAATGTGCTTGATGCAAATCTAGCTGTGAAGTGTACAACTAGGGCACAAGTGCTGCCACTGAATGGGTGGGTGTGTGTGGGGCACAATTTTTGGAAAAAAAGGGAGACTCCAATTGGAGTAACCCTTGCTTGCTGTGTTTTTTAAAAGGAGCCAAGATGAACAAGTCATGATTCAGCAAAGACTTTGCTACCTACCCCGGTGTCATCCTGGGGACGGTTAACAATGGCGTATTTTTGAATGTGCTTGATGCAAATCTAGCTGTGAAGTGTACAACTAGGGCACAAGTGCTGCCACTGAATGGGTGGGTGTGTGTGGGGCACAATTTTTGGAAAAAAAGGGAGACTGCAATTGGAGTAACCCTTGCTTACATTGTTTTTAAAAATGATCCAAGATGAACAGAGCTGGGATCAGGAAAGACTTTGCTACCTACCCCGGTGTCATGCTGGGGACGGTTAATTATGGCATATTTTTGAATGTGCTTGATGCAAATCTAGCTGTGAAGTGTACAACTAGGGCCCAAGTGCTGCCACTGAATGGGTGGGTGTGTGTGGGGCACAATTTTTGGAAAAAAAGGGAGACTCCAATTGGAGTAACCCTTGCTTACATTGTTTTTAAAAATGACCCAAGATGAACAGAGCTGGGATCAGGAAAGACTTTGCTACCTACCCCGGGGTCATCCTGGGGACGGTTAACAATGGCGTATTTTTGAATGTGCTTGATGCAAATCTAGCTGTGAAGTGTACAACTAGGGCACAAGTGCTGCCACTGAATGGGTGGGTGTGTGTGGGGCCCAATTTTTGGAAAAAAGGGAGACTCCGCTTGGAGTCACCTTGCGGTGTTTTACATGATTTTAGAAGGGCGTGCCATGCCTATATCTGTGTCTCGTCCTCTTTTTTCCTCGTTACGCTCTTTTGTTTTCGCATGAGAATTTGTTCTTGTCACTTTCCCATGTGTTTGTGTTGTGTTGTGAGTTGTTTGTCACCTTTTGGAAACCTTTGAGGGTGTTTTCTAGGTGTTTTTATGTGTTTGTGAATGCCTGCCATTGTTTCCTATGCAGTTCGAGTTCGGTTCGTCGAACGTTCGCCGAACCGAACTCGAACGGGACCTCCATTCGGCGAACCGAACTCGAGCCGAACCACGACCGGTTCGGTCATCTCTAGTCACGAACTCTATCCATCCCAGAAACCAATCCCAAATCCCCCTTTTCACTCGTGGGCGAGGAGCGCTGCTTGAGCTCCGGGTCCGGCCCAGCTCGAGCTACATATGCGAAGGCACCGGATCCAAGCGCGATCTCCCCGAGCAGCCCCCGTGACGGGGAACTGGCCCCCGCCCTTGACAACTTGGCGTCACAAACAGGATTGAACCAGTCTACTTACCGGTAGACGTGCGCCTTGTGATTCCCGTCAGCGGCGTCCCGCTGAAAACTCAGAAGATCCGCCATTTTGGGCGCAAAGATTTCCCGCTTGAGTCGTCTTCCCGAGCAGTGAAGGCGCAAAAAGTGAAGCCCCGCCCCCGAGAAGGTGAAGTGCTGTAAAAAGACCAAGGGGGACGGGACGAAAATGTCCGTGCCTGCCGGAGACGGTGAAGGGGTGGTCGCTGCAGGAGTGGCGGCGCCCGAAGAGGGGAACGTGGGAACGTGGCGGTCGCAAGAGCGGGGGAGGCTGTGGGCCCAGTGGTTGCCCAGGTAATGTAGATCTCCCTGCCATACATGCCCGGTGCTACCTGGCTACCCCAGTATGATGGGAAGCCCGTCGCCTTACAGGTGTTCCGGAAAAAGATAACCCCGATTCTTGACTTGTATGCCATGACTGGCAGATAACGTGCGACGGTAGTGCTTGGGCAGCTGACCGGTGCGGCTGAGCAGGAGACGGAGACCTGGACGGACGCGGACCGGGCCTCGGTAACCACCATCTTTGAAAAACTCCAGACCGCCTTTGAAACCCGTACTGAGGCTTAGTTGCGGATGCAGTTCTACCAGTGTCGGTAGCGGCCCGCGGACAGTATCAGAGACTATGCCTTGCGCTTGCAAACGGCCCTTCGGACCCTGAGGCAGGTAGACACCATCAGCGAGGCCGACAGCAACAAAATGTTAGTGGAACAGTTTCTGTAGGGACTGGGGTCTGCTGAAGACCGCAAGAAGTTGCGGTTATGGACTCTGGAGCACGCCGACCTAGACTTTGCATTACTAAAGGAGCGGGCCATCAAATCCCTGCAAGCACCAACTGCTAGCACTCCCGACGTGACCCCTTGGCATGCTGAAACCGCCCCTGTGTCGGTGGCTCCCCCTCCCTTAGCTCTACCGGCCCCTGCTGCACCCGTCGGGACAATAGAAGCGCTGGCCTTGCAAGTCCGACACATGAATGAAGACCTCACCCAAATCCTCGCCGCCGTCCAGCTCCCGACGAGAGTCAAGCTCCCGGAAAAAATCCAGCTCGCCGACAGCCCAGAGGACGTCCCTTGGATGCAGCGGAGGAAGAACACCGATCCGCGGTACAGGCCACCTGTGTGCTACAGGTGCAACAAGCCTGGCCATTATTCTAGGCGATGTCCGTTAAACGAGCGACCCCTTTGGCCAAGGGCCAATCCTCAGGAGTAGACCCCCGTGGCCCGGATAATTGGAGAGACCGGTTTGTAGGAGGCTGCCCCATCATTTCCCTGGCAGTGGACGGCGTCCCGACCATGGCCCTGTTGGACACTGGATCGCAGGTAACCACTATGCCTTATTCATTGTACCAGCGATATTGGGCCGATAGTGAACTTGTCCCTCCCGATGATAGCATGACCGTTATTGCGGCCAATGGGTTACCTATGACCCAAGTGGGGCTCAGGGAAGTGACCCTGACTGTGGGACGGACCCAGCTGAAACGCCAAGGGATGATTGTGGTGCTGAATGAGTCCAGTGACCGTAACACAAAAGTGGTCCTCGGGACCAATGTGATTGAGCACTGTATGGGAGACGTGTTGAGCTTGCTGCAGCAACTGTCTGCCACTGCAGGGGGGGTCGGCAGAGGGCCCTGCAGCGCGAGATCTGGGCCCTTCTGCACCAGCAGCAAGTGAGTCTGACGGGCGGAGAGATTGGTGGGGTGTGAGTCATGGATGCAGCCCCTTTGGTGGTACCGCCAAGAAGTGAAATGATGATTTGGTGTAGGGCAGCAGTAGGCCCCCAGGGACGGGATTACCCGGCCTTCTGAGCACTGGCCCACGGTAATGGTAGTCAGGGGTGTGATTGACGTCAAAAAGGGGAGAGCGCCTGTGAGAGTGCTGAATTGCTGGGAGGAAGAGGTTAGGCTCCCCTGCTACGCCACCATAGCTAAGCTGTTTACCATCGACCCCCGCACCATCCATGAGACCACCCCCACTACCCCTGCACCCAACATGAACAGCGACACCCAATCTGAGCCGCTAGAGGAGTGGTGCCGGGAGTTGCATGTCGGTACTGAGTCTACACCGGTACGCCACAGACGGGGTATACAGGGTAGTACGGGAGTATGGGCAGGTTTTCAGCAAACACCCGCTAGATTTCGGGAGGATTAAAGGGGTTCAACATCATATCCCCACAGGCACGCATCCACACATCAAGGAGAGGTATAGGCCGATACCACCAGCACACTATCAATGCGCCAAAGACATGTTGAGGAACATGAAAGAGGCAGGGGTCATCCGAGATAGTTGTAGTCCCTGGGCAACTCCATTGGTGCTGGTAAAGAAGAAAAATGGCAGCATGAGGATGTGTGTGGATTACCGGAAGATCAACCAGATAACGCACAAAGATGCCTACCCTCTCCCCTGCATCGAACAGTCGCTGGCTGCACTAAAAACTGCTAACTAACTATTTCTCTACCCTTGACCTTACCAGTGGATACTGGCAGGTGGCGGTTGCACCGGAAGACCGCGAGAAGACCGCCTTTGCTACCCCCATGGGACTCTGTGAGTTCAACAGTATGCCGTTCGGGCTATGCAATGCCCCAGGGACCTTCCAACGGCTCATGGAGTGCTGCTTGGGGCATCTCAACTTCGAGACGGTCCTATTGTACCTGGACGATGTAATCGTGTATTCCAAGACGTATGAAGCACACGTGGAGCACCTGGCAGAAGTGTTCGCAGCCCTCTCCAAGTATGGAATGAAACTGAAACCGTCAAAGTGCCATCTGCTGAAACCCAAAGTACAATACCTCGGGCATGTGGTGAGCGCGAAGGCGTAGCCCCGGATCCGGAGAAAGTTGCAGACATCCAGAGCTGGCCACGACCGACCACGGTGAGAGAAGTCAGGCAGTTCCTAGGCCTGGTGAGCTACTATCACCGCTTCATCAAGGGGTACACGAAGATGGCCACGCCCCTGCAAGACCTCCTCGTGGGACAGACCAAGGATGGGAGAGCCTCCGGCCCCCCATTTGCCTGGAGTGAGAAACATGAGGAGTCTTTCCACCAGTTGAAGTCGGCCCTGACTGGCGAGGAAATCCTGGCCTACCCGGACTACGGTCTCCAGTTTTTCCTCTATACCGACGCGAGTAATGTGGGCATGGGCAAAGTCCTGTCCCAGGTGCAAGACGGGAAGGAAAAGGTGATCACCTACGCTAGCAGAAAGCTTCAGCCGAAGGAAAGGAACCCACCTAAAATTACAGTTCCTTCAAGCTCGAGTTCTTAGCCCTTGTGTGGGCAATAACTGAAAGATTCAAGCATTACCTCGCAGCGGCGAAGTTTACTGCCTACACGGACAACAACCCGTTGACACATCTGGACACGGCTAAGTTGGGTGCCCTGGAACAGCAGGGGATGGCCCGACTGTCCAACTACGATTTCACTATTAAGTACAGGGCCGGCCGCAAGAACACCAATGCAGACGCACTGTCCCGAATGCCGCACCTTCCAGCTGACGAGGTGGAAAACGACGACCGTGAAGAAATTGAGCTGCCCGCTTTCCATCGGCCTCGAGATGAGAAGCCCTGCGTTAACCAACAGCAGGTGAACCTTGACCCGCTGCCCGATCAGGGGTGGCAGGAAGCCCAGGATCAGGACCCGGCGGTTCAGCTGGTTAAAGCCATGATCGCTCGGGGCTCCTCCCAGATGGATCCCGCAGCCCCCTCAGAAGCCCAGAGGTTGTGGAAGGAGAGAAACCAGCTACACCTGCATCAGGGGAAGCTGTGCCGGGAACTGATCAATCCAAAGACCCATGAGAAGGTTCGCCAAGTGGTGGTCCCCCAGGCAAGTGTACCCAGGGTCCTGAAAGCCTACCACGATGGTGCAGGACACTTCGGTTGGAAAAAGCTGGAGATGTTGCTGAGAGAGCGGTTCTACTGGAATGGGATGCGGGAGTCTGTGGAGGCCTGGTGTCGAGAATGTGGTCCCTGCACACTAAGAAGGCAGAATGAAGCCAGCCAGAAGGCCCCCCTACAGCCGATCGTCACCCACCAGCCACTGGAGGCGTTTGGTCTGGACCATGTCAAGCTCACACCCAGCTGAAGCGGGTACACATATGCCCTGACCATCGTACACCATTACTCCAGGTTCATGGTGGTTGACCCAGTTAAAGATTTGACGGGCCGTACCGCAGCTAGAGCCTTCCAGGCCTACTTCTGCCGACCGCACAGCTACCCAGAAAGGGTGCTCACAGACCAGGGCTCGGCCTTTGAAGCGGAGGTGTTCCAAGAGTTCTGTCACTTGTATGGGTGTAAGAAGATTCGGACTACGCCATACCATGCCCAGACCAACGGGGTGTGTGAGAAAATGAACCACCTGGTCCTGAACCTCCTCAAGACGCTACCGCTAGAAGAGAGGAATCTGTGGCCTGAGAAGCTACCTGACCTGGTGGACATGTACAATAACATTCCCTGTAGCTCCACCAAGTGCACGCCCGCATATCTAATGAGAGCCCGACCGAGACGGCTGCCCGTAGACCTGGACATGGACATAGAAGTACCAGAAGCTCTCTCCCCCACTAACCACTGGGATGCCAAGCGACAGATGCAGTATCGACAGGTCCAGGAAAATGTGGAAAGGAATCTGCGCCAAAGCCGAGAAAAACAAGAGCAGCACTTTAACAAGCGGGCTCCAGCTACCCCCTTTTCACCCGGGGATGTGGTGCTAAAACGCAAAAGAAGGACACAAACTCGACGACCAGTGGGAGAGGACCTCATACATCGTACAACCCACTGGATGGGAAAATGACAAGACCTATCTGATCAGTCGCAACCAGGGGAAGACCACGGCTACTATCTCCAGGGACCACCTGAAAAGATGCCCAGATCCTCTAAGGCTGGTGGATGAGACTCCGACTCCCGTGCCGAGCGCGGAAAAGATGAAAGAAGTGATTCATACCATGATGGGCGACTTCCCAGCGGACTGACCTATGCAGAATGGCGTGGGGATTGTTCCCGTGATAACGTTCCCACAACCTGTGGAAGAAAGAGAGACGGAGACGCCCGCCAGTAAGCCACCCGACCAGGCACCCAGGGATGCACCTATCCTGCGCCCCCGTAGGTCTCTACCTGCCACGCCCGACACACAGGAGGAGGGACTTGATGTCCCCTCTGCCCCCCTGCCTCCTATCGACAGTACCGGCCCCCGGAGGTCCACACGCCCTAATCTAGGCAGGCCCCCGTTTAGGTGTAGGGAAACTGCCATTTAGGGGTGTAATATGTTGATTGTGTAAGTAGCTGGATGAATGAGCACTAATCACCCGAGGCTTTCACCTGATTTGCAAAGTTAAGGCTAAAGTACTGTCCCCGTTGGGACTCTACAGCAAGTCCCCGTTGGGACCTACAGTTGTTTTATGGCAGCCCTGAGCTGTCGAAGCGCCCATCCCCGTTGGGACTGATGTTGCCCCTGTTGTCCCCATTCCCAAAAAACATGGCCGAGAACTGGCAGGCCACCCAAAAACTATTGGGTTTGTAAATATTCTGCCCCACTTGCCCTTCCCACAACTGCCAGTCTCCGGAGAGGCTGGTTGGAGGAAGGACCCGCAGCAGAGCAGGCTGGGGTCCGGTCACCACCAGGACCTGTGACCATCCTCCGGGTCAGGGGTCTCCTTGGATGCGGGGCCCCTGAGTGACTGCTGGGTGCGAGACACCGTACCCGTTCCCGCTTGGGTAGCCTGGGCCAGGTTTCTGTTTCCGGACTGGGGAAAAGGGGTGCTGCCCATTTCTTAGGGGCAGCATCAAGGTCTAAGTTGCTTGGGTGGGAAAGCGGAAGGACATGGACCCGTTCCCTGTTATTATTAAAAATGTTCCCGTTTGTAACGGTTCAAGAATGTGCCTCCCGTAAGGGAAGAAATGAAGTAATGCTTAAACTTTACATGTTTTGTTCCCGTTGTTTTATATCTTTCCAGAAAAATAAAACCGGTGGTGGACACGCATCCAGCGGACGGTCTGCATTAAACCAAGGGGGAATGTGACGCCCTGGACCCCAGGGGTCACAGGTCACTACACAACACCAGACACCCCCTTCCCTGGACAGGTCACACCAGTCAAACATTAAATCCTTGTTGCCACCCTCCAGGGTTGATGTCCACACCAGGTGGGGCGGAGCCAGGTGGTTGACCCCGCCCACCGAGGAGTTCACAGGCTGGAGGTGGGAAAAACATAGTCAGTCCTGTGGTGATCAAAGAGTCCAGTCCTGGGCAGGAGAGAGTGAGGAGTAAAAACTGTGTGTGTCTGGGTCAGAGCCCAGGCACTTCCAGCAAGGTCGGCAGATGGTGGTGGCCGTCTGCAGGAGTTGGCAAAGGTCAGCGGAACCGTAGCACCGGGGTCGGGCGGTGGCCCGCCGGTACCGAACCGGGATGCCGATTGGAGCCAAGCACCAAGCAGGGTACTCAGACCCAGACTAGGCTTAAAGCCAACCTCTAGTCAAATTCTCTGATTGCGGTCTGGACCTCAGGGGTTTATTCCCAGCCAAGTCCCAATTGAAGGTAACAGCCCAACCATTCCGGATAAGTGCCACCGCCAAGGGCCAGAGATCCAAAGGGCTAGCGTCTGCGGGCAAAGGGCTCCTCCGGCACCTATACGTCGTGGAGCGGACTATCAGTGCCTAGGCATTGGAGTCAACATACAAACACAGGTGCAGGGGAACGACAGCCACCATCAACCCATCTAGGGAAACACTGCAGCCGGCTGCGGACCCCGTCCATCCAGCCGTTTGGTTTACCAGAGACTCTATTCATCTGTGTCTGAGTGAGTACACCAGTGTCATCCGGCCCCTTGCCACGCTGCACCGCAACCCTGCACCCTGCGAGCCCCATCCTACGGGAATCCAACCCGACACCGGGCCCCGGGACCAACAGCCCCTACCCACGGGGGGGGTCAACACCTAGCTGCTCCCCGCCATCGCTCCCGGGAACCCCGTCACCAGCAGCGGTGGTGCCCACCATCACCACGACCCGTGGGTGGCGTCACGAACTCTATCCATCCCAGAAACCAATCCCAAATCCCCCTTTTCACTCGTGGGAGAGGAGCGCTGCTCGAGCTCCGGGTCCAGCCCCGCTCGAGCCACCGAGGAGAAGGCACCGGATGCGAGCGCGATCTCCCCGAGCAGCCCCCGCGACGGGGAACTGGCCTCCGCCCTCGACATTTACACTTCCAAAACAAGTGACGACCTGCCAATCACACTCCCGCTTTCGGGTAAAGGGGTGGAAGTTCAGCATGAAAAAGCATGTGTGACTGCTGTCCCCACAGTCACAGAGGATGAAGAGTACGAAGATGCACTTGATGGGACAGGCGGTGGTTGCACAGCCCGGCTAGGCCGCATTGTAGCACAGTGAAATTCCCATTGCGACTTATGCTCCATTTTAAGTCTTGTACTTGGTGGGCTCCACAGTATCCAGCAAAACCACGCAACAGGAAAAGGACTCTAGGCAGTTGGGTTGATAAATGATTGTTTAAACTTTCCCAAACAAACAAACAATAAGAACCATGCATAAAATTGGAATAATAGAACAATCTAGGGGGGCGTGGTCAGCAGGCAGCATGAGCGGTCGCACTTGAGAGCAGCTCTGCAGTCCAACGCCCGTTATCGACATTAATCCTGCCGAAATCGGTAACCAAATACACCATCAGATTCCCCCTGGAGTGGTGAGCATTCTGATCTGCAACATGAGTAGGGGACGCAGTGCAGCGGCGGCCGAAAAGCTGAAGAAATTCGCTCGGCACCCCCAGCAAGATGACGTCGGCAAGCAGGCAGCGCAGGAAGTCAGTGAGACGGAGGATGAGGAGGGCGCAGATGCCGAACCTGAGGGAGCGCGGAACTGACCTTACAACAGGTCACAGCACGTCTCCTCACGGCGATCCAGGACTCCAAGGTGTCGCTAACAGGCAAGATCGAATAGGTAAAAATGTATGTGGGTCTCCTCAGGCTGAACTTGCAAAACCTCCGGGAGCGTGTCAAGGAGACGGAGCAGAGGATCTCCACTCTGGAGGACGACGCAAGACCGACGCCCGGCAGGCTATCTTCCCTGGAGCAAGCGGCCAACAACTGGGCGCAGAGGGCTGACGAACTGGAAAACCGTCTGCGTTGCAACAACTTGAGAATCCTGGGGATGCCGGAGAGAACGGAGGGGAGTGACCCATGGAAGTTCATGGAAGCTTGGCTTACAGAAACATTCCCTGATGTGACGCTATCAGTGGCCTACGCCATAGAGAGAGCCCATCGGGTCCCAGCTAACCCTCCTCCCTTGAGTGAGCAACCTAGACCTCTCCTGACTCGACTGCTGAGCAGCAGAGATAGAGACGCTATCCTGAGTGCTGCGAGATGCAAGGGCCCGATATCGCATAATAATGCATATATATCGATTTTCCCTGACTTTTCTGCGTCCCTCCAGAAAACAAGGGCATCTTTCATCCAAGTGAAGAGGCGTCTCCGGGAGCATCAGATAGTCTACTCCATGATTTTTCCAGCCCGCCTTAGAGTGGTTCATCAGGATCGCTCCCTGTTCTTCACCTCTCCTGCGGAAGCAGAGGATTGGATCAACTCGTTGAAGCTTGGAAGGAAGCGCTGATGCGGGCCTGGTTCCTGCGATGTCCTGGGGGTCGCTATTGAGTCTACCTTGCGACTCTCTTGACCTGTAACCCCACACTCTTGATTTCCGGGATGACAACGAAGATGCGGGTCCGGTTCCTGTGCGATCTATTCATTTGCGACTCCTCCGTTTTGGAATCTCACACCCTCAATCACTGGGAAGGAAGCGTTGATGCGGGTCCGTCTCTGACTCGAAGGGTTCAGGGTCGCTGTTGCGTTCGGCTCGCGACTCCCTGGATCTGGATTCCCGCCGCCTCATTCATCAGGAGGGAAGCGCTGTTGCGGACCCGGTCCCTGTGATGTTTTTAAGGATCGCTACTGCGTCCAGTCTGCATCTCCATTGAGCTGGGAATCCGCTTCTTCAATTGCTGGGATGGATACGCGGATGCGGGCCCGGCTCCTGCGATGCTAGCGGTCGATGCTGCACCTGGTTTGTGTTTCCGTGGACCTGGAACCCCGCAGCCTTGATCGCTGTTGAGTCGTCTCATGGAACTCTACTTTTGGAACGTCACGTTCTGCATCGCAGTTAGGAACAATACAGTTCTTTAATATAGATCTTTATTAAGTCCATGGTTACCGTATGTTATAGTTCTATATATCTTACTGCTACTTTCCTACCTCTTCCCTTCCCTCCCCTTCCTCCCCCATCCTCCCATTATCTACCAATATCCCACTAATCTTCCCCCCCATTACCTAATCCCATCATTTCACACTCCCCATTCCATTTTCTGCCCCACTGAGCCCCTTATTTCCATCTCCTTCCAATCCCATATCAGGTCCCCTTAATTACCCCCCTGCCCCCCCCCCACCAGTTCCAATTCCTACCCATTCCCTCCCCTTCCCCTTTCCACCCCCCCCATCCTAACCATCCTCTCTATCCTTCCCACTCCACACCCCCCCTTCCGTCCCTTACTACACATTCCGGTACCCCACTCCTCCCTCCCCCCTCATCCCCTCCCTTCCACCCTACCCCCTATCCTCCTCCATTCCCCCTTCTCCCCATCTCTCCGCCCCTCCCTCCTCCCCATCCCCAATCTCCTCTCTCTCCCCCCCCCTCTATTTTTTTCCCTCTTCTTTCCTTCCTTCCTTCCTTCTTTCTTCCCCCTTCTCTCTTTCTTTTTGTCCCTTCCCTCTTTCCTTCGCCTCCCTTTCTCCCCCTCTTTGAATTTTACATGTCATTCACCCAGGTTAATTGATAGATGCAATAAGTTGGACTGCAAGAGTGGCTCAGGTCCTTGATTGAGGACTCCCCCGTACCAAGTACAACATCTAGCCACGTTAAGTTAACCCTAGATGTTTCTAGGGAAACTCTCTCCTGGTCACACTACTGGACCTTTTCTTGTCGTCTGCATTGGGCAGCCAAGTGTTTAGTGTTTAGGGGTACGTTTACCCGCGTTAAGCTGTAGGTTAAGAATTTGACATACTTTATTCAGTTTCACAGGTGATATTTATTAATGGTTTTAAATTTAATGACATGGAACGTCAGGGGACTGGGCACGGCCAGGAAAAGGGCGGCAGTGTTCTCACACATCAAAACATCCAAAGCTCAGATTGTATGCTTACAGGAGACCCATTTGTTGCCTGAGACAGTTAGATTTCTTAAGAAGCCATGGATTCAGTGGTCAGCTCACTCTACTCACTCTTCATTCTCCAGGGGGGTATTGGTTCATAATTCACTGCGCTGGGACCCGGAAAAGATTGTAAAAGACCCCGAGGGTAAATATGTATTTATTCAAGCCCATATCGACGGGTCAATGGTGGTGATCCTAGCTATCTATATCCCTCCCATGATGGGCACCTTGCTTCTGTATGAGGCGGCTAAGTTTGCTTCTCAATACCCTCAGGCACTGGTATTCTGTATGGGTGACTTAAACTTGATCAATAACCCAGGGCTAGACAGATTTAGTACCCAACAGGCCTCTATCCCTCAAACGATACAAACCAGATTGAGTGCATTCCTCCAAGAGGTGGGGTGGTGTGACATGTGGCGACTCCATAACCCAGTATTGAGAGAATATACCTGCTACACTCCCGGGAAACACTCCCAATCCAGGATTGACTACATCTGTGGGAATGAGAGGGTCTGTTCTCATATACAATTGGTATGCCATTTACCTAGATCAGTATCAGACCATTCTCCAGTATTTGTGAGTATTCGATGGGAGGGATGTACGTCGCATAGATTGTCTCGGAAAATTAAACCCTGGTGGCTGTCACTCTTTGGAGCTAATGATAGGATCCCTGACCAAATTATGGCATACACTGAGATGAACTCTATAGAAGAAAATCACTCAGCTTACTGGGACGCAATCAAGGCGTACCTGAGGGGCTGTTGCCAATTCTCTATGTCATACATCAAGAGACAAGCGGCCAAGGAGGAGGAGGACCTGACTTCTCTAAACAAATTATTAGAACATAGATTTACCTCTGACCCGTCTGAGGAAAATAGGACCCGCTGGCTACAAGCTGGGAGGCAATACCTTCTATTCTTACAAGACAAGGCCAAAAGACATGTCTTCTTCACAAACCGGAGACATTTTGAGCAGGGAAATCAGTCTAGTAGCCTATTGGCATTCCTGGTGCACCAATCCACTGGCTCACCTGCGGTTCTTAGGATCAGAGCTCCTAATGGTGAGATTGTCTCTTCTGTCAATGACATTCTGGAAGTGTTCTTGACCTTTTACAGGCGCTTGTATGAGTTCAGGCTGACTTTCTCGGGGGGAGGAGATCTCTGACTATCTGTGAGACCTTAGGCTTCCCAGATTGACTTCGGATCAGAGACTGGCTTTGGATGAGGTCATTAGTCTGGAGGAGATGGTGGAAGCGATGGGGGCCCTTAATAAAGGTAGGGCGTCTGGCCCTGACGGACTCCCGATTGAGATATATACTAAATATCAGGGGGAGATCGCTTCAGCCCTCCTGGAAACGGTTGGGGCTTCATTCCGGATGGGTCAGTTGCCTGACTCCTTCTATGAAGCCACTATCGTTCTTTTATTGAAGCCGGATAAGGACCCCCTGGACTGTGGCTCATACAAACCAGTCTCATTGCTAAATTCTGATTACAAAATACTTACGAAAATTCTGACAACTAGGCTCAATAAAGTGATCTCCTCCATAATACATAGAGATCAGTCTGGATTCATCCCAGGTAGGAGCACTTTGGACAATCTGAGGAGGGTGCAGGTGATCTTACAGGCTGGTACAAAGCTGGACGAGGACTGGGCTCTGGTCTCATTGGATGCAGCCAAGACCTTCGATTCCATTGAGTGGCCCTACTTGCTGCTGGAGGAGCTGCGAGCATTTGGTTTCGGCAATAATTTCACTCGATGGGTCGAGATTATATTTAAAGCACCGACGGTTAACATTCAGGTGGGTGGCGGTGTGTCTGAAACCTTCTCTCTGGGGAGGGGAACCAGGCAGGGGTGCACCCTGTCTCCCCTCTTATTCGCTTTAGCCATGGAGCCGTTGGCGGTGCGCATTCAGGCGGACCCAGTGTACAAGCGAGTAAGGAATGGAGGGGGAGAGGAACGACTGTCACTATATGTGGACGACCTGCTACTTTTTGCTTCCAATCCGGACTCATCCATTCCTAGAGCCATGGAGCTCATTGATCAGTTTGGGGAGTTCCTGGGCCTGGTGATAAATTGGTCAAAATCATATCTCCTATTCTTATCCCAAAGTAGAGACGATTCGGTAGGCACATACATATGTAGAATACCGGTAGTCGACCAATTTAAGTACCTGGGGATTATACTAACGAAAAGTCCAGCGGAGATGATTGCTAGAAATGTTGCTCTTCTCCTATCACACTTCGGAGAAAAATTTAATAGGTGAAGTCAGCTTCCCCTCTCAGTGGCGGGAAGGATTAATCTCCTCAAAATGATAGTTCAACCGAAGTGTCTTTATATTACCCAACATATATTTGTACAGATACCCCGGTCCTTTTTTCGCTCCATGGACTCCTTAATGATTACTTTTGTCTGGGGCTCCTCAAGGTCTAAAATCCAACTGGCTAAACTGCAAAGGCCTAAAGATCTGGGGGGTATGGCCCATCCCGATCTATATTTATATTATTTAGCTGGACAGTTGAAATATCTGGGTCACTGGACATTGCCTGGCGCGGGTAGCTCCCCGGAAGGATCTTTGGCGGGACTCGCGGGTGTGGATCTCCTATTGCCCCTATTATCATCATAATAATAATAATAATAATAAAGTTTATTTATATAGCGCCAACATATTCCGCAGCACTTTACAATCCGGTGGGGGTTGTATAGACAAATACAAAACAAAATGGCACATAATTCAACAGCTACAGTAGGAATGAGGGCCCTGCTCGAAAGCTTACAATCTATGGGGAAGAAGGGGGACACAAAAGGTGAAGCACACTTGTAGATCTGGCTGGCTATTGTTATGCTAATTTATTAGTTACATATAAAGATGACGGATCTGGTCTTTTGACAGTAACCTTTTGGGTGCCCTTACGTGCTATTGGTTGTATGTAGGATGTGAGGACAGAAATAGGAGAGAGAAGGTTATGAGTAGCATTTAGAAGGTGGGACGGGGGACAGTTAGGTTAGTAAGTTATTATGATAAGCTTGTCTGAAGAGATGTGTTTTTAATGTACGCTTAAAAACTTGGGGGCTGGATATTAGTCGCATTCTTTGGGGTAGTGCATTCCAGAAAACTGGCGCGGCCCGAGAAAAGTCTTGGAGACGGAGGTGTGAGGTTCGTATTATGGAGGATGTTAGTCTAAGATCATTTGCGGAACGAAGGAGGCGGGTAGGATGATAGACAGAGATGAGGGATGAGATATATGGTGGTGCAGAGCTGTGGAGAGCTTTGTGGGTGAGGGATAGGAGTTTGTATTGTATTCTGTAGCTGATAGGTAGCCAGTGTAGTGACTGGCACAAGGTGGAGGCATCGGTGAAGCGGCTGGACAGGAATATGACCCTGGCAGCTGCATTCAAGATGGATTGGAGATGGGAGAGTTTGGTCTGAGGGAGACCAATCAATAAAGAGTTGCAGTAATCTAGGCGGGAATGAATAAGAGCGACAGTAAGGGTTTTTGCAGTTTCCAACGTAAGAAATGGTCGGATTCTGGAGATGTTTTTGAGATGTAGGCGACATGTGCGAGTGAGTGAATGTATATGGGGAATGAAGGAGAGTTCTGAGTCAAATATGACCCCACGACAGCGAGCATGCTGCTTGGGAGTAATGATTGAATCATCGAAGGTAATTGAGATGTCGGGTGTAGATTGGTTGGTAGAGGGAGGAAACACAAGAAACTCAGTTTTGGAGAGATTCAGTTTCAGATAGAGGGAGGACATGCTTTGAGAGACAGCAGACAGACAAACCCTGGTATTTTGTAAGAAAGCAGGGGTGATGATTGGAGATGATGTATATAATTGGGTGTCATCAGCATAGAAATGGTATTGGAAACCGAATCGGCTGATGGTTTGTCCAATAGGGGCGGTGTATAGAGAGAAAAGGAGAGGGCCCAAGACTGAGCCTTGAGGAACCCCAAAGGTGAGGGGGAGAGGAGTGGAGTAAGAGCCAGCAAAGGAAACCGTGAAGGAGCAGTCGGAGAGATAGGAGGAGAACCAGGCGAGAGCAGTGTCCTTGAGGCCAATAGAGCGGAGCATTATTATCAGATTATAAGCGAGCCCCTGAGGGCCGAATTCTTCCAATTCACAAACTGGGGGCCAGGATTTGGAAGGAAGCTAAATCCATCTTTGGATTCCATGATGTGCCTATTGAGACTCCTTTATGGGGTAACTTGGACCTCCCGCATTTCTGTGGATTGCCGGGCTTTGGGGAGTGGAGGAGTCATGGAATAGTCTCCCTGGGCTCAATAGTCTGTGATAATGAGCTCCGCCCCCTTGCGCAACTGCAGGCGGAGTATGATTTGCCGGGTTCCCAGGGGTTCAAGTACCTCCAGGTCAGACATGCTTTCCGGGCTCAATTCTCTGGTCGTGGGGTTAGATTCTCTTCATTCCCGATAATTGGAATCATTAGATCACAGGGCCCTGGGGGTCTCATCTCCACATTATATTCATCCCTTATTCGGGCCAAAACCATGAACAATCCTCTTTCCATTTTGGGGAAGTGGAAAGCCAAGATTCCTGAGTTAGACGATATAGCTTGGGATGACATAGTCGAATCCCACACCTTGGTATCTCCTGCAATTAACAATAGACTTATTCAACTATACATTATCCACCAGAGCTACTGTATATCACTCCTGTAAGACTAAATAAATGAACAACACGGTTGGGGATGGGTTCCCGAGGTGTGGGAGAGACGGTGCAGATTTTTGGCATATGATATGGGAATGTCGTTTTGTCTACTCCTATTGGAGGGATGTTACAATTGCACTCTCCTCGATACTAGGGGAAGTGGTCCCTATAAGTCCGATCCTTTGTTTGTTTGGAGTGTTGAATGCTAACTCCTGGTCACAATCCGAGAATTTCCTGGCTCGAAAGGGCATAATACTAAATTGGATGAACCCTCGCCCTCCTTCTAATGCTTCTTGGATCGCCCTTGTGAATGCCATAATCCTTCTAGAACAATTTGTGTTCAAGAACAGGGGCTCTCTAAATAAATTTGAGAAAATTTGGGGCGGGTGGTTGAGGTCGCCCTTGACGGGGGGTTCGCCCAGTTCCCTGGATACAAATTTACACGCCCTTTTGTATTAAAATCCTCTCTCTCTTATGATAAGCACTCGGGCATGGGAATCCTATGGGATGTATCGGTTTACATGCTAGTGGTGTGACACGGTCCCCAGCAATAGATAACAATATGCCTTGTCTATATGATAATCTATTTTTTGGATATAACCTGTGATTGTATAAATTTACACCATCAAATGTTCACCTTTTATCTGTTATGTACAAATTGCTGAGTTGATTGCTGATACTATGTTATACTTATCCTACAATAAAACGAGTTTAAAAAATAATAGAACAATCTATTCAGTTGCCTACTACCTGCTAATCCCTCTGAATAGCAGCAGTAATTGTGTGTTTGTGCGTGTGTGTGTGTGTGTGTGTGTGTGTGTGTGAACACTACTTACCAGTGGCGCATCACAATAGCTTCAAAGTTACCTACCTAAACATAGACAAAACACATTATCCCCCCTGAATACCCTTGTTAGCTGAAGCCTCACAAATAAGGCAGATGATAACAGTGTGAATGCAAACCACACTGCTCTGCAACACAGTCATGGAAATCTTGAAAAGCAACAGTCAATGCAAACATGTGTCGCAGTCCCTCTATGATTTAAACTGTAAGTGACAATTTGACAGAGCAGAGGCAGCAGGTCTTAGGGGGGCTTTGCACACTACGACATCGCAAGCCGATGCTGCGATTCCGAGCGCGATAGTCCCCGCCCCCGTCACAGCTGCGATATCTTTGTGATAGCTGCCGTAGCGAATATTATAGCTACGGCAGCTTCACATGCACTCACCTGCCGTGCGACGTCGCTGTGGCCGGTGAACCGCCTCCTTATTAAGGGGGCGGGTTGTGCGGCGTCACTGCGACATCACACGGCAGGCGGCCAATAGGAGCGGAGGGGCGGAGATGAGCGGGATGTACACATCCCGCCCACCTCTGTCCTTCCGAATAGCCGATGGGAGCCGCGGTGACGCAGGTAGGAGATGTTCCTCGCTCCTGCGACTTCACACACAGCGATGTGTGCTGCAGCAGGAGCGAGGAACAACATCGGACCATCTCGTCAGCGTAATTATTGAATTCGCAGATGATACGATTACGACGCTTTTGCGATCGTTAGTCGTATCATCTAGGATTTACACACTACGATGTCGAGAGCGACGCAGGAAGTGCGTCACTTTCGACATGACCCCACCGACATCGCACCTGCGATGTCGTAGTGTGCAAAGCCCGCCTTATTGTCTATATAGTCGGCCAACCCAGAACAGATGTGTTTTGCTAATAAAACAAAGTGTTGCGTGCACACATTAATGTCTGGGCACAGCCTACTGTAACTGGGTACTGTGATGTCCAGTTGCCATAAATACAGACTTTACGCTCCTCTCACGGTAAACAGTATAGACAGAACCGGAAGAATGTTGGTCTGTGGCACAGGATGCTGCTCCAGGCGTTACGGTCCTCCTCACCAAACTCCAACACGACTCCCCTCACAATTGAAGTAAATGTTTCCGCGGTGGCTCCTTGCTGTAACACACACCTTTAGCTTTTCCTTCTGTTCCTAGACAGCATCTCCAAGTCCACACCCCCGAAGACCAATTTACTATTGCTATAGTGACCAAATAGACAAAGGCAGATCCAAAAAAACAGCAGCCCCTTGTGTGTAGTCTGCAACAATGCATGCAATGAACGGAAAATAAGCATGTTGCATTGACAGTGGCTAAAGCAGAGCAATACACCCTCACGCTATCAATTCATATCCATGTGACACTTCATGGAGGAAGTACTCAAAGGTGTGAGTTTTTGCCTTCTACTTAGAGATTGTTGACAAATCTTACAGATTACATGACTTGGGTGATCCTTTGCAATGTCCAAAGTCCCAGGCTAGGCAAGGCTTACAGCCCATGCGACCTGCATAGCCAACATGACGTATGCTCAGAGGCAGAGTTATGGCCGAGGATTCAGTTGTTGACGTGCTTCCAGTACTTTGTCTGTGTCCAGGAAGACACAACGTAAACTCGTCGTCAGTAGCATCCTCCTCCACCTCCTCTGCTGACGTCATCGACTGGCAAACTTTGGTTTGACAGTAAGTGGGGTCTCCAACCTCATCATCACCCTGTGTGTTTTCATTCCCCTCAACCTGATTCCTCCATGACAACCTCTTCCTGCCCTGACCGAATAGCAAAGTTGTCGTTACAATCAGGTATCTGAGTCTCCTCATCATGTTCCCCATTGTCTCCACCAGGATGATGTACGGTTTGTAAATGAGGGTGTATATGATGCTCAGCACCTTCTTCATCGGGGCCTGGATCCGACTCACAAAGCTTCTGGCCACCAGTGCAGATCATTTCCCCTGTCTCCTTGAACTCGCTGCCTCAACACGTCAGATTATCCGCTACACCCGCAAGCTTCAAACGGTAACTGAAAACTCATCTGTTCAGAAATGACTATAACCTTCAATGACCCCACCACCGTGCGTAGCTGCGCCCAACCTACACCCCACCTACTGTCTCCTCCCCAAAATCCTTTAGAATGTAATCCCACAAGGGCAGGGCCCTCTTCCCTCTGTACCAGTCTGTCTATTGTTACTTGTATATGTATTCTGTATGTAACCCCCTTCTCATGTACAGCACTATGGAATCAATGGTGCTCTATAAATAAATAATAATAATAATAACTTCTTTGTCTGTACCTACTGCAGCTTTGGAGCAGACCTCTGATTCCCAGGCTATAGTGTGACTGAACAGCTCTGCAGACTCAGCCATCTTTGTTACCCCATACTCAGCAGGGCTGGTGGAAACTTGAGAGCTGTTATGAAGCAAGTGCGATTGGGTTGACACCACAGTGGAATGAAGTATTTGTGATATTGAACTTGAGGTAGAGGAGAGGCCACTTTATGGCGCACTTGAGATCCATTGAAGCAGCTGCTGTTTTGGTGCCTCATCTACTTTTGTTAGAGATGGTCGTGTCCGTGAAAAAAGGATCATATCATCTTATCCACGAGAAGAAGTACACCTATTATTTTGGCTGTTATTTGTTGTTACAAATCGGTGCCGCCGTAAACGCAAGCAACCTGCTGCGGTTTCCAGTTGCGCCCAGGAGTCAGCTGCCATTTAGGGCTGTGCCTCGGGTTGTCCAGCTAGCTTCTTTCTTCTCCACGTCTAAGTGTGGAGAGGTGGCTAGTGCGCATGGGTGTGCCGATTTACCACAGCCGCAGCCTAACTCCAGTGTTTCGCCAAGTGAGTATGCTCAGCCTGACTGTGCCATTCCTGAGGCTAAGTCTTCATTTTGGGCTACAGCGCATGCTCCCACACTTTGTTTGAAAAGCCTCTTTGCAAAGGTAGTTGGACTTCTGGCCGGGTCTAAGTCCTGTATTGTGCCTAGACAGCATGCTGAAGCTGATAGTCTTTTTTCGGAGACTGTATTTCATGCTACTGAGCATGCTCAGGCACTTACTGCATCAGAGGCTAAGTCCGGTAATGAACTCTTTGGCCCTGCCCCTGATGTGGGGGGCACATATAGGCCACAGCCCATCAGGTGTCCTGATGATGTGGCCAGGCAACTCCCAACTGGCTTGCAGAGGCCTGCCCCTATGACTTGTCACCTCATTATTGTTGGTCAGACGATGACTGGTGAGGTGTTTGGGTCGTGGCTGCCATGAGGTCATCATTGAAGTGGCTGTTCCGAATAGAAGGCTAGTTATGCCACTCATGACGTGTCACTCTGCTTTTGTCTCCAAGAGGTGTATTGTGGTCCACCCTGGTTTGGGGCGGACCCAGGTTATAAAAGGGGCTGGAGCCAACAAGGAGGTGTGCAGTCTTCTATTATGCTCCGAAAGAGCACACCTCCATGTGTTGAATCCATTGCGGCTTTAGGCCAGAGGTAGGCCGGGATAGAGCGTCGATGCAGGCCGCCACCACAGTTGGTAACGCAGAACGGTTAAGACCAGCTTCTGTCCTACCAGTCCTGCTAGTGCAGCCCAGTGGCATTAACAGGCCTGCTGCTGCTGATGCGCCTGCTGTCCACAGGTGTGTCCCCTACGCACACGGACAGCGCACCCAATGGCCCCTGTGTTATTAACAGGGAGTTCCTGGGCTGGGTGGGTGTGTGTACCCTGTGACGCTAACAGGGCTCCCAGTTTCCAGATCCGAGTAGCATCTAACTCGGTTCAGGCTACTATTAGTTACAGAGTCAACCAGCTCTGTATCCTCCACCTAACCTTCCAGTTGCCAACCTCTCCTTTTCCATCTGCGAGCACGGTGGACACCGACTGGCGATGGGGATATATACCTTTCTCTTTCTTTTCTTCTTAATTTTTTTATATAGCGGTAACATAGTATATACCACCTTATCCAAATCTGCCAGTCCCACCATAACAGATGTTGTTTCTTCAGCAAATGTTACTGTTGCTTAACCACCAAACCCACGGACACAAACTTTTTTCAACTTTCCAACACACCTGTTCCCCTTTCCACCAGCATCTGTCCTTTTTCCACTCATTTTGTATATGACCAAAAGTGCAACTCTGCAGGGACACCGTACTCAACGACCGTCTCAGCACAGCAGCCAGCCCTCGGTCCCTCAGATGTGGACAAGTAAAAGACCATTTCCTCCTATCCATGACAAAGCGTTGAGGTTGACTTTCAGCATCTGCAAGCTATTGGCTACAGAAATGCTGCCTTTCCACCCTTTTGACACAGAGGATTTTCGAGACCTTATGCCCATCGCAGTACCCCAAGAGCAGATGCCCAGTCGCCACGCCTTCTCCAAGAAAGGCGTGCCTGCGCTACACCAGCATGTCGCACACAACATCACAGCTTCCTTGAGAAACTCTGTTTGTGACAGGATGCATTTCACCACAGATACTTTGACCAGTAAGCATGGACAGGGGCGTTACATGTCGCTGACTGGGCACTGGGTAACTATGGTGAGAGATGGAGAAGGGTCTGCTGTACAAATCTTTCCGTCCCCACGAGTTGTGTGTCAATCCTTCCTCTGTATGTAGAAGTTCCTCCACTGCTTCTGCCTCCTCAACCTCGTCTAGGTTCTCAACCTCCGCTCAAAACCTGTCTGGTAAGGCCACCAGCGTTGTAACTATGCACAAGGAATCCCGCACACCTCCTTACTATGCTGGCAAGAGAGCTCAACGCCATCAGGCGGTCAAATCTTTACTTTGAAATGTATGGGAAATGTGAGTCACACCGCTGAGTAGTTGTGGACGGTTAGCTCTTGAGACCGCGTTTCATCAATAGTTGTCTCCACTCAACCAGCAGCCAGGGAAGGCTGTGTGCGACAATGATGCAAACCTGGGTGCGGCCCTTCGCCAGGGCAATGTGACACACGTGCCTTGTATGGCTCTCGTGTTGAACCTGGTTGTCCAGCAAATTTTCAACCACTATCCTGGCCTACATGGCCTTCTGCAGAGGGCACGCTCGCTATGTGCTCACTTCCACCATTTACACCCCGCAGCTGAACAACTTGCATTGCTCCAGAAGTCTTTTGGTCTGCCTGTTCACCGCCTGAAATGCGATGTGCCAACACGCAGGAATTTGAATCTGGACATGTTTCAGCGTCTGTGGCAGCACCGGCGAGCCCTGCTGCAATACTTTATGACTATGCAATACGTTAGCCTGTGCTAACGAGATCCAGAGGTGGGGAAGATCACGCTGCTGGAGTGGTCTCAGATCAAGTACCTATGCACCCTTCTTCACAGTTTACAAATGTCGACGAAGATGGTTAGCGCTGATGATGCCATTATCAGTATGACAATTCCGGTCATTTACATGCTGGAGCACACTATAAACATTATTCAGAGTCAGGTGGTGGGACAAGAGGAAGGGGAGGAAGTACAGGAGGAGTCATATGCGGGAAGGGATAACAAGATCTACAAGGTCCACACGTTCAGCAGCACCAAGGCGGCAGGCATGGGACGGTGGGGAGAGGGAGTAACAAGGGTGCATAGTATCAGCCAAACTGTTGAGGAATGTGCAGGAGCCCAGGAAGAAATGGAGGACGAACTGGCGATGGGCATGGAAGACTCAGTAGATGAGGGAGGCCTTGAACACATTTCTGTTGTGTGAGGTTGGGGGGAGAGGGCAGAGGAAGGAAACATGATTTTCACCTCTCCGCCACCAACACAGCAAGGACTTGGTCCGCATGGATGTGCAAGACACATGAGCGCCTTCTTGCTGCACTACCTACAACATGACCCTCGGATTGTCCGAATTAGAGGTAATGCTGACTACTGGGTTGCCACACTGTTAGATCCATGGTACAAGACAAAATTTGGCAAAATAAGTCCTGCAATAGAAAGGGACGCACGTATACAGGAGTATCTGCAGAAGGTGGTACGCAATCTTAGATCTGCTTTTCCACTAAACACCAGTGCTGCACAGAGTGAATCTCAACGCTTTGTCATGGATAGGAGGAAATGGGCTTTTACTTGTCCACATCTGAGGGACCGAGGGCTGGCTGCTGTGCTGAGATGGCATTGAGTACAGTGTCCCTGCAGAGTTGCACTTTTGGTCATATACAAAATGAGTTGAAAAAGGACAGATGCTGGTGGAAAGGGGAACAGGTGTGTTGGAAAGGGGAAAAAGTTTGTGTCCGTGGGTTTGGTGGTTAAGCAACAGTAACATCTGCTGAAGAAACACCATCTGTTACGGGGGGACTGGCAGATTTGGATAAGGTGATATATATCCCAATCGCCAGTTGGGGTCCACCATGCTACTAGATGTAAAAGGAGAGGTTGGCAACTGGAAGGTTAGGCGGAGGATACAGAGTTGGGTGGCTCTGAAACTAATAGTAGCCTGAACAGTTAGATGACACTCGGATCTGGAGACTAGGAGCCCTGTTAGCGTCACAGGGTACACACATCAACTCCCTGTTAACAACACAGGGGCCATTGGGTATGCTGTCCGTCTGCGTAGGGAGCACACCTGTGGACAGCAGGTGCAGCAGCAGCAGCCCAGTTAATGCCACTGGGCTGCACTAGCAGGACTGGTAGGACAGGAGCTGGTCGTAACCATTCTGCGTTACCAAGTGTGGTGGCGGCCTGCACTGACGCCCTATCCCTGCCTACCTCTGGCCTAAAGCCACAATGGGTTCAACACATGGAGGCAGGGTGGATAAAAATCAATGTTTTTTTTAAAAAAATCAATTGCGCAGGTTCCTAGGGCGTCGACCTCCGCGGCAAGGAAGGGGTGAATCTAGGGCATTGTAAGGGTCAAATCCCCTCCCCCTCCCTTGTAGTTTCTTAATATTGATATTTACTTTATTTTGAAGGAAATTTATGATTTGGTTTTGGAAGATTCCCTTCCCTTTTAATCGGATAACATTAAAATTTGAATTTTAAGAGTTTCTTTTGTTTTTCAGGGATGAATGGAGGGATAGAGGGATGGATGATAGAGGGATGAATGGAGGGATAGAGGGATGGATGATAGAGGGATGAATGGAGGGATAGAGGGATGGATGATAGAGGGATGAATGGAGGGATAGAGGGATGGATGATAGAGGGATGAATGGATGATAGTGGGAGGGAGGAATGGATGATAGTGGGAGGGATGGATGATAGTGGGAAGGATGGATGATAGTGGGAGGGATGGATGATAGTGGGAGGGATGGATGATAGAGGGAGGGATGGATGATAGAGGGAGGGATGGATGATAGAGGGATATATAGATACATGACAGATAATAGATAGAATCCTAGATAGATGGATAGATAGAATCCTAGATAAATAGAGGGATAGATAGAGGGATAGATAGATAGATAGAGGGATAGATAGAGGGATAGATAGAGGGATAGAAGGATAAGATAGATAGATAGATAGATAGATAGAATCATAGATAAATAGAGGGATAGATGGATAGATAGATGGATAGATAGATGGATAGATAGATGGATAGATAGATAGGATAGATATAGATAGATAGATAGATAAAGGGATAGATAGATAGATAGAGGGATAGATAGATAGAGGGATAGATATAGATAGATAGATAGATAGATAGATAGATAGAGGGATAGAGGGATAGATAGAAGGATAGATAGAGATAGATATAGATAGATAGAGGGATAGATGGATAGATAGATAGATAGATAGAGGGATAGATAGATAGATAGATAGATAGATAGATAGATAGAGGGATAGATAGATAGATAGATAGATAGATAGAGGGATAGATGGATAGATAGATAGATAGATAGAGGGATAGATAGAGGGATAGATAGATAGAGGGATAGATAGATAGATAGATAGATAGATAGATAGATAGAGGGATAGATAGAGGGATAGATAGATAGAGGGATAGACAGAGGGATAGATGGATAGATAGATAGATAAATAGATAGAGGGATAGATAGATGGATAGATAGAGGGATAGATAGAGGGATAGATAGATAGAGGGATAGATAGATAGATAGATAGATAGATAGAGGGATAGATAGAGGGATAGATAGATAGAGGGATAGACAGAGGGATAGATGGATAGATAGATAGATAGATAGATAGATACTGCATCTCAATGTAGGTGAAGGAGTCAGATTAATTTGTTCCCATAAAACTACTATAAAGAAATGAGGAAAAAAATACAAATACATTTTTTTTTTTTATCTTCACCACCTTGGATTCAAACCAGCAACGTTCAAAACTTGTGTCCAGCAGCCTCCTCTCCTGGCTTTCCTATACATAAATGAACCTACAATGTAGCCTCTTAAGGCCCCGTCACACTAAGCAACATCGCTAGTAACATCGCTGCTAACGAACAACTTTTGTGACGTTGCTAGCGATGTTGCTGTGTGTGACATCCAGCAACAACCTGGCCCCTGCTGTGAGGTCGGTGGTTGTTGCTGAATGTCCTGGGCCATTTTTTAGTTGTTGCTCTCCCGCTGTGAAGCACAGATCGCTGTGTGTGACAGCGACAGAGCAACAACTGAATGTGCAGGCAGCAGGAGCCGGCTTCTGCGGAGGCTGGTAACCACGGTAAACATCGGGTAACCAAGAAGCCCTTACCTTGGTTACCCGATATTTACCTTCATTACCAGCATCCCAGCTCTCACGCTGCCAGTGCCGGCTCCCTGCTCTCTGGACACGTAGCAGAGTACACATCGGGTAATTAACCCAATGTGTACTGTGGCTAGGTGTGCAGGGAGCCAGCGCTAAGCGGTGTGCGCTGGTAACCAAGGTAAATATCGGGTTTGTTACCCGATATTTACCTTAGTTACCAAGCGCAGCATCGCTTCCACGCGGCGCTGCTGGCTGGGGGCTGGTCACTGGTTGCTGGTGAGCTCACCAGCAACTCATGTAGCGACGCCCCAGCGATCCCTGCCAGGTCAGGTTGCTGGTGGGATCGCTGGAGCGTCGCTTAGTGTGGCATCTCACCAGCGACCTCCAAGCAACTTACCAGCGATCCCCATCAGGTTGGATCGTTGTTGGGATCGCTAGTAAGTTGTTTAGTGTGACTGGGCCTTTACACAGCAGATTACACAGGGCACAGCTCCATTGTACACAGCAATGTCTCTATCTCCTGTATTCTAGAGGGAGAAGAAAAGTTTTTTTTTTCTTCTAATAAAATTACTAAAAATAATAAAAAAACAAAATAATGTAATTTTATTACACTTTTTTATAAAATAATAAACATCACAAATCAGCAAATAACATGGACATATTTGGTGTCCCTGTAATCGTAATGACCCGAACAATACAGCGGTCAGGTTATTTATGGGGATCGGTAGATGGCGGGAAAAAAATGGCACAATTTATTATTTTTCTTTATTAAAACCCATAAAGAATGAATAAAAATGTATTACTGAGGCCGTGTTCACACGTAGCGTGAATGCTGCATTTTTTCTGCAGGTGTACGCGCCACGAGCGCAATAACAATCTCCTCTGATTATTGCGTGTTTGCGGTATTTTTTATGCATTGTCGCCTTATTTGATACATGTTTGTTGCTGATGTGAATCCTGAAGCTTATAAAGAAAGAAACACCAAATCCGCACAGTTAGCAGCGTCTTTACACGCAAAAGGGGCGGAGATTTCAGGACGTCTCATCCACTTTGCTTGGACATTTAGTCCATATTCACATGTAGTGTAAATGCTGCATTTTTTTTGCACATTTATTCTGCTGTGTTTAATTGTCCAAGTAAAGTGGATGTGATTACATGAAAAGACGCCGCTGATCTCTGCGGTTTTCGGGGGGTGGGGGGTTCTGGAGGTTTCTTTGTGGAGCTTAAAAAAATGCAGGAAAAAGCTTCTCTGTACAAGAAGAACACTTAAAAACACAGATTGACATCTGAACCAAAAACGCATTAAATAATGGAGAAAAGGCAGAAAAAATGCAGCAAAAATGGAACAATTTAAGAAGATTGTTATTGTGTAGTTTGGTGCAGACAGCGGCAGAAACAACAAGAAACAGAATTTATGCAGCGTGTGAACACGGCTTTATAGGCACAAATAAGCAACATGTCATATGAAATATATAGAAATATAAGAAAATTCTGACTGCTATGACTATTAACGAACAGTCTGTGACATCTGCTGAATGACCCTTAATGCCAAATGGGTGTGGCTAGGGGTGTGACTAGGGGCGTGGTCAAAATTTGCCGCGGCGCGTTGTGCGCACCGCATGCTTTGAACCTCTTTCCTCTCTTGAAAAGTTGGGAGGTATGTATATGCATGTATTGTATACAAGACATATGTAAATACAGAGCAAATCAACGTTTAACAGAGCAGTGCCTCACAATACATATGCAAATGCATGTATTGTATGCAAGACAATGTAGATACAGAGCAGATCAGCAAGCATTTAGCAGAGCAGTAACTCACTATGCACATGCATAGATGTTCATATTATAATCCCTGATCATGCTCACAAGGTTTAAACCAGTGCTGATTAAAGATCCAAAGTTGCAATATCCGCCATTACCCATGTGGGAGCCAGAAAGTTGTGTTTGTGTGGAGAGGGCTCCTGCCCCTACAGCTGTTTCACAGACGTTTTTTTTGATGCACTAAGTGCCTGAGCATGCTCATTAGCCTGAAAAATAGTCTCAGAAAACAAACTATCATCTTCTGCATGCTCTGTAGACCCAAAACAGGACTTAGACACAGCACGGAGTCCAAGTACCTGTGCAAAGAGGCTTTTCTCACTAAGTGTGGGAGCATGCTAAGTAGCACGAACTGAGGACTAAAGCCCGCTTTACACGCTACAATAAATCTTACGACGTGTCGGCGGGGTCACGTCGTAAGTGACGCACATCCGGCATCGTAAGTATGATTGTAGTGTGTAAAACCTCCGTGCAATTGCAATTGAACGAAAATCCTCAAAAAAGGAACGTGAGGTTGTGCAATGTTCCCGAGGCAGCACACATCGCAGTGTGTGACACCCTGGGAACATTGAACGACAGCTTACCTCCGTCCGCGGCTCCCGCCGACAATGCGGAAGGTAGGAGGTGGGCGGGATGTTTACGTCCCGCTCATCTCCGCCCCTCCGCTTCTATTGGCCGGCTTCCGCGTGACGTCGATGTGACGCTGAACATCCCTCCCACTCCAGGAAGTGGACGTTCGCCGCCCACATCGAGGTCGTGTGGTAGGTAAGTACGTGTGACGGGGGTGAATCGTCTGTGCGGCACGTTCAACAAATTGAACGTGCCGCACATACGATGGGGACGTTGCAAATCGCATAAGATATTGTATACGAAATTGCAACATGTAAAGCAGGCTTTAGCCTCAGGAATGGCACAGTCATGCTGAGCATGCTCACTAGGCGAAACACTGGACTTAGGCTATGTCTGGGGTAAATCGGCACACGCATGCGCACTAGCCGTCTCTCCACACTTTGACGTGGAGGAGGAAGCAGCCAGCTGGACGACCCGAGGCACAGCCAAAAATGGCAGCTGACGCCTGGGCGCAACTAGAACCGCAGCAGGCTGCTTGCGTCTACGGCGGCACCGATTCATAACACCAACTACCAGCCAAAATAAGAGGTGTACTTCTTTCCGTGGATAATCTGATATGATCCCTTTTTTCACGGACACGACCATCGCTACCAAATATAGATGAGGCACCAAAAGAGCAGGTGCTTCAATGGATCTCAAATGCTCCATCAAGTGGCCTCTCCTCCACCTCAACTTCAATATCCAAAATACTTCATTCCTCTGTGTTGTCAACCCAATTGCACTTGCTTCCTAATAGCTCTCAAGCTCTCAAGTTTCCACCAGCCCTGCTGAATATGGGGTTTCAGAGATGGTTGAGTCTGCAGAGCTGTTCAGTCAAACTATTGCCTGGGTATCAGAGGTCTGCTCCAAAGTTGCAGTGAGTACAGACAGGGAAATGAGCTGCACTGATGCCCATAAACTTTGTGAGTCGGATCCAGGCCCCGATGAAGAAGGTGCTGAGCATAATGTAGACCCTCATTCCCAAACTGTAAATCCTCCTGGTTGAGACAATGGGGAACATGCTGAGGAGACTCAGATACCTGATTGGAACGACAACTTTACTATTCGGTCAAGGCAGGAAGAGGTTGACTCGGAGGAGTCAGGATGAGGGGAGTGAAAACACACAGAATGATGATGAGGTTGGAGACCCCACTTACTGTCACACCACAGTCAGCCCGTCGCTGAGGTTAGCAGAGGAGGTGGAGGAGGATGCTACTAATGACGAGGTTAGGTTGCATCTTCCTGGACAGAGACAAAGTACTGGAAGCACGTCAACAACTGAATCCTCAGCCACAACTCTGCCTCTGAGCAGAAGTTGTGGTGGCTCTGCAGGTCACATGGGCTGTAAGCCTTTCCTAGCCTGGGGCTTTTTTTACATCGCAAAAGATCACCCAAGTCATGTCATCTGTAAGATTTGTCACCAATCTCTAAGCAGAGGCCAAAAACTCACTACTTTGAGTACTTCGTCCATGAACCGTCACATGTATATGAAGTGATAGCGTGAGGGTGTATTGATGAGCTTTATCCACTGTGAATGCAACATGCTTATTTGCCGTTCATTGTATGCATTGTTGCAGACTACCCACAAGGAGCTGCTGTTTTTTTGCATCTGCCTTTGACTGTTTGGTCACTATAGCAATAGCAAAACGGTCTTTGGCTGTGGACTTGGAGAGCGGAGGAGGTGCTGTCTGTGAAGTGAAGGAAAAGCTAAAAGGTGTACGTTACAGCAAGGAGCCACCATGGAAACACTTCAGTGGATTGTGAGGAGACTCGTGTTGGAGTTTGGTGAGGAGTACCGTAACGCCTTTGAGCAGCATCCTGTGTCAGAGACCGACATTTTTCCGGTGCTGTCTATACTGTTTACCGTGAGAGGATCGTAAACAATGTATTTATGGCAACTGGACACCACAGTACCCGGGTACGGTAAGCTGGGCCCAGACAGTAATGCGTGCACGCTAAACTTTGTTTTCTTAACAAAACACATATCTGTTCTGCTTAGGCCGACTATATAGACAATAAGACTTGCTGCCTCTGCTCTGTCAACTTGTCAGTTACAGTTATAATCATAGAGGGACAGTGACACATGTTTGCATTGGCTGTTGCTTTACAAGATTTCCAGGACTGTGTTGCTGAGCTGTGTGGTTTGACTTACCACTGTTATCATCTTCCTTATCTGTTAGGCTTCAGCTAACAAGGGTATTCAGGGAGGGTAATGGGTTTTGTCTATGTTTAGGTAGATAAATTGTAAGCTTTTGTTATGCGCCACTGGTAAGTCGTGTTCGCACACACACACACACACACACACTCACACACACACACACAATTACTCCTGCTACGCAGAGGGATTACCAGGTAATAGGCAACTGTTTAGATAGTCCCTTGGTTAGGCAAAAGTTGGTGAGCAGGGGGTATAAATCGCCATTACGAGTGTCGCAGCATAGGGGTGTAGGCTTTTGGACTTGTGAATAGATTGTTCTATTCTTTCAGTTTTATTCATGCTCCTTATTGTTTGTTTTGGTAAAGTTAAACAATCATTTATCAACCCAACTGCCTAGAGTCCTTTTCCTGTTGCATGGTTTTGGTGTATACTGGGGAGCCCACCCTGCACACGACTTTGAAGGAAGCATAAGTCTCTGTGGAAAGGTCACTATGCTACAATGCGGGCTAGCGTGGCGGTGCAACCACCCTCTGCCCCATCAATGGTTTCAATGGGGTTCTAGAGGTTCGTCGAACGGTTCGTTGAACGCTCGTCGAACGGGCCCTCCGTTCGACGAACCGAACTCAAGCCTTCAGAGGCTTGCTCAGCTCTAGCCAGCACTTTTGGAAATTAAAATTGCGTAGCAAAAATGGAGAGGTGTGTAGAATGCAGAGGTAATGTACCTTGCTTGGCAGCAGAGGAACACTAAGTTAGTATCCCATACAATTTTACCAAAAGCAGAGTAAATTGTTCAGCTCACCAATATTGCAGTCCCGTAGTGAAAGTCCAGCGCACGGATGGTTAGGAATACCAAGCAATAGCAAAAAATATGTATAAATCCAGCGCAGTCTTGTATTCAGTAAAAAAGTATTTCTTCTTTATTAGAATAAATTGATATATATAAAATCCAGGGACATACAAAATCAATTCTAGCCCCAGGTCAGAGCGACGCGTTTCAACAAGTTGTCTTAATCATGATTAAGACAACTTGTTGAAACGCGTCGCTCTGACCTGGGGCTAGAATTGATTTTGTATGTCCCTGGATTTTATATATCTCAATTTATTCTAATAAAGAAGAAATACTTTTTTACTGAATACAAGACTGCGCTGGATTTATACATTTTTTTTATACAATTTTACTATGCCCCTAAAAGTGTCAGCACTTTTGGAAATTAAAATTGCGTAGCAAAAATGGAGAGGAGTGTAGAATGCAGAGGTGGTGTACCTTGCTTGGCAGTAGAGGAACATTAAGTTAGTATCACAGACAATTTTACTATGCCCCTAAAAGTATCAGCACTTTGTGCAATTAAACTTGCAAAGCAAAAATGGACAGATGTGTAGAATGCACAGGTGCTGTAGCTAGCTTGTCAGCAAAGGAAGGCTCACTTTCTATCCCTGCCAATGAAACAATGCCCCAAGGAATTGCCTGAGCTTATGTAGCCAGACGCTGTGATATAAACCCCTGCACAGTGTTGGCACAGACCTGCTCAGCAACAATGGCTATGAACGGCTGTAATGCAGCCCTGAAAAGGGCTGAAATTACAAGTAGTCCCTAATCCCTAAAGCGATGTGTAGATTACACTGTATGTCTATAGCGCACACAGCAGCAGCAGCGGGAGCGGTGACTGTCACCCACCCGCAGCAGAGAAATAATGGCGGCGACGGCCAAAGTGGCCGGGTCTTATAGGGCAAGGACAAGTGACATGCACAGCCTATGACACATGCCCTTGCTTGTCTGGCAAAAATCCACTTTGCTTTGTGTGTATGTCTGTGATTGGCTCACAGCCTGGCTCGCCCCACTGTACGTGCGATTAGGGAAAAAAAGAAAGAAGATTGCCATTTTTTCAGCACTTAGCAGCAGCACTGATCTAAACCCCGTCCCCCCCGTATACTATACGCTGAATTTTGATAATATCATGATTCACAGTGACTCACACTATTACAGTGAAAAGCCAGCTAGTAACTAGCTACGCTTTTTGGTGATCGAACAGTTATCGAACGTAATTCGAACTGCCGAACTTGAAGCAAATTGTTTGAGTTCATGGAACGACTCGAACACCACCCAAAATCACTCGAACTTGAAATTGGCGAACTGTTCGAATTGAACATCGCTCAACTCTACTCCAGAGTTGCTCTTCATTCACTACTTATGTGTATGAACTGATTTCCCATTCCTCATATTAATTCCATATTTCTAAGTTCTTACACATACCATCTTCTGAGGCTCTGACACCCTCACCAATTGTTATTACTGAGTTACAGATTAAAAACTTTCCCTTGGTCCGGGTGACTCTTCCCGACATCTTTGGTTTTGTCACTGGAGTAGATGTGACTGGCTGCTAAAGTTGTGGCTTTTATTTTACAAAGGGAAAGATGAAAACTTAAATATGACTGGTGAATATTGGAACAAATGTTCCCTTCTGTGTATCCTATTCTCATTCCTGGAGCGTCTAGCACTGGTACATACTGTATAAATGAGGCAAATGTTATACAGCTCATCCTCATTATCCCATAATGTGCTGACACGTGGTGATATCAATTTGGGAAACCTTGAGCTCTCGTGGGGTGTGTGCTAAAACAAGTAAGGGATTTTTACCCTATAAATGTATAGTCAATGGACTTCAAAAGCCAAACAATTAACCATTGCGGTCTGATAAATATGAACCCTACTAATATTAAGTATGGGGGCTGGGGCCGCTGACCCCAGTGATAACGTGGAAGCTTCCAGTCCTCTACTCCCAACAGAACGACTTGGGTCAGAAAATCTACACAACACTCCTGCCAGTGGGATAATTTTCACGTATAATTAGCTATTAGGTATCTGACCCCCATTTACTTTATGCTATGATCCATAACAGACCTGATGTATACAGGCAATAAGTCAGTCATAACATTGTCAGAACCTTAATACAAGAAAGATGCCATATTATTTTACCTTGGACTCTGAAGGTTACATAACCCTGGTGTAAGTCTCTCTAGTTCTTCATCATTTAGTGAACAGTCAGATAGACAAAGTGCTTCTATATGTGAGCAGGTCTTCAGGATAAACGCCAACACTGTGCAGTCTACAGCCGACATGTGAACATCAGAGAGATCAAATAATCGGCAAGATTTCAATGATTCCAACACCAGAGCCTTACTCCTGGTTTCATAGAGATAGTACATTTTTCTAAGACTGTTCTTGTCTCCACTTTCCTTCAGACTCTGTTCTTCTGTAATAATGTCCCTCACCCAACTGATGACATCTCTGGAGGCCTGATCTGCTTTGGAGTCCAGATATTCAGTTAGTATTGACCTGGTGGAATTATCTGTTAGACCACACAGGAACCGGAGGAATATTTCACCACGGCCATCAGGATAGGATTCGGCATCTTTTAGTGATTTCTGTAACCTCTCAGGAGAATAATCCACATAATGAACCAAGGCGGAGAAGAATTCCTGCACAGTGAGATGTAAGAAGGAATAGGACACAGGTTCCTCTGATTCCATTAGAAAACTTGATAAAAGCTTTGATGTCTTGTCCACATAAAAAGATTCCAGATCTCTGTCATCAAAAATAATCCTGTGATTCATTACTCCATGTTCTGCCAGCCACCCGATGGAGCGCAGGAGCTGCTGAGCGCCACTTTTGTGCAGGCTGTGATTGGACAGAATGTTGGCGATAAATATGGCAAATAGTTGTGTCACAGTTTTGGGCAATAATGGCCCCGGCTGATCACTACTTGTGGGCTGGAAGCTCCTGGATAACACTGTACAGATGATCCAGCAGTAGGACGGGAGGTAACAAAACGTGTACAACGTCTCCTTCTGCTTCACATAAGTAAAAGCCTTTTCTGCCAGTTCAGAGTTAGAGAAGAAATTTTCAAAGTACATCTGTCGTTCTTCTGGAAAAAATCCACTGATTTCTACTATTCGCTGGAATACACTACAATCTATAGATGCCAGTCTGGTTGGGCGACTGGTCATCAGAACAGAACAACCATTCAGAAGAGACTTTCTCACCAAACTGACCACAATCTGCCCACAAGGTTCTGGCTGTATAGGATTAGAGCACAAGTGACGGGATGTAAAGTCCAGTGTATGAAGACTTTCATCTAAGCCATCAAATATAAAGAGAAGTTTCTCTGGATCCTGAAAGATGTTCCCGAGCTGCTGCTCTAGATGTGGATACTGGTGAAGGATCAGAGTCTCCAGACTAATATTATCCAGTCTGTTCAGTTCACGAAATTTAAAAAAAAAGACAAAGGAGAATCTTTGATAGATATCTCCCATCGTCCAGTCATAGACAAACTTCTGCATCAGGGTGGTCTTCCCTACACCGGGCACTCCGATCACCATAACCATACGTGGCAGCAGTATGGATTGGTGACACCAGCGAAATAACTTGTTGGGCAAAATCCGTTGTAGCTCAATTTGTATTTTCTTTAGATATGTCTCCTGTTTTTGCCCGGTCTCTATAAGCTCATTCTCAGAACGTTGTTTGAAGTGATTAGTGGAGACAATGATGAGGTTCACATATCGTGCATGGATTGGAAATTGTTCCTCTCCCTGGTGACATCCTGAAGGTTTGCGCTCGATCAGTTTCTCAGTTTTTTCACATAAATGTTTCATGTGGCAGTACTGGACAGCTATGAAAAAGAAAAAAGATAATAATGGTGAAGATCAGAAACTTAAACATAAAGAGCACTCTTTACAGGACCTTTAAGTGTGAAAAATGTGTTTCCTTCTATAAGATTAGAAATTGTAGTTCCTTTATAGGGATATGATTGATGTGAAGACTTGGCTGAGATTCATTAGTAATGGCATCATCTTATTCACACCACCTCACCGCTAGTGTGAGTTTGCACCAATATTTGCTGTACTTTACAGCCTTTTATGGAGGTCATTTTCAAACTGCAACATGTTTAGCACGTCATGTCCATGTCCTAAAAATATACATCAGAACCCTGTAACTTCCCCCCCCCCCCCACAAAGTCAAGCACAGGATTTTATCACTTTACACTCAAAAGCTTAAACCATTTAATTCTCTCAATGGGAAAAATAAATTCTAAGTAAAGAGAATTCCTGCTTATTTAGGTATTTTTTTCCGGGGATGAGATGTTATTTTATTGTGCTCATTTGGCGAAAAAAATGACTTGGTAATACAATTAATTCTATTCTTTAGTTTGGTATAATTACAACAATACTAAATTTGTGATTTTTTTATTTTACTGGTGAATCACTTCAGGTTTGATTTAAGCTCCTTTCAGGGAATATTAATTATGTATATCATTTTCCTATATTGCGATTTTAGATTTGTTTTCTCTGTGCAATCGGTTTCATTTTATATTTTGATAAATTAGACTTCTATAGATACAGGGACACCTGATTTTCTTATATATGTTGTTTAATGGGTAAGATATGGGCGAATTTAAATTTTTATAGATTGTTTCAAATATATAATTTTAAAACATATTTTGTTCATCTCCTTAGGGGACTAGGACTTGCGATTGTCTGATTGCTAGAATACATAACAATGGAACTTTTTTTTTCAAGTTTCATATCCATAAAACATTTTCTATCCATCTTTGTTTAGTCAGAGATGTATAGACAGACACTGTTCTAATCCACTTTACTTTCCAGCTTTTTCAGAGCCAACTTACCGGTCAGTTCTGGGGGAAGGTGATGCCCGTTTTTATCCAGTTGGATTTCCTCCACCAGAGTGTTACCTAAGAAAAATAGTTTTGGTCAATTTTGTAAAGATGTCATTGTTGCTGTAAGCCATATTTTTAGTTTTTAAATCTTAAAGCATTGCATTTAGCTTAGTATTTGCTCCTTATTGAGTCTGTGAATACATAAGCTGAGGGAGATTCTTAAGCCTGCACATTCATACAACTGCTGTGAGGCCACAATATAACATAAGGCTGATATTGACCAAACTCTTCCTGATTGATCAGTCTGTGGCTAGATATTAAAGGGACCCCGTCAGGTGCACTATGCACCCAGAGCCACAATCAATTCTGAGTGTGTGGCGCCCCTGAGGCTTCCATGGCGAATTGCATCTGGTTTAAGGTGCAATTCTCCTCCCGGGTGATGAAGAGGTTAACTACTGGTTTTCTCTTACAAAACATTCACACAGACACTCAACACAATCCTAAGCCCATGAGTCAGCTAGTTACACCACACAGGAAGCCAGACAGCAGGGAGATTCCCGGTTGCTGGGGCAACCACTAGTGAGTCATCAGAAAGGTGGGGGCTGTATCGAGTGAGTGAGTAAGAAACACACAGTTTCACTTCAGAATAGTCTGAGACTTTGAACAACACGGTCCCTAAAAGGAGTGCTTCAGAGCTCTTCTAAGTAGAACTGCCAGACTGAAAGAGGACGACAGACATCCGGTGGAGATAGTGAAACAGAGGAGAACATGGTAGATGGAGGTCGAGCTTAATTGTTCCCACAGTGCCAGCGCTAACAGAGTGCAGAAGCCCTAGGGAAGATTATAGTCTATGTTGTCTGCCAGGGGATGGGGATTTCAAGTCCCATCGCCCACCACCCATTTTCCTGGAGCATAGTGACTCAGAGGATCCTGGGTCGATATTACAGCCAGGCCCCACGGCGAAGATCTGCGCCACCTGCATACAGGACTTTACACTTAACAGAGAAACCGAGGTCCCCAAGCCGCTTCAAGCCACGGGGATCCACAACCAAGTGCAAGGAAGGGAGGTCTCAAGCTCCACAGACACTAGTGATTGCCTCTGATTTACCCAGGACTGGCTGGAGCCCATCGTGGCGGAGAGTGGCACCTCCGATGTATCTTACGAACTGTGAGTAAAAAGAACCTTAAACCGCAGCCCCCTGTGTCGTCCCTGTCTTTGATGGTGCTGTCGCCCCGCGTTTGGTGCGACATCATCCTTCCCGGGGCCCGCTCTACTGGTGGGGCAGCAGAACCACCCTTGCTGTGACACCATCAGCCCCGGAGAACAGCACCCGCGGGGACTAATTACCTGGCCACGTACCACAGGTAGCGTCACAACAAACTTTCCCAATCACCCCACTTTCCCTTAATTTACTATACACCTTGGGGCAACAAAACCAGGCAAGGTCACCCGTGACATCGCCTGACCTGACCCTCAACGGCCCAACAATGAGTAGGTTAACCACCTGCCGCGTGGGGTGCTAAATTTGGCGTCACAAACAGGATACCATGCCCGCAACAACAGGTACTGTGCGCCTTAAAGGACTCTACAAAACATTCCTGGAGAACAGGATTCTGTGACCGCGGCCACGGGTACTGTGTGCCTTAAGGACTTTTAATCTGGTGTGTTTAAGGACTGTGTAAATGTGTTCTGTCTAAAAACATTGATTGTCCAGCGTGGGAAAAGGAGGGGGCGTGCCTTCATGGGCGCGACAGAGAGTCCTGCTGCCAGAGCCTTACAGGAAACCCTGTACCTTCCAACAAGGATGGGAAACAAGGATATGACACTTACCAAAAAGAGCCGGGAGCCCCTGCTTCCTCAGGACACAGGAAAAGATGGGACAGTAGCACGGACGGAGCAGGTATGCGAGCCATGGCGAGTGACAACTGGAGGAACCTGAGGTGCAGGGTAGAACTGATGTGCTCCCCTTGATATCTTACAGTAACTCCAGCGGCGCCGCCCGCACGGAGACTGGTTCTGTTGTTGTCCCCAATCGTGGATGCCTTGAGTGCCCTCGGCTGCAGAATTAGGCACCTGGAGCACACAGAGAGGCCTGTAAATATTGGACTGAAGTGTATACAGTTATTGAGAGTCTGACTAGTCAAAGCGCTTTGTTACAGCAGGAAACGGCCATCGTCTGCTTGCCGCTCCCACACTCCCCTCTCCCCCACATGTTGCAACTCCCATGCTTTGAATTAAAGCTGAAAAAAACTCAAGGTGAGATGCCACCTTTCTTTCTCCGTTTGGATTCATCAGAACAGTTATTGAGAGTATTGATCATTTGTTTTTTTTTCTTTCTTCTTTTCCTCTCCCATTTAATAAAATGGATATCTGGGCCACCGTGATATGAGTATAAACACATTAGCACCGTTTACTGCACCATGGACTCTGCTGATGAAAAGTTTGATTGATGTTATTAAAGTATAGATATAGAGTTTTGATATGCTATTTTGCTCTGCTTTTCGTCTAAAGTGTATGAGGATTTATAGAACTGATAGGAGTTATGATGTTTGAAACGTTTAAAGCGAAACGCCTCACAGAAAGGGAAGAATGTTTAACCTGTTTCTATGCGTAACCAAAAAAAACCCTGCGGTATATTCTGTAATTTGTCTTGCAGGGAGTGCTGCGATTTGCTGTGAGGGAATGTGGCACCCCGTATTTACCGTCGCCGTCGGCCCGCGCTTCGGCACTCCCGTAGACTACTGCCCTCATCATCCTTCCCGGGGCCCTCTCCACCTGTGGGAAGCAGAACCACCCTTGCTGCGACACCGTCAGCCCCGGAGAACACCTGGCCGCATACCATAGGTGGCGTCACGACAAATTGTCCCAATCACCCCACTTTCCCTTCAATTACGGTACGCCTCGGGGCAACGAAACCGGGAAAAGGCCACCCATGACATCGCCTGACCTGACCATCAACGGTCCAACAGCGAGAGGGATAACCACCTGCCCCGTGGGGTGCTACAAGTGCATATTGATAATCCCTGCCTAACCATCTCTGCATCTACACTGTGTGCAGAATTATTAGGCAAATGAGTATTTTGATCACGATACTTTTTATACATGTTGTCCTACTCCAACCTGTATAGGCTTGAGAGCCAACTACCAATTAAGTAAATCAGGTGATGTGCATCTCTGTAATAAGGAGGGGTGTGGTGTAATGACATCAACACCCTATGTAAGGTGTGCTTAATTATTAGGCAACTTCCTTTCCTTTGGAAAAATGGGTGAGAAGTAGAGATGAGCGATGTTCGAATCGAACCGTTCGCCAATTTCAAATTCAAGTTGTTTTGGGCGGTGTTCGAGTTGTTCGACAAACTCGAACAATTTGCTTCACTTTCGACCGTTCGAGTTACCATTCGATAACGGTTCGATCACCAAAAGCGTAGCTAGCTGGATTTTCACTGTAATACTGTCAGTCACTGTTACTAATGATATTATCAAAAGTAAGCGTATAGTGTGCGGGGGGGATGAGGTTTAAATCAGTGCTGCTGAGGACTGAAAGAATGCCTTTTTTTTCTCCTAACTGCGCGTGCAGTGGGGCGGGCCAGGCTGTCAGCCAATCACAGACACACACACAGCAAAGTGGATTTTTGCCAGACAAGCAAGGGCATGTGTCGTTGGCTGTGCATGTCACATGTCCTTACCCTATAAGACCCGGACATTTTCCCCATCGCCGCCATTATTTCACTGCTGCGGGTGTGTGACAGTCACCGCACCTGCTGCTGCTGCTGTGGGCACTGTAGACTTATACAGTGCAATCTACACATCGGTTTAGGGATTAGGGACTACTTGTAATTTCAGCCCTTTTCAGGGCTAGATTAGAGCAGTTCATAGCCATTTTTGCTAGGCAGGTCTGTGCCAGCGCTGTGCAAGGGTTTATCACAGTGTCTGTCTAAATCAGCTCAAGCAATTCCTTGGGGAATAGTATCATTGTATGGGATAGTCAGTGAGGATTCCCCTGCTGACAAGAAAGCTATACCACCTATGCATTCTACACCACCTCTCCATTTCAGCTACGCAATTTTAAGTGCAAAAGTGTTCAATTTGTTCACAAACAAAATGAGTGGCAAAAGGACAGATGCTGGTGGAAAGGGGAACAGGCGTGTTCGAAAGGGAAAAAAGTTTGTGTCCGTGGGGTAGGTGGTAAAGCAACAGTAACATCTGCTGAAGAAAGCCCATCTTCCAGCAAAAGTAAGATGTCTACTACTTTCCGTGGACAATCTGATATGATCCCTTTGTTGCGGAAACGACCATTTCTACCATAGGTAGATGAGGCACAAAAACAGCAGATGCTTAAATAATTCTCAAGGGCTCCATCAAGTGGCCTCTCCTCCACCTCTACTTCAACATCCCAAAGACTCCAGTCCTCTGAGTTGTCACCCCAATCGCACTTGCTTTCTACCAGCTCTCAAGTCTCCACCCGCCCTGTAGAGTATGGGGTAACAGAGATGGTTGAGTCTGCAGAGCTGTTCAGTCACACTATAGCTTGGGAATCAGAGGTCTGCTCAAAAGCTACAGTGAGTCCAGACCAGGAAATGATCTGCAGTGATGCCCAGACGCTTTGTGAGCAAGATTCAGGCCCAGAGGAAGAAGGTTCTGAGCATAATTTAGACCCTCATTCCCAAACTGTAACTCCTCTTGGTGGAGACAATGAGAAACATGCTGATGACGATGAGACTCAGATACCTGATTGGAATGACAACTTAACTATTCTGTCAGGGCAGGAAGAGGTTGGCTCTGAGGATGAGGGGAGTGCAAACACACAGGGTGATGATGAGGTTGTAGATCCCACAGTCAGGCACTCGATGAGGTCAGCAGAGGTGGTGTAGGAGGATGTGACTGACGACGAGGTTAGCATGCTCCGTCCTGGACACAGACGGAGTACTGGAAGCACGTCAACAACTGCATCCTCAGCCACAACTCTGCCTCTGAGCACAAGTCAGGGTGGCTCTGCAGGTCGCATGGGCTCTAAGCCTTGCCTAGCCTGGTCCTTTTTTGACATTGCAAAGGATCTCTCAACTCATGTCATCTGTAAGATTTGTCCACAATCTCTAAGTAAAGGCCAAAAGCTCACTAGTTTGACTACTTTGTCCATGAACTGTCACATGGATATGAAGCATAAGTCACAGTGGGAAGTTCACTGTGCTACAATGCGGCCTAGCGGAGCGGGCCAACCACCGTCTGCCCCTTCAAGTGCATCCGCGCGCTTTTCATCCACTATGACTTTGGGGACAGCAGTCACACATGCTTTTCAATGTAGACCTTCCACCTCTTTAACCGCAACAGGCAGTGTGATTGGCAGATCGTCAGTTGTTTTGGAAGGGGAAACAGCTGCTGGTGTTAAACTCTCTCAGACATCGAGAGCACCACCTTTGGAAGAAGGCAACATTATGTCTCCGCCTGCACTTTCCTCACAGACCTGCAGTTTTCCAGGGACACCCTACTCAGTGCCGTCACAGCACAGCAGCCAACCATTGGTCCCTCAGATGTGGACAAGTAAAGGACCATTTCCTCCTAGCCATGACAAAGCTAAGAGGTTGACTTTCACCATCTGCAAGCTGTTGGCTACAGAAATCCTGCCTTTCCGCCTGGTGGACACAGAGGATTTTTGAGACCTTATGTCCGTCGCAGTGCTCCAATACCAGATGCCCAGTCGCCACCACTTCTCCAAGAAAGGTGTGCCTGCGCTACACCAGCATGTCGCACACAACATCACCGCTTCCTTGAGAAACTCTGTGTGTGACAGGGTGCATTTCACCACAAATACTTGGACCAGTAAGCATGGACAGGGGCGTTACATGTCGCTGACTGGGCACTGGGTAACTATAGTGAGAGATGGCGAAGGGTCTGCTGTACAAGTCTTGCCGTCCCCACGAGTTGTGCGTCAATCCTCTGGATGTAGAATTTCCTCAACTGTTTCTGCCTCTTTCACCTCGTCTGGGTCCTCCACCTCTGCCCAAAGCCTGTCAGGTCAGGCCACCCGCGTTGTATCTGCGCACAAGGAATCCCGCACACCTCCTTACTATGCTGGCAGCAGAGCTCAATGGCATCAGGCAGTCTTTATGTTGAAATGTCTGGGAAATGTGGTCAGCTCTGGAGACAGCGTTTCGTCAATAGTTGTCTCCACTCAACCTCCAGCCAGGGAAGGCCGTGTGCGACAATGCTGCAAACCTGGGTGCATGTACGGGGGGGCCGTCTGATAATAAAACCCAAAGGAATATCAGACAGTCAGGGTCCACCGTGCAAAGACTCTGCTGCAGACTATGGCAGAGGATAAGGGGTATATAAGTGTGCCACTGTAAATAGTAATAGCACAAGTGCAGAGTGCAATACCTCTGTTAAACTCACAGAGGAATATAATTAGAAAATAAAGCAATTCCTCCCTTACTTGGAGGGTGTGTGGTATGGTCTCTGTTAATGGTCACAGAGACAAAAGCAGTGAGTGTGAAATGGCACCTACCTAGGTCCGTTCCTCTAGCGGTGCCAGGAGACTGACAGCAGCGTAAGCCGCACAAAGCTCCTACCTGCGTTCGCTCCACTAGTGTGCGAGGATACGAACAACTGCCAGACGCAGTATAAGGAACGTTACCCTAGCGTCAACGTCCACTTACGAGTAGAATCACAAGGCCCAGCCGGACCATGTGCCTCAGGCACCTGCCTATGTCCGCTCCACTAAGATGTAAGGATACGAACTGCAGCCGAAGCTGTAAGATATAAGAACACTACCCTGCCGGTAGCGCTCACCTAGCATAGACAGAGAGATGCCTAGAGGGACGTGCACAGAGCGTCTACTCTCATGCATGAACCAAGAGGACTGACCGCCGGGCGGCGTGCGTCAGGGTCTTATATAGACTCTGTGCCTCATCCAAAATGGAGGACACCAGAGCCAATCCGCTGCCAGAATGACAGAAATGACGTCACGCTGGCCTATCACCGAGCAAAGCGTCACAAGCACATGACCAGCGACCAATCGGCATAGAAGGTGTCAGAGACATGTGACCACGTGTCACAAGCACATGACCAGCGGCCAATCAGCTTAGAAGGTGTCAGAGACATGTGACCTCGTGTCAGCGATGATGTCACCCGCACATGTGCAATGGCTCCAAGATAGGACTTAGTCTCCAGCACTTGCACATGTGCAGTAGCAAGAAATCCGAACATAGTCTCCAGTGCAACAGCAACCGTAACAGCGCGGCCCTTTGCCGGGGCAATGTGACACACGTGTCTTGTATGGCTCACGTGTTGAACCTTGTTGTTCAGCAATTTTTAACCCACTATCCCGGCCTAGATGGGCTTCTGCACAGGACTTGGTCACTATGTGCTCACTTCCGCCGTTTACACTCCGCAGCTGAATGACTTGCATCGCTCCAGAAGTCTTTCGACCTGCCGGTTCACCGCCTGAAATTCGATGTGCCGACACGCTGGAATTCGACTCTCCACATGTTGCAGCAACTGTGGCAGCACCGACGAGCCCTGGTGCAATACGTTATGACGTATAGCCTGGGCCAACGAAATGCAGAGGTGGGGCAGATCATGCTGATGGAGTGGTCTCAGATCAAGGACCTTTCTGCACAGTTTCGACATGGCGACAAAGATATTTAGCGCTGACAATGCCATTATCAGCATGACAATACCAGTCATTTACATGCTGGAGCACACGCTAAACACTATTCGAGGTAAGGTGCTGGGACAAGAGGAAGGGGAGGAAGTACAGGAGGATTTCTATGCGGAAGGGATACCAAGATCTACAAGGTCCAGACGTTCAGCATCACAAAGGCGGCAGGCATGGAACGGTGGGGGAGAAGGATTAACAAGGGTGCATGGTAGCAGCCAAACTGTTGTGGAAGGTGCAGGAACCCAGGAAGAAATGGAGGACGAACTGGCGATGGGCGTGCAAGACTCAGCAGATGAGGGAGACCTTGATCACATTTCTGTTGTTCGAGGTTGGGGGGGGGAGAGGGCAGAGGAGAAAAGCATGATTCTCACCTCGCTGCCACCAACACAGCAAGGATTTGGTCCTCCTGGATGCGCAAGACACATGAGCGCCTTCTTGCTGCACTACCTACAACATGACCCTCGGATTGTCAGAATTCGAAGTAATGCTGACTACTGGGTTGCCACACTCTTAGATCCCCGGTACAAGTCAAAATTTGGCGAAATAATTCCTGCCATAGAAAGGGACGCACGTATGCAGTAGTATCAGCAGAAGCTGTTACGCAATCTTAGCTCGGCTTTTCCACTAAACACCAGTGGTGCACAGAGTGAATCTCACAGTTCTAACTTGCCAACCATGGGACTGTCGAGTCATCATCTCTCAAACTGTACCAGCCACACCGTATCTGGTGGTAACAGCAATTTTATGGAATCGTTTAATGAATTTTTTAGACCATCCTTTTCAAGGCCACAAGACACAAAAAGTCTGACACATAGTCAACGCCTGGAGAGGATGATACAGGAGTATCTCCAAATGAACATCGAAGCCATGACTTTGCAACTGGAGTCTTGCTTATTTTGGGCTTTCAATCTGGAAAAATGGCCTGAGCTTGCCACTTACGCCTTGGAGATCTTGTGTCCTGCAGCCAGCATTCTCTCGGAACGTGTCTTCAGTGCTGCTGGGTGTGTGCTGACAGATAAGCGCACACGTCTGTCCACTGATAATGTGGACAGACTAACGTTCATCAAAATGAACAAGTCATGGATCTGCAAGGACTTTTCTGCCCCTGTGTCATCCTGGGTAGAGTAAAGGCTTGTGGATTTTGATTGTGCTTCATGCAAATCAACATGTCAAGTTTGCAACTGGGGGACAATTGATGCCACTTAAGTGGTGTCTGTGGCCCAATTTTTGGAAAAAATGGAGACTCTTGTTGGAGTCCCCTTGCTGTGTTTTACATGATTTTAGAAGGACATGACATGCCTATATCTGTGTCTTCTCCTCCTTTTACTCGTCCAGCTCTTTTCTTTCAGCATGAGTATATGTACTTGTCACTTTTCCATGTGTTTGTTGTGTCTTCTGAGTTGTTTGTCACCTTTTGGACACCTTAAAAGGTGTTTTCTATGTGTTTGTATGTGTTAGTGTTTGCCTGCCATTGTTTTTAATGGGGTTTGAAGGTGTTCATCAAACATTGGTTGAATGTTGGTTGAACCTTCGACGAACACACCCTCCGTTCGACCAACCAAACCAAACTCGAACACTATGGGAGTGACTCATCTCTAGTCAGAAGAGAGATTTGAAGGGTTCTAAAAAGTCCAAAATTGTAATATGTCTTGCAGAGGGATGCAGCAGTCTTGAAATTGCCAAACTTTTGAAACATGATTACCGAACAATCAAGCGTTTCATGGCAAATAGCCAACAGGGTCGCAAGAAGCGTGTTGGGCAAAAAAGGGGCAAAATAGCTGCCCATGAATAGAGGAAAATAAAGTGTGAAGCTGCCAAGATGCCATTTGCCAGCAGTTTGGCCATATTTCAGAGCTGCAACATTACTGGAGTATCAAAAAGCACAAGCTGTGCCATACTCAGGTACATGGCCAAGGTAAGGAAGGCTGAAAAATGACCACCCTTGAACAAAAAACATGAGATAAAACGTGAAGACTGGACCATGAAATATCTTAAGACCGATTTTCAAAGGTTTTATGGACTAATGAAATGAGAGTGACTCTTGATGGGCCAGAAGCTGGATCAGTAAAGGGCAGAGAGCTCCACTCCGACTCAGATGCCAGCAAGGTGGAGGTGGGGTACTGGTATGGGCTGGAATCATCAAAGATGAACTTGTGGGACCTTTTTGGGTTGAGGATGGAGTGAAGCTCAACTCCCAGACCTACTGCCAGTTTCTGGAAGACAACTTCTTCAAGCAGTGGGTACAGGAAGAAGTCATTATTGTTCAAGAAAAACATGATTTTCATGCAGGACAATACTCCATCACAAGCATCCAACTACTCCACAGTGTGGCTGGCCAGTAGAGGTCTAAAAGATGAAAAAATAATGACATGACCCCCTTGTTCACCTGATCTGAACCCCATGGAGAACCCGTGGGCACTTATAAAATGTGAGATCTACAGGTTGGGAAAACAGTAGACCTCTCGGAACAGTGTCTGGGAGGCTGTGGTGGCTGCTACACGCAATGTTGATCATAAACAGATCAAGCAACTGACAGAATCTATGGATGGTAGACTGTTGAGTGTCATCATAAAGAAAGGTGGCTATATTGCACACACACTGCTGAGGGTGCCCCTGTGGTTACCTGATCTGATCTTATGAGGTCCAGGTCACTGCAAGGAAGCACAACCAGCAGTGTGTTTGTGTGTGCGCCTGCAGGGGCTGCTCTCACAATCAATGAGGAACGTTCTGTTCTCCATTGAATGTGCCAGCAGTATGTGATTGACATGAACTACCCTAATTGGATTACAGCGGACCAGGATTAGGGCTTTGACAAGGAAATAAATTGGAAAAGAGGGTGTCTGATCTTTATTGAATAATTTTCTCTTTTTATGTACAATATTTTCAGGTTCATTTTTGGGGAACGTCATGAGACCTCACCATGAATTACGGCCGACCTCTTTTTTTTTTATTAATATTTTTGTTAAAAAAAAGAAATTGGTGAAGGGCTGGAGTCAGGGGCTTTTTGTTCAAATAAACTTTTTATTCTACTTTCAACTACTGGATTAGTAATGGGGGTGTCTGCCAGACGCCTCCCATTACTAATACCAGGGCTTGATGCCAGCTGGAGCTGGCATCAACCCCACATATATTACCCTGTTCGCCACAGCACTAGGGCAACGGGAAGAGCTGGGTCCAGCACCAGAATAGGCGCGTCGAATGGATGCATCCTTCTGGGGTAGCTCCGGGCTGCTATTGGTAGGCTGGAAAGGGCTCTTCCCACCTTAATAATATCAGCCCCCGTTGTCTACTGTAACTTGGGGCAGGTTTAGGAAAATGGAGAGGACCTTACATCATTTTTTTAATAACAAAATTTAAAAAATAAACGTGGGATCCCCTCTATTTGTAATAACCAGACAAGATACAGCAGATATCTGAGGGTTGCAGCCTTCAGCTGCTGCTATTACTGTGCTGGATATAAAAATTGGGGGGGACCCCATGTCATTTTTTTAAATTAAAAAATCAAAATGTTGCAAGCTGGCTATCGCTATTCTATTGAGTTATTCTGTTTTTTCTGTCTATTTTATATGTTCTTTCTTATTTTCTTATTTTATATCTCTCTATCAATTTTATCTGTTCTATCATTTTTCAGGCTTTGCACATCTTTTACACATTAAAACACCGTACATTTCAGTATCATGTATTTTTTATCGCTATCAGTCACACATATGTCACACGGGTGACCATACCGGTGCGTGCAGCTTGGACATGTTTAAACACAGATGTCTGAAATTAGCCTAAAGATGTATAAGGGCTGGGCTTTAACCCCTTACTGGCCTTGTGATTTTCCATTTTTGAGGTTTCATTTCTTCCTCTCTTTCTACCTAGAGCCATTCTCTATCCACATAACCGTGTGAGGGCTTGTTTTTTGACAAATTGTTCTTTTCAGTGACATCATTTATTTTATCATGTGATGCACTGAAAGCTGTAAAAATAATTCATAGAATTCCACAATTGTTTTTTGGGCTGTTTATTTACCATGTTCACTATATGGTAAAAGTGACCTGGCAGTATGATTCCTCAGGTCAGTACGAGATTATAGATACCAAACATGTAGAGTTTTAATTTTATGTAAGTGGTTAAAAGAAATAGAAAAATTTGCAAAAATTGTTTTTTATGGTTTTGTCATCATATTCTGTCACCCATAACGTTCTAATTTTTGCGGTATATGGGAGGGCTTATTTTTTGTGCCGAAAAGCTGACATTTATAACAATATTTTTTGGGGTAGATATGCTGTTTTGATCGCCTCTAAGTGCATTTTATTACAATGTTGCAGCGATCAAAAAAAAAAACAAACCTTAATTCCAGTTTTATGAATTTCTCATGACACTGTTTACCTATTGAAATAATTTTATTTTGATAGATCGTACTTTTATGAACACAGAAAATAGCAACAGAAAGAGGAGATAAAAACTCCTCCAAAAATGTAATATACTCACAGCAAAAAAAGAGGGCAACCAGTCCAGTCAGCCCAGGCCAACACATCTAATGCACCAACAGGATGCAGACAAGCCTCTCAACATGATGGCCACTTCACAGGTGCAAGGTAAATTGCACACTAGTGGCGCGCATAGGGCACTGTTCACACTCGTATGCGCATGGTATCCAGCCAGCAACCTATTATCACGCCCTTACTATTAGGTTAGGCGGGTTACCCGGACAAACCTTTTATTATATTTAATAGTCCCCCTTAGAGGACATGAAGCTGTGATTATCCGATTGCTTGTGCTGTACATAGCAGTGTATAGCAGAAATCACAACCTCCTATGAAAGCCGGCTCACAACCGGCGTTGATAGGAGGATCATAGTGACTGACACGGGTCATCAGCAAATCCTTAGCTGTCATGACAACCCATCAGAATGGCACAATCAAGTCATGGGTGCGCCGCTGGGAGTGGGGAATAACGCGCACCCTACACGTATTAAATCTCACTGTCAGAGATTAACAGTGCAATTTAACAGGCTAACAACCGCATGTGGGACTCCAATCCACACATGGCTATTAGAGACAGATGTCAGCTGATTAAATCAGTGGTTTATATAGTAAAGGTACCGTCACACTAAGCGACGCTCCAGCGATCCCACCTGCAACCTGACCTGGCAGGGATCGCTGGAGCGTTGCTACACGGGTTGCTGGTGAGCTGTCACACAGGCAGATCTCACCAGCAACCAGTGACCAGCCCCCAGCCAGCAGCGACGCGTGGAAGCGATGCTGCGCTTGGTAACTAAGGTAAATATCGGGTAACCAACCTGATATTTACCTTGGTTACCAGCGCACACCGCTTAGCGCTGGCTCCCTGCACTCCTAGCCAGAGTACACATCGGATTAATTACCCGAAGTGTAGTCTGGCTATGTGTGCAGGGAGCAGGGAGCCAGCACTGGCAGCGTGAGAGCGGCGGACGCTGGTAACGAAGGTAAACATCGGGTAACCAAGGAAAGGGCTTCTTGGTTACCCGATATTTACCTTTGTTACCAGCCTCCGCAGAAGCCGGCTCCTGCTCACTGCACATTCAGAATCCATACCAAGCACTCCAAGAGACCATATTAAATCAATATATCAATCTTTATTAACATGATTTAAAAACATAAACACTAGACAATTTACGACATATTAAAAAAATCAACAAAACAGGGTGTAAGATAGAGGGTCCACCATTATTCATTAGTTTATAGTATCACAGAATATTTAATGAAGTTCTCATATGCTTCAATGTTACAAAGCACCTAGATTTATAATAGTGCTTCGTTTAATCTATACATATCAAAATGTGATCAGTATAACCTCTCTGATTCCTCAATATTCCAGGGTTAGGTGTTTATTTCTTTACTGCAATAACCAATGTAACAAATAAGAGGATATACTTTATTTTTCTATTTTAGTTCCACAGGATATTAAATTATAATATAAATTCTAACAGCCTTGAGCACTATATTCATATATACCATGTAACAACCTGTATACTTCCTCTTATTTTTGAGCATTTAAAGAGTAGAATCTCTGCTCATTTAGTATCGCAGTACAATGCAGCAGAGAATGAAATTTGCTGAGATCTATTATATATAAAGAACAAACATCCTATCCATTCCCATGAAAGGAATTAGAAGAGACCTCTCAAGCAAGGGATAAAGCAGACAATCATTTTGATTAATGTTAAAGGCACTTTACCTGGGTGGACCCTCCCCACACCACTCCAACGATCGTTTCAACGTGTCTTCGTCAGGGAGTGATGTGAAGGGGTAGTGGGCAACCCTATATACTTCCCTCACAGCTGTTGTAAATCCAAATAACGAGCACTCCACTTACCGGGCGCTGCTGGCGTTGGTGCGGAAGCCCCCTCCCCCCATCACGAGGCACGGGCACGTCAGAACAGGCGACACAGTCGCCCGCGATGACGCGACCGCATCACGAGGCGGGGGGAACAGGAGCATGCATGCGCGTCGCAGCGTCAGTGCTCGTAATGCTGTGCCTAGAGGGAAAGTCGCCATCTTAATGTATATTAGGGCTTCAACATGGCTGTCGCCTATAACATGATTTATTAATCTGTCCACCAATGCATTTTTAGCAGCGAACTACCGTACAATTCACAGATGTATCATCTAATTCATAGGATAGCATATATATACGCCTATATAGAAGAAAATCCATGTATTTACGTGAATCCATCGGTCATTAGTGAAAATCATGTTTCTCACCATTCACTCATCATTGTGCGTTACGGGTGCCCCAAATACCAAGAGAACCCCTTTACATTAAAAATCAAGTAAGTGGTGTAGCAACGGTACCTCAAATTATAATTTACAACATAAGGGAGGATATTCTCCATATGGTAAATCTTTGTTAATCACAAATAGAGAAGACTTTTATCATAATATGGAATTGTTAAGACTCCAAAAAAGGGGGGCTCCCAAGTGACATAGCAGTTTTTCACAGGATCCAAAAGTGTCATTCATCAACTCTGCATCCATTATGGTCATAACAGACCCTACTATAGGAGATGGTCTGGAGATGGGAGACATAAAGGTGTCTTCCATCTCCATCCATGGCATAGTAATTAAAAATCAGGGTGATCAGTGATATATAATAAATAAGGGAATAATCAATGGAGTATATCACTATAAAGATCATGAAGGATGCTAGAGATGGTGAGCATCATAGTATGACCAATTCGGGTCATAACAAGATCATATGGGGTACCCTGTATAGTCATAGTTCAAGAAGGAGCCATAGTTGGTGTCATTATTCACTGAAGGTGGTACACATAAATAGTGCAGCTATTCATTCAGTCATGCCTAAGGAGTTCCACAGAAGCCCAGAAGGGCTCATCTAAACACAAACGTTGCAAGGGGGGATGATATACATCATATCACCGCCCATTGCCCGTGGTGTAGATATTGAAAACAAGGGTGATCACACAAAGTCATAAAAAGGACATACGGGTATTTTATATAGTCTCAAGCCAGAAAGAAGCAGCAATTAGATGTCATTAGCCACCAAATATGACACATAGGAATAGTATGGCTATTAGTCCAGTCATACCTCGAAAGTTTCACAACAACCCAAAAAGGGTTCATCTAAACACAAACGTTGCAAGGGGAGGTGACATACAAAATATCACCACCCATTGCACATGGTGTAGATATTGGAAAAGAGAATGATCGCATAGAAATAACCTTTACATTCGTACTATCCATCACCAGTCGATATCAAGAACAGGGAAAAGAACAAGAGGGACCATGAAAAATCATACTGTCACAATATGTAGCTGAAAATAGTGCCATCATAATCCCCAATTCGAGATTATCCAAATAGAAATAAATTGATCATAAATATAATCCTATCAGATCCATGGGCATCTCAAAGCAACTCGTGGTCTAATGAAGAGTGGGGAGGACAGCTGTGATCACTATCACCCACTCATATACTATAAGAAGTTCGAAAATCCCCATTGATCATTCAGACCTACGGGCTTCATACTCCTCAAAAGGGTGATCCATTTACATTCCATTTGACCTAATCTCTTAGTTGTATCACCTCTTCTATTGCCCACATGAAGTTTGTCAATGCCCCGGAACTGAAGGCGATGTCCCTGACCTGGATGGAACTCACGAAAATGTTTGGCAATGGGTTTTAGTTTGGAAATTTTCTCGGTTTGATCTGCGGTGACTGTCTCAGCACTTTTTATATCTCTAATATGCTCCAAAATACGAACACGAAATTCTCGTGTAGTCATTCCGACATACAGCTTCCCACATGGACAACATGCCAAATAGATAACATGTGTAGTTCTACAATTGATATGCTGTAAGATTTTATACGTTTTAGTATTGGAAGTATCAGAAAATTCTTGAGTTTTCACCACATACTTACAAGCTGAGCAGTCACCGCATCTCCAAGACCCCCATTTTGGCCCACTTGAACCGAAAATAAAGCGGGACGATTTTGCAACATGATGACTATGTACCAAACATTCTCGGATAGTCTTACTTCTTCTGGCTACAAAACAAGGTTGGTTAGTTACAATTTTACATAAGCTTGGATCTTGTTTCAAGATGGACCAACAACTGGATACAACATCTGTCAACTCAGCCCATCTAGAGTGGTAGGTGGTGATGAAGCGTAAAGCATTGTCAGATGTTTTCTTGCGACGAGAAGTTAGAAGTGCTGATCTCTCTGCATTTTTTTGATCGTTCATAGGCTCTATTGATGTTTTCTTTCTTGTACCCCCGTTGAAGAAATCTTAAACGGAGATCTCCTGCTTGTCTTTCAAAATCCTCCTCCCTGTCGCAGATGCGTCTGGTCCTAATAAATTGGCCAGTCGGTATCGCTCGTATCACATGCGACGGATGAGCTGATTTTGAATGTAAGAGGGAGTTGACACTTGTCTCCTTTCGATGTATACTAGTATGTAAATCTCCCTGATCATCCACCAGGATATCCAGATCCAAAAAAGTAATTCTTGTCTTGCTGACTGAGTATGTCAATTTCACGTTCCACAGGTTGTCATTCAAATATGCCAGGAACTCTTCCAATATGGTTTTGGAGCCCTGCCAAATAAACAGAACGTCATCGATGAATCTCAGCCAGAGTACCACTGAGCCCAAGAACATTGCTTCACTCTTCTGTACAAATTCCCTCTCCCACATTCCCATGAAGAGATTGGCGTAGGACTGTGTCGCCTGTTCTGACGTGCCCGTGCCTCGTGATGGGGGGAGGGGGCTTCCGCACCAACGCCAGCAGCGCCCGGTAAGTGGAGTGCTCGTTATTTGGATTTACAACAGCTGTGAGGGAAGTATATAGGGTTGCCCACTACCCCTTCACATCACTCCCTGACGAAGACACGTTGAAACGATCGTTGGAGTGGTGTGGGGAGGGTCCACCCAGGTAAAGTGCCTTTAACATTAATCAAAATGATTGTCTGCTTTATCCCTTGCTTGAGAGGTCTCTTCTAATTCCTTTCATGGGAATGGATAGGATGTTTGTTCTTTATATATAATAGATCTCAGCAAATTTCATTCTCTGCTGCATTGTACTGCGATACTAAATGAGCAGAGATTCTACTCTTTAAATGCTCAAAAATAAGAGGAAGTATACAGGTTGTTACATGGTATATATGAATATAGTGCTCAAGGCTGTTAGAATTTATATTATAATTTAATATCCTGTGGAACTAAAATAGAAAAATAAAGTATATCCTCTTATTTGTTACATTGGTTATTGCAGTAAAGAAATAAACACCTAACCCTGGAATATTGAGGAATCAGAGAGGTTATACTGATCACATTTTGATATGTATAGATTAAACGAAGCACTATTATAAATCTAGGTGCTTTGTAACATTGAAGCATATGAGAACTTCATTAAATATTCTGTGATACTATAAACTAATGAATAATGGTGGACCCTCTATCTTACACCCTGTTTTGTTGATTTTTTTAATATGTCGTAAATTGTCTAGTGTTTATGTTTTTAAATCATGTTAATAAAGATTGATATATTGATTTAATATGGTCTCTTGGAGTGCTTGGTATGGATTCTGATTGGAAACACTCTGGGACCACATTAGTAGTTTTTTGATAGATGATAACTTCCTTGTGAGTAAAATCACTGCACATTTAGTTGTTGCTGTCTCGCTGTCACACACAGCGATCTGTGCTTCACAGCGGGACAGCAACAACTAAAAAATGGTCCAGGACATTCAGCAACAACCAGTGACCTCACAGCAGGGGCCAGGTTGTTGCTGGATGTCACACACAGCAACATCACTAGCAACATTGCTGTTGCGTCACAAAAGTCGTGCCTCAGCAGCGATGTTGCTAGCGATGTTGCTTAGTGAGACGTGGCCTTGAGTTGCTGTGCTAATAGTATACAGAGTGTGGCTGTTTAGATAAGTGAAAAAGAAACATTAACAGGGAATGAGAAGTACCCACAGGAGCTCACCTTATGAAGTCGTGCGTCCCCGCACAACCTCAGTTGAAAGCCGACCTTTTCCAGTGGAAAAAAATACAGCCGCCCTGTTTCACCGCTGTGAATGCAGTGTGCTCAGCCCGGACCATGTGATAACACACCTCAGCTCAGTCACTGCAAATCCTGTGGTCTCCAAGCTGATTTCTCAGGGTCTTTAGCTAATCCTGTTAGGCTTCACAATCTCCTCTCCAATACAGCAGCTCCAGCTGATCTTTCCATAGGGGAATGTGTATAAGGGACAAAAAAAAAGATATGGTCTATAGGAGCGTTAAAAGGAGAAAGAAGGGGAGGATTCCAAGGATATTAAAAATTCAAACCTTTATTAATAGCCCCTAATATAAGCCACAACGCGTTTCGACAACAAGTGTGTTATCGCCCCTTCTTTCTCCCTTTTAGCACTCCTATAGACCGTATCTTTTTTGTCCCTTGTTTATATAAGTGGACCTGTGTAGGATATATATACTTCTCATGATGTCCTGTATACTGGGTGTAAACCTCAGTATCTATATTATTATATATACACACACCGCACAGTACCACTTATCCTGTCCTGTATACTGGGTGTAATCCTCAGTATCTGTATTATTCTGTACATATACACTGCACAGTACCACTTCTCCTGTCCTGTATACTGGGTGTAATCCTCAGTATCTGTATTATTCTGTATATATATGTGATGCCCTGGACTAGCCAGGTAGTCACAAACACAATATCACACACACCCCCTCCCCTGGATAGTCAACAACAGTCAAACAAAATACTTGTTGTCTCCTCCAGGGTCTGATGTCCACACCAGGTGGGGCGGAGCCAGGTGGTTGGCCCCACCCACCGAGGAGTTCACAGGCCTGGAGGTGGGAAAAAGCAGTTAGTTGAGTTTAGAGTTCAAGTGGAGTGGAGGAGTTTAAGTTTGGAGTTGAAGTAGAGAGGAGGAAAACTGTTGGTGTCTGGGTAGGAGCCCAGGCACTGTCAGCAAGGTTGGCAGACGGTAGTGGCCGTCTGCAGGAGTTGTGCAGGTCAGCGGAACCGTAGGACCGGGGACGGGCGGTGGCCCGCCGGTACCGAGCCGGGGAGCAGATCTGTACCAAGCACAAAGGCAGGGCCATCAGTCCCCGACCAGGCTTTGAGCCGCCGACAACGGTCAAATCAGATAGTGACCAGGACCTCAGGGGTTCCTACACACCCAGGACCCGACAGAAGGCAACCGTCCACACAGTGAGGATAAAAAGCCACCGCCATAGGCTAGAGATCCAAGGGCCAGCGCCTGCGGGCAAAACGGGCTCCTTCGGTATATACACGCCGGGGAGCGGACTACCGTTGGGAAACCATCGGAGTCAATACATTCTACAACGGTGCAGGGAAAGACAGCCATCATCAACCTGTCCGGGGAGAGCAAAGACACACAGCCGGCTGCGGGAACCGTCCATCCAGCCGTTTGGTTTACCAGAACTCTGTGAATCTGTGCCTCAGTGAGTACAACAGTGCCATCCGGCACCGCGCTGCCCTGCAACCCTGCACCACAACCCAACTGCCTCCCCGTACCGCCACCGGGCCCCGGGATCACCAACCCCTACCCACGGAGGGGAAACCAACATCCTAGCTGCTCCATGCCATCGCTCCCGGGATCCCCGTCACCAGCAGCGGTGGTGCCCGCCCATTATCACCACGACCCGTGGGTGGCGTCACAAACTATCTCCCAAAACAAACCACCCCTCTTCACTTGTGGGCGAGGAGCGCGGCTCGAGTCCCCGGGTCCGGCCCATCGCTCGAGCCACCGAGCAGCAGCCCTGCACCGAGCGTAGCGAGCGCGGCCCCTCCGCCCGTGACATATACACTGCACAGTACCACTTCTCCTGTCCTGTATACTGGGTGTAATCCTCAGTGTCTATATTATTCTGTATATATACACTGCACAGTACCACTTCTCCTGTCCTGTATACTGGGTGTAATCCTCAGTATCTGTATTATTCTGTATATATACACTGCACAGTACCACTTCTCCTGTCCTGTATACTGGGTGTAATCCTCAGTATCTATATTATTCTGTATATATACACACTGCACAGTACCACTTCTCCTGTCCTGTATACTGGATGTATTTCTCAGCATCTGTATTATTCTGTATATATACACTGTACAGTACCTCTTCTCCTGTCCTGTATACTTGGTGTAATCCTCAGTATCTCTATTATTCTGTATATATACACTGCACAGTACCACTTCTCCTGTCTTGTATACTGGGTGTAATCCTCAGTATCTATATTATTCTGTATATATACACTGCACAGTACCACTTCTCCTGTCCTGTATACTCGATGTATTTCTCAGCATCTGTATTATTCTGTATATATACACTGTACAGTACCACTTCTCCTGTCCTGTATACTTGGTGTAATCCTCAGTACCTGTATTATTCTGTATATATACACTGTACAGTACCACTTCTCCTGTCCTGTATACTGGGTGTAATTCTCAGTACCTGTATTATTCTGTATATATACACTGCACAGTACCACTTCTCCTTTTTTCCTGTATACTAGGTGTAGTCCTCAATCTCTATTCCAGATGTGGATTCCCTTCCAGAATTGAGTATGCAGACAAGGTTGAGTAATTTGTTGATGAAGGCATGTTCCTAGTAACAACCGCTAGGGTAGAGTCAGACAGCAAAGTCTTCCAAGAGAAAGAGGAATCTGTGCTGGAATTAACACATTGTAAGGACAAAAACCAGCAGGGTGAAATCGCGGAAAAGGAGCCGACCAAGGAAGTAGTGGTGGTGTCCCCTACAATTTCCAAGTGTGAAGCTGATGGTCTGTCAGGTGAAAGCACTATAGAAGATGTAATTCTAGAATTTACTGCAGGAGAAGGAATCCTGAAGAGTGTTGGTGGAGGAAAAATCCACACAGGTCATGACTTTGGCATAGTGGAGTTCTGGTGACCCCTACTTCACCTCTCTTCCCCCACCCTAGTAACTTACCCACTACGAAATAACCACAAACATGAAGCTGGATGAAATGGCCACAGCAGCCTTTATTTAAAACATAACAAAAATAAACATTAATATAGGGGTGTGGTCCTCGAAGCCCATAAGTCTGGTAATTAAAATACCCAAACATTACCTTCCCCCCGAACCAACTTACTCCCAGCCGCAACCACCAACTCGGGAGCACCAATGTAAAAGGGGAGGAGGAAGAGTTAAACCACCACAGACGGGACACTACAATCCATAGCCAGCGCTACCCCAAAATCACCAGACCACCCACCAAACCAAGAAATTAAAGGTTTCCACATCTCCCTGGACCTCAATCCAATTTACACTAACTTCGAGGACCCACCCCAATTGCCACAACGAGAGCACTTTGACCCTCAAATGCTCGAGACCCCGACCCCCCCTGCCAGGCAAAGCCATGACCCTCTCTATACCTTCTTGGATCCCCAAGGACCATAAATCCATCCCCACCGCATTCAGCAAGCCAATAATCCTGATCCACCGCCTCCAACTCAAAATGATGTACAGCCACCCAATCATTCCTTACTACAAAAACAGAGATTGCTCGATTAATCTTAATCCGGGTCTTGTTAAGCCTCTCCACTGACTGCACCTTACGCCACGTCCGTTTCGGGACTACCTCCGACCAGACCGTCCAACGTCCTGGCAGGGATACTTAAACCGAAACAAGTCATGCTTAACATCCCGGATCAGCTCCCGGCCCACCACCATCCTCACATAGTTTCCCCCGACATGCAAAACCAAAATATCAGGGGCACGATCGAGGCGAACCGCCCTATTGACTTCAGGCAACACCCTCACCCAACGCATGCCCCGAAAACCCAACCACCTGATAACCGCTGCATTCCTCGCAAACCCCAGCTGCCTGCTTCCACATGGACATCAACCCGGATCACCGCGCAATGCTCAAACGAGTCACCTAAGATCCACACCAACTGAGGAACTTCTCCTACAAAACAATAACAAAACCATGACAGAACCAAAAAAACAAGCCAGCCACCTTTGCAAGCAAAATGACCCCCCTAATCTACCATACCCTGAGGGCGCACGTAGCCCTGATACCTCCTGGACTCCCAGCGACCAATCCTCCGAACTATCTCAGGACTCAAACCACACACAGCCGCCTCAGTAGCCGCTCCAGTCCTGAAAGGATGCGGTGCATAACAACCGGGATCTAGACCAATGGCCACTACACACCTCTGAAAAATCATCCTGAACTGATAGTTGGATAAAAAGGAACTATCATTATGGCAAAGCAATGGCCCATCCGCCCAAGGCCCCTGCTCCAAAAACTCCTGTGAGCACCCCATCGAACACATCTCCGAACTCAGAACGACCCCAAGCACCAAATGCCTACCCTTGCCGACCTGATCCGTCTGTGACCTCCTAATCCAAAACTCCACCCCTATGTCAAATATAACCACATCCCATGCCTGAACGCCCCCATGTCGACTGACCGTAACCAGCTCCCCCATCCCAAGGGCACCAAAAAACGCAAATGAAAATGCCAACCGAAACAAAAACATCTCAAAGATCGAACTACACACAGAACCATTCCACTTCCGTAGATAGATGAAAATGCTGTTGGCAACGATATACTATTCCTCAATATGTTGTATACACCATAGTATATAGATGGTAAGCCTGGTGATTTTGCCTCAACGCGTTTCCCCATAAACAATGGTTCTTCAGGAGGCGAAGAATACAAACATGGTCTTTCAGAGATCCCTCCATTATAAAAACACAATACATAAAATGTGAAAAAACACAACAGATATATCATTTGCAAATACTTGCCCTAAACAGAAGATGAATGTAATGCCTGCTTTACACGCTTCAATATATCTAACAATCCGTCGTTGGGGTCAAGTTGTAAGTGACGCACATCCTGCATCATTCGTGACGTATTTGCGTGTGACACCTACGTGCAATCAAGATTGAACGAAAATACGGTGATCGCATACACGTCGTTTATTCCTCATACATTGGACATTATGTTGTATGAACCTAGTCAATTGAAACGTGTGACATCCCTCATACGATTTTGGTGTCTGAGGCTATGTGCGCAGGTGTGCGCTCTGCACCGCAGCTTAAAAAAGGTCCGCTTCACAGCGCAGCTGAAAAGCTGCGTTCTGAAGCGCCTCACAATGTCTGTCATTCACTAATCTCTGTCAGTCGGTCACTATCTCTGTCCCTCTCTCTCTGTCCTTGTCAGTCTATCCCTCTTACCCCCTCTCTCATACTCACCGATCCCCGGCCCGGCTCTGCACGGCATTCACACTGCTCCGGCGGCTTTTACTGTTTTGAAAAAGCCGGCCGCCTATTAAACAATATCGTATTCCCTGCTTTCCCCGCCCACCGGCGCCTATGATTGGTTGCAGTGAGACACGCCCCCACACTGAGTGACAGGTGTCACACTGCACCCAATCACAGCAGCCGGTGGGCGTGTCTATACTGTGCAGTGAAATAAATAATTAAATAATTAAAAAAAATGGCGTGCGGTCCCCCAATTTTAAAACCAGCCAGATAAAGCCATACGGCTGAAGGCTGGTATTCTCAGGATGGGGAGCTACACTTTATGGGGAGCCCCCCAGCCTAACAATATCAGCCAACAGCCGCCCAGAATTGCCGCATACATTATATGCGACAGTTCTGGGACTGTACCCGGCTCTTCCCGATTTGCCCTGGTGCGTTGGCAAATCGGGGTAATAAGGAGTTATTGGCAGCCCATAGCTGCCAATAAGTCCTAGATTAATCATGCCAGGCGTCTCCCCGAGATTCCTTCCATGATTAATCTGTAAATTACAGTAAATAAAACACACACACCCGAAAAAATCCTTTATTATAAATAAAAAACACAAACATATACCCTGGTTCACCACTTTAATCAGCCCCAAAAAGCCCTCCATGTCCGGCGTACTCCAGGATGGTCCAGCGTCGCATCCAGCGCTGCTGCATGGAGGTGACCGGAGCTGCAGCACACACCGCCGCTCCGGTCACCTCCACACAGCAACTGAAGACAGCCGCGCGATCAGCTGAGCTGTCACTGAGGTTACCCGCTGTCACTGGATCCAGCGGTGGATGCAGCGGTGGCCGCGGGTAACCTCAGTGACAGCTCAGCTGATCGCGCTACTCACGTCAGTTGCTGCGTGGAGGTGAGAGGAGCGGCGGTGAGTAGCGCGATCAGCTGAGCTGTCACTGAGGTTACCCACGGCCACCGCTGCATCCACCGCTGGATCCAGTGACAGCGGGTAACCTCAGTGACAGCTCAGCTGATCGCGCGGCTGTCTTCAGTTGCTGTGTGGAGGTGACCGGAGCGGCGGTGTGTGCTGCAGCTCCGGTCACCTCCATGCAGCAGCGCTGGATGCGACGCTGGACCATCCTGGAGTACGCCGGACATGGAGGGCTTTTTGGGGCTGATTAAAGTGGTTAACCAGGGTATATGTTTGTGTTTTTTATTTATAATAAAGGATTTTTCGGGTGTGTTTATTTACTGTAATTTACAGATTAATCATGGAGGGTGTCTCATAGACGCCTGACATGATTAATCTAGGACTTATTGGCAGCTATGGGCTGCCAATAACTCCTTATTACCCCGATTTGCCAACGCACCAGGGCAAATCGGGAAGAGCCGGGTACAGTCCCAGAACTGTCACATCTAATGAATGCGGCAATTCTGGGCGGCTGTTGGCTGATATTGTTAGGCTGGGGGGCTCCCCATAATGTGGAGCTCCCCATCCTGAGAATACCAGCCTTCAGCCGTATGGCTTTATCTGGCTGGTATTAAAATTGGGGGGGACCGCACGCCGTTTTTTTTAATTATTTATTTCACTGCACAGTATAGACACGCCCACCGGCTGCTGTGATTCTGTGCAGTGTGACACCTGTCACTCAGCGTGGGGGCGTGTCTCACTGTAACCAATCATAGGCACCGGTGGGCGGGGAAAGCAGGGAATACGAGATTGTTTAATGGGCGGCCGGCTTTTTCAAAACAGTAAAAGCCGCCAGAGCAGTGTGATTGCCGTGCAGCGCCGGGGATCGGGGATCGGTGAGTATATGGGAGAGGGCTTCTCACTTCAGTCACTCAGGGTTTAGCGGTCACCGGTGAGTCCTTCACAGGTGACTGCTAATCAGGGCGCGACGCAGACAGAGCCGCGGCATGACAATGAAGTCGGGTGAGGTTCACCCGAGTTCATTCTGACAGTGCGGCTCTGTCTGTGTCTGCTGTCATCTGCCATTCAGCTCTGCTACATGGCTGTCTGTGTCGGCTGTCAGCGGCCATGTAGCAGAGCTGAATGGCAGATGATATAGTAAAAACGCATCCCTACACATTACACACGCTTGGCAAGTCAATAAATAAATAAAAAAAAAAAAAGGTGCCCAATGCATACGTCACAGAACACATGATCTAAAGGATCGCACATAAAATTGATCAATTTAACATAGACTACTAACGTACGTGTGACAGCAAATGAACGACCTACGTGCAATCTCATTCAATCACATATGCGACCTGGGCGTGTCACATCGCATACGAGATCGCACACCTAATTGTAAGGTGTAAAGCAGGCTTAAGATAATCCACAGATGGACAAAAAGCTTTTAGCTGACTGAACTGCTCGTCGAATCTCAGCCATGCTTGTCCCCTATAGACCCTGTAAGCCTCCCCGATCAATGCCATATAGCAGAAAAGGTGCGAACAATTTTTCGTTGCCTTTTCCCCTATCACACTCACCAAAATTGCAAAAGCTTGCAACCAATCTGTGAAAGTCTGCGGGATCAGCCACCACCGCCGCTTTTCCTCATCCTCCTTTTTATTCTCCTCCTTTTTAGGCTTGCCCAAATTAAATTTTTCCAAAGGCAACAGGGAAAATATTTCGACATATTCGTCCCTCTGAATTTTCTCTCTGACCTCTTTCTTCAAATGCGACCCCAGCGGCCCCTCAAAGCACACGTACACCTCTCCCCGCACCTTATCATCCAAATGAATCCTGTCCTTCTGAGTCTGAAACGAAACTGAAACAGGCTCCACCACCCTGCTGACACCCAACGGGCCCACCGCCGCTACCCCAGCACCTGAGGCCCCCGTACCCAACCATGCAGACACACAACTGTGACGTCCTGTCCTATCAGGTCGTCACAGGATATTGTGCAATCTGCTCTTCTGCATGATGTCCACATCCTCCTTGGTTACGGGTCCCTGGATTTTGGTGTTGCAAAGAACAAGCTAATCAAAATCCTAGACACACTCTGCACCACACCTACCAGACACACCAATGGGTAGCCTGAAGGGAATAGGGCCGCCCAATTGGGGGGTTGGTTAGGGAAGGTCAGGAGTGTTAGGAGCAGTCAGTTGAGTGGTGAGTCTCGTGAGGAGAGGTCGCAAGGGAGTTGTGTGCTGACTCTTGTGAGGAGAGGTCACAAGTCAGTCAGAGGAGGTTAGGAGCTGGGCTCCTTGTTAACACTAGGTGGCAGATGTTGGTCTGGGCCTGGTAGGAGCTGAAACCACAGTCGCAGGGGATCGTGTCAAGGGGCACGGAACTACCGAGGAGGGCAGCCGGCAGCCTTGAGCCATCTCCGGGCAGGGGCAAGGGCATGACGGGGTATGTGGACCCTAGGCCAGGAAGTAGCTTCAAGCGTCCTGGTAAGTCACCCGTCGAGGGCGAAGTCTTCAAGAATCATCCTCCACCCGCTCAAAAATCGGGGTACTAGCGCAACGAGGGGGATAGGACTTTCCCAATACATAGTCTAGAAAATCCCAAGTGTGAACCCTGAGAGCAAGCTCATTCCGTTAGGGATACGGGTGAGTGGGACCCGACTAGTTCTATACTACAGGGGTCAACCAGTAGAGAAGGTGCCAAGGGAAAGGTCACAGGCTAACAAGCAACACCAATGGGCACGGGATCCAGGCGTGCTTCCTCCTTGCTGCAGCGGTGCTCAGAATTTCGGTTTACAAGTTGTCGGTGTCAGCGTTATTGGACTGAGTGAGTACGCAGTGACCCTTTCCTCCCCAATATCATCCCCTATTGCCATCACCGAGCCCCGGGGCATTCCCCTACCCACGGAGGGGTTAAACACCTAGCTGCCATCTCATTTCCACTGGGCGCTCCCAACAGCAGCGGTGGTACTCCACCTTACCACACACCATGGGTGGCGTCACGAACTCTAAACACAAAACCCCCTGTAAATACCCCCTTTTATTTCGAGTGGCCGCATGACCCCTCCCAGGTCTGGAGCCCCCTTGAGCCACTGTGGATCCGGAGCCGAGCAGTCTTGGCTGCTGACGCTGGGGCGGTACATAACTACCCATCGCCCTACCACCCTCCAGATGGGCCAGCAACTGCCTAAATTCAGACAACAATCCACAGCCCCACCTGAACCTGACGCATCCGCCGTCCAACCGACATCGAACTACCCCCAACCTCAGACACCGCCGGACCCGACAAACGATCCTGAACACCAGTAATCAAGGGAGATGAACAAAACATAGATCCATACTCACCGGGCTGCGCAGGAGCTGTGATCCCGCCAGCCGAAAATCCGGAATCACGCCGCCCCGTAGGATCTGCAGTTGGTACGATGCCCTCCAGCCATCCATCCTCTCCTCCCTCGTTTGGCGATGGTAGCCTCGGATTGGCCAGTCCCGGACCCCATCCAGGCGAAGCCCACACCGCTGATCCTGGTACCAGACCGCCAGGCTGCTGATAAGAACCGGGGCCAGCCGACACCGTTCTGCTGTCCTCTGTCCTGGAAGACTTCCGCCCTTGAGGCACCTCTGATGTGGGTAAGCCAGACAGCCCAACAGGTGCAGCCAGCACGGCCTGCCGCCGATCATGGATCCAACAGACGTGAAGTAGCACTAGGTCCCCCCCCCCTCCTTGCAGGCTGAGTCCTACCTGCTGCTGACCTCTGCCACGCTCGTGAAGTCCTCCCGGGGTGGCGGCAGCTCCCACGGCCAGACTGCTCCCCCACCACCGGAAGGTCCCATGAGGGGCTTCCATGCCGCCGCAAAGGCCCTGCCAGTATATCATTAGACAGCCCTGGATCCAGCCGGGGCCTGCAAGCAGGCCGCTCCTGCGCTGCGGAGGATCCCGGCGATCCAGTAGAGAGACGCTCCGGAGGCCGGGACCTGGGTTGTGGACGTTCCCATGCTGTTGGAGAGGCTGTCCCCGTCGCATCAGGTGACGCTCGATCCCACGGTCTGGATCCATGAGGAGGCCGCACCTGTGGCCTGGCTGGAATGGAGGCGAACGCCACAGCACCGCCGCTCAGTATGGCCCATAATTGTTCCTCCAACCACCTAGGAGGGTGGCGCCTGGTGCTTCCGCCCGCAGCTGCTCCATGAGGCCTCCATCAGACGATACAGGTAACTCCATAGCTGGCCAGAAAAGGAGAGTGATGACGTGACAATCCCCAGGGGAAACTGTGAGATGGTGAAACAGCTCCCATTGTTCATGGCCAGAAATATGTACCCGGTTAAAGATGTGCATGGCAAGCCCCTGTATCACCTCACAAGCATGGTTTAGATGTATATATTTGTGTTGCATAAATGTGAACAGTAATTATTGCATGTAACTTTACCACCTGCAGCTGTCAGTAATGATGTGATAATACTTTTATTAGATACAAAAATGTCATTATTCAACCAAAAGAGGCCGCGGTTTCTCAGCACAGATGAAAGACTGCAAAAGGAAGCTCAGATGGGGGCGGAGCTACAAGCTGATAAAAAATGTACATCACAGGAAGTAGAGCAGCAGCCATCTTGGAAGCGGTTGGCAGTTGGCAGTGAATACAGAGACAAAGGACGTGCAGAAGAGGGAAGAGATAATATTTGCGAGTAGAAATCTATCATCTTGATCACAGCTGTGACAGAGTGGAGCAGACCGTGACTGTATGGAGAGGCCTCTCATCTGACTGTGTACTTCAGACATACTGACTGTCCAGAGCAGATCCGGGTCGGTAAGATAAGTAAGGCACACTGCGCCATCGCAGTGGGTAACCGTGCACGCACCTCACATCAGTTTGGCGCCAGAATATTTGAGACTGAGGCAGGGCCTGTAGTTAGTTTAGGTAGGCATTGTAAGCCCTTCAGGCCACACTTACTGCACAATCACCGTTTGGGACCATTGTTTCTACAACTACAACATCTAATTCTTTGCCATTGAGGCTTCTCTGTGGACCACAATGACCTCATACCTGGATGTTGCTAAGACCTATCACAGACTTTAGGCCATAATTGAGCTCATTCAGGAGGGAACTTGTATTGAACAATATACAGTATCTGTTTTTTTTATTTAGGTTTTTATGCTCTTTGCTAAGCAGTCATTGTATATAGTAAGTTGTTTGGTTATTGAAAAAAACCACCATTAATTGAATAAGATCCATAATATCATGAATTTCAATATCTCTAAACCATGATCCCAAAATTTACATTGAAGCCTACAAATGATCACTGGTTATTAATTAACCCATAAATGACAATCCAAATGGACACGTCTTTTTTTGAAAAATTGTATACAAATCTTTATTAACAAAATTAATATTTTTATGAGGGCACACAATATAGATAGACAGTGTTATTTAAAAACATGTGCAAATCACCATATTAAAAACCAACAGGGCAGTGTGGTCAGTCAATAATATCATTCACATGAAACGTAATGCAGCGGTCATGATTATACATCACAGGCTCAATTATCTCTAGAGGGATAGTAATCATCAAATTACAATTGTATAGCAGCTTGAAGTGGTGTTATCCAGTACAATAGGAACTTCAATCCACAAAACATAAGTATCACATCTACACTAGTCCTGACAACCAGCAAAGTAGTGCAATTTATTGGCAATACATATAAAGGTGGTCAATATTTAGCCTCCTTGTTATAAATAATGTAGACAAATTTATCAGCCAAAATTGCAGACATAATTGCGGGTAGTCATGAATCAAACATGATTACATCCAAAAGAGCACATCCCTACAGCCAGCAAGGGTACAGCTGATTGATATACATAGATATAAGTAAATAATACAGCCAAATACATGAATCCATATATGCAGTCAAGGCTGTAACAAATTATTAGCAGACAGTCAAGTATGCACAATTATATGTCAGGATTATAGATAGCATCATGTATCATAGAGTTTAGCATAGGCATTGAGCCAGAAAATGATATAGGCACAGACCCAGAGTTAGAAAGAAATTAAGGTGTTTGTCTGATGATACAGACCCGCTGTAGCCATGGTATCGATCCCGACCACACTGCCCTGCACCTCGACGCGTTTCGCAAGAAAGCTTCGTCCAGGAGGTGCAGAGGCAGTGGGGAAGGCACTTTTTAAGGACACCAGAATGTAACGCACCTGTGTGCATCGGCGCACGCCATCCGGCCAAACCACCATCACCGCGGCTCCCGGCGTCCCGGAAACCAAACCGCGCATGCGCGCGCGGAATGGATCCGATATATCCCTTATGTTGCCCTCACATGATATGGCCGCACCAGCAGCACTGTGGTGCGCGCGCTGTTCGGGTCTCTCCTCCCCTCCCCGTGACTCCTGGCGTCCTATCGGATCCATTCCGCGCGCGCATGCGCGGTTTGGTTTCCGGGACGCCGGGAGCCGCGGTGATGGTGGTTTGGCCGGATGGCGTGCGCCGATGCACACAGGTGCGTTACATTCTGGTGTCCTTAAAAAGTGCCTTCCCCACTGCCTCTGCACCTCCTGGACGAAGCTTTCTTGCGAAACGCGTCGAGGTGCAGGGCAGTGTGGTCGGGATCGATACCATGGCTACAGCGGGTCTGTATCATCAGACAAACACCTTAATTTCTTTCTAACTCTGGGTCTGTGCCTATATCATTTTCTGGCTCAATGCCTATGCTAAACTCTATGATACATGATGCTATCTATAATCCTGACATATAATTGTGCATACTTGACTGTCTGCTAATAATTTGTTACAGCCTTGACTGCATATATGGATTCATGTATTTGGCTGTATTATTTACTTATATCTATGTATATCAATCAGCTGTACCCTTGCTGGCTGTAGGGATGTGCTCTTTTGGATGTAATCATGTTTGATTCATGACTACCCGCAATTATGTCTGCAATTTTGGCTGATAAATTTGTCTACATTATTTATAACAAGGAGGCTAAATATTGACCACCTTTATATGTATTGCCAATAAATTGCACTACTTTGCTGGTTGTCAGGACTAGTGTAGATGTGATACTTATGTTTTGTGGATTGAAGTTTTGATATGGGTAACACTACTTCAAGCTGCTATACAATTGTAATTTGATGATTACTATCCCTCTAGAGATAATTGAGCCTGTGATGTATAATCATGACCGCTGCATTACGTTTCATGTGAATGATATTATTGACTGACCACACTGCCCTGTTGGTTTTTAATATGGTGATTTGCACATGTTTTTAAATAACACTGTCTATCTATATTGTGTGCCCTCATAAAAATATTAATTTTGTTAATAAAGATTTGTATACAATTTTTCAAAAAAAGACGTGTCCATTTGGATTGTCATTTATGGGTTAATTAATAACCAGTGATCATTTGTTTGGTTATTGAACCTTGGGACGGATCCTTCATTAAAGGGCACTATATTTATATTGGGGCAGGGGAATAGTCAATTTGGGGTTAGAGTAAATTTATTTTAAGTTTGTAAACTGTTGTGCTATACTGCGGGCGGCTTGTATTTCACACCCATCCATTTTTTTTGTTTCATGTTTAAGGGTATTAATAGGTAGTTGGTGGTTGAAATATCCGATCATGCCTGTAGGTAACATATAGTGTATATATTGTAGTTGACTCATGTTAAAAGGCGCCACGCTGTATAGCACGAGGGTCTCAGTTTATTCACTGAGTGTTTGTGAATTTTTCCTGAGTGTCTTCCCCTGTTTGATTGTGTTCATATCCAAATTGTAGTAAAGCACTTTTGTTAGTTAATCTGTTTTGGGGCCGTTTATTTCCTGTTCATGACTTCGCTGTATCCTAAACAGCCCACCCCGGTGCACGGCTTACAAAACCGCGGGCCAAAAGATCCCCCCCCAGCTAAACCTTATATACTCTAATGGTCCCTATAACACCACCCCCTCCGCCCTGGTCACCTCCCCCCCTGCCCAAAGTCATGTGGGCCTCTACCCACACTCGGAGGGTGTAGGGGGTTCCAGCCATGTACTTGGTGAGCAGACCGGTGAACCATCCAGTGCTGGTGTGGTTAACAGTGAATACAGCGCCAAAGCTCTAAAAGGAACAGAGTACCGTGCTGAAGGATGTGACATCCTGACAGGAAAAGAAGAGAAAGTTGAAGGTGACACTGCAGAGTCCCAAGAGAAAGTTGAAGGTAATGCAGTGGACAGCTGATGCAGTTGAAGTGGAAAGAACCTCTGAGGAGATGAGGTCTGGACCAGAGGTTTCATCAGGAGCTGAAAGCTTGACTGACCCAGTGGGTATGTCAAGATAAAAGACAAAGATTGACTCAGCTATGAAGAGTAAGGCTATGTGCACACGCTGCGTTTTTATGACACTCCGTTTTTGTGCGTTTTTGGCCGCTAAAAACGCACAAAAACGCACCCGCAGCAAAAAAACGCGGCAAAAAACGCATGCGTTTTTATCGCGTTTTGGTGCGCTTTTGGCTGCGTTTTTGATCTCTGCGTTTTGCTGCGTTTTTCCAATGCATTGCATGGGGGAAAAACGCAGAAAAACGCAGGAAAGAATTGACATGTCCATTTTTTTTAAGCTAAAAAACGCAGCTTAAAAAAATAGTTGTGTGCGGAGAGCAAAAATGAAAACTCAGACTTTGCTGGGGAAGCAAAGTCATGCAGTTTTGAGACCAAAAACGCACCCGAAAAATGCTCAAAAACACACTGTGTGCACATAGCCTAAGAAACCCAAGATCAAAGGCAAAGAGAAACCCAAAGGTTCTGAGGTTGGGGCTGAACCTGAGGAGCGTGTAATTCAAGAGGTGGAGCCTTTGGTAAGGAAAATAAATGAATGTAAAAGACCCAACAAATGGTCTGATGGCCTTGAAGGTAAAAGAACCCGTCCAGTCTTTAAGTGCATAGTATATGTGCCCAAAGACTTAAGAAAAGCCAGTGCCAGTGAGACGGTGCATGAAAATTCAATAAGGCCATAGGAGCCTGTAAAGTGTATTTTGCCCCAGAGGCTAATTGGTTGGTGTTGTGGTCTGTAAGAATATTAAAAAAAGTTTAAAAAAATCTGTGTTATAAAATACATTCATATGGTAGCATAATAGAGGATTATTTTGTACTTGAGGACTTCAGCGAACTAAGTTTTGCCCATTTCTTTGAAGTCCTCAAGTACGATAAAATCCTGTATTATGATACCTTATGAATGTGTTTTATAACACAGATTTTTTTAAACTTTTTTAATCTTCTTTTCCATTTGCTGTGTAATATTGTGTATTTAATTTTTTGTTTACACTATTAATTGTATCCTTATGTTATAAGCAGTTATCCTCTATGACCCGCAGTAGATCTTGAATGACATCTGTGTTGGGGAATTTGCCTGAATCATTATTACAAGACACCATTCAAAATTCCTTATATGGACATTGTATGACCTCTTGCTACAGCCTATGGATACTCTATTATCTCTTTTTGATAACTTATTAATGATATTAACATTTTTTGTACTGTCACTTTAAAATCATGTATACTCTTTTGATTTATGCTTTATCTATTGGAGCAATGCTGCAAGGGGTTAATATATTTCATGCTCAGCCTTTATGATCCGCTGTGCGCCTGTATCCCACCAGGCCCCCTCCTGGTGTGTTTCCCTCGGCATCTCTATGGAGCACGCTGAGCGTCTGCGTTCCTATGGTTACCCGTGGGGGTTGGATGACTTACTTGATGGCCGGGGGCTGTGTATGGGGCGGCGGCTGTGCGATGCGCATGTGCCAATACACGGCCACAATTGGCTGAACGGTTCTGGCAGGTCCTGCAATCTTTGACCAATGCGGTCATGTGACCGCTGATTTAAGGTCCTACACAGGATGAGAGAAGTAAATCTTCCCTGAAAAAGCAACATACCCACACGAAACGCACGTTGGAGGGTCTTTCTTCAGTGGTGGGCACCTTAACTATACAGTAGGGTACTTTTCGGATGGGTAAGCTGACAATGAGCCTTTTTATGTTTAATAATTGTCCAGTGTGACTTAGTTATATATCCGCACAGGGCACGAGGATTCCTCCCGGCGGCCGGAGACGCTCCCGAAGGTGGGTAAGGAGGGCTCCGCTGCCCCGGAGGGTCCCCGAGGGGGCTCCTAGATCTCGTTGTCCCCACGCCGGGGGAGTAGCGTTCCGGTGGTCGCGCCCGCCGAGCGCGCGTCACAGGTACGGGCGTAGGAGCAGGAGCCATAACTGCTCCAGCCCCACAGACTGCCTCCAGCTGCTCCCGCAGCGCGTCCACTCCGATGGCCTCAGAGGCCCCCCACACAAGATCTAACAGCGCAGCTAGCTCAGCCATAACCGGTCAGGGATGCAGCAGCACAGGAGGACACGCTGTCTGTAGGACAAAAGGGGCAGTGACCTCTGCACTGACCCCTTTATACCCAGCACAACACCCCTCCCATAACATATCCCTCACCCAATCCCTTTTCCGACAACCCCACCAATCAAGTAACCCCCACGTACACCTCTGAACTAACACTTAACTCTTTCCTACCCTAACCCTCCCGATCGTCATGGGGCCTGTTCGCCCCTATGGGGCTCACTGCCCATCTTTAATGGTTTAAAGTATTTTTTAAAAGATGTATATTAAAAACGGCAGCGCTCAGGCACTAAATAAGGGAATTATGTGGAGCTGCAGTAGGTCAAAGGAGGGTTGCGTGCAAAACACCCTCTAGATACAAACTAAAGAATAAATAACAAAGACCACTGCGCTACCCACATGGGCATGTAGTTGGAGAAGCTTATAAAAGTGAATCAAGAGGCTCCTAGTGACTTTAACCAAAATATGATGATCTGTATATATACACAGTATGTGCAAAAAGGTCAGATAAATTAAAAGTCAGATTAAATAAAAATGTGAGCAACAATATTCAAAATCAGCAAAATAATTAAATACCTGAAATGGTGAATCTGTGGATGCCTTGTTGACAGGTATGGTGGTTTAATTAGTATACCAGTAGGGCAGCTGATAATGGTTTTGAGAAATAAAGTTCAATAATTTAAGGAATTTTGGGGTCAATTTTTAGGGGTGTTGCAGGGGTTGTCGGCTGAGAAAGTAGGTCGGAGCGGGCCTGGGTCTCCGGCGGGGGCTTGGGTGGGCCCCCTGGTTGGTGTTCCGCCGGTGGTGCCGGCGCGCGAGATGGAAGTACAGGGAGCTGTGTCGGCGGTTGTGGTGGGACAGGCGGACGGCGTAGCGCCTTGGGCGGAGGCGAATAAGGACGTGGAAAAAGAGAAGGAAAAAGAGGACGAGGTTGTGTCGTTGGACGATAGGGCACGGAGTGAAGTTTATGTGTGTTTTGAAAGTCCGTTAGGGGTACATTTGAAAAAGGAAGTGAGGGAAAAGATATGGAAAGGGGAGTATGTGGAAATTTTTTCCCTGCTCCCCTTGGAAAAGTTTAAATTGGACAAAGTGAAGCCAAGTGACTCCAAGAAGGAAAAGGAAGATGAGGAGAAGAGGCGGTATAGGTTGATACCAAGAACTTTTACTAACTGGCTACAGGCATTTGCGGCCAGTGTGATTGGGGAAAAGGAGCCGGAGCATTGCTCCGCCCTTTTCGGTTACATGGATTCCATAGGGGAGGCGTACAGAGTGTACGGTGGTTTAGGGTGACTGAGATATGACGAGCAGTTCCGGCAATGGAAGGCTCTGCGGCCTGGCATCCGGTGGGACCACAAGGATATTTCCTTGTGGATGCAATTAATGACGGCTCCGGCTCAGCCCTTTCGTGGGGTTGCCGGGAGCCCGGGTGCGAGTGGCGGATCCCCGACTGGCCAGAGAAAAGGTGCCTGTTGGCAATTTAATGAAGGGCAATGTAAGTTTGGGGCGTCGTGTCGGTTTAAACACGAGTGTTCCGGTTGTGGAGGTTCCCACTCTTTCGCCAGGTGTTTCAAAAAAGGGAAAGGAAAGGCAGGAGAGTTGTCTGGTAAAGGGAGGATGCAAGTGAGGGTAGAGGTGATGCTTCCCTATTTAAATAGATATCCGGATGTTCGGGCGGCGGAGCTGTTGGCGAAAGGTTTTACTGAGGGTTTTTCGGATTCCGTTTGAATCTGAAGCGCCGGTGTTTCGCCCTGGTAACTTGAGGTCCGCAAAAGAACATCCAGGGGTGGTGAGGGAAAAGCTGCAAAAGGAGGTAGAGTTGGGGAGGATGGCCGGCCCGTTTAAGGACCCGCCGTTCTCCAACTTAAGGATTTCGCCACTGGGGGTGGTACCCAAGAAGGAGCCAAATAAATTTCGGCCCAATCATCATTTGTCTTATCCGGCAGGGTTGTCAGTAAATGATGGGATCTCACCTGAGTTGTCAGCGGTCTGTTATGTATCGTTTGACAAGGCATTAGAGTTAGTGCGGGTAGTTGGGCAAGGGGTCCTGATGGCGAAGGCGGACGTGGAAGCAGCTTTTCGTTTACTTCCTGTGCACCCAGGGAGTCTTCATCTCCTAGGGTGCATGTGGGATGGGGAATACTATGTGGATCGGTGCCTGCCCATGGGTTGTTCCATTTCGTGCGCTTATTTTGAAGCGTTTAGTTCTTTTGTGGAATGGGTAGTCAGAGATGTGGCGGGTGTTCACTCAGTGATACACTATTTGGATGATTTCTTTTGCGTTGGCCCGGCGGGCTCCTCGGTTTGTTCCTTGTTGTTATTTACGTTAGAGCGGATAGCGGGAAGCCTGGGTATTCCGCTGGCTCAGGAAAAAACGGAAGGGCCGGTGACATCTCTGTGTTTCCTGGGCATTGAAATTGATACAGTGGCTATGGAATGCCGATTGCCAGAGGGCAAGCTGCGGGATTTGAAGGCGGCAGTGCAGTTGTTGTACCGGGCTAAGAAGGTGCGGTTGCGGGATTTGCAGTCAGTGCTCGGAAAATTGAATTTCGCCTGTCGCATTATGCCGATGGGGCGAATATTTAATAGGCGATTGGCGAGCGCGACGGTGGGGGTGACAGCTCCGAATCATTTTGTCAGAGTGACAAAGTTGATGAAAGGAGATTTGCTGGTGTGGGATGCGTTTCTCGACCGTTACAATGGACGGACGTTATGGATGAGCAAGGTTTTGTCAAATAGCCAGCTGGAATTGTTTACGGACGCGGCAGGGGCCTCAGGTTTTGAGGCAATCTTTCAGACGCACTGGTGTGTGGGCAAATGGCCACGGCATTGGGTGGAAATGAGGTTGGTAAAGAATTTGGCGCTGCTGGAACTTTTTTTCCCATCATAGTGGCAGTGGAGTTGTGGGAACCCGAATTTGCAGGCAAGAAGCTGTGCATGCATTGTGATAACATGGCGGTGGTGCATTCAATCAATTCCTTGTCGGCAAAATCGCCCCCGGTTGTGGGGTATTTGAGACATTTGGTGTTGCGTTGCTTAGAGCTAAACATTTGTGTGGTGGCGCGGCATGTGCCTGGGGTGCAGAATGAGGTGGCTGATGCACTGTCTCGGTTTCAGTTCCGCAGGTTCAGGAATCTGGTGCCAGGAGCGGACAAGGATGGAGAACTATGCCCAGAATGGCTGTGGGATCTGGCGTCGGTGTAGCATTTGAGGGAATCAGGAGATTGGTGGCTGAGGCTACTTGGTGCCGATACCAGGCTGTGTGGCAGGAATTGGAGGAAGTGGATTTTATGGAGCATGGTTATTCAGGCCGAGTGCTGGGGGTTTTGCATTGATTAGCAGGGATTTTTCAGCAGGTCGGTCTGTTTCGGTGATAGGTTACAAGTTGGCGGCGTTGGCCTTCTTGTTTAAACTGCAATTTTGGATTTTCTGGTGCGGCAGGTGATGAAGGGCTTTCGGAAGGGGGCGCGGTCGCGAGACAGGAGACGGCCAATTGCGTTGCCTTTGTTGGTTCGTTTGGTGGGGTGTTTGGGGGATATATGCTCTTCCGCTTATGAACGAGCCTTGTTTACGGTTGCCTTTGTATTGGCATTCTTTGGGGCTTTTTGCATCGGAGAATTGGTTTGCCCGGCCAGGCATGCAGTAGGCGGACTGTTGTTGGAGGATGTTATGCTTGGGAGGGTTAGAGTTGAGTGCCGGCTGCGTTTTTCAAAGACGGATCAAATAGGTCGCGGACGTCTGGTGGTATTGTTTGAATTGCCAGGGCATCACCTATGCCCAGTGGTTCAGGTGACGGAGTTTTTGAAGGTGCGGGGTGGCTACCCCGTTGTTTTCCTTAAGCATGTGGACGGATCCGCTTTATCGCGATTCCAGTTTATCGCAGTGCTGAAGTTGGCTTTAGTACGGGCGGGGGAGGAACCAAGGGATTACGGGTCCCACTCCTTTAGGATTGGAGCAGCGACCGAAGCGGCTAGGTGGGGGCTTGGTGAGGATTGGTGAGGATTGGATCCGGTGGATTGGGAGATGGGAATCTTCCAGGTTTCGTTTGTATATTAGGCCACACCTGGTTAGGTGATGGTTGGTGACAGGGTTAATTGATTGAGTTAGTGTTTGGTGGGCAGTTTTTCTTGTGCAAGTGTTGTTGTATTCATGGTCTTTATATTTTGTAGGTCCATGCCTCGTGTGGATTCTCGGGCACTCCTTTGTGTTTTGGGGAGCTTTGCGGGCGGATGTTCGTCGGGACGGTCGACAGCTCGGAGTGGCGATGTCGTAAGCCCGTGTGAAATGGCTCGGAATCCGGGGCATGACTTGGGGTAGAGTTCGCCCTGAAGTGGCGTATTATAGTCGTATGGACCGGGAACCTGATGTTCTGATTCTGCATGTGGGGGGTAATGACCTTGGAGTGAGGGCGGCGAGAGAATTAAAAAGGGATATTAAGTTGGACTTGCTTCATTTGTGGAGGGCGTTCCCTGGCATCGTGATTGTGTGGTCCGATATCATAGCCCGGACGCAGTGGCGTTTTGCGAGGTCGGTGGATCGGATCAACAGGGCCTGGGTAAAATTGAATCGAGCGATTGGCAGGTTCGTAGCGCGGAATGGAGGTTTGGTGGTTCGTCATAGGGAGTTGGAGGAGTCCACCGAGCAGTATTTGAGGCGAGATGGGGTCCATCTCACGGATATAGGTTTGGATTTGTGGATGTTAGGTTTGAGGGATGGATTGGAACAAGCATTGGGGGTGTGGAGGGCCCGGGCCAAGAAAGGGGTCACTTGGCCGTTCTGTGGCGGGGTGATAGGTCCGTTCAGAGAGGTTTGGTGTACCGACCATAGGTTGGTTGGTATGAAGCCACTCAGGGGGAGTGGCTTCGATGGGATGGGAACTTGTGGGCAGAGGTCCTGCAGGTTCTGGGGAGGGGTAATTAACGATGGAACGTTAATTACCCCACACCTCGGGTCGGTTGGTCACGGCCGAGGTGGTCCCCTGGGCCGGTTGGAGGTTACGGCCGGGGGATAGGAATGATGGTTGCCCTCTCGGATGGACCTATCAGGTGTCATTTTTGTGGAGAATATGTATATATGTACAGGTTCAGTTGTTAATGGGGTGGCATGTTGAGCCATGAGTTTGGTACATATATATTGTTTAATAAAGCTGTGGCCATTCGGCAATAAAGTCGTTGTCTGTGTCGTTATTTTAAGTATAGTGGTAAGGGAAAGTTTGTCATTGGAGACCCGCTTATCCCTATAGATACGTCATGACAATTTTTATTTTTTTTTCAAATCAGATGCATACATATATAAGTTATAGAAAAAATGGCTGACATATGTGACGCCCTGGGCAAGCCAGGGGTCACAGGTCATTGCACCAACACACCCTACACCCCAGTTAGGCACATCAAAGCTACACAAAATCCTTGTTGCCGTCCTCCAGAGGCTGATGTTCACACCAGGGGGTGGGCCAGGCGGTTGGCTCCGCCCACCGAGGAGTTCACAGCTCTGGAGGCGGGAAAAACCAGCAGAACAGTTAGGGAAGTAAAGGAGTAAACAGCTAAGATGAGCTAAGGAAGTGAAAGTGGTGAAGTGAAGGAAGTAAAGTGGTAAAGGAGGAAAGTAAGAACGGTGACAGTAAGAAAGCCTGAAGTGAGTCCAGCTGAGTGCAGGACAGGGTCAGCAAGGTCAGCAACGGCGGGGACTGTCTGGAGGGGTGACCGTTTGGAAGTTCCTGGAAGGACCGCGGACGGGTGGTGACCCGGCGGTCTGGAGCAGCGTACCAAAGGACAGTCAGCACCAGGGCAGGGGCCTCTCGGACCCCGGCAAGGCTAGGAGTCGCCATCATTTGCCAAATCAGTCAGTGAAGGGGACGTAGATCCCCCAACAACCAAGTCCCGATTGAAGGCAACAGCCCAACCATTATAGTAGAAACACCGCCACCGCCAGGGCACCAGTTTCTCAGGGCCAGCGCCTGCGGGCAAAGAGTAGAGCTCCTCCGGTCCAGCTTGAAGCCGGGGAGCGGGTTACCGGTGGGAACCCATCGCTACCAACACAGAAACAAAGGTGCAAGGAAAAGGGACATCACCGTCACCTATTGGGAGAGCAAGTGCAGCCGTCCGGGGGAACCGTCTATCCAGCCGTGTGGTTTACCGTAAAACTGTGTCAACGTCTCAGGCTGAGTGAGTACCACAGTGCCGCAAGGCACAGCGCTGCCCCCGCGTCCCTGCGCCCACCAGGCCCTGCATCTCCCATCCCATCACCGTACCCCGGGATCACCAACCCCTACCCACGGAGGGGCAACACAACAACTAGCTGCTCCCCCCACCATCACTCCCGGGATCCCCATATAGAGCAGCGGTGGTGAAATCACCACAACCGTGGGTGGCGTCACGGACAATATCCCAACACCCAAATCCCCTTTCACTCCGGCCCACCGCTCGAGCCACCACTGAGCAGCAGCCGCCGGACCCGAGCAGAGGGGTGAGCGTAGTGTGCTGACACCCTCCTTCCCGCCCGCGACACATATATCATACACAATGTTACCTCTGTGATGTAGATCATCCAGTACAGCGTTCAAGCCGGAGGAATCATGACTTTTGCGTAACTTAAAGAGACTGACCCACAATCTAATCACCGCGTCTCTTCCTCCATAATAAATATCCTGTAGTAAAGTCCGGGCCAAGCTTTTTCTGTCATTTTCTAGAGCCTTGTATTTCTAGGACACAAGAAAGATCAAACATAAGGAAACATAATAGTGAAGGGTTAACACAGTTATTCCATGTCGGGCTTCTCTATAACGTGTTGGTCCAGAGAAAGATAAATATATAGAACAGTCAGATGAAATTCCTTCCTGAATCGCTAAAACTCAATTTTCTTAGAGACAGCAGGATGGAGACATGGACTAAATTCCTCCTATAACACAGCGAGCACTTGTATACAGCACCGGCCATTCTTCTCTCACCTCAACATTAGGCATATTTTGGGACTTCAGCTTAGTGAGAAGTGATTGAGGGCTCAGGTTTGGTACAATGTACATCAGATCATCCTGGAAATACTCATATATCATCCTCACTTCATGGTCTTCAAACTGAAAAAGCTGCCGGAGAAACTCCATATCATCATCTAGGAGACACAAGAATGAAAATCCCCATAAACTTGCAGAAGACAGACAGCATTTTATGTAGATAAATTGTTAAAAAAAAAAACTGCTGCTGAATGAAGAAGATCGGCATAGTAATAACTATGGAGACACGAGGGTCAGTGGGTAATCTCACCTGCTGCCCTCATTGTCTTCAGAAAGACCGCAGGGACCTGGGCTCTTCCCACTGAGCATCTGCACTCCTTCCTCGTAGGCAAAACACTACTCAGACAACACAGGGTGAGGGAACCCCACGGAATCCCCCACTTTGGTAAGACTTTATGGCGTTACCAACAGGCAAAAACATATCATACATTTCCTGTCACGTTAGGTATGGGGAAGTACCAAGCGAGCGGTGAAAGGGAAGAGGACCCCTGAGTCTAGGGAAGATGGTGATGAGGAGTCGGACCCCTGACCAAACCAAACTCTGGTCCCTGGGGTCCCTCACCACCCTAGATATGTTTCAAACTTATGCGCCAATCCAGATACCTGACCATTGGTATTCCTAGTGCTGGATGACAAATAGGGAACGGGTGGGATGAGCTCTTCATCAGCTCCAGTAAACGCTAAAGAAAAACACAAGGGGACACGGGGGGAACAAAAGCATGAACTACTTATCCACAGATGACACAGGCAGTAGTTCAGCAATGATACTACAGATGAGAGGAAGCTACCTGCTTGCAACCAGAGCTAGAATATACTGAATAATATCAGCACCAGTCCAAAGAAGATGGGAGTATTTAAACAACAAGAGAATGCTGATGGGTGGAAAGAGGGCTCCGCTGGATCCAAAAGGGGAGAGATGAACCTCCAGCAGGAAAGCTACCTATTACAATGAATACTGACAGCAGGAACAATAGAAAGTCAGGAAGTATTTTGCGCAGCCAAATGCTGTGACCTTCTATGGTGAGAAACCATATCACTGTCTGTCACCCGTGACACACCCGAGACATTCCCAGCAAGAACACATGATAGTACAAGCCACAGACTCTCACCCTTTGGCTGGCTCATCAGGGAATAGAGTTCTCATGATTTGGTGGCTTCCAAAAACAACTATTCCAACCAGCAACAACCTGCTTTTGGTGGGCATCCACTGAAAGGAGATGAAGGCCAGCTTAGGCAGCTGCGTGAGTGTGACGCCCCAGGGGTGCCAATCCTGTTCAGGGACGCCACAGGGCTTGTACAATATGGCAAACAGGTAATGTCAGTTTATTTTTTATAGGTCGTGATGCCACTCACTGCTTGCGGTCAGGGATGTGGTTGACCACCGCTGCAGGTTTTACGAGCGTCTGGGGCTGATGGGGTCTGAAGCCAGATGATGTAGCCTCCCGTGAGTGAGGCAGGCCCCAGGGGCTCGAGTGAGCAGGATAGCGGGTCTCGGAATAACACAAGCTGAGTCCAAAAAGTCTTTCAACTGGTTTTTACTCACTCCAGATGTCGTGGTGAGCTGACCCGGGCGTTGCTGTGATGAACCAGGTAGGACCAGGACTCCTTCGGGCCAGTCTGAGGGTAACCTGTTAGCTCACCTTCCTAGCACTCTGTGTTCGAATAACCCCCTGACGTGGAGTACCATGGGGGTCTATCCAGGGAGTCGCTACTGCCTTTTCTCCCCTGTTTTTGGCCCGTTTGCCGGCAGTGTGGACCAAGTGAGATGGCTCCAGGCTCTGTCCCCTTAAGTGTCCCTGCGTTGCTGCTGAGGCTCGGACTCTGTGTGGTTCGTGAGGTACCTGTAGTTCCCCTCACCGGCAGGTTTATCAGGTCGTTAAACTCGAGTCTGCTCTTGGGACCTGTACCCCGTACGTGCCTAGTCACCGGCAACTCCGTACTGGCTGACCAGGTGACCGTTCTCCCTCGCTAACCGTTACTACCTCGTGCGGGGTATGACTAGTGGCTGCGCGCGTATCTACCTGGCGACCGCCGCTTACCACCACCAGACTGGCTCTCTCTCTCCTTTCCTGACAACCTCTGCACTCTAGCTCCCAGCCCCTCCGCTACACCCCTTGATAAGATTTGAAGGCCAGCCCCCTCCGGAGACTGCCCAAGGGTCCCATCTAATGGTGTGGGAGAACTGGTTACTATGTGTCTGTGCGTACACACCTCGTTCTGGCCCTTAGGATTACCTGGAAGTACTGTCCCAGCATGGGTGCAGTACTCAGTGACGCCTGACCGGGTCAGGGGCGCCACATTCCCCCTTAGTTATCGACAGCACGTCCTCGGGCTGCAAAGATAAGAAACAAAACACAAGTTTTCCCACACAGGAGAGATATTTACATATAAACATGCCAGGTACCATACCACCACCACCCACGAGTCTTTAACCCAAGACCCGAATACGGAGTGATCACCAAACCTTTTGGTGACCTGGTCTCGGTCTGCTCTGCCGTAAACCATTCCGGCGACAGTTCTACTTGTCCTGGTGGCGTAGGGTAGGCCCCATAAACAGGCCTACCTGCTTCGTCTCTTTGTGCTGGAGAGCAGGCCCCATAAACAGGCCTGCCCCCTTGGTGGTGCAGAGCCATGCCCCATCAACACGCACACTCTGGGGTTGGTACCACTGGGGTATCTATGTACACTTCGAGAGTTTGTGGCTATAGCTAGTTCATAGCCTATGGAACATGTAAAGTGCACATAACCTGGTGCTAAGAATATTTGAAGAGTTCACGCAAAACTCCTTGCAGGCACATTTTACTTAAACATTACTTTAACTTTTCTATAAACATTTTAAACTATACTTTTTCTATATTCTAAACAATTTAAATTGACTTCCGCCTTCCAAGGTTAGTGCTTGATACTTCCGTGCACTGACCCTTGGAGGTCGTGTCATGAGCGTCCCCTGCCTGTGGTGACAATGGGGACTTGGTGGAAGCGGTGGGGGTGGAGCTCACTGAGGTCCCCCTTGGACATGGCACCACATCCAAAGCGAACCAGCCTCTCTCCCCCATATGCCGCGTAAACTCCACCACGTCCCCCATGTACAGGTCACTGCCAGGGTGACCTAACTGCAAGTGGGATTGAACGTCCCGCCGGGACACAAAAATCCCCTCTTTTACCCCTACTTCCACAATGAAACCCCACCCCTTACGGCAATTGAACTCCTCCACTACTCCCAGATGGAGGGGACCTAGAGTCCGGGATCCGGCCCGCCGCAGGGACTGCTTTTCTTGCAGGTCCCAGGCCTCCAACTGCTCACTCCCAGAGATGGGCTCCACAAGGGGGCATGGGTGACTGGCTCTCACCCGTCGTCGCTCTGTTTGGGCTTACAATGTTGAGATGGCCCTGGGGTGGGCCTCCTTCTGCAGCGACATCACCTGGTCATCAGCGGACCACCAGGTGAGTGGCGCGCTCTGCATCTCTTCCTCCCTGCTTGAGTTGACTGTGACCTGGTTAAGTTGGGTAGGTGATGGGGTGGCGGTTGCCACTGGCTGCAGGACCTGTTCTCCGTCACTGGCGGAGGGTGCTGTGACCTCTTCCGGTCGGCGGGGGGACAGCAGCGCGGCCTTGGCTTTATCATGGTCTCCCTTTCTTACAGAGGGCACTGCGACCTCTTCCAGTCAGGTACTTGGCAGCTCTGGGGTCGAGCCTTTGGCAGCCGGGCAAGACGGTGGCAGAACTTCAGGGTCCCTCTCCAGCGGAGAGGGTGGTGCGACCGTTTCAGGTCTGGTAAGCGGCAGCTCGAAGACCGGGCCTTTAGCAGCCAGGTGAGCAGAGGACATGGCACCTGGACCCCTCTCCAGCGGAGAGGGTGCTGCGACCACTTCAGGTCGGGACGGCGTGGGCGTCGCACCGGCTTCCGATGGTAGTGCCGACGGGATCAGCATACCAGGTAAGGAAGGGGCAGCATCAGACTCACCCGGAGTCGGGCCGGAGACATCCAGTGGCGGGGTCTCTGTCACTGGTGATGGTTTGGGCTGAGCATGGGCGGCACCTCCAGGCGGGCCCCGCTGCACGGACAGCCGCAGATTTCGGATCGCCACAAGCATTCTGCTTCTCCAGGCGGCTACTTCCAGTTTCCGCTGCTCCTCCATGCGGTCAGCAATCCTCTAAACCTCCGCTTCTAGCTCCTCCGCCGTCATGGGCCTTGACCAGCCCTGCTCTCTCTGATCACCTGTCGACGCCATCTTGCTCCTTCCCTCGCTCATCAGCTTCTTCTCTGGCTTTGGCCTTAGATTCGTTTCTCCTCCCACAGGGCTGGGCATCCCAGCAGTCCGGGGACAGATCAGCCCCCATCTCCTCCTTTATGGGCGGTTACTTCGTCTGCGCGGACTGCAGTCTGTTCAATTGCGCGCTTTCAACGGTGGCAAAATGGTGGCAGTTCAAATTTTTCAATTGGACCGCCGAGACATACTGTCACCCGTCTGAACGGCTCTAGTCCATAATCCTGTTCGTGATGCCAAAAAGATGTAATGCCCCAGGGGTGCCGATCCTGTTCAGGGATGCCACAGGGCTTGTACAATATGGCAAACAGGTAATGTCAGTTTTTTTTATAGGTCATGATGCCACTCACGGCTTGCGGTCAGGGATGTGGATGACCGCCGCTGCAGGTTTTACGAGCGTCTGAGGTTGATGGGGTCTGCAGCCAGATGATGTAGCCTCCCGTGAGTGAGGCCCAGGGGCTCGGGTGAGCAGGATAGCGGGTCTCAGAATAGCACAGGCTGAGTACAAAAAGTCTTTCAACTGGTTTTTACTCACTCCAGATGTTGTGGTGAGCTGACCCGGGCGTTGCTGTAATGAACCAGGTAGGACCATGGCTCCTTCGGGCCGGTCTGAGGGTAACCTGTTAGCTCGCCTTCCTAGCACTCTGTGTTCGAATAACCCCCTGACGTGGAGTACCATGGGGGTCTATCCAGGGAGTCGCTACTGCCTTTTCTCCCCTGTGTTTGGCCCGTTTGCCGGCAGTGTGGACCAAGTGAGATGGCTCCAGGCTCTGTCCCCTTATGGGTCCCTGCGTTGCTGCTGAGGCTCGGACTCTGTGTGGTTGGTGAGGTACCTGTAGTTCCCCTCACCGGCAGGTTTAGCAGGTCATTAAATTGGGAGTCTGCTCTAGGGACCTGTACCCCGTATGTGCCTAGTCACTGGCAACTCCATACTGACTGTCCAGGTGACTGTTCTCCCTCGCTAACCATTACAACCTCGTGCAGGGTCTGACTAGTGGCCGCGCGCGTATCTACCTGGCGACCACTGCTTACCACCACCAGACTGGCTCTCTCCCTCCTTTCCTGACAACCTCTGCACTCTAGCTCCCAGCCCCTCTGCTACACCCCTTGATAAGATTTGAAGGCCAGCCCCCTCCGGAGACTGCCCTAGGGTCCCATCTAATGGTGTGGGAGAACTGGTTGCTATGTGTCTGTGCCTACACACCTCGTTCTGACCCTTAGGATTACCTGGAAGAACTGTCCCAGCAAGGGTGCAGTACTCAGTGACGCCTGACCGGGTCAGGGACGCCACATGAGCATAGCAACATATGTAGCCAGACAACTGAAATGATCCAAACTGGATTCTCCAAGCTAATTTGTGGGCTCAGAGTTGAGCAGTGGAACAGTTCTGTGATCCTCCAGCTGGAAGCGTGGACCCTACGCTGAAGTCTTGTAGAATGATGATGATGGTGACAGGAGCAAGGCCTTTTTTTGTAATAAATTTTTTATTGGTATTTTTCAAACAATACTAACTACATGCTGTAACATTTCCTTTTACACACTTCTTTTGACATATTTATAGTAATTAACCCCTTCACGACCTTGGACGGAAAGATCCGTCATGTTGCCTGGTACTTAAAGACCCATGACGGATCTATCCATCATGGCGAAATCGCGGCACCGGAGCCCCGGTGACTGTGATCGGTTCACATAAACCGCAGATTCGTGAAGGAGGGGACCTGTGCCTGACCTCAGGAGGGGTGGTGCCTCCTCCCCGGACCTACGGAGGCTGTGATTGGTTCAGCGGCGTTCGTCAGCCAATCACAGCCACTGTAATGTTTCAACCATTGAAAGTGGCTGTAACATTGAAATCCAGCCATGGTCAGTGCAGCTGTAGCACTGGCCATTGGTTGGAGCTGGGTGACCTCAGCTGGGTCACCCTCCCCCAGCTCCAGCAGCTCTGATTGGAGAGACCGGCCTTGTGACCGATCTCTCCAATCACCGTGGTCCTGTTGCTGGTGACCGCCCCCCTTACCTTCACTTGTCGGTCCTGAGCATGCCAGTACAGTGAGTGTATACAGTGCAATGGCAGGGCGACAAGCTCCGGTCCCATGCTGTTATGTGACCGGAGCATGGGAACCGGAAATTGCCGCAGTGCCAATGTACTGTATCAAACCGGCGTAAAGCCTCCCGATCCGCCGCCGCCCTCCTCCATCTGCCACCACTCTCCCCGATCTGCTGCCCGCACCCCCACCTCTCACCCCCGTGATAGGCTGCCCGCCCCCTCCCCCTCACCCCCGTGATATGCTCCCCGCTCCCCCCACCTGTCACCCCCCGTGATGTGCGCTCCCTCACCTGTCACCCCTCGTGATGTGCGCTCCCTCACCTGTCACCTCCTGTGATGTGCGCTCCCTCACCTGTCACCCCCCGTGATGTGCGCTCCCTCACCTGTCACCCCCCGTGATGTGCACTCCCTCACCTGTCACCCCCCGTGATGTGCGCTCCCTCACCTGTCACCCCCCGTGATGTGCGCTCCCTCACCTGTCACCCCCCGTGATGTGCGCTCCCTCACCTGTCACCCCCCGTGATGTGCGCTCCCTCACCTGTCACCCCCCGTGATGTGCGCTCCCTCACCTGTCACCCCCCGTGATGTGCGCTCCCTCACCTGTCACCCCCCGTGATGTGCGCTCCCTCACCTGTCACCCCCCGTGATGTGCGCTCCCTCACCTCTCACCCCCGTGATGTGCGCTCCCTCACCTCTCACCCCCGTGATGTGCGCTCCCTCACCTGTCACCCCCGTGATCTGCGCTCCCTCACCTGTCACCCCCCGTGATCTGCGCTCCCTCACCTGTCACCCCCGTGATCTGCGCTCCCTCACCTGTCACCCCCGTGATCTGCTGTCCGCTCTCCCCCCAACTCTCACCCCCATGAACTGTGCTCTGCTCACCTGTCACCCCCGTGATTTGCTGCCCGCTCTCCGCTTACCTGTCACCCCCATGATCTGCGCTCCCTCTCCCACCTCTCACTCTCCCCAATCTGCTGCCTCCTTCATCTCCTGTGATCCTGCTGCCTAGATTCATCCTGTAAGGTAACTATCCCCAATCTCACCTCCCACTCCCACTCCCCTTCCCCCCCATCCTCCGCCGCTCCTGCATCCACTGCGCCCTATCCCAGCCGCCGCCTCACATTCACAGATGCTCCTTTTATATGCCGCTGTTCCCCCCATCTGTTGCCCCCCCATCTGCTGCCCCCCCCCCATCTGCTACCCCCATCTGCTGCCCCCCCATCTGCCACCCCCCAATCTGCTGCTGTTCTGATCCATCCTGTAAGTATTGTTCGTGGCTCTTTTCTAACTATCCCCAATCGCATCTCACACTCCCTCTCCCCCCCCCCCCCTTCCCCACCTGCATTCCGCCAAGTGCTGATCAGCTACATGATTGGCTGATCAGGTACGTAATTGTTGCTCGAGTTTTTGCTTTTTTTTGTGCACCCCAAATAACAAAAAAAAAAAAGAGAAAACTTGAACAATTAGGTACCTGATCAGCAATCGTCCTGCATTTCCATTTAGCTGAATCCTTATTAACTGTAAAGAAATTTTCATATTTGGCTATAAGGGTTGTGACGACATGGACTCTCATGGGTTAAAGTTTCTTAACATTCAGCCAGACGTATTGTTCTTCTGTGTAGTACCTCATGTTTGCTTAGCTATTGTTTCTCCAGACTCTTCCAGTAATCATTGTATTGTAGTTGTGTATTGCTAATGTAATTACCTTAGTAGTCATTGTCTAGTCTGTGCATTCCAGACTACATGTATACCCTCAGTCTTTCTGTGGACATCATTTGGATGAACATTGTCCATGCAGCTTGAGATTCATCCAATGGGAGAGGCGATCTTGTCCAACCAATCGATGAGGACGCAGTGTGTCCAGAGGGAGAGCTGTGGCTATAAGAGAGGACTTCTTTAAGCCACCAGGTTGATGAAGGTTGATGGATCCAGTCTAAGCTCTTAGGAGCTGACTAGAGGATCAGGATACCTTGTGGCTTCAATCTAGGGATTCCGGTTCCGGTTGAGACCATATCCACAGTCTAGGGATTTCGACTCCGGCTGCCAGGATTATATCATACCAGGACTACCTAAGGAGTACACTCAGGTTGGGACAGTTCAGTCACCTGCTATAGACTTTGCAGACCTCAGACAGCTTCCTAAATCTGGCATTATTCCTTTCTCGGTGGGTGCCCGCCAAAAGCGGGGTGCTGCTGGATTGGAGTAAATAGCCCTGGGACCTCTGAGGCATGGACATTCTAATCCCTGGTGAGCCAGCGGAAGGGTGAGACTCTGTTGCCTGTTACATTTGTGTTTTGCTAGTTATGTGTTATGTGCCGTTAATATTTTGGGGATCCAATAAAGTCTAATTATTGTGATTTCCTCACCCTGTGTTGTCTGAGTAGTGTTCCGCCCACGGTTAAGGAGGTCGTGCGTTCAGTTGGGATGAGCCCTGAGCCACACTGTCTTTCTAAAGGCGGTTGGCTCAGCAGACCAGAGCATCCACTGAGCCCTGTGTCTCCACAATTGGTGGCAGCAGTGGGATACTACTCAGCCTGGTTTACCCAGGAGAGCTGCAGAGGACTGGTGTTTGCGGACACCGTCCAGGGCTCAACAACCAGGGAGGCACATAAGCATACCCAGCAGGCTATAGGGGAGGCATTCAGGTTTTAGACGCTGCCATGTCCAACCCCACCAGCTCAGCCATGGGACAAGGACCAGAGAGGAGTTACGACCGCAGCAGTAAATGGATGCTACAGGATCTGTGCCAGAGGCGAAAGATTATCTACTGGAACGCTGAGACTCGGTCGGACTTGATCTAGAAGTTAGTCCGTTGGGATGCCCAGAATGATGCAGAGGACGATGAGGATCCCGCCGATATTGACCCAGAGGATTTAAACTATGTGCCACATCATGGATCTAGTGACAATTAGGAATCAACTTTGTCCAAAATGGCCCAAGCCACAGCGTTGTTGGATGCATTGGGGCCTAGATCCTCAAGAGAAGAGAGGGCTTGGGTTCTGGAATATGTTTATGGGATTCCAGCTGCCGTACTGCTAGCACCAGCCGCTCGAGAAGGATGGTCTCGCTACCCAGCAGAAGCTGCACCAAAACAAAGGACTACAAACAGGGCCAGTGACTTGCCCAATCTATGGCACTGTTATACATGTGGGCGCCATGGACATATAGATAAAGATTGTCTCCAAAACCGAGGCCGCATGCTTGGAGCCCATCTGCCAGCTCAGCCGGTCAAGAGCCAGGGACTATGAGACACTGGTTCCTCCATTACCCTGGTAAGCCCAGTTATTGTTTCCCCAGAAGACCCTTTACCAGATTCCAAATTATCCATTGCCCTGGTGCTCAGACATCCCTCTGGCATGTGTGCAGTTGGACCTAAGGACCGACCAGGGAGAGGTCGAGGTGGAGCTTGTGGACAGCCTCCCCACACCTGATATTTTGGGGACCAACCAGGAAGCGATCGATGTGGGACTTGTGAACAGCCTCCCCATACCTGTCATTGTGGAGACTGACCAGAGCAAGGCTGATGTGGAGCTTATGAACAGCATCCCCACTCCTGTTATTTTGGTGTCTGACCAGGAAGAGGTCCATATGGAGCTTTTGGACAGCCTCCCCACACCTGTTGTTTCGGGGACTAGCCAGGAGGAAGTTGAAGTGGGGTTCATAGATGGCCCCACCAAGCCTGATACGGATACCACTCAGAGGGAAGTGAAAGTGGGGCTTGGGGATTACCTGCTCACACCAGTCATTTTGGAGAATGACCTAGGACAAGGACTATCCAGTCAGTTTGAAGCAGCCATCATCCACTTCCAAGCCAAGCAGGACCCTGATGTGGATCTTTCTAACATCTTTTCCAAGGATAATTCACATTCCCAGTCTCCAGCATCCACTTCTGAGCCAAGAACCGGGAGTAAGCCTAACCACACTGTGGCTATTGACTGGGGAAGATTGATAGTAGAAATGTATGCAAGCCCAACTCATGGACCCCACCTTAGTGCTTGTCCGCAATATGGCTGTTCAACTTGGAGGAGGTAATCAGGGGGAGGTGTATAGATGCGAGCCCCTGTTGCTGACCTCACCATTAAAAAGGACAATGCCATCAAGAGGAGAAGGATGATCGGAAGCCTATCATGTCTGGCTAATATTAAGAAGGGGGAGGAATGTGACGACATGGACTCTCATGGGTTAAAGTTTCTTAACATTCAGCCAGACGTATTGTTCTTTTGTGTAGTACCTCATGTTTGCTTAGCTATTGTTTCTCCAGACTCTTCCAGTAATCATTGTATTGTATTGTAGTTGTGTATTGCTAATGTAATTACCTTAGTAGTCATTGTCTAGTCTGTGCATTCCAGACTACATGTATACCCTCAGTCTTTCTGTGGACATCATTTGGATGAACATTGTCCATGCAGCTTGAGATTCATCCAATGGGAGAGGCGATCTTGTCCAACCAATCGATGAGGACGCAGTGTGCCCAGAGGGAGGGCTGTGGCTATAAGAGAGGATGATGGAAGGCGCGAACCAACCTGTCCGCATGGATGTCAGAAGCCACAACCCAAGAGTTATCCTCCTGCCCATAACCCTTCCATTTCACAAGGTACTGAAGCTGACGCCTACTGCGACGGGAATCCAGAATTTTTTCAACCTCATACTTCAGATCCCCTTGTACCAAAACAGGGTCAGGAGGCGCTGCTGCAGGAACTGCTGGCTCCACATGTTTCTTCAACAAGGACTTATGGAAGACATTGTCAATCTTAAATGACACAGGCAGAGTCAAACGGAAAGATACAGGATTAATAATCTCCGAAATCTTATAAGGTCCAATAAATCTGGTCTTAAATTTAGGAGATGGAACTCTCATAGGAATATTTTTAGACGACAACCACACCATGTCCCCTACTTTAAACCGAGGACCAACAGTCCGACGCCGGTTGGCAAACTTTTGGGCAGTTTCTTGGGACTGAAACAATTTATCCACTACCTGCCCCCAAATCTGCTGCATTCTGTTGACCACCGAATCCACCCCCGGACAGTCAGACGCCTCAAGCTGCCCTGACAGGAACCTAGGGTGATACCCAAAATTGCAGAAAAAGGGGGACACCAATGTGGTAGAGCTAGCTCTATTGTTAAGGGCAAATTCAGCCAAAGGCAAAAACGAAACCCAGTCATCCTGATCCGCAGAAACAAAACACCGTAAATAGGTCTCCAGGGTCTGGTTAGCCCTTTCAGTCTGACCGTTGGTCTGAGGATGAAACGCCGAGGAGAAAGACAGCTGAACACCCAATTTGGAGCAAAAAATCCTACAAAACCTGGATACAAACTGCACCCCTCTGTCAGAAACAATGTTTTTGGGAATACCATGCAAACGAACAACATGTTGGAAAAACAAAGGCACCAACTCTGATGAAGACGGCAACTTAGATAGGGGAACCAAGTGGACCATCTTGGAGAATCTGTCACAGATCACCCAAATCACAGTCATTTTCTGAGAGACGGGAATCTCTGAAACAAAATCCATAGAGATGTGCGTCCAAGGTTTCTTTTTTACAGGCAAAGGCAATAATAGCCCACTAGAACGTGAACAACAAGGCTTGGACCTAGAACAAACTCCACACGACTGCACAAAACGACGGACATCTCGGGACAGGGAAGGTGTAATACTATTGTATGTACTGAGGATTTCGATTGCGTTAGGGCAATGACAACCAGAGACGAGTTCTTGGTGCACAGACGTCTTATAATATGTAACCACAATATGTACACAGAACAGAATATATACAGTAGAACATAAACACAGTAAATACCTGCCGGGTGCGGAGCAAAGGGGAATTCCCGGGACCGCGCACCGGACTCCCCCAGGGAGACCACCAGGAGCGAACCCCTATACAGGGGCTGTCTGGCAATCACCCCAGAAGGCCTAAATGCGTAGCAGCCGGGACACAAAAGGGCAACAGGTATAGTCCAAAAAATGTCCGTACGTGATGTGAGTCCTAGGGTGGTTATGAAACGGAGGGGACCGGGCAGAAGTGCCAACCAGAGACGGCAGACAGAGTCCGAGCACAGCTTGATTAGACAGGTGAAGTCCAGAGCTGGTGTCAGGTGTTTCAACAGGATCCAAACAGCAATCAGGAGATGAGAGCAGCAGGGCAGGAGTACACAGGAAGCAGTATACTCAGGCAACTAGACTAAGCTTAGGGGCGGGCTTTTAAACAGATGAACAGGAAGTAGGGCAACAGAACAGAAAACTCCATGTTAACAAAGGGCAAGATCCTTCAAAAGAAAACTGGAAATCCCAGAACTCTGACAGAAGGCCACCAAAAAGAGCGTCTCACAAGATCCCGAGTACCAAAAATGCCAGGATGACCCGCCAAAACAGAGCAATGAACCTCAGAGACAACTCGGTCTCTCCATTGGTCTGGGACAAACAGTTTCCCTGTAGGACATCTCTCAGGTTTATCCCCCTGAAATTCCGTCAGTGCCAACCACAGATCAGGCGAAATAGCCGAGAAAACTACACCATCATTCAGGATAGTAGACGGTTCGACAACCTCCAAAGAGTCAGTGCAAAAACTCCTGGAAAGGGCATTGGCCTTAACATTCATGGTGCCCGGCAAAAAAGAGACCACAAAATTAAACCGGGTAAAAAACAAAGCCCACCTGGACTGCCGAGGATTCAACCTCTTGGCCGATTCCAGATAGATGAGATTCTTGTGGTCCGTAAGCACCACAACTTGATGCCTAGCCCCTCACATTCAAAGACTGCGGTGATATAGGAAAAACACAATACACAGGTAGATGACAGGATTAGCAAAAGGTGAGGCCCCCGCTGACTAAAATAGGAAAGGACAGGAAAGGGACTGATGGTGGCCAGAGAAAAACCCTGCAAAATACCAACTTCCTGATAGTACAAAAAGGCCCTCAGATCGCACGATCTGAACTCCGTCCTATACCAGGTGCCCTTGTCATACCAATGAACAGAAAACAAGAATCATAACAAAGGCAACAAGCCACAAACACATGGACCCAAAGGAGCTATACCCCACACAGAACTGCAGGGAGTTCCCCAACAAGCCACTGAGGGGGAAAATCCCTGCAAGCAAATAAACTGAAAATAAGCACAGCAAATGACAAACCCAGATAAACAAAAGAACCAGACAATAAATAAAGAGCAAGCACTTATCTGGGGAAGATGTGGTGTAGAGCAGGATTAAGCAGGCTGGAGATACAAAGAACAACTGACATCCAGCAACAGCTTGCAATCAGACCAGGATTTAAATAAGCAGAGAGTTAGCAAAGGAAACACCCACTGCACAACACACCTGGTCCAAGTCCAAACCATTCTTGGCCACCAGAGGGAGCCTCCCAGCAGCCAAAACATAACTAACATTCACAACACCCGCCCCTGTCGTTTGTGCGTCACGGGCAAATCGCTGCCCGTGTCGCACAAAGTCGTTAATCCCCCGTCACACGTACTTACCTGCTGAGCGACCTCGCTGTGGGCGGCGAACATCCTCTTCCTGAAGGGGGAGGGACGTTCGGCGTCACAGCGACGTCACACAGCCGCCGGCCAATAGAAGCGGAAGGGCGAAGATGAGCGGGACGTAAACATCCCGCCCACCTCCTTCCTTCCGCATAGCCGGCGGGTGCCGCGGGACGCAGGTAAACTGTGTTCATCGTTCCCGTGTGGTGTCACACTGAGTGACGTGTGCTGCCACGGGAACGATGAACAACCTGCACCAGGAAAAATAAACAATTTTTTAAAATTAAACGACGAGTACACGACTCATGATTTGTGAGCGATACTGCGTCGCTCGGAGGTGTCACACGAGACGACATCATGTACGATGCCGGATGTGCGTCACGAAAACCGTGACCCCGACGATGCATCGCACGATCAATCATCTCGTGTAAAGCCCGCATTAGTGCACTGCATTTGAGGTAATGTACGGACGAAAGGCTAAGCTTCTTATTGACCTCAATCCATCAGGAAATGACACTGCATGTCATGTCTCTTTCAGATGATGCCAAGCCTGATGGCTAAATACACTCAACCATTCATAAAGGGTACTTCTCACATAGCGAGATCGATAGCGAGATCGCTGCTGAGTCACAGGTTTTGTGACGTACCACTGACCTCATCAGCGATCTCACTGTGTGACACTAAGCAGCGACCTGGCCCCTGCTGTGAAATTGATGATCGTTACACACTGTTCTGGTTCATTTTTTGGTCATCGGGCTCCCGCAGGGCAGGACGCATCGCTGTATTTGACGCTGTGTGACAGGGTCCCAATGACCGCCGAGATCGTTATAAAGGTTGCTACTGCGACCTCTATCGTTACTGCGTCGTTGGTATGGTCTTACTGTGTGACATCTCACCAGCGACCTCCCAGCGACTTACCAGCGATCCTGACCAGGTCGTATCGTGGTCGGAATTGCTGGTACGTTGTTTAGTGTGACGGTACCCTAAAGGTATCCACTCAACTGTAAATACCAACGTCCATTCTGCTCAGGAACACCAAAAGTGTGCCTTTGATCGCCGACACAACAGCAACAAAGAAATCACTGTTGGCACCATTGTTTATATCAAGAATCAACGTCGTATTCATTGCAGGGGTTCAAAGATGGAACCACACTGGGTTGGACCCTAATTAGTTGTGGAATCCCTAACCAAGGGACGAGTAAAACTTAACAATAAGACTGGCAAGATACTAAGCAACACCTACCATGCCGGCAACCTTAAGATTTACCAGGATGAACTGACTTCCCTACCACCCTAGTCCCCTGATGACTATCCCAGTGACTCTGCCACACAAAAACACAAGCAAACCAAGACTTTCAACCCACTACCAAGTTCAGAAATAACGTATCTTACCACCACTTTTGACCTTACGTTTAGTAGGCTGTGTACTTTGGATGCACAAGAGATCTTGGACAACCACGGTATACATATAAAATCAAAGGTAATGAGAACTACTACTTTTGGGCCATCAGCTATATCCTGACAGGAACATAGGATAACTACTCCCTTCTCAGAGCTAAAGTCATTCACCCCATGCAAACTGACTTGTTCAAAAAAACTACAGGGCTACTGTAATCAAGATGTGAATGAATATGTGAACACCTCTGGCATCTCTCGTGATGGTGTCTGGGCAACTGATGCAGAAATCATGGCCACAGCAAATTATTAGTGCTCACTTCAGTTATCCTATTCAGTTATATGTATTTTTTTTTCTGAATGTGAACACAGCTCCGCCCCTTTCGGACATGTTTTTTCCATCTCCTATATAAGAAAGTCCTTAGTTACCCCTCTCCACCCACAGCAGTTTTTAATTGCAATGAGATGACACACAGTTGGGGTCACAGAGCTAGGGACCCCAATATAGAGATATACCTTGACGAGGTCTTGGGGCTCAGTTACATTGATCAATGTGATTGCTAAATATCTCCTTTTTTCCTTATATTCATGGCAGGTATGCAATTCATTATTCACATGTTCAAATTAGCAAGTAGCATTTTTCATTGTATATTCCAATATTTTTCCATATGCTTGAGGCATTATACCATTATCTAAGTTTGATGTGCAGCCTTATCCTTATACATAACAAAAAATCATACTTGGTGCATACAATTTAACTAAATATTTGCTGAAAAATCCACCTTTAATATGCAAATGAGGGCACATTATTGCATACTTGTCATGGCCTATGCCTTGGTGCACTGTTATGCTCTAATATTTGCATATTAAAGCAAGTCCCTTGTCTTAACTGATAGCGGTCTGTTGAAAACAGAGGGAACTCTGAGTGACAGTACAGCTTCGCACACAATGTGGCTACGAGCATGATGTGAGGCGTACATCTTGCCTGTCCGTGAATGCGCCCTGTCCGTGGTCTCCACTCGATGCACCAGGCAGTGTAGTGAGTGAATTCAGGGAGGAGAGCATAATGTCACGTGCACACGCTCTGTTCACTTAAACACCCCCTCATAGAAGCCACTTGGCCAAAGACAGGCCGGAGATAGACATCAGAACGCACCTGTAACCACATTGTGTGTGCGGCCACATTGACATTTTGAGAGCACTGATTTTAGGCAGAGCTCGGTCTTACAAATGCAGCGCTGTCAATCAAGACAATGGACTGGCTTTAATATGCAAAAGTAAGAGCAATGTTACATCAAGGCGCAGGCCACATCAAAAATGCACCAATGCACCCGCATTTGCAAAAAAAAAATTGAAAAAGATTTCTTATTATTAAACTGTATATATTCGCTAAATAAATAATTTAATTGGCATTTTGGAGGTGACAGACGTCCTTTTAATAACATCTTTCTTGCCCGCACATTGTCCTGTGAACACGCACTGCCAATAACAATGCTATTCTATGTGCACAGGACGATCATGTTAGAGATTGCACTGTGCACATGAAAGCGTGGTCACAGGCAGCTAAATAGGCTATTAATCGCTTATTGATCTAATTGATTTAGATGAGCGGTCATTTAAAACCTCCATTTAGTCAATTTATTTAGCCACCCTAGTTACCTCACAGGTCCTGGTATGATAATGACTAGAGATGAGCGAACCTGTTTGGTAAAGGTTCACCAATTTCAAATTTGGTAGGAGCCTGAGGTTGTTCGATTGGGCTGACAAACCCGAGCCCCTCCCCCAAAAGTTGGTAAGGTTTCTTTTTCTTTGTTTTCCTCTGGGTGCGTTTTCAAAAATGCCTTTTTAATAGCATTTTCTACTTTTGGATCAGATTGTGACATGCAGTGTAGGGAAAGGTGGGAGTGCCACATATTGGCACATTTCATGATCGAAATAGGGATTGGTACTTGTAGTGCCTGCTAAGAGTTGCCAGTGAAGCATGTAAATAAGTATTGCTACATATTACTGGCTGCTGAACCATATGCAAAACACAGTCATAGGTCTTGTTACTGGATAGTGCATAGCCTAAAAAAAGGAAGTATCTAAAAATTGGTTCTTGTGGCTGGTGAAAAATCTGCAAATACAGTTATAGGTATTGTTGCTGAAAATGCATGACCTATAAAAATTCCTAGGGAAATATCTAAAAAGGGATTCTGGGCAATTTTAATTGCCTGCTGAAAATTTCATAAACACATTTATAGGTATTGGTAGTAAGCCATGTGTGGCTGAAAACGTTGTTAGGACACTATCTAAAAAATTGTTCTTGCCAATTTTAATTGCCTGGTCAAAATTTTGCAAACACAACTGTCTTTGTTGCTTGTTAGTGCCTGGCCTAAAAAAAGTGGTAAGGAAGTATCTAAAAAGTGTTTCTTTGCAACTTAAATTGCCAGCTCTAAATTACGCAGTGAAATACATGTTTAAGTATTGTTAGTCATGCCTCCTGAAAATTTGCTATTGAACAAGCTAAAAAGGTCTCCTTGGCACTTTACGATGTCTCCTCTAAATGACGCAGTGAACCGTCTTTGTAGGTAGTGGCTCTTTTTAGTGCCTTCCCAATATTGCCAACTCAGCCAGTAACTAAATAATTTATCTTTTGTGTCAGGTGTCTGACAGGTGTGGGCATAGGGTTCATTAACCATGAGTGGAAAATCACAACAAGGTCATCGTGGATGGGGGAATAGGCAGGGTAATGGAGGGGTACCTGTGGGAAGTTCTGTTAGTGAAAGGTCTAGTGAGCACACGCCAGCTCATCCTATCCTAAGAGAAGTGAAAACAACTTCCGTTACTGGACAGCCTACTCCACTAGATTTCTTTGGCAGCCACACAAAATTAAGGTGCTAGAGTGGATGGCAAGTGCTGCATCAAGTGGCCTCTCCTCCTTTTCCTCCACCTCAACATCACACACACTTCATTCCCAAAAAGTGCCACCCCAATTACACTTGTTTGCACCCTCGTCACAAATCTCCAACCGGCAAACTGACTGTGGGGAACAACACATGGGCGAGTCTGCAAAGCTGTTAACACATTCTATCCCATGGGCATCACATCTCCACTCCCAAATATTCCCAGACTGTTGAGGAGGAAAGCATTTGCACAGATGCACAAAATCTTTGTGGGTTGAATCCTGGCTCGGACAAATTAAAGTCCCAGCAAGATCCCGACCCTCGTCAACTGACGTTAACCCCCAGGAATGGAAGTGATAATGATGAGACTCAGATATCGGAAGAGCACGTGTACTGTGTTGTGATGTCAAGTCAGGAAGAGGAAGAGGGGGACAACATAGAGCAAGATGATGAAGTTGTAGATCCCACTTGGTGTGAACCCAGGTGGACGCAGTTTAGTAGCTGAGGAGATGAAGAGGAGGAGGAAGTCGAGGATGTTAAAGTGACAATTCCCGCATAAACATGTAGTGATGCAACAAAATCAGGTTGTCACAGGAGACTGCATCCATCTTTCAGATGCAGGACTCCCTCCTCCTTGTCCTTCCAACACAACCACACACAGGTACAAACACCAGCCACAAAAGCCTAGTCACCCCCCAGGACAATAGGGACACACCAGTGGGCGGGGCCAGGCAGATGGTGATGCCCACCTAGGGGTTCTGAGGTGTTCTGGGAGGGAACAAGTCAGTCTGAGTCAGACAGCCAAACAAGACAGTTTAGTGCTGACAGTGGAAGTGAGAGGAGTGAAGTGGTAGTCAGGGGTTGTAGCTCCCGGACTACCGGACTACCTGAGCTGACTAGGTGGCAGATGGCAAAGAAGGGCTACAGGCAATGGCGATCCGGTTGCGGGAGATCTTAAGTGGACCGGGGCAGGGTTGTAGCCCGCCCGCCGGTACCGACAGCGGGAATCCGGTCCGGAGGCCGTGCACGGTCGGGGTGCCTGGACCCTAGGGCGAGGACAGCTTCAAGCACCTTAATAATAAGCCAGCAGGGGACAAGATTCCAAGTCTTGTCCCACCAGCAGCCCAGTTTTTCACATCAAAACTATTTTCCAGTGAATGCTGCATTTCCATCTGGTGGATACAGAGGGTTTCCAAAGCTTGATAGCCATCGCAGTCCCCCAGTACAAGTTGCCCAGTCACCATGACTTCTCTAATAAAGCTGTGCCTGTGCTACACCATTATATCGCAGCAAAGATTATCTTTTCTTTGAAAAACTCTGTCTCCCAGGGTGCATTTGACCACTGACACCTGGACAAGCAAGCATGGCCAGGGGCGTTACATCTCGCTGACTAGGCACTGGGTCACTCTGGTGGCTATAGGGGCAGGTGGGGATGAAGCTGCTTCCCAAGTGTTCAAAATCCCAAGCCTTCTGGATCCTCAATCTCTCACCTTAATGTAAAATGCATTCACAGAGTGCAGAGAGAATCCGCCCCACCTCCGAACAGCTCAGCCAGGGCTCAACGCAATCAGGCAGTGCTGAAATTGATCAGCATTGTAGAATGCAGTCACACAGCTGCAGAGTTGTGGACCGCTATACGGGCAGGGTGAACCTAGAGCTAGGGAAGGCAGTGTGCGACAATGGTGAAGCCTGGTGTTAGCAGCCTGTGACGCTCTGACAAGTCACACATAGGCCCCTGCATAACACCTTCCCTCACCTAGGTGACACACAGCCAACCAGAAAACCGTAGTCACCTCCCCAGGGAAGGACAGACACACCAGTGGGCGGGACTAGATGGAAGGAAACGCCCACCTAGGGGTCTGGAGAGCCCGGGGGTAGGAGAGAGAGGAGTGTAGAAGTGTGTAGAGAAGGAGTAAGGAGTGAAGCCCAGGCCTCTGCTATAGGCCTGAGGCTGAACTGAAAGGTGTCTGGGTCGGAGCCCGGACACATTGGCTAGGAGGCAGATGGTGGGCCCGTAGCTAGCAGGAGATGGGAAGATGGCTCGGCAGATCCGAGGTGGACCGGGACAGGGTTGGAGCCCGCCAGTACCGACACCGGAGACCCGACCAGAAAATGTTCACAGAAGGGGTACTCGGACCCTGAAGCCAGGACCGGAACCAACGGCCTAGCTAATTAACCATTAAAAAAATAATTAAGAATTTAAATTAAAAATTAAATTAAAATTTAAATTTTTATTAATTTTTAATAAATAAAAAAATAAATAAATAATTAAAAAAAAAAAAAAAAATAAAAAAATATTAATATTACCGGGAGCGGACTCCCCGAGTTCCCATCCGGGAAGTCCCCAACACTACAGTACAGTGCAGAGGGAAGAGAGACGAACCACCAGCTCGGGTGGGGGACCAGAATATATCCGGCCGCGGCAGCCGGCCACCATCACCTTGGTTACTCAAAGGACTTGTCTGACTTTTTTCAACGTGAGTAATCTGAGACTCCCTGGTCTGACTAGGCGCACCGGTTCCTGCCATCACCATCCCCGGCACCAAGTCACCGGGTCCCGGGGCCACCATCCCAACCCATGGAGGGGTTAACAACAAGCTGCCATCCCAACGCCCTGGGTGTCCCACAACAGCAGCGGTAGTGCCACACCTCACTACACACCGTGGGTGGCGTCACAGACAGTTTACTACCATCCCCGTACAAATACGTCCCCTTTTAGTCAGAGTGTCCGCGTGACCCCCGGGTCTGGCAGGATCCCTCGAGCCGCACCATAGATCCAGATCCGAGCAGCGCCGGCTGCTGGCACGAGGGCGGCACACCTCAATTTCTGGCATCACGAAAAGGATACGTACCCGTTCACTTACCTGGTGAAAGTACGCCTTGTTTTCGACTGTCATCGGTGCTCCGCTGCAAAATTTTGGAAAACCACCATTTTAACCGCCATTTTTAGGCGCGAAAAAGGACAAACCAGCGTCTTCTTCCCCGAGAAAGGGCGCAAAGCCGAAGCTCCGCCCCCTGGGATCACGGCCGGAAGGAGGACCCTGAGGCCGAAATCGAAACTTAGGAGTGGAGCGAAAAAGAGAGTTCTCGCAAAAGACTAAGGGGGGCGGGCAGAGAAGCTGCGGCATATGACCCGAAGGGATAAAGGGCAGTGACGCCAGGACTCTGCCATCTTATGTTCCTGGATACCAAGTGGAAGGATGTCCGACCGGTCCGGTGACCCGAAGATGGAGGGACCTGCTCCCGGGACTGCTGACTGGGTTGAAGCCCAGACAGATCGGATGTTCTGCAAGATCCAGGCCCAGGCTAATTTCTTGCTAAAAAGATGGACGGCTGAGATGAGGGATCTGGCTGCGGACGTTCGGGCCCGCGAAGTGGAGGAGCGAGTAAGCGACCCAAGCCCCTATGTCCCACCAGGACCAGCCCACCAGGCTGAGGAGCTCGGTCTGCCCCCGTCCGCCACGTCGCCTCCCTCGCTACCCGCACCTGCAGCTGAAGCCCCGCTCGGTCCGCTGCCCCAATCAACGGCAGTGGAGCCCGTTCCATTTGCTAGCGAGGCCCCAGTCATGGAACCCTCGGGCCATGAGCATGCCACCACTCCGGCACCCGTATCAGCCCCGCGCCAGTCCAAGGCCCGAAAGACATCCTCTCCAGTCTCGAGCCCAGGCCGCGCCGAAGATGACGTCACCTCCAGTCACGAGGATGGCCGCATGTCTGACGAGACCGGCCCCGGCAGTCCGCCCGGCTGCATCGGAGGCAGAGCCGACCCGGAAGACAACCCCGGCAGCGAATCCCTGAATCAGCCCATACCCAGTCCAGGCTGTGGAGCAGCCAGTGTATACCTGCCAGGAAGCGGAGCAAGCTATGGAACGGAACTCTCAACCAAGAGTGGAACCGGGGGTGGCCGGCAGTGAGAGCCTCTGCATGAGCCGTGCTCCCGAGCAGGGGGAGAGCCTGAGGATTGCGCTCCATATTGGGAGCGGCAGCAGAGGCAATAGCGGGAGGAGATTGCAGCCCAGGAAAAGAGGAAGGCTGAGGTGTTATCATGAACATACCTAGAAATGGATCACCTCCGGCAATCCACAGCCCCACACCTGCCCACAGGACACCCGGACCTTGACCTGGAGCCCGGAGTGCTGGTTACACACACCTCGGCATTGTGGGGAGAGAGGATGGTTCGCACTCAACGTTCGGAAGTGGGTGAATGTGAAATGAAAGATGTGTCCATATTCTCCTTCACCCTCTACATTGCCTGAAAATGAGTAGGTAGCAGCTTCCCGGCTACCTTAGTTATGTGTCCCCGTTGCGACCGTTCTGCAGTTACACCGTTTTAAACATGGACCAAGGCCGTGAACTGGCAGGCCAACCCAAGAACTATTGGGCCTTGTAAATAATTACCAACAACAAAGGAGAAGCCCTGCGTCACTGAATAGATAGGTGCTCTGAGGTAAAATATATACGGAAGAAAAAGTAACCCCGGCACACTACCACTCCCAAAAAGGCAATAATGCAGCAATTTGTATGCAAAATTTTTTTTTTATTGATCAAGTTTGTTCAGTATTCATTATATGTGCTTGGTCCAAAAACAAATGACGTTTCGGCCGGAGGCCTTCGTCAGCATGGACTTTTATCTGATAGTGGTAAAAAACAACACAAATCAATATCACATATACATTTCAAAACAATGTACAAAAATATCCAACATCTCCAATCCAAGTAGACAAGGATAATTCATACAAGGTAGAGATACCATGGGAGGCATATATAGGAACAAGGGTATCATCTGCCAACAGAGGTCATATAAGTCAAAATTCATTAGAATATTTAGTGTTTTTTGGGGAAGAAAAAGAGATCTTAGGATAAAATAACTATTCGCAAAGTTACCACTAGGAGTGAGGATGTGCGAGCGGCTGAGTAAATGGAAGACCGACCATGCAAAGAGTCAAGAGGAAAAAAGAATAGTAGAAATAAAATAGACAATGAATTAATGGAAAAAACAGAGAGAGAGGGGAGAGAGAGGAAAGGTGAATAGTAAAAAGCAGAGGGAGAAAATAAAGAGCAGGAATGAAGTGGGAGAAAAGATGATAAGAGCAGGAGCGCAGAAGGTAACGTAGGACACTCACCATGTACTTTTAGATACAAGTGGAGACATATGGCAGTTGCGACTTAACTGCCACCTTAAACTTTACACACTGCAACATCGCAAACGACATCGCTGTAACGTCACCGGTTTTGTGACGTAATAGCGACCTCCCCAGCGACATTGCAGTGTTTGAAACACATCAGCGACCTGGCCCCTGCTGTGAAGTTGCTGATCGCTACAAATCGTTCAGGACCATTCTTTAGTCCTTTGTTTCCCGCTGTGCAGCATGATCGCTAGAAAGTCTCAGTGTGTAAAGGGGACTTAAATGTGCAGGCAGCAGGAGCCGGCTTCTGCGGACACTGGTAACCACGGTAAACATCGGGTAACCAAGAAGCCCTGTCCTTGGTTACCCGATATTTACCTTCGTTACCAGCTTCCGCCGCTCTCACTGTCAGTGCCGGCTCCTGCTCCTTGCACGTGTAGCAGAGTACACATCGGGTAATTTACCCCATGTGTGCTGTAACTAGGAGAGCAGGGAGCCAGCGCTAAGCAGTGTGCGCTGCTCCCTGCTCTCTGCACGTGTAGCTACAGCACACATCGGGTAATTAACCCAATGTGTACTGTAGCTAGGAGAGCAGGGAGCCAGCGCTAAGTAGTGTGCGCGGCTCCTGCTCTGTGCACATGTAGCTGCAGCACACATCGGGTAATTAACCCGATGTGTACAGTAGCTAGGAGAGCAGGGAGCCAGCGCTAAGCAGTGTGCGCTGCTCCTGCTCTCTGCACGTGTAGCTGCGTGCGCTGGTAACCAAGGTAAATATCGGGTTGGTTACCCGATATTTACCTTAGTTACCAAGCGCAGCATCGCTTCAGTGCGTCGCTGCTGGCTGGGGGCTGGTCACTGGTTGCTGGTGAGATCTGCCTGTGTGACAGCTCACCAGCAACCCGTGTAGCGATGCTCCAGCGATCCCTGCCAGGTCAGGTTGCTGGTGGGATCGCTGGAGCGTCTGACTGTGTGACCTCTCACCAGCAACCTCCTAGCAACTTACCAGCGATCCCTATCAGGTTGTATCGTTGTTGGGATCGCTGGTAAGTTGTTTAGTGTGACGGTACCTTAAAGGTTTGTAATTTTGGTGCAAACCTCTATTTAAAGATCAGATGAAATATAGCACAGGCAGAAGCTCATGGACCTGTACTGAGACGTCCGGTCAGTGTTGGGATTTTTCCAGGAGTTCTCTGTCTATGTCATGCTTCTCTGATTCTTAATGTTCCAGGCAGATGATGTTCAAAGCTCCTTGGTGATGTAAGTATTTAACTGTACTTACCATTTGTATGTTGAATATACAAAAGTGTACGCAATATCATATTTTTCCTTTGAGTTTGTATTTGATATTAACCTTTTTAATAAAATTACTTAATTACCTTCTTTAACCCCTTCATGACCATGGACGGATCTTTCCGTCATGGCATAATCGCGGCACCGGAGCCTCCGGTGACTGCGAAAAGTTAGCATAAACCGCAGATTTGGGGAGGAGGGGACCTGTACCTGACCTCAGGAGGGGTGGTGCCTCCTCCCCGGACCTACGGAGGCTGTCATTGGCTGACGAACGCCGCTCAACCAATCACAGCCACTGTAATGTTCCAGCCATTTAAAATGACTGAAACATTGAAATCCAGCCCTGAGCAGTGCAGCTGTAGCACTGGCCATTGGCTGGAGCTGGGTGACCTCACTGGATCACCCTCCCCCAGTTCCAGCAGCTCTGATTGGAGAGATCGGCCTTGTGACCGATCTCTCCAATCACCATGGACCTGTTGCCGGTGACCGCCCCCGTCACCGTCACTTGTCGTCCCTGCAGCATGCCAGCACAGTGAGTGTATACAGTGCAATGGCAGGGTGACAAGCTCCGGTCCCATGCTGTTATGTGACCGGAGCATGGGACCCGGAAGTTGCCGCGCTGCCATTGCACTGTATGAAACCGGCGAAAAGCCTCCCGATCCGCCGCTGCCCTCCGCGATCTGCCACCTGTCTCCCCGATCTGCTGCCCGCACCCCCACCCCTCGTATCTGCTGCCCGCACCTCGTGATCTGCTGCCCGCACCCCCACATCTCCCGATCCGCCACTGCCCGTCTCCCCGATCTGCTGCCCGCACCCCCACCCCTCGTATCTGCTGCCCGTCCCTCGTGAACTGCTGCCCGCACCCCCACTCATCCCGATCCGCCGCTGCCCTCCGCGATCTGCCACCTGTCTCCCCGATCTGCTGCCCGCACCCTCACCCCTCGTGATCTGCTGCCCGCACCCTCACCCCTCGTGATCTGCTGCCCGCACCCCCACCCCTCCCGATCCGCCGCTGCCCTCCTCCATCTGCCACAGTGTCACCGCTCTCCCCGATCTGCTGCCCGGCCCCTCCCCCTCGTGATCAGCTGCCCGCCCCCTCTCCTCCGTTATGTGCTGCGCACCCCCTCTCCTCTGTTATGTGCTGCGCCCCCCCTCTCCTCCGTTATGCGCTGCGCGCCCCCTCTCCTCCGTTATGCGCTGCGCGCCCCCTCTCCTCCGTTATGCGCTGCGCGCCCCCTCTCCTCAGTTATGCGCTGCGCGCCACTCCCCCTCGTGATCGGCTGGCGCCCCCTCCCCTCCGTGATGTGCTGCCCACTCCCCCCCACCTCTCACCCCCGTGATCGGCTACCCGCCCCCTCCCCTGTCACCCCCGTGATGTGTGCTCCCTCCCCTGTCACCCCGTGATGTGTGCTCCCTCCCCTGTCACCCCCGTAATCTGTGCTCTTTCCCTTGTCACTCCCGTGATCTGTGCTCCCTCCCCTGTCACCCCCGTGATGTGTGCTCCCTCCCCTGTCACCCCCGTGATGTGTGCTCCCTCCCCTGTCACCCCCATGATCTGCTGTCTGCTCTCCCACCACCTCTCACCCCCGTGATCTGTGCTCCCTCACCTCTCACCCCCGTGATCTGTGCTCCCTCACCTCTCACCCCCGTGATCTGTGCTCCCTCACCTCTCACCCCCGTGATCTGTGCTCCCTCACCTCTCACCCCCGTGATCTGTGCTCCCTCACCTCTCACCCCCGTGATCTGTGCTCCCTCACCTCTCACCCCCATGATCTGTGCTCCCTCACCTCTCACCCTCATGATCTGTGCTCCGCTCACCTGTCACCCCCATGATCTGTGCTCCCTCTCCCACCTCTCACCCTCCCCGATCTGCTGCCTCCTTCATCTCCTGTGATCCTGCTGCCTAGATCCATCCTGTAAGGTAACTATCCCCAATCTCACCTCCCACTCCCCATCCCCCCCTTCACCCCATCCTCTGCCGCTCCTGCATCCACTGCGCCCTCTCCCATCCGCCTCCAACCTATCCCAGCCGCCTCCACCCTATCCCAGGGGCCTCCGTCTCACAATCACAGATGCTCCCTTTATATGCCGCTGCCCCCCCATCTGCCACCCCCCAATCTGCTGCTGTTCTGATCCATCCTGTAAGTATTGTTCGTGGCTCTTTTCTAACTATCCCCAATCGCATCTCCCACTCCCTCCCCTCCCTCCTCCTCCCCCACCTGCTTGCCGCCAAGTGCTGATCAGCTACGTGATTGGCTGATCAGGTATGTAATTGTTGCTCTAGTTTTTGCTTTTTTTGTGCACCCCAAATAAAAAAAGAAAAAAAAAAAAAACTTGAACAATTAGGTACCTGATCAGCAATCGTCCTGCAGGACTTCTTTTTTCCATCCCACCTAGTCCCCCCCCCCTTTTTTGCAGAACATTCGTGCGTGCGCCCTGTTTTTTTTTTCTATGCCATGGGGGGTCTAGTTTCCAAAATGGGGTCACATGTGGGAGAGCTCCACTGTTTCGACACCTCAGGGGGGTCTCCAAACACAACATGGAATACGCTAATTATCCCAGACAATTTTGCGTTTGAAAAGTCAAATGACGCTCCTTGCATTCCGAGCCCTGCTGTGCGCCCAAACATTTGATTTCCACCACATATGAGGTATCTGTGTACTCAGGAGAAATTGCACCATACATTTTACGGTGGAATTTTTCCTGATACCCTTGTGAAAAAAAAAGCTACCTGGTTGAAGTTACAATTTTGTGGTAAAAATTTTTTTTATTATTTTCACGGCTCAACTCTATTAACTTTTGTGAAGCCCCCAGAGGATCAAAGTGCTCAATAAACATCTAGATAAATTCCATGAGGGGTCTAGTTTCCAAAATGGGGTCACATGTGGGGGAGCTCCACTGTTTCGGCACCTCAGGGGCTCTCCAAACGCAAGATGGTGCGGCTAACGATTCCAGCTAATTTTCTGTTCAAAAAGTCAAATGACGCTCCTTCCCTTCCGAGTCCTGCGGTGCGCCCAAACAGTGGTTTTTCACCACATATGAGGTATCTGCGTGCTCAGAAGAAATTGCCCAACAAATTTTGGGGGTTCATTTAATCCTGCTACCCTTGTGAAATGCAATATTTGAGGCTAAATTAACATTTTTATTGCAAAAAGTAAAATGTTCATTTTTTCCTTCCACATTGCTTTAGTTACTGTGAAGCACTAGAAGGGTTAATAACCTTCTTGAATGTGGTTTTGAGCAGCCTGAGGGGTGCCGGTTTTGGAATGGTGTCACTTTTGGGTGTTTTGTGTCATGTAGACCTTTCAAAATCGCTTCAAATGTGATGTGGTCCCTAAAAAAAGTGGCTTTGTAAATTTTGTTGTAAAAATGAGAAATTGCTCATAAACTTTGAACCCCTATAACTTCCTTAATTTTTTTTTTTCTTTTCCCAAAATTGTTCTGAGGTAAAGTAAACATGTGGGAAATGTTATTTATTAATTATTTTGTGTCATATGTCTCGTTGGTTTTAGAGCATAAAAATTCAAAGTTTGAAAATTACAAAATTTTCGCGAAATTTCTGTTTTTCTCACAAAGAAACGCAAAAAATTTCGGCCTAAATTTACCACTAACATGAAGCCCAATATGTCACGAAAAAATATTCTCAGAATCACCGGGATCCGTTGAAGCGTTCCAGAGTTATAACCTCATAAAGTGACACTGGTCAAAATTGCAAAAAATGGCCGGGTCTTTAGGGTCAAAATAGGCTTGGGGCTGAAGAGGTTAAAGCCGTATCTGAATCTTAGTGCTAAAAATATAGCAAAACACACACACACACACACACACACACACACACACACACGTAAAGGACAATGGAGTCACAAGATTAGTCAGGGTTTACCTCTGTTTCCTTGCTGTGTGTTTCCAGCGCTTCCCCAGCTTGCTTGCCACTCCATTTGTGAAGTCTGAAGTCCAGACACCGATGTAGAATTATCTTCACCTACAAGGAAGAGATTCAGGAGTTATAGTTAGGGAGCGGCGTCGTGAGGCTGCCAAAATCTAATAGCGTGTTGTACTTCTGGGCACTCACTGAATATAAAAATTCTAATAATCAACAGGTCATATTGAAACTAAAACAAAGATCTGAAGAGTCCGGCTGATGAAATGCGTTGATCGTCTTTACTCATGCATTTATATATTCTGCTATTTCCTATCACGTAAGAAACAGCTACATTTTTGCATGGTGCCCGTATATTGAGGGGCGGGATGAGGGCGAGGCACCCACCTAGAGTGCTATCTCTTGCCTTTGTGAGGGGGAGCAGTTTGAAAAGAAATCTAACATTGCCTGCCACCGGCCGGCTCTTCCTCCAGATTCAGGATGAAGATCTCGCTCATCTATACTGGGAATAAAGATTTAGACATTTCTTACATAACAGCAAATAGCGGAATAAAAAGCTGCACTGTCAGTAAAGATTGTCCCTGTAAGCCCTCAGCAACTCCTTCCTACAGCAAGTTCTCCTGAGAATTACAACACTTCATCAGATTTTGATAACCTGAAGACATTAAGACATTAACCCCTTTCTTGCTCAGTGTGCTGAGAGTCAGGAGATTTTCTGTTAGTCACCAACAAGAGAGAAATGTGAGGAGATGACGCCAGCTGCCAATACAGGCTCCGAGCGGGAAGAGGAAAATGTCCACAAGAGCTAAGCAGCCAATGAGAAGAGAGAGCGCGGCTAACAGGCATGTGTGAGGAGAGAACAGCCAATGAGGAGAGAGTACAGGAAGAGATCGGGAGGAGCTAACAGGAGTAAGAGGAGAAAGCAACCAATGAGGAGAGAGCATGGGAAGAGAAGTGAAGGAGATAACAGTAGAGTGTGAGGAAAGAGTGCAGAAAGAGTAGACAAAGCTAACAGGAGAGTGTAAGAGAGCAGCCACTGAGGAGAGGGGGCAGAAGAGACGGCAAAACTAACTGGAGTGTGTGAGCAAAGAACCGCCAATGAGGAGAGAGTGTGGGAAGAGAGGGGGTGGAGTGTACCGCCCCGTGAACTCAGCTGCGACCGCTGAGCCGCTCGGATCCATGCTCGCACTACGGGTGGTGGCTCGAGCCTCTCACAGACCCGGGGGTCACGTCAATCTGCAAGGGAGTTGGCGCTACACGCGGGGGTCTGGGTGTTTGGTTTGAAATGATAGTTCGTGACGCCACCCACGGGTTGTGGTGATTGTAGACACCACCGCTGCGGTGAAGGTATGGGGACCCCCGGGAGCGGTGTAGTGGCGCAGCTAGGTGTTGACCCCTCCGTGGGTAGGGGATGTTGGTCCCGGGGTCCGGCAGGCCTGGGCCCGGGTGCAAGGTATAACGTTGCGGTGCAGCGCGGTGCCTGATGGCACTGGTGTACTCACTCTGACACAAGACGAGTCACTGGTAAACCAAACGGAGTGATGAACGGGGCCCGCAGCCGGCTGCAGATTTTCCCAGATTAGGTTGGTGGTGTCCGCCTTTCTCCTGTACGTGTGTGTGTGTGTGTGTGTGTGTGTGTGTGTGTGTGTGTGTGTGTGTGTGTATCTTGACTCCTGTGCCTAGGCACCGGTAGTCCGCTCCCCGACTTGTATCTGTCGTAGGAGCCCGTTTGCCCGCAGATGCTGGCCCTTTGGATCTCTTGTCTTTGGCGGTGGCACTTATCCGGAATGGTTGGGCTGTTGCCTTCAATCGGGACTTAGGTGGGAATGAACCCCTGAGGTCCAGACCGCAATCAGTTAATTTGACTATGTTGGTGGCTTCTAGCTTAGTTCGGGGTCTGAGTACCCTGCCTGGTGCTCCAGTATCCAGTTGGCTCCCCGGTTCGGTTCCGGCGGGCCACTACCCTGTCCCGGTCCCTTACGGTTCCACCGGTCGTCTTCCCGGTCTCCTGCAGGTGACCACTACCATCTGTCTCCTTGCCAGTGGCGACTGGGCTACGACCCAGCCACCTGGTAGTCTCTGGGCAGCCTGGACACAGGACTGCCAGTGAACTTGTCTGCTCTACACTTGTATTAGCACTTGACTCTTCCAGAGCCCGAGCTAGAGTCGACTACTGTGTTTTCCCGCCTACAGACCTGTGAACTCCTCGGTGGGTGGAGCCAACCACCTGGCTCCATTTCCCCCCCTGGTGTGGACATCAAACCTGGAGGGTGGTGACAAGGTTTTTAAGTTTGACTGATGTTACCTAACTGGGAGAGGGGTGTGGTGTTGTGTGTGACTACCTGGGATGACCTGACTAGTCCAGGGCATCACAGGAGTTGACAGAGTGTAAGGAGAGAGTGCAGGAAGAGAAGACAAAGCTAACAGGAGAGTGTAAGGCGAGGGCAGCCAATGAGGAGAGTGGGCGGAAGAGAGGGCAAAGCTAACAGAAGAGAGTGAGCAAAGAGCAGTCAATGAGGAGAGAGTGTGGGAAGTGAGGGGCCAGAGCTAACAGAGTGTGAGGAGAAAGCAACCAATGTGGAGAGAGCACAGAAAGGAGAGCGGGCAGAGCGAAGAGGAGATTGTGAAAAAAGAGAGCCAATAAGGAGAACGCGGGAAGATAAGGGGCGGTGCTAGCAGGAAAGTGTAAAGAGAGCAGCCAATGAGGAGAGCACAGGAAGAGAGTGGGCAAAGCTAAAAGGCAATTGTGAGGAAAGTGCACAGGAAGAGAAGGGGCAGAGCTAACAGGAGAGTAAGACAATGAGGAGAGAATGCAGGAAGAGAGGGCAGAGCTAAGAGGAATGTTAGGAGAGAGCAGCCAATGAGGAGATCGCAGCAGGAAAAGGGGCAGACATCATAGAGCGTGAGGAGAGAGCAGACAATGAGGAGAGCAAGCAGGAAGAGAAGAGGCGGAGCTAACAGGAAAGTATGAGGAGAGAGCAACTAATAGTAATCTTTATTTCTATAGCACCAACATATTCCGCAGCGCTTTACAATTTCAAAAATTCGTATACAAACATTCACAAGTAATAGTTATAGGAAATACAGTAAATAAAGAAAAATGACAACCCTGCTCGTAAGACCTTACAATCTACAATGGGGTGAGATTAGGGTAACAAGGTACAGGTGCTTATACAAGGTGGTGCTGCTAAGTCTTTGGCTTTGTGATCTTTTTGTGTTTCTATGGTAATGAATGTTACATCACATGAAAGCCTTATGTGTCTAATAAAGGTTTTCAAAATTTTGTGTTTGTTGCTTTTGGCAACAGCGTTCTACGCACGCGGGAAAACAAAATGGCGGAGTCTAATGTGATATTCACAGCAACTGAGAGCAGAGGAGTGATAAAATTCTTCTTTCTGCAAGGAAAGTCTGCAAAGGATGTTCATGGTGATATGTCGCAGACATTGGGAGATCAATGCCCTTCATATTCCACATTTAAGAACTGGGTCGGTGTGCCGCCCCCGTGCCAGCAGCCGTCGCTGTTCGGATCCGGACCCGCTGTGTGGCTCGAGGGATCCTCTAGACCCGGGGGTCACGCGGACACTCCAAATGAAAAGGGGAACGCAGTTGTACGGCCTTGACTGTATTCGATTTGTGACGACACCCACGGTGTGTGGTGAAGTGGGACAGCACTGCTGCTGTTGTGGGATACCCGGGGGAGATGTAATGGCAGCTGGATTTTAACCCCTCTGTGGGTAGGGATGGTTGCCCCGGGGCCCAGTGTCTCTGTGCAGGGGATGGCGATGGCAGGGGCCTGCGCGCCCGGACGTAGCAGGGGATGTTTGGTTACTCACATGTAAATGAATCCGCCGCGGCCAGTTGTACTCTGGTCCCCTACCCGGCCTGGTGATCGCAGTCTCTTCCTCTGCACTTGTTGTGGTTGTGTGTTTGGACTTCCCGGTGGGGAACACGGGCGTCCGCTCCCGGCTGTCTGTGTGTCTGAGGAGCCATGCCCGCTGACGCTGACCCATGGGATCTATGGGCCCTGGCGGTTACCCAATCCCTATCTGTGGGTGGTTGTCTGCTTTTGGGACTTTGGTTGGGACAGGACCTATAATCTTGCCCTCAATCTGTTGATTAGCTAGACCGTTGGTTCCGGTCCTGGCTTCAGGGTCTGAGTACCCCCTCAATGCACGGTTTCCGGTTGGGTCTCCGGTGTTGGTACCGGCGGGCTCCAACCCTCTTCTGGTCCTCCTCGGATCTGACGAGCCGTCTCCTGCTGACGGAGACCACCGTCTGCCACCTAGCCAAGGTACCAGGGCTCCGACCCTGGCACCGTTGTACTTGGACTTCTCCTCTGCTGGAGCTACACCTAGCTCCAGCCCACACTCCTCTCCACTTGAACTACAGACTAGCTCTGTTTGCTTGAACTCACTGTTTTCTCGCCCCGGGCTGTCTAGACCGCTAGGTGGGTGTTCCCTAACCACCTGCTCCCACCCACTGGTGTGCCTGTCTTGCCCTGAGGGGGGTGACTAGGGTTTCAGGTCGGCTGTATGTGACCTAGGTGAGGGATGGTGTTATGCGGGGGCCTATTGTGTGACTACCTGGTTTTGCCAGGGCGTCACATTGCCAAATTTAAAACGGGTGACTTCAGCACCAATGATGAGGAACGTTCTGGACGACAGAGTGGTTGTTGTTCTGGAGATTGTCGATGCTGTGCACAACCTCATACTGCAGAATCGACGTATTTCAGCTAAAGCAATAGGAAACATCATGGGGATTTCCCGTGAACGTGTTTGTGTCATTATCCATGAACATTTGCACATGAGGAAGTGATCTGCAAAGTGGGTCCCCAAATGTCTGACAACAGATCAGAGAACTATGCAAGTAAAACTTCCCGGTCAGGCACCACTGAGTACTGCACCCATGCTGGGTGAGTGCAAACAGGTAATCCCGAAGGCTGAGTAGGGTGTGTACGCACAGACACATTGTAACCAGGTCTCACAAACGCATTAGAGGGGACCCCTGGGCAGACCCAGGAGGGAACATGGCCTCCACATCTCAGTTAGACTACTTTCACACATCAGGTTTTTCCCATCAGGCACAATCCGTAAAAAAACGGTTAAAACAGATCCGGTACCGCATCCGTTTTATCCCCATTGATTTGTATTGTCGCCGGATTGTGCCTGATGACCTTGCGTTGCATCCGGCTTTTTCCAGATGCGGCTTAATTAATGAATGCGGTGGCCGCATGGAACGGTTCATGCAACGTTTTTTGTCTCATAAAAAAAAAAACGCACAGCGCCGGGTGCGGTGCTGTGTGGCATGGTGCATAATGAAAGTCTATGCACGCCAAATCCGGTGGCATGCATCAAACGCCAGAAGCATGTACCGGATTTGGTTTTTACTTCTGAGCATGCCCAGAAGTGATTCTCTGGCCTAAGAAAATCGGTGCGAGTGGAGTGCGATAAAACATTGCATTCCACTCGGACCAATTCTAGCCTGTGTGTCAGCACACATGAGCGATTATTTTCTCAGTCCTAATCGGACCGAGAAAACAATTGCAGCATGCTGCAACTGTAACGCGAGACTCTATTCTCTCACACCCACTAGTGAATGGGGCGAGAGAAAAATCGCACTGCACTCGTGGTACATCGGTGTACCATGCATGCAGAGCGAGAGTCGCAATAGCCGGCTACGGAGGAGATAAATCCCACCTTCCCGTCCTCCGTGCCAACCCGCCTCTCCTGAGAGCCTGGCCGCCCCCCGAAGCTGAGGTCCGCTCGCACGGTCGGACTGGAGTCGCAGGGATACTAGCATGACACTCGGCTCCTGCTGTGCTGCCTGCACAAGCCGAGTGTCATGCGAGCATCGCAGTAGTGCCCTGTGTGGCCCCAGCCTCTCTCTCTCTCACACTCACTGACTCACTCATTCACTCACTCTCACCGATCACGGGCGCGGCGCTGCATGGCTGTCACACTGCTGGCGGCTTCTCCTGATTTGAAAATGCCGGCCGCCCAATATTCAATCTCGTATTCACTGCTTTCCCCGCCCACCGGTGCCTATGATTGGTTGCAGGCAGACACGCCCCCACGCTGAGTGACAGCTGTCTCACTGCAACCAATTACAGCCGCCAGTGGGCGGGTTTATATCTTGCAGTAAAATAAATAATTAAAAAAAATGGCGTGCAGTCCCCCCCCAATTTTGATACCAACCAGGGTAAAGCCACACGGCTGAAGGCTGATTTTCTCAGGATGGGGAGCTCCACGTTATAAGGAGCCCCCCAGCCTAACAATATCAGTCAGCAGCCGGCCGGAATTGCCGCATCCATTAGATGCGACAGTCCCGGGACTCTACCCGGCTCATCCCGAATTGCCCTGGTGTGGTGGAAATCGGGGTAATAAGGGGTTAATCATGGGAGGCGTCTATGAGACACCCCCAATGATTAACCTGTAAGTGAAAGTAAATAAACACATACACCCAAAAAATACTTTATTTGGAATAAAAAACAAAAAACACCCTCTTTCACCATTTTATTAAAATCCCCAAATACCCCTCCTGGTCCGACGTAATCCACAGAGGTCCTGCGACGCTTTCAGCTCTGCTACATGAAGCTAACAGGAGCGGCTGTGGAACACCGCCGCTCTCTATCAGCTCCACGCAGCAACTGAGGGAGTCGCGCTGTCAACGGTGACGTCACTGAGGTAGTGTCGGGGTGTGCGGGGATGATGAGTGCGGGAGTGCCGGGGTGTGTGCGGGGATGATGCGTGCGGGAGTGCCTGCGTGTGCAGTGATGACGTGGTAGTCAAGGGAGCAGGAGCAGGAGGTAGCCAAGTCTGAAGTGCAGACGCAGGAAAGCGAACACACTAGTCAGACCCTGCACGTGTAGTGGCCGCTGACGGGGGGAGTACATTGCAACACAGTCAGCCTGAAAGACTCCTGCAGAAGAGAAAGGACAGGCAGTTGAGTACGGGGACTCCTGGTAATAAAGCACGCACGGGGAACAGGTCCCTAGAGCCAGACATCCCTTTAGTGGTCTGCTAAATCCTGCAGGTGGTGGGAATAGAGGTTCCACACCAACCAACACAAAGACCGATCACCAGCAATGAGGGGGCCCATAAGGAAGATCGAGCCTGCAGCTATCCACCTTGGTCCACGCTGCCAGCAAACGGGCCAGAAAGGGGAGAAGACAGTTGTGACTTCCCTGGATGAATCCCATGGTACTTTAAGTCGGGGGTTGTCCGAATCAATTAGTGCTAGGAAGGCGAGTCAGCAGTCACCCCTATATCAGCATGAAGGATACCTGGTTCCACCTGGTTCATCTCAGCATCGCCCGGGTTGCCTCACTATAACATCAGAAAGTGAGTAAACAAGTTGAAAGACATTTCTAGACTGAGACTGAGTTATTCTGCGACCTGTGGTTCCACACACACACACACACACACACACCGGAGCCCTGGGGCCAGCCTCACTCTCGGGAGGCCACACCAACCAACTGCAGATACCATCAGCCCCAGATGCTCATTAAACTGCAGTGGCAGTCACCCATCACCCTGACCGCAAAACAGAGTAGCGTCATGACTCAGAAGCAAACAACGTGACCTACCTATTGCCAGAGGGGTCCCCACAGAGGCGTCCACGCAGTGTCCCGGAGGCGACTGCTGCAGCGCTGTGGTGGATGACTCATCAACATTTTTGGACTGATAAGAACTTCCTGGATTGACTGGTCACTATGGATGAGACCTGGATTTATTTATATGACCCTGAAAGCAAGGAGCAGTCAAAAGGGTGGAGGCACAATGGTTCTCCTCATACAAAGAAGTTCAGGGTGCAAAAATCAGCCTCTAAAAGGTGATAGTATCTGTGTTTTGGGATAAGGAGGGTGTGCTGCTAGTGGACTACCTTCAAAAGAGTTCTACCATCAATGCAAGCTATTACATCGAACTTTTGGACCAAAAACCAAAAGGCACAGCAAGCTGTCCAAAAGGAATCTTGTTCCTGGAATACAACGCCTCTGCTCAAACTGTAAATGCGACCATGGCAAAACTGGCAGAACTGGGCTTCCAGCTGGTTGACCACCACCTTATTCACCAGATCAAGCTCCCTCTGACTATCATCTGTTTCCAAACCTGTAGAAACACCTCAAGGGTTCCAAATTTCACACCATTTTTGATGCCATTGCTGCTACGGATGCCTGGTATGAGGCACAACTGAAATCCTTCTTTTTGCTAGGCTTACAGAACTTGGAATACCAATGTAAGAAGTGTGTTGACATCAGTGGAGAGTATGTGGAATAAATGTAAAGTTTCATCATCCTATCTCGTTTTTTTCTGGGTAAAGCCAAACATTTATCAGCAGACCCTCGTATACAACGGTTGAGCCATCTCAAAGAAATGGTGGATAGATAAAGGCTGCATGGGCCAATCACCAGCCAATCTTTGTGATGCTTTTGGGTGTGGTGGAGTCTGATGGAAAGTTATGTTCTGAGAGGTAGTGGAGGGGCTCTATATGAATTGACTTTGACTAGGTAGGTGATAGACTGCCCCAAAAAGATGTGTTTTTATGGAGTGACTGAAGCTGTGTAAGTTGTGGTTCATTCTAGTTTCTAGTTGGGGTAGAGCATTCCAGACGATTGGTGCAGCTTAGGAGAAGTCTTGGAGCCGGGAGTAGGAGGTTCGAATTAGTATGGATGTTAGCTGAAGGTTGTTTTCGGAGCGCAAAAAATGGGTAGGATGATAGACATAAATAAGGATGGAGATGTAGGGGGTGCTGCAATGTGGAGAGCTTTGTGGGTGAGAATGTAGCACCCCTGCAGTACCAGGTGCCACAAAATGTAAGTGGAAACCCAAACCCCAGAATATCCATGCCAGTTAAAACACCAGAAATCTTCAGGCTACACACATACCCCAACACCACACTGGGAGACTGCCTAGTAACAGAAAAAAGGGGATGGGCACTGATTGGATAGTACCACCCAGCCTGCAGGGAGAGACCCAGTAAGGGGAGGGGCGAGTGGTCAGTTGGAAAGTGGGTGGGAGGAAGTGGTGTGCAGTCAGTCAGAGAAGTGAAGGAGTGAAGTCGAGTCAGGAGAGGAGTAGAGAGTGAGAGTAAAGAGAGACAAGACCTTCAGTAGGAACGGAAAGCTGTAGCAGGAGTGAGGGACTGTGGAGTAAGGAACTATGACTCCAGGGATCGTGAGTTACCTGTGGAAGTGGAATACGCCAGGGACTGCGGGGCACCTGTGGAAGTTTAGAACCTAGGCTCACAGGACTCAGCACGAGGCAGGTTGCAGACCCTAGGATAGCGGGACACTTTATGGTCAACTGTTAAATCTGCCAGGCGAGAAGATCTCCAGGGTCCATCGCCACCCAAAGAGTCTGAAGTATCAGCAGCAAAGAGGGGACCGGGGATTGACCCCTTTAAATAGTCCAGGCTGCCTACAATAGGACCAAGACAGAAATGGAGGGGTTCCCAAGAAGCTCTAGGCCACAGGAGCCCACCACAAATGAGTGCATGGAGGACAGCTACCCCAGGTTATAACTGGCATGGAGAACAAGGGGAGCGGGAACACCTGGAATTGGCATCAGCGGGACCAAGCACTGCCACTAAGTAAAGCAAGGCACGTTAAACTGCAATAATGGTGTGGACTGTTTCCTTATCACCTCCGTACACATACACAGACGGTTCCCCACTACAACCCCCATCATACACTGCTGAGGCCTAGCCCTGCTTGCAGAGGGCCCAAAACACCTAAGCTGCACTCTTCCATTAGCCCCAGCAAGTCCCTGCAGCGGCGGCTTACAATAACTTGGCCGCACACCGCAAGTGGCGTAGTCAAAAAAACTTTATTTTCTCCCTTTTCTTTTATTTTTTACCCTTTTTATTTGGACCGACCCCCAGGGTCACGGAACCGGGCATCGGCAGTGACCAAGACTATCCCCCGCACCGCACGCCCTGGACCGAGTACCCCACAGCCCTGGGGCGTCACAAGAACAAGCAATTTAAATTGTATTCTATGATGTATGGGCAGCCAGTGAAATGACTGGCACAGATCGTAAGCCAGGGCCACGGTGAGGGTTTTTGTAATTTCCATGGTGAAAAAGGGGCAGATTCTAGAGATGTTTTTCAGGTGCAGGCGACAAGAGTGGGCAAGAGATTGTATATAGGAGGTGAAGAAAAGATCGGTGTTAAGCATAACAAGACAGCGAGCCTGTGGCCTAGGCGTTATCGTTGTGCTGCACACAGAGCGAGATTTCAGATTTGGGTAGATGGAGGGAGTAGAAATAGTTCATCTTTTTGAAAGGTTGAGATTCAGATAGAGTGGACATGATGTTGGAAACTGTGGACAGTCACTGGTGTTCTGTAGTACAGCGGGGGTGAGGTCAGGGGATGAGGTGTATAGTTGTGTGTCATCAGCATAAAGATGGTACTGGAATCCAAATTTGACGATAGTCTGTCCAATTGAGGCAGTGTAGAGAGAGAGTAAAGAGGAGGGCTGAGGACTGAACCTTGAAAGACCCCAACAGTGAGAGGAAGAAAAAAGTCGAGCCAGCAAATGATACACTGAAAGAGCGGCCAGACAGATAGGAAGAGAACCAGGAGAGCAGTGTCCTTCAAGCTGATTGAGTGAAGCATAGCAAGTAGGAGATGGTGGTCAACAGTGTCGAAGGCTGCAGAGAGGTCAAAAAGAAGCATAGAGTAGTCTCCATTACGTTTTGCTATAAAAAGTTGATCGGTCACTTTGGTGAGGACAGTTTCTGTCAAATGTAGGGGTTGGAAGCCAGACTTTAAATGATCTAGAATTTAAAGATGAAGGGGAGATTGGAGACTGGTCTGTAGTTTGTTGTAGTATGCCGGGCTCCTCTGCGTCTTTGCACAGTGCCACTGGTCTTCTTCCTTTCCACCACCCACCTGTAGTACGGTCCCCGGCTCATCCCTCCATGGATGCCCATGTGAGTGTCTGTGCAGCGCCTCAGATTTTGAAATACAGCCAAGAAAAAGCACACAGCTGGGGGCTGCGGCCTGTAGCTGTCTCGGACGAGTCCCGCCCCAGAAGCAATTGGACCGCTTGGATCCGGGTGTCACTGCTCGTGGCTCAAGGGCCTCCGGACCCGGGGACTCGGGGTCATGCCGAAGCGTGATGGGGGGGTTATTTACAGGGGAGTTTAGATAGTTTTTGACGCCACCTGTGGTGTGCGGTAATAGTGAGTACCGCCGCTGTCGTTGGGAGTACCTGGGGTGATGAAGTGGGGCAGCTAGATGATGTTACCCTCCATGGGTAGGGAAAGGTCCCGGGACCCTGGATGGTGAAATAGAGTGCAGGGGGAGCGCAGGCTCACTGGTTGCAGGGGTTAATCAGGTACTCACTCAGCAAGAAAGCAGACGCTGACAACGTGGCTCCAAGACAAGCCAAGCACCCAGTCTCAATCTCCCGCGACCGGGTCTCCGACTCCTCTGGATCCAGACCACTGTCTGCGACCTAATCTGTTTTCCCCTGGGAGCTCCAACTCCCAGCTTCCTCCAAGCTCCTCACAGCTCGAGGGCTACCACTGAACTGACTTGTCCCCTTCCACTGGAGCAAATGTGTACAAAATAGTGCATTTTATCAATTGTCGCTCAGCAGGGATTGTTTACTGGGCTAATTGCCCGTGTGGATTTATCTACATTGGATTGACGACTCGGGAATTCCGGGTTAGAATCCTGGAACATATCCGTGACATCAAGAACGCGGCAAAATTACAAAAACCAGAGGAAATAGGGCTGCTAAAAAACATACCCAAACACTTTAAGGAGAAATATGAGTGCAATTGGCGTCTTTTAAAATTTAGGGGGATAGAGAAGGTCCATCTTGGGGCCAGAGGAGGTGACTTAAAAAAGATCCTGCACCAAAGGGAAGCTCGTTGGATAACTATTTTGGATACTATTAGACCAAGGGGACTAAATGATGTCATCAGCTACAAGCCCTTTTTGGCCTGAGCATGGCTCACGGTTCTGCAATGTGTGATGATATGCTTGTTTTTTGTCTGTCTGCCTGCCACTTTACCACATGTTTTAATATTATATTTTAATTTTCAGACTGCCATTGTCCCTGGATATATGAAGATTTATATTGAATACCCTTCAAACGGCATAGGAGCTGAATTTATTGAATCAGAGGACTTTGTGATATATTATAATATGATATTAACAAGTTCTATATATTTTTCATGTAATTCTCTGTTATTACGATCTTTGCCCTTACTTCAGCCCTCTATTGCAATGGTGACTTTAACTTCCGCCCTGTGTGCGCACGGCCCTCTGGTCTTCTCTCCTCCTCCCTGCCCGGCGACCAACGGAGTGCCGAGCCTGTGCGCATGCGCAGTCTTGGTTCCGGGACGCCGGGCGCGGTGGATGATGGGCACCGGAGGACCGTGGCGCACCGCCATAGGACGGTAAGTGTCACTATCCGGGGATAAAGGCAGCCTTGTATACCATACCTGCACCTCCCGATGAAGCGATAGCGAAACGCGTCGAGGTGCAGGGCGGTGTGTGTACACAGTATCTGCAGCGGTTCCTGGGTAGGTCATTGTACCTCCACTCGTCCTGGGCACCCCACGTGCGCACATGCAGTGCATACTCTGATTGCAAACTTCTTATCCTAAATGCTGATGACTGCTATTGGTATGAGCTGTACTTGAGTATCATGAGGTTGAATTTTTTGCCATATAATTATGTCTATATGAAGTGACCACGGGCCATTTTCTGTATAAATTTATGAACCTGTGGTCTATAAGACCAACTGTTTTTCTCTGTGAATAGAGGCATTTATTTAACCTCATTTGGGATTATTATTGCATGCTGTCATAGAATTTGGATTGTAATCATGTTTTTTCCATTTACAATCATGTTGCCCATGTGTATAACCATACAATCATGTCATGCTCAGACCTGATATGTTAAACACGCGCCCCCCTGCGGTTTTTACAAAATTTTAATTGCATAGTCTGTGTTTCTGCCTGCCCTTTTTTTTGCACCCCCAGAGAAATCTTGTATAAATTTTGTATGAATTGAAAAATAAAAATATATATATATATTGCATTGAATTATCATGGTCTTTAGAATATATCCTTGAGTATGAAGGTCTTCTTAGGTATATACCCTCCCACCTTCCTGCCTGACCCCTAGGTGGGTGGCCCCATTCCAGCTTAGCAGCCCACTGGTGTGCCTGACAGGGTGTGGTGGGAGATGTGACTAGGATTTGTGGATGCTGGTGGAGGCAGTACTGCAGGATGGGAACCCAGAACCATGGGGGGGGGGGGTGAGTCCTGCACGGGGAGAGAGAGAGCGTGCAGTACCCTGTGACGACCTGACTAGTCCAGGGGCATCACATAGCCATCTGCTTATCTGCAATGGTATTAAAAATATGGGGGACCCTACCCCATTTTTTCCAATTATTTATGTTTATACTCCACTTCAGAGACCCAGAAAGGTAGCGTGAAGGCAGCAAATGGGGAGGATGGATAAATGGAGGAATGGGGATAAAGCAGAGGATCAGTGCAGCGTCATCTCTTATGTAATGTCCTACATTTAAGTTCGTCCTAATCACACACAAGTAATGGTCACCGAAGACACAAGAAAAGCCTCAGTGTTTACCTGTGTTTTCCTTGAGCAGTCGCCATCACTGCAATTGTGAAGTCTTAAAGGTATAAGTCCAGAAACTAGAATTACCTTTACCTATAAGAAAATGAGATCCAGGTAACATCTTTAACCTTAAAGATAATGTGTTATTCCACACTGACAGTATACACTAAGCACAGAGACATATAGGGGATATAGACAGGGTATGCAAGGGCCGCATAAAGGGTGGTGGTATGGAGTCTTACTGTGAACTGAGCTTTCAATCATGTAGAGGTGGGTGGGACAGGACAGGGAACATGCAGTATAAGTACTCGGACACACCTTAATTGCACTTCCAGCCTGATTTGCATATGGTTTCTGACGCCAACCAGGGATATGGGGTACTCAGTCCCGGGCCGTATATATACGGGGATGCTGGGTGTAATGGCCGCTGCCCGGTTCTGTGACTCTGGGGGTCATTTGAAAAGGGATTATATACGAGGGAGATTAGTTTATGTCTTGACGCCACTTGCGGGTTGTGGATAGGTAGATGGAGCCACCGCTGCACAGTCTATTGCCACTGGGTCTGACTATGATGGCAGCTTGGATGTTGGGCCCTGCGCAAGTAGGGCTTAGCCCCATGAGGTGGATGATGGAGTGTTTCGTGGAAAGAATAGAGACCACACAATGGGAATGCAGTGCAACTGATGTTTACTCACAGTTGTGGTAATGCTGGTTCACTGAGGACGGCTGGTTTCGACCCCTGGTCCCTTTTGTCCCAATGCCGGTGTGGTAACCTGGTGGCTTTTTCCCCTGCACCTCCCACTGGTTCGGTGGAACCCCGTGGCTTGGAGCGTCTGGGGTCCCTTACTGTTTTTTGTCAGTATCTGATCCGTACGGCGGCAGTGTGAACCCTGTAGGGTCGGTGTTCTGCTCCGGTCCCTGGCTCTCTCGTTACTGCTGGTGCCCCCGAACCATTGGGTCAGTGAGGTCCTGGATGGTTATACGGAGGATGGAGATCCAGTGAACCCTGACTGCATGGTGGGATCCTGGGACCTGGGACACTCTGAGATTTAGCTCCCTGCGCTTCAGATGTGCAGATGCGCTCGGGACCCATGTGTCCTTGCAGGTTGAGCTATACTAACTATTAAGAGTGGTTACAAACATTCTGTATTTAAAACCATTGATGTGGACCAGGTTTTTTCTATGGAATTTCTCCTCCACAGGATTGTCTGAGGAGGCGGTTGTCATGATGTATGTAGTTTTCTCCATCCCATATTTGAATTGTCATGATGTATGTAGTTTTCTCCATCCCATATTTTTGTATAACATGCCATGTGATGTATTTTACCTTCTCACTGTATTTGCTGTAATACTATGTCTTGGGATGTAAGTGACCATACCTTCCCCCAGCCTGTATCATATTGCACTCAGGCTTCAGCAGTAGCTATTGTCATTGATTTGGTGGGGGTTGTATATATATATTGTTCTTCTCAGCATCGGACTTCTACAATCTACAACTTGGTAAACAGAACAGAGCCAGCAGTCTAAAGTCCATTCATGCATCAAATGGCCAGGGGGAGGTTTGCCCACCTTAGGGGCTGATCCCAGGAGAGAAGAACATGTTAGTTCAGTTAGTTGGAGCTCGGCTGGAAAAGGACTAGGATTCATAGCTGAGGCTGGATCCTGGGGTCTGTGTGTGTGGACTGTTACAGACTGGAGATCCGCGGCCACGTGGGATTGTGTTTTGTTGTTCACCTGTTGGACTCAAGGAACTCATATAAGGACCATTGCCCTAATGCCCCTGGCATCGGAATACCAGGCGGTGCCCCTGGATCTTTTGTTTTTTTCTGTTGTGGACTCCTTGCAGATTTGAAGGATTTATATTTATGTTTGCTGCTTTATCTTTGTGGTTCCAATAAAGCCCTTTGGATTGTTCCTTGGCCTGGCGTCTCTCACTGCTCTGTTGCATACCCCGTCACAAACTGGTGGCAGCGGCGGGATCAGAGCAGAAGAAATGGAGGACAACGGCCAATCAACGTCTGAAATCAGAACCTCAGGATACAGGAACTGGACTGTCGTGAGCCTACAAACAAAGGCCCGTGAATTAGGTGTCGGCTACAAAGGACTCTCTAAGGAGCAACTAATTGAGGCATTGGAAAACGCTTGCCTGCAAGATGGCACCGAGGAACAATTTCCACAGCAATCGGAGCAAAAACGGGAGCCGGAGGTAAATAACCAAAAAAGTCAATGGGTTGTGTGGTACGAGGAGGAGATGGCCTTGCTGGGAGAGGAGACCACCATAGAATATAAGATGGAGGTCATGCGTGGAGCTAAAGAGAAGGAGCGCAGGATGGAGGAGATGGCACTGCTGGATAAGCAGCTCGCTGTGGAAGCCGCGAGAGGTTCCAGACAGACTGTAACCCCAGCACCCATCATGAGGGAACTTCCCAGGGTGTCCCGCAAAGACTTCAAGCAGTTTAATGAGGCTGCTGGTGACATTGAGGGCTTCTTCCAGGACTTTGAGCATCAGTGTCGATTAATGGAAGTCCCAGAAAGGGAGCGCGTCCGGCATCTGGTTGGGCTCTTAGAGGGTGGAGCTGCTGCAGCCTATAGAGCTATGGACCCTCGGTGGAACTGTGAGTATGCGGATATTAAACAGACTATTCTAGAACATTATGCTGTAACGCCAGACACGTACAGGACTCAGTTCCGTACTTTAGCATGTGATGAGGAAGTGTCCTTCAAGATGTATGCCCACAAACTCAAACATCTGTGGCATCGTTGGCTGGAGGCCGAGGAGGCCTTAACCTTGGAGACCGTCCTCCAGGTCCTCCTAAAAGAGCAGTTTTACTTCAAGTGCCCCGCTGAGATCCGGGAGTGGGTGCGTGAAAGGAGACCAGCCACTGTGGAGGAAGCTGCAGCTCTAGCTGATGAGGCTCTCACCATCAAGCCTCAATGGAAGAAGCTGCTAGCAGAGGGAGCAAAAATAACCAGCTCCCCAACACCAGAGGTTCCTTGTCCTTCAGTGTCCAATGTTCCTGGACCTAGATCCCCACCTCATGTGGATACCAGTGTGTACATGCCTCCAGTTGTTTCTACCACATTTTTTGGAATACGACGAGGAGAGAAAGTAGAAGAGCGGAGATGTTATAGCTGTGGGCATCCCGGACATCTGCGGGCCACATGCCCATCTATCCAGTGGAGTCATCCTCCAAATCGACAACCACCTCCAGCACCTGCACCTCCCTATCAGTCACCAAGGTCTCCTACCTACTTCTCCAGAAGGCAAACTGGAAGGAGTGAGATGCAGCGCAGATGTTATCAATGTGGGCAGCCTGGTCATCTGCAAGCTCACTGTCCAGGTGTTCAGAGGCAGAACAGCTGCAGACCACCTTTGCCTGTCCATTATCTACAGACACCTTCAGCAGGAGAAGAGCTGGATTCAGGCCCTGATGATTTGCCAAGTGACCCTGATATGTTGACTTCCCTACCAGGAGTCTATGGAGTGCGAGCCACAGCCACGCGTTCTTATGATCTTCAGCATAAACATCTACAGGAGGTTGTGCTGGATGGCCAAAAAGTTGTTGGCTTTCGTGACACTGGGGTTTTTCTCACCATCGCAGATCCCCGAGTAATTCAACCAGAAGCAATTCAACAGGGACCAGGAATTGCCATTGAATTGGCTGGAGGTACTCAAAGATACATTCCAAGAGCGAGTGTGACCCTGGATTATGGCTTTGGGGAAAAACAATGCATAATCGGTGTGATGAGCGGCCTTCCTGCAGACATACTCCTAGGCAATGATGTGAGAGATATACAATGCCGATTTGTGGGTGCAGGAAGCAGAGTTTAAGTGAAGGAGGATATAAACTGGACCCGAACATTCAACCCTACATCTTCATCATACACTAAAGAACCTGGAGCCAACACCCAAAATGCAGATGGACTGTCCAGGCAAGAGGAGCCTTGAGTCCTGTCAGCCATGCCTGCGTGTACTTAACTAGCGACCTGTAGAGGTCCCTAGTATGTACACAAGTTGGGAGGGGAAAGAATTGTCATGATGTATGTAGTTTTCTCCATCCCATATTTGAATTGTCATGATGTATGTAGTTTTCTCCATCCCATATTTTTGTATAAGATGCCATGTGATGTATTTTACCTTCTCACTGTATTTGCTGTAATACTATATCTTGGGATGTAAGTGACCATACCTTCCCCCAGCCTGTATCATATTGCACTCAGGCTTCAGCAGTAGCTATTGTCATTGATTTGGTGGGGGTTGTATATATATATATATTGTTCTTCTCAGCATGGGACTTCTACAATCTACAACTTGGTAAACAGAACAGAGCCAGAGCAGTCTAAAGTCCATTCATGCATCAAATGGCCAGGGGGAGGTTTGCCCACCTTAGGGGCTGATCCCAGGAGAGAAGAACATGTTAGTTCAGTTAGTTGGAGCTCGGCTGGAAAAGGACTAGGATCCATAGCTGAGGTTGGATCTTGGGGTCTGTGTGTGTGGACTGTTAGGGTATGTGCGCACGTTGCTTTTTACCTGCTTTTTTGCTGCTTTTTCTTCTGTGCTGTTTAATGCCAAAATGGATGTGTTCTTCTATTCAAGCAAAGTCTATGGGAATTTGGGTTTCTTGTTCACACTATGTTGTTCAAAATGCTGCCTTTTTGTGGCAGAACTTTGGTCAAAAACTCAGCTTTGCAGTGCAAAACCCAAATGGCAAAAACAATTGACATGTTGCTTCTTTGAAAAGCTGAGTTTTTGACCAAAGTTCTGCCTCAAAAAGGCAGCATTTTGAACAACATAGTGTGAACAAGAAACCCAAATTCCCATAGACTTTGCTTGAATAGAAGAACACATCCATTTTGGCATTAAACAGCGCAGAAGAAAAAGCAGCAAAAAAGCAGGTAAAAAGCAGGTAAAAAGCAACGTGCGCACATACCCTTACAGACTGGAGATCCGCGGCCACGTGGGATTGTGTTTTGTTGTTCACCTGTTGGACTCAAGGAACTCATATAAGGACCATTGCCCTAATTCCTCTGGCATCGAAATACCAGGCGGTGCCCCTGGATCTTTTGTTTTTTCTGTTGTGGACTCCTTGCAGATTTGAAGGATTTATATTTATGTTTGCTGCTTTATTTTTGTGGTTCCAATAAAGCCCTTTGGATTGTTCCTTGGCCTGGCGTCCCTCACTGCTCTGTTGCATACCCCGTCACAGCGGTGTTAATCTTTGGATATTTTTCCTGGGTCCTCTATTTACTATTGAAAAGAACCCACCATTCTGGATATATCTCTGAGAACACCATTTTGTCACTTTGAAGGAAGGGTGTTGTGAAACAGGACACCTTGAATAAGAACCCGTCTTTTCCTGTGGACTGACCCCAGAAATACTATTACATTATAAAAGGGGTATCTGGAAGCGTGATTCATAGACTATAGGAATCCTCTGAACCATTTGGGCATTGGCAAGACCCTGTTTATTTGTGTCATCTTTGTATATCCCCTGATGATCCCCTTTTCATTGCGTTAGGAGGGGGGGGGAACTCGTCGGGAAAGTTGAGGATACCCATTTGGCTAAGTGGGCCCTTTGACTCCATTCCTAAAAAATAATTACTCCAACTAGGATTTTTGCACTAGTTAGAAAACCAATATTATATTTAACGCAATTGTTGCATTGTGTGTATGTGGTTTGTCTTTCATCTTCTTTACACCTGTTTTGGTGGTGGTTATTGTGCTTGGTAGTTATAGGGAGAGTAAGGGTCAGCCACCCGGAATGGGGGATGCCCAAAAAATTATGACATCCTCCGTCGGAAGGAAGGGTAATGTAGGGAGTATCTTAGTATGTCTTAGCCCACTTTGGAACTATTGATATCCAATTCCTTGCTACGTAGACCCTATACCCAGGGCTAGATTAAGGTTGGTGGGGGCCCCTGGGCAGAAAATCTGGTGGGGGCCCCATAACGTTAACATTTTTAGCCATAACAGTAGAGCGCGAACTGTAGCATTTAGATATAAATCCAATGAACATGTATCTTATCCTGTTCTGCCACATTCAGATTTACAGTACTACAATACAGGATAACTCACAGCCGTCACTTACATACACAGTACCATACAGATACAGTCCAGGATCATTCACAGCCGTCACTTATACACACAGTACAATACAGATACAGTCCAGGATCACTCACAGCCGTCACTTATACACACAGTACAATACAGATACAGTCCAGGATCACTCACAGCCGTCACTTATACACACAGTACAATACAGATACAGTCCACGATAACTCACAGCCGTCACTTATACACAGAAAGTAGAGTTAAGGCTGCTTTACATGTTTCAATTACATATGCGATCTCGTATGCGATCGCACATGCCCCCATCGTTTGTGCAGGACGGGCAATTTGTTGCCCGTGTCGCACATACGATTAACCCCTGTCATATGTACTTACCTTCCAAACGACCTCGCTGTGGGCGGCGAACATCCACTTCCTTAAGTGGGAGGAACGTTCAGCGTCACAGCGATGTCACACAGCGGCCGGCCAATAGAAGCAGAGGGGCGGAGATGAGCGGGACATAAACATCCCGTTCACCTCCTTCCTTCAGCATTGCCGGGGGGAGCCGCGGGACGCAGGTAAGCTGTGTTCATCGTTCCGGGGGTGTAACATGGAGCGATGTGCGCTACCTCAGGAACATTGAACAACCAGACGTTCAATTTTTAGAAATTGAACGACATGTATGCGATCAACGTTTTAACGCCCAATCAGGGTCGCACGTAGCTGTCACACACTACAATATCACCAACGATGCCGGATGTGCGTCACTTACGGCGTGACCCCTCCGACACATCGTTAGATATATTGTAGCATGTAAAGCCCGCTTTACTCACATTTTTGATCCCAATGTTAAGGCAGCCAGGGCTGGCTCCAGGTTTTTGTGGCCTCCGGGTGAAAGTCTCAGTGGGCCCCATCCACTCACAGACACACACACACACATACAGGCATACGTACATATACATATTTGAAGACAAATTCAGAAAAATACATATAAACAGACAAATATATGCACAGTCATATACACTGACATACATGCAGACACAGACGCATTAGGGCTTGTGCGCACATTGTGTAATTCCATGCATTTACGCTGCATATAGCACTGCAGTTTGAATGCATGCATCCTGCGTCCCCTGCACAATCTATGAAGATTGTGCATGATACGTGCGCACATTGCTTTTATGAACACAGCGATTTGGGTGCTAAAATGTTGACCCAAATCTGTGTGTTCATAAAATGAGCCTGTCAATTATTCCGTGCGTTATGGATGCAGCTCCCACTCTGTCTATGGTGGGGGAAGCAGCCATAGCGCATGAAATCGGCTTTTTTTGTACAGAAACACTGCATCCATTATGCAGTGTTTCTGCAGCGATTTGACGCGCACATGTGCTGTCACATCGCTGCAGAATATTCAGCAGTTACGTGCGCATGAGCCCTTACAGGTATTAATATGGGGAAGTCGCCAGCAGCCTCACTCACCTCTCCCGCTTGTTTCCGTCCAGCTCCTTCAGGACATGTGGCTGTGTTTCACGATGGCTGTCACTAACAGACATGACTGCACACTGACAGCACTGCTGTATACACATCACAGGAGGGGCTGGGGGCTACAATATATACATTACAGGAGGGGCAGGGGGCATAGACGTTACTGGAGTGGCAAACAGCTATGGTATTGTACTCATTACTAGGACCTATATAGTTCTGGGGGGGCCGCACAGACTGCTCTAATTCATATATATATATATACACACACACACACACACACACGCACACACACACACAGTATTACTTCTTACACACACAGCTCTGACACACACACACACACAAATACAATGCACCCCCCATTACCCCTCCCCCCCACACACACAATGCACCCCCCATTACCCCTCCCCCCCACACACAGTACAATGCACCCCCCATTACCCCTCCCCCCCACACACAGTACAATGCACCCCCCATTACCCCTCCCCCCCACACACATTACCCCTCCCCCCATACACAATACAATGCACCCTCCATTACCCCCTCCTCCCATACACAATACAATGCACCCTCCATTATCCCCCCACACACAATACAATGCACCCTCCATTACCACACACACACAATACAATGCACCCCCCATTACCCCTCCCCCCCACACACACAAAATACAATGCACCCCCCATTTCCCCTCCCCCCACACACAATACAATGCACCCCCCATTACCCCTCCCCCATACACAATATAATGCACCCCCCATTACCCCTCCCCCCCACACAATACAATGCACACCCCATTACCCCTCCCCCCATACACAATACAATGCACCCTCTATTACCCCTCCCCCACACACAATATAATGCACCTTCCCATTACCCCTCCCCCCACACACACAATACAATGCAACCCTCATCACCCCCTACACACACAAATTACACTGCCCCATCACTACACACTCCTCCCCCCCTCCCTCGGAATACAGTGCTCCTCCTCTGCCTGTCACAAAGCTATGTCTCCTTCACAGATGTTCCCAGTTATGTGTCCTCAGCTCCTCCCCCACACATCCCCATTAATTAAACCTGTCTCTTCAGCTCCTTCATGGAGCGCTCGCTTCCTGATGTCTCCTCATGTGTCCCGGCGCCTGCAGCACTGTGATGACGTCAGCAAGGTGCTGATCTCATCACGTTGCTGCACGTCGGGGGCGGGGCCCAGTCCCGGCGCGCTGTTCAAATGTATTCAAATGTATCTACGTCTGAAAGACGCAAATACATTTGAATTGGAAGGACGAAGCTGCGGTCACCGGCACTGACGCGCTCCTCTGCACTGTGTGCATGGTGGGCACACAGCAGAGCCGACACAGTGCTGCCTCCCGCTCCTGCTAGTGTGCCCGGCTTGTACACAGTGCAGAGGAGCGCAGCGGGGACAGCAGATACAGCGGCCCACTACACCGTGGCCGCAGAACATAGCAGGGAGCTCATTGGCAGTGCACACCTCTGACCCCAGAAGTGCAACGCTGGTACTTCCGGGGTCAATCAGCGTACTGTGCCCGCAGTTTGTTTTTGTGTTCTAAGGACGCAGATACCAATAAATGACACCCCAATCCCCTCCCCCCCCCGAAAACACAGCTGATTTAGTAGACTGTCTTTATGAGGGGGGGGGGGGGGGAGAGAGGGTGTGAAGAAAAAAACAAAAAAAAACGCTGTCAGGTGTTTAGTGGAAAGTATGGCCCTGGTGGTGGGGCCCCCTTGGAAGCTCTTTTGGTGGGGGCCCTGGGGCTGAAGCCCCGCCTGCCCCGCCTATAATCCGGCCCTGCCTATACCTGTCTAGCACTCACCGGCACAATTCGTGTTTTGTGTGTTGTTTTGAAAGGACGCTCAATGTGTCTATTTTAGATAATTAATAAAGTATCTTTTAGAGGTAATTTATATATGGTGGTGCCTTTATGGTCCCCTCACTGTGCAGGTATTTGTCAGGTAGCCTGAAGCGTTTGCCTGACCTAGGGCCCTGTGCCCCGTCGGTGTTCCAGGGGTACCTTGTCGTACCCTCCCTGGAAACAACTGTGCTTCACCAGCTAGGTCACTGCTACACAACCCCGTCTGGAAACACGTCTGTCTCTTACAACTGTCACTACAGACTGACTCACTGTGTCACTCCCCCCCGCCCTAGTTGTCGGCTAGTGGACCAGATCGGCTCCACCCCTAGGTGGCCTTCCATTGGGTCCCAAACTAGTCAGTCACCCATGATTGGGTGAGGGAAACTGGGGATGTTTATGTGTATTGATGTTTCTGGCACTGGTCTTCCAGGTCCCTGGGGGTAGGCCCTGCATCTTTGATAGGATGCAGTACCTTGTAGTGCCCTGAAGGGTTCAGGGGCGCTACATTTCCATACCAGATTGCTCACCCCTGGCTCATGGGATCAGATTTTGTAAACACTCCATAGATGTACTGTAGATACAAGCCAAGCTGTCAATGCTGACAAATGTCAGATGGGCCGCTCCTGCCGTGGCAGCATAAATTGCGATTCTTCACAGTATTGGTGTGCTCAGGGCGTTAACAGCTGTGGCGGAGCATGGAGCAGTGTCTCCGTGCTTCGTCACTTATTCCGGCCGGCCATAGGATTCTTGCGACCTGCTGGAGGCCAGCACCACGCAGCTGACGTTGTGCAGCAATATGAGGTCACTAATTTATGCTGCCTGCGTCCACTGTAACACAGAATAAAAGAGGACATAGTAGCTGCGGTAGACGCTGATGCTGCATTAGGGAGTATAACGTTTTGGCGGGTTTTGTGAGGTGGAGTGCCCACAATGCTATATAGGGAGACAATCATAATATATGGGAGGGTATAGGAAACCATCACACCATATTGGTGCTGTGAGGGGACGGATAATACAATATGATGGTCCCCATAGCCCCCCATATAGTATTGGGGCGGTTAAGGAATTAATCTAGACATTATCATTATTGTTTGACTTTGTTACATATTACATTCAGATTTATGTGAAGGCCATCTTGCGTGTAATAGGTTTTTAAATATAAGATGATAGATTAGTGTTGGCCCATTGCAATATATACAAGACATTATCTCAAAGATTGGCCCCTGAAACACATAGCATGACTTGGCATGTTTCATACTTACAAAAGATGATATTAAAAAGCCCCTAGACTTGTGTAAGGATAAGAGAGGGACCAAAAGGAACATACATTATGCGAAGGATATTATCTTAGCATCCATTCGTATCATGTGGTCTCAAATTTAAGTAATATTCCAAAAGACCAATCAGTATAATGTATAAACAAGGGTGTAACCAATCATTATATGAGGAATGAAAAATAAACAATAATAGTGGAGTGATGTAATGTCTATCCTTGACCACAGACTCAGGATGACTGTCACAGACAGACTAGGGCTAGCCATCAAGTCGGCAGGACCTCAAGAACCCTGAAACCCTTTAACCCATGTACGGGGATTTGGAATTACACAAGGTCGAGGAGATTGCTGTCTATGGAAAGCTGCAATCCAGGAAAGAGTGGTCGTAAGGCAGGGTCCAAACCAGGAGGCAGAAAAAGGGACAAAATAGGCAGCCAGGAGCGTAGTCAGGAAATCAGGCAGAGGTCAAAACCGGAGATGGCAGCAAATTATAAAAACAGCTGGCAGGAGAGTAGTCAATGAGCGGGCAGAGGTCAAAACACAGGGATCAATATACAGAACAGAACAGGAACCAGCTACTAGCAGGAATACAAAACTATCTCTGTCAGGAGCCAGCAGACAAGAGGGGGAATTAGAAGGGTGTGCTGTCTTTCCATTTGCTGTAGGTGAATGGTGGTAACTTCAGCTGAAAGACACACTCCACCACAGTCAGCCAGTGGTACTGCAGGTCCCAGGGAAACCCAGCTTAGTCGATGAGCAGAGCCACCAGCACAGTCCATGGCGGGAATACAGCGGCGCCTGGTGACAGAAGAAGTCGTCGCAGGAGCGGACTCCGGTGAGAACGTGACAACTGTATTGAGTTGCATGTTAAAGTTTCTCAATAAATATAATCTTCAGGCGTTGCCCAGTGGGGAATGAAAGATCTGTCAGAGCTGACTTTCTATCTTTTCTCCATTGATGAGATTCACTGGGCACATGGCATGTGGGTTGGCTGAATGCCATAACAGTGTTTGGTTTAGAATTTCCGAGCTCAAAACCGCATCTCCGGTCACAAGTAGAGTTGAGCGCGGTTCTAGGTTCGAGGTTCTCCAGTTCTAGGCTCGAGTGATTTTGGGGCCTGTTCTAGATCGAACTAGAACTCGAGCTTTTTGCAAAAGCTCGATAGTTCTAGAAACGTTCGATAATGGTTCTAGCAGCAAAAAAACAGCTAATTCCTAGCTGGCTTTCCGCTGTAATAGTGTAAGTCACTCTGTGGCTCACACTATTATGAAATTTCAGTGTATAGTGTGCGTGAACAGCGCCTTCAGATCACTGCTGTTTGTATAATGGCGATCGCCATTTTTTTTTTTTTTCCTTGTCTTCCTTCCCTAAGCGCGCGCGTCTTGTGGGGCGGGCCAGCATGTCAGCCAATCCCAGACACACACACAGCTAAGTGGACAACGGCATGTGTGATAGGATGTCCATGTCACATGTCCCTGCATTATAAAAACGAGTATCTGCCCGTCCGGACGCCATTATCTCTTCTGCGTCCTTGGTGTCAGACATCAATGGCACAGCTCCGTTCTGAGTCCTATCGCCGATACTGCTGTATGCGCTCCATACACAGCGCTGGACAGCTTAGGGATAGCACTTTCTATAAGTCCTTTTAAGGGCTCGTACCGGCAGGGTCAGAGCCATAGGTGACAGGTCCTGAAAACAGAGACAGCGTCTGTGTAGCTAAGGTCAGGGATTTCGTCGCTGCATTTCCCCATTAGGAGGGAATAGAAAGGCAGGCTTCCTTTCCTCTACCCAGAGCCCCACAACCCTGGCACTGTACCCTCCTGTCCTCTGCACACTCCAACTCATTATAACTAAGCCATTATACTAGCAAACACTCAGTGTACCTAGTGGCATCCTAAACGTGGCTATTGGACTTTTGTCTAGTCACACTAGTGCAAAGACATTTGCAGCACGTCTGCCTGCATTGCACACTCCAACTCATTATAACTAAGCCATTATACTAGCAAACACTCCGTGTACCTAGTGGCATCCTAAACGTGGCTATTGGACTTTTGTCTAGTTACACTATTGCAAAGATATTTGCAGCACGTCTGCCTGCATTGCATACTCAAACTCATAGTTACTAATCCGTTATACTAGCAATTTTTGCTGCCAGTTTAAGGGCCGTAGTTGCATTGTCAGGGATATTTATTCTTTATTATTCTGCTGTTAATAAAGCTAGACCACCGCTGAAATCTACACCACCTCTCAATTTTTACTACCACATTTTCAGTGCACAATCTTGTCGCAATCAACATGAGTGGCAAAATGACAGATGCTGGTGGAAAGGGGAAGAGGCGTGGTGGAAAAGGAAAAAAAGGGTTTGTCCGTGAGGAAGGTGGCAAAGCTCCATTATCATCTGCTGAAGATAGACCATCTACCAGCAAAAGTAAGATGTCTACTACTTACCGTGGACAATCCGATGTGCTCCCTTTTTTACGGACACGAACAACAGGAACAAAAGGTAGATGATGGCCAAAAAAGCAAAATGCTTGAATGGATCTCAAGTGGTCCAACAAGTGCCCTCTCAGCCACTTCAAGTACCACATCCAAAAAACACCAGTCCTCTGAGTTGTCATCCCAATCAAACTTGCTTTCTCCCAGCTCTGAAGTCTCCATCAGCCCTGCACAGTATGGTAGAACTGAGATGGCTGAGTCTGCAGAGCTGTTCAGTCACACTATAGCCTGGGAATCAGAGGTCTGCTCCCAAGCTACAGTGAGTACAGAACATGAAATGGTCTGCAGTGATGCCCAGAACCTTTGTAAATCTGATTCAGGCCGTGAGGACCAAGTTTCTGAGCATAATGTTGACCCTTTGTCACAAACTGTAACACCTGTGGTTATAGACAATGAGGAACATACTGATGAAGATGAGACGCAGATACCCGATTGGGATGACAACTTAAATATTCGGTCAGGGCAAGAAGAGGCTCGGTCTGAGGGGGAGGGGAGTGCAAACACAACAATTGATGATGAAGTTCTAGATCCCACCTACTGTCAACCCACAGTCAGGCACTCGAGGAGGTCAACAGAGGTGGTGGAGGAGGATGCAACTGATGACGAAGTTACCTTGCGCCTTCCTGGACAGAGTCGGAGTACTGGTAGCACGTCTACAACTGCATCCTCAGCCACCACTCTGCCTCTGAGCACTAGTCGGGGTGGATCAACAGGTCGCATGCCCTCTAAGCCTTGCCTAGCCTGGTCCTTTTTTGACATAGCAAAAGATCGCCCAAATTATGTGATCTGTAAAATTTGTCATGGTTCTATTAGTAGAGGTCAAAACCTCAGCAGTTTGACAACTTCTTCCATGAATCGTCACATGAATAAATATCATATGTCCCGGTGGGAAGCTCACCTTGCTGCATGCGGCCTAGCGGAGCGAACCATCCACCGCCTGCCTCTTCCAGTGCATCCGCGCGCTCTTCATCTTCTAGGACTGTGGGGACAGCTGTCACACCTGTTTTTCCACGCACAACTTCCACCACTGTAACCGCAACAGGCACTTTGCTTGGTAGGTCGTCAGTTGGTTTGGAAGGGGAAACAAGTGAGTGTGTACAGCTCTCTCAGACATCGATAGCACCAACGTTGGATGAAGGCAACATCATGTCTCCGCCTGCACTTTCCTCACAAACCTGCATTTTTCCAGGGACACCCTACTCAACACCGTCTACACACAGCAGCCAGATCTCTGTCCCTCAGATGTGGTCAAATAAAAGGCCACTTCCTGTGACCCATGACAAAGCTAAGAGGTTGACTATCCCTCTGTAAGCTCTTGGCTACCGAAATGCTGCCTTTCCGCCTGGTGGACACACAGGATTTTAGAGACCTTATGTCTGTCGCTGTGCCCCAGTACCAGATGCCTAGTTGCCACTACTTCTCTAAGAAAGGTGTGCCCGCGCTACACCAGCATGTCGCACACAACATCACCGCTTCCTTGAGAAACTCTGTGTGTGAACGGGTGCATTTCACCACCGATACTTGGACCAGTAAGCATGGACAGGGACGTTACATGTCGCTGACTGGGCACTGGGTAACTATGGTGATAGATGGTGAAGGGTCTGCTGCACAAGTCTTGCCGTCCCCACGACTTGTGTGTCAATCCTCTGTCTGTCCAAGTTCCGCCACTGCTTCTGCCTCCTCCACCTCATCTGGGTCCTCCACCTCCGCCCCAAGCCTGCCTGGTCAGGCCACCAGCGTTCTCACTGCGCAGAAGGAATCACGCACGCCTCATTACTATGCTGGCAGCAGAGCGCAACGGCATCAGGCGGTCTTTAGCTTGACATGTCTTGGGAATAAGAGTCACACAGCTGAGGAGTTGTGGTCAGCTCTGCGGTCCGAGTTTAATAAATGGTTGTCTCCGCTCAACCTGCAGCCTGGTAAGGCCGTGTGCGACAATGCTGCAAACCTGGGTGCGGCCCTTCGCCTGGGCAAGGTGACACATGTGCCTTGTATGGCTCACGTGTTGAACCTTGTTGTCCAGCAATTTTTAACACACTATCCCGGCCTAGATGGCCTTCTGAACAGGGCACGAAAACTGTCTGCTCACTTCCGCCGTTCAAGCGCCGCAGCTGAGCGACTTGCATCGCTCCAGAAGTCTTTCGGCCTGCCGGTTCATCGCCTGAAATGCGATGTGGCGACACGCTGGAATTCAACTCTCCACATGTTACAGCGACTGTAGCAGCACCGCCGAGCCCTGGTGCAATACGTCATGACGTATAGCCTGGGCCAACGAGATTCAGAGGGGGGGCAGATCACCCTGATGGAGTGGTCTCAGATCAAGGACCTATGCACCCTTCTGCACAGTTTCGACATGGCGACGAATATGTTTAGCGCTGACAATGCCATTATCAGCATGACAATTCCAGTCATTTACATGCTGGAGCACACGCTAAACACTATTCGGAGTCAGGGGGTGGGACAACAGGAAGGGGAGGAACTACAGGAGGATTCATATGCGCAAGGGACAACAAAATCACCAAGGTCCAGACGTTCATCATCACCAACGCAGCAGGCATGGGACCATGGGGGACAGGGATCGACAAGGGCGCATGGTAGCAGGCTAAATGTTGAGGAAGGTGCAGGACAACATGAAGAAATGGAGGACGAACTGTCCATGGACATGGAAGACTCAGCGGATGAGGGAGACCTTGGTCAAATTTCTGTTGAAAGAGGTTGGGGGGAGATGTCAGAGGAAGAACGGTTAGCACCTCTATGCCACAAACACAGCGTGGACTTGGTCCGCATGGCTGCGCAAGACACATGAGTGCCTTCTTGTTGCACTACCTCCAACATGACCCTCGTATTGTCAAAATTAGAAGTGATGATGACTACTGGATTGCCACACTATTAGATCCCCGGTACAAGTCCAAATTTTGTGACATAATTCCAGCCATAGAAAGGGACGCACGTATGCAGGAGTATCAGCAGAAGCTGTTACTCGATCTTAGCTCGGCTTTTCCACCAAACAACCGTGCAGGTGCAGGGAGTGATTCTCCCAGTTGTAACTTGACAAACATGGGACGGTCTCGTCATCTTCAACAGTCTACCCGTACCAGTAGGACCGTATCTGGTGCTGGTAACAGCAATTTTATGGAATCTTTTCATAATTTTTTTAGACCCTCCTTTGCAAGGCCACCAGAGACAACAAGTCTGACACATAGTCAACGGCTGGAGAGGATGATACAGGAGTATCTCCAAATGAACATCGATGCCATGACTTTGCAAATGGAGCCTTGCTCATTTTGGGCTTCAAATCTAGAAAAATGGGCAGAGCTATCCAGTTACGCCTTGGAGATTTTGTCGTGTCCAGCTGCCAGCGTTGTCTCTGAACGTGTCTTCAGTGCTGCTTTGTGTGTGCTGACAGATAAGCGAACGCATCTGTCCAGTGACAATGTGGACAGACTAACGTTCATCAAAATGAACAAGTCATGGATCCACAAGGAATTTACTACCCCTGTGTCATCCTGGGGAGAGTAAATGCTTGTGGATTTGGAATGTGCTTGATGCAAATCAAAACATCCTGTTTGCAACTAGGGCACAAGTGGTGCCACTGAAAGGGGTGGCTGTGTGTGGGGCCCAATTTTTGGAAAAAAGGGATACTCCGCTTGGAGTAACCCTTGCTTGCTGTGTTTTTAAAAATGATCCTAGATGAACAGATCTGGGATCAGGAAAGACTTTGCTACCTAACCCGGGGTCATCCTGGGGACGGTTAAGTATGGCGTATTTTTGAATGTGCTTGATGCAAATCTACCTGTGAAGTGTACAACTGGGGCACAACTGCTGCCACTGAAGGGGTGGGTGGGTGTGGGGCCCAATTTTTGGAAAAAAGGAAGACTCCGCTTGGAGTAACCCTTGCTTGCTGTGTTTTTAAAAATGATCCTAGATGAACAGATCTGGGATCAGGAAAGACTTTGCTACCTACACCGGTGTCATCCTGGGGACGGTTAATTTTGGCGTATTTTTGAATGTGCTTGATGAAAATCTACCAGTGAAGTGTACAACTGGGGCACAACTGCTGCCACTGAAGGGGTGGGTGTGTGTGGGGCCCAATTTTTGGAAAAAAGGGAGACTCCGCTTGGAGTAACCCTTGCTTACATTGTTTTTAAAAGAAGCCAAGATGAACAGAGCTGGGATCAGGAAAGCCTTTGCTACCTACCCCGGTGTCATCCTGGGGACGGTTAAGAATAGCGTATTTTTGAATGTGCTTGATGCAAATCTAGCTGTGAAGTGTACAACTAGGGCACAAGTGCTGCCACTGAATGGGTGGGTGTGTGTGGGGCCCAATTTTTGGAAAAAAGGGAGACTCCGCTTGGAGTAACCCTTGCTTACATTGTTTTTAAAAGAAGCCAAGATGAACAAGTCATGGTTCAGCAAAGACTTTGCTACCTACCCCGGTGTCATCCTGGGGACGGTTAAGAATAGCGTATTTTTGAATATGCTTGATGCAAATCTACCTGTGAAGTGTACAACTGGGGCACAACTGCTGCCACTGAAGGGGTGGGTGTGTGTGGGGCCCAATTTTTGGAAAAAAGGGAGACTCTGCTTGGAGTAACCCTTGCCTACATTGTTTTTAAAAGAAGCCAAGATGAACAGAGCTGGGATCAGGAAAGACTTTGCTACCTACCCCGGTGTCATCCTGGGGACGGATAAGAATGGCGTATTTTTGAATGTGCTTGATGCAAATCTAGCTGTGAAGTGTACAACTGGGGCACAAGTGCTGCCACTGAAGGGGTGTCTGTGTGGCCCAATTTTTGGAAAAAAGAGAGACTCCGCTTGGAGTCACCTTGCGGTGTTTTACATGATTTTAGAAGGGCATGCCATGCCTATATCTGTGTCTCGTCCTCTTTTTCCTCGTAACGCTGTTTTGTTTTCACATGAGAATTTGTCCTTGTCACTTTCCCATGTGTTTGTGTTGTGAGTTGTTTGTCACCTTTTGGACACCTTTGAGGGTGTTTTCTAGGTGTTTTTATGTGTTTGTGATTGCCTGCCATTGTTTCCTATGCAGTTCGAGTTCGGTTCGTCGAACGTTCGACGAACCGAACTCGAACGGGAGCTCCGTTCGGCGAACCGACCTCGAGCCGAACCGGGACCGGTTCGCTCATCTCTAGTCACAAGCGCGTGACAAAAGGCAGGAAATCCGTAGTAATTAACTCATTGCGTTAGGTTACTGGCTGCCTCCTGTGTTGTTCTTGTGATCTGGTGCTTAACTTGTTGCATCCTGCTGTCGTGTACCAGTGAATGCTGCTGCTTTATATGTGTATTATTAGGGCCACCCGCCAAAATTGATGTGTATAGCAGTTGAAACTGAGGGTCTGAAGCTCTAACATTCATGTGCAAAGACCTACTTGGGCTCTGGCATGCCCATATGCGAAGACCTGCCCCTGGCATGTGGTTATTGAGCTTAGTAGACAAAGGGTATCTTCACACACTGCATCTTTTTTCTGAGGAAAAAAAAAACAAAACTGAACCGTAGTATGAGTTGGTACACATGCATATAAAAAGCGCATGTTCACACTGGCCACGAGACAAAAGAAACCCCAAAATAAGAATAATATGAACACATACCCTGCTGTAACTAAATAAAAGCATAATGCATACACAAACATAGGTGTTATGATCCGGAACCATAGAAGACCACCATAAATCATTGGTAAAAGGTGACAAGAGCATTGGCAACTAATCTGGCCGCCATCCCCTTACTAACCATTAACACTAGAAGTAGCCGAGGGGTGAACTAACATCCTGTGCACCGCAAACCCAGCCGGAGAACTAGCTATCCTAAAGAAAGGAAAGATGAATAACTCTCTGCCTCAGAAAATAGATTGCCAAAGAATAGCAAGCCCCCCACATTTAAAGACTGCGGTGATATAGTAAAACACAATACACAGATAAATGATAGGATTAGCAAAAGGTGAGGCCCTACTGACTAAATAGGACAGGATAGGAAAGGGGCTGATGGTGGCCAGAGAAAAACCCTACAAAAATCCAAAAAAACTGATAGTACAAAAAGCCCTCAGATCACTAGATCTGAACTCCGTCCTATACCAGGATCTCTTGTCATACCAATGAACAGAAAGCAGGAACCATTACAAAATCAAGAAGCAAAAAACACATGGTCTTATAGGAGCAATACTCCAAACATAGCTGCAGGGAACTTTCCAGCTAAGCAACTGAGAGGGAAGATTCCTGCATGCAAATAAACTGACAACCACAGCAAATGACAAACTCAGATAAGAGCAAAAAGAACCAAACAACAAATAAAGAGCCAAGCACTTATCTGGAGTAGATGTGGTCTTGAGCAGGATGAAGCAGGCTGGTGAACAAAGAACAACTGACATCCGGCATAGCCTGCCAGCAGACCAGGGTTTAAATAGGCAGAGAGTTAGCAATGGAAACGCCCATTGTTCAACACACCTGGTCTCTGTCCAAACCATTCCTGGCCACAAGAGGGAGCCTCACAGCAGCAAAAGCATAACTGACATTCACAACACATAGGGTATTTAGTAAACATTTTTTTTTTATCAAAAAAGCATAAAGCCATCCCACCGCGACAAGGTGTGCCCAAATCAGGATGGTACCTACACTCTCCAGTATTAAAACCTCACCATGTGTCACCAGACATCAATCTGAATAAGGGCAGAATATGGCTGGGTCCTGACTATAGGCACACAGCCATGGGATGCAATGGGTAAATTGCTCAGCTCATTTGAAAAGGGGACCACACCCTATTTGTACTGAGTACAAGACACAGTAGAAAAAAACCAATCCCAATTTGGGTACAACTTGTCGCGGTGGGATGGTTTTACGCTTTTTTGATCAAAAATAGTGTTTATTAAGTACCCTATGTTTATGTGTATGCACTATGCTTTTATTTAGTTACAGCAGGGTATATGTTCAAATTATTTTTATTGTGGGTTATCTTTTTTCTGAGTGCATCTTGACTGCATCTATATCCTGTGGTCTCAGAAAATACAGCTTGTGGCCTAAAAAACACATGACATTTTGCCGCGTTTTTACCACGTTTCTGTTAATGCATTTGTTAAAGGAGAAATAAAATATAGCTGTAGTACCTGGGCGTTGCCCGGGATAGTAACTCTCTCCCAGTCTCGGTCTGTCTGTGTCTGTCTCTCTCCCAGTCTCTGTCTTTGTCTCTGTCTCTCTCTCTGTCTGTCTTTGTCTGTCTCTTTCTGTCTAGTTCAAAAGGATAAGGCACTTCTACCGAAGTTCTAGTTACCAGGGTGCTCAGGTAGGTTTCCAGACCATATACAGTAGTAATATATACAAGGCACTCCTGAATTCAGTAAAATGTAATGATTTTTTATTATTTCATACTCAGTATAGTCAAGTCAGACGGTGAGGCCCAAACATGGCCTTCATCAGTAACTAGCACCTGAGATGAATACAGATAATTATAGTTTCACTCTTTTCATTGGCAGTATTTGGAATGCTAGCAGATATGTGACTGTGATCTGCAGCCTGTTATTTTTGCCATGGGCAGCTGTAGTAATGCTATTAAGAGAATTTCTGTGGTTTGCAGCCTGTCATTAGCAGTGGATACTGCTAATGACAGGCTGCAAAGAACAGAAATTCTCTTAATAGCATTACAACTGCCCATGGCAGAAATAACAGGCTGCAGATCACAGTCACATATCTGCTAGCATTCCAAATACTGCCAATGAAAAGAGTGAAACTATAATTATCTGTATTCATCTCAGGTGCTAGTTACTGATGAAGGCCATGTTTGGGCCGCAACGTCTGACTTGACTATACTGAGTATGAAATAATAAAAAATCATCATATTTTACTGAATTCAGGAGTGCCTTGTATATATTACTACTGTCTCTGTCTGTCTGTCTGTCTCTATCCATGTCTGTCTGTGTCTCTCTCCATCTCTCTGTCTGTCTCTTTGTCTGTCTCTCTCTCTGTCTGTGTGTCAGTCCCTTTCCCCGCCTGTGCCTTTCTGTCTGTCTGTCTGTCTTTTTTTTCCCTATCTGTCTTTGTCTCTTTCTCTGTATAGTTAAACAGAAGAATCTCCATAGCACCATAGTAAACTATGTTGGTGAGTGGAGGCCACTCTAGGGTCCTCCAGAATAAGCACACACTCCAAAATTAACATGAAAACAGGAGAACAAGGGAGCATAGATTGTTTAATAAATGACATTTTTGCACAAACAAGGAGGGGTTGACAAAGGTGTTCACATTAAAAAAATCAGATAAAACAATTCCTTTCCCCCCTGAGATAAACATGGCACGGAAACAGGGAGAATTCTCAGGGAGCACTAGATGGTAAAAATACCAGCTGATGTAATAGGCATGAGGGGCCAGCCGGGAGTTGTAAATATAACCAAACATATGAAAAAGTGCCGTAGTGCATATAAGGTAAAATTACTCCTTTTAGCTGAAGCCTAAAGGCCACATCTCACTAAGCAACATCGCTAGCAACATCGCTGCTGAGGCACGACTTTTGTGACGTAGCAGCGATGTTGCTAGTGATGTCGCTGTGTGTGACATCCAACAACAACCTGGCCCCTGCTGTGAGGTCGTTGGTTGTTGCTGAATGTACTGGACCATTTTTTAGTTGTTGCTCTCCCGCTGTGAAGCAGACATCACTGTGTGTGACAGCGACAGAACAACAACTAAATTTGCAGGCAGCAGGAGTCGGCTTCTGCGGACGCTGGTAACTACGGTAAACATCGGGTAACCAAGAAGCCCTTACCTTGGTTACCCGATATTTACCTTCGTTACCAGCATCCGCCGCTCTCACGCTGTCAGTGCCGGCTCCTGCTCCCTGCACACGTAGCCGGAGTACACATCGGGTAATTAACCCGATGTGTACTCTGGCTAGGAGTGCAGGGAGCCAGCACTTAGCGGTGTGCGCTGGTAACCAAGGTAAATATCGGCTTGGTTACCCGATATTTACCTTAGTTACCAAGCGCAGCATGCTTCCACGCGTCGCTGCTGGCTGGGGGCTGGTCACTGGTTGCTGGTGAGATCTGTCTGTGTGACCACTCACCAGCAACTCATGTAGCGACGCTCCAGCGATCCCTGCCAGGTCAGGTTGCTGGTGGGATTGCTGGAGCGTTGCTTAGTGTGATGGTACCTTTAATGTAAAGAGAAAGTGCTGGTAGTGCAAGAAACAACATATACAGAGTTTGTGAGACGAAGCTACACATATATCTGCAAGAGAAGTTTTCCCATACAAATAGACTATAATCAAATAATTTCCTTACCAAAGGGAGAGGTTGTTTTAATAACAAAGTGCCAGTCTTCAGGGAGGAAAAGAGCAGCCCCCCCCCCAACACGTGTTCCACCTCAGGAGCCTGTGCGTCCCAAATGCGGCTTCATCAGGGAGGGAAGATGTCCTGCACTCCATTTCAGACATTTTTAAATAGACTGCCGGAGGTCCATAATTAAATCTCGTCATCCCCATCTGTGACGCATGCGCAGCTGCGGGTCCGCAGCACCACAGGCAAGTCATCCGCCAGACAGAAGCCGGTGCACGCGTGGGTGCAGAGGCGCGCCTTCCAGCTTCCCAGGCGAGCACCGCTGTCATGGAGACGGCCAAGTCACCAGCGGTGGAGCGTGTGTGGCGCCCCAGGACCTGGTCGCCACAACAGCATTGCCCCTCCAAAGGGTTAATGCTGAGCCTGGAGGTAATTGGGGGAATCATTGGCCAGTAAGTTCAACATCCAATGCAGTTTCTCCCTCAGGCCAGCAGGGGGAGCTCTGAACCTGGAGTTCCAGGGAGCATTCCTCAAATCTGACCTGAGGGAGGAGTTAGTGGCAGTCTGTGGAGAGAGAGCAGAGAGTGCAGACGCAGAGTAGTGCTGTCCTGTGGACTGGGGCCTGGAGCTGGAATAGCTTGGCCCAGTGAAGGAGGATTTGCAGAGGGGCACAGAAGAGACTTAGACATCGGAGTCTGTGGTTGCCAGGGTATAAAACCTTTCCCTGGTGGCCAAATCCGGAGGGCAGGAGAGCTGCAAGCCCCCTGGCCCAGAAGCAATCTGAAGGTACAGCTGCATTCCAAGGGCCCGGTGTGGACTCCAGCAGAGAAGCACCCGAGAGGGCCTGCGCAGCCTACCACACAGAAAAAGGGACGAACCACCGGTCCCAGCAGCAAGAGGGCCATTGCTAAATTCAGAGTGCAGGGTCCTGTAGAAGAAAAGAAAAAGCAGGGAGTAGGCCTCATACTCAACTGGCCAAAGAGATCACCCCCAGGCACTTCCAGGCCGGCCGGATCATCTTTACCACCTGTGACGGTCTCCCAGGACTAAACTGTTGCCAAGTAAAAGAGGAAAAGGTAAAGAGACTACTGTTTGTGCCTGTTTCTTTCACTGCCTGTCGGCCCTGCACCGTATTATTCACACAACATCACACCATAGACTCTCACGAGCACCAACTGTTGCCCCGGGGCACCGCTCCACCTGTGGGGAGCAGGACCATCCGCGCTGCCATACCACCAGCCCCGGAGGCCTCATACAGCAGCAGCGGCTTATTAGCCGCAATCCACAGGTGGCGTCACGAAAATATAAACTTTAATTACTCCCAAGTCACCAGCCATATTAATTGACCCCACCAGGGCCACGGAGCCGGGCCCCGCCACCACTGACGACCCCCGGACTAGTCCGGTCCGGCCCCGGGTGTCCCATAGCCCTGGGGTGGGCGAGTCACGTGCCCTAGCCACGCATGCGTGCAGGGGATTGCGTGTGTTAGATCTAACAAGACAAGTAAGTAGATATAAATGGGCTAGAGGCTTCACAAATCATGCTGGAAGACGGGAGAAAAAAAGGACAGGTCATATAAATTGTCCATAAATATATCTTGATTGCAGATCCAAGTCCCAAGAGATGTATTCTCAGATCTGTTTCTCAGTCATAAATTCAGTTTCAGATACTTGGGACAGATCCACACAGAATATATCGCGGAAGCCTTTGGGGATATTATTTTCTAAATACAAAAATAACAATAATTATTGTGAGTGGAGGCCACTATAATCAATACAAGAAAAATATGTGCTATTAATTACAAAAATGGAGAAAAGGACCTTTCCTTTTTCCTTTACCTTTCCGTTCCTTTGATATATATCCACCTCTCCCCTTAAGCCCCTATAAGTAGTAGCGTCATTATTGGTCCTTTGTGGTTTTCTTTTTATTGCTTTGTTTTTTCATGTATTTTGGATCCCCCTTCTTTCTTCCAAAAATTGTTTTATTTTATTTTCTTTTTTAATTTTGTTGTCCTTTTCTCCATTTTTGTAATTAATAGCACATATTTTTCTTGTATTGATTATTGTTATTTTTGTATTTAGAAAATAATATCCCCAAAGGCTTCCGCGATATATTCTGTGTGGATCTGTCCCAAGTATCTGAAACTGAATTTATGACTGAGAAACATATCTGAGAATACATCTCTTGGGACTTGGATCTGCAATCAAGATATATTTATGGACAATTTATATGACCTGTCCTTTTTTTCTCCCATCTTCCAGCATGATTTGGGAAGCCTCTTGCCCATTTATATCTACTTACTTGTCTTGTTAGATCTAACACACGCAATCCCCTGCACGCATGCGTGGCTAGGGCACGCCCCGCCGCCAGTGACTTGGCCGTCTCCATGACAGAGGTGCTCGCCTGGGAAGCTGGAAGGCGCGACTCTGCACCCGCACGTACACCCGTTCTGTCTGACGGCTGACTTGCCTACAGCGCTGCGGCCCCGCAGCTGCGCATGCGTCACAGATGGGGATGACGAGATTTGATTATGGACCTCCGGCGGTCTATCTAAAAATCCCTGAAATGGAGTGCAGGACATCTTCCCTCCCTGAAGAAGCCGCATTTGGGACGCACAGGCTCCTGAGGCGAAACACGTGTTGGGGGGGGGGCTGCTCTTTTCCTCCCTGACGAATGGCACTTTGTTATTAAAACAACCTCTCCCTTTGGTAAGGAAATTATTTGATTATAGTCTATTTGTATGGGAAAACTTCTCTCGCAGATATATGTGTAGCTTCGTCTCACAAACTCTGTATATGTTGTTTCTTGCACTACCAGCACTTTCTCTTTACATTAAAGGGAACCAATCATCAGGATTTTCGTGTATAAGCTGCAGCCAGTGCAGTGCTGGCACTATCAGGCACATTGTGTACATACCATCAGGGGGCAGCTCGGGTGTTTAGGCAGTGAAATACAACTTTATAAAGTTTGAAATTTCGTGCACTTTTTGATTGACGTGTGCACCTCTCTGTTAATGTCCGGGCGGGTTATGCAGGAGTTCCCCGCCCCCCCCACCAGCCTGTTCCTCCCTCTCTCCGGGCTGGTTATGCACGTGTTCCCCGCCCCCCCGCGCCGCCTGTTCCTCCCTCCCTCCCTCTGGCTGTATGTAAATATCTAATCTTCAGAAACATGGCGCCGGAGTGGGCCTCTGCGCATAGCGCTTATCTCCGGCGCCATGTTTCTGAAGCCCCCGCATTACACAACTTGGTGTTTGAGAGGGCGGCGCCACAGCGATGTCACACCGGCTGGTGTGTTGGCCCGGTGTCCTGGGGCGGCACGATACAGGAGCAGCAGGTAATCGCGTCCTCCGATCAGCTGTTCTGCAGTCCTGTTGTGATCGCGCTCACTCCTGCCGTCACAACGGGATCTGAAGGAGCGAGGGCGCATGCGCCGCCCTCTAACACCAAGCTGTGTGATGTGGACTTCAGAAACATGGCGCCGGAGATAAGCGCTGTGCGCAGAGGCCCACTCCGGCGCCATGTTTCTGAAGATTAGATATTTACATACAGCCAGAGGGAGGGAGGGAGGAACAGGCGGCGCGGGGGGTGCGGGGAACACGTGCATAACCCGCCCGGACATCAGGAGAGAGGGAGGAACAGGCTGGTGGGGGGGGGGCGGGGAACTCCTGCATAACCCGCCCGGACATTAACAGAGAGGTGCACACGTCAATCAAAAAGTGCATGAAATTTCAAACTTTATAAAGATGAATTTCACTGCCTAAACACCCGAGCTGCCCCCTGATGGTATGTACACACCGTGCCTGATAGTGCCAGTACTGCACTGGCTGCAGCTTATACACGAAAATCCTGATGATTGGTTCCCTTTAAAGGGAACCTGTCATCAGAAATTTAGCTATAAAGCTAAAAGTTCCCCCCTCTGCAGCTCCTGGGCTGCATTCTAGGAAGCTTCCTATAGTTTTTGTGGCCGCTTTTATAGCAAAATAAACACTTTGTAAACTGGTACCTTTTCTTATGCAAATTTCTGAAATCTTCCATGGGGGCGGGCTGCCTGGGGTCCGTTGCTGTTCCTCCTGCAGATTTACGCCGCCCCCGAACGCTGAATTTCAAACCTCAGGACGCCGCCCCTGGGTGCCCGTGGTCCCGCGCATGCGCTGTTCCACTGTAGTGGTGCCGTGCACTGTGTGCACGTGTGACTGCTGGTGACGCTTTGCGCAGGCACGAGGTTATGGGCGGCGCTGTTAGTGTCATCAGTAAGTGCCGCCCATAACCTCGTGACCGCACTTTCTCTCTGATGCTCGCCGCGTCTCCCCGTAACCTAAGCTCTCCTGCTCCGTCCGCTCCTCCCATCTATTTCCTGCTGCTGAGCAGGATGGGAGGAGGTGACGTCCAGGCATCAGGCCAGCGAGTGCTTGCGCATAACGCTGGAGTAATAGGGGAAAGTGCAGTCACGAGGTTATGGGCGGCACTTACTGATGACACTAACAGCGCCGCCCATAACCTCGTGCCCGCGCAAAGCGTCACCAGCGGTCACACGTGCACACAGTGCACGGCACCGCTACAGTGGAACAGCGCATGTGCGGGACCACGGGCACCCAGGGGCGGCGTCCTGAGCTTTGAAATTCAGCGTTCGGGGGCGGCGTAAATCTGCAGGAGGAACAGCAACGGACCCCAGGCAGCCTGCCCCCATGGAAGATTTCAGAAATTTGCATAAGAAAAGGTACCAGTTTACAAAGTGTTTATTTTGCTATAAAAGCGGCCACAAAAACTATAGGAAGCTTCCTAGAATGCAGCCCAGGAGCTGCAGAGGGGGGAACTTTTAGCTTTATAGCTACATTTCTGATGACAGGTTCCCTTTAAGGCTTCAGCAAAAAGGAGTAATTTTACCTTATATGCACTACGGCACTTTTTCATATGTTTGGTTATATTTACGACTCCCGGCTGGCCCCTCATGCCTATTACATCAGCTGGTATTTTTACCATCCAATGCTCCCTGAGAATTCTCCCTGTTTCCGTGCCATGTTTATCTCAGGGGGGAAAGGAATTGTTTTATCTGATTTTTAATGTGAAAACCTTTGTCAATATCAAAGTGCAAAACCAGTCTGTGAGGCAAACCCTGGGATATGAAGATGAATTATGACTTCCAGTCATAATCGCTCTCATCACTCCATGGCAGTGCCCCCTCCCTTCTTGTTCTCAGAGGTCCAGCATCTGTGAAGGTGTCACATCCCAGCCATCTCCTGTGATATGGAGATTAGGTGATGTGGGAACAATGGACACAGGATGACTCCCTGCCGTGACCCTGTAGTAGGGGCTGCTATCTAATTAGCAAGGCTATGGAAGTATCCAGACAGAACGACTCCAGTAAAAAATGGTTCATATCTCGCAAGCCATATTTCCGATAAATATGGCAACCATAAAAATGGTGTCTCCGCATGCGGACGATGCTGGCACACCCTTTTTATGGGAGCAGGACCTGGGGAAATACCCCAGGCGTGATATCAGCCAATGGGGAACTAGTAGACAAGTCATGAGTCCTCTCGTTCCGTAGCTAAATTCATAGCTGTCACAATGAGAGCGTCGGCGTCCGCCTACGACGCTCCCAGGCCAAGTTATGGCCATATTCCATGTTGTGGATTTTGTCCATAACTCCAGCCAGGGGTGGAGCAGTGCTCCCTCTGAGGTCACTAAGGTAGGAGGGGACCTGGATTTGCCCAGGTTGATAACCCTACTTCGGCCATTTTCCAGTGTTCTTTCGCTGGGGGTCACGTGCAGGAAACATCTGTGGGAGTTCCTAGAAACCTGGTCTACAGCGCCCCCCTGTGGCCAGACGCACAAGGTAACTGATTGAATTGCATACCTGTTTGTAAACCATGCTTTATCTGTAACTGTACTCTGACATATGTATATTCTGTAGATTCCCTATTGTATATATTGTAGTTTCTAGTGTGCTTTAGGCCGATTAAATTATATAATTAATCTTGGGCTGTTCTGTTATCTCGATCTTGAATCCCACGTCTGTGTGTTCGGCTAATAGTTACCGTGAAGCGGTTGGTGGCAGCGAGTTGTGCCAAGGATTATTGTGGGGAGGCCAGTGAGATTCGGGGAGGTTTTATATATTCCGCCCGCGGAGGTCGGGGGAATATATACCCTACTCTCACTGGGGACCCTTCAATAATCGGCATAAGTAGTATAGCGGCCTCCTTGCTTATTGTCGGGCAATTCCATAATTGGCCTGACTATAAGAGGGGCGCTAGAGAGCGCGTCACGTGCTCTGTCTGTCGGTCGGGAGGTATAAAGGAGGGGTGACCCCCACTTGTTACCCCCCGATTGTGACGTACTGGTAGCCAGCGCGGGGGATTTCTGAGTGACCCCCCCGGTGGTTTGTGACATATTGGTGGCATAGCGGTGGGATCGAGATAATAGTGTGTGTGAGTGTGAGACCCATACTCCCAGACACTAAAGACTGCCTGCAGCAGCTGTGGCTGCTGGGGTCTTCAGACTAGCTCAACACTAGAGTGTCAGAGTGCAGATACTGTAAGGTGTGTGGAGGCATCAGGTGTCAGTTCTGTGTCAGTGACCAAAGTCTGCAAGAATGGCTGAGAGCACCAGGAGCAAAGCCAAAGGAATGGCCGATGCTCAGGCCAGAGACGATGAGGAGGTTGTCCACGAGCCCTCCAAGAGCCCGACGCCAGAGAACAGCTCTGCAGAGGACATCGCACAACCTGGCACTGCTGGACAAAATGAGGAGGAGCTCGCCCAAGGGTCCTCAACGAGCCAGATGCCAGCCCTCCGCTCTGCAATGGACAGTGAAGCACCAGGCTCCGCAGCGGGCCGCAGATCACCACGTGCCATTCCACCGAGCCTGGGAGGCTCGGATAGCCTTCTTCAAATGGCTATGGCCCTTCTCCAGGCTGGAGACCGGGATACCTACGAGATACTCATGGCCGAGCGTGAGCGGCAAGCAGTGCGTGAGGCTGCGGAGCAGCAAGCAGCACGTGAAGAGCGCCAGGCAGAGCGTGACTACCAGCTGCAGCTAGCTCAGCTCCGGCCCTCATCAGCCACACGTGACCTTCAAGACACCAAACTTCCAAAGGTCCGTGTTGAGGACTTCCCAGTGCTGGAGAAGGATGGAGACTTGGACTCTTTCTTGACTGCTTTTGAACGGACTTGCCTGCAGCACCATCTGGACAAGGACCAGTGGGCCAAATACCTGACCCCCCGTTTAAGGGGTAAGGCCCTGGATATCCTTGGGGACTTGCCTGCTGAGGCAGATCAGGGCTACGACACCATCAAGCGGGCCCTGATCCAACAGTACAACCTCACTCCAGAGTCCTACCGCAAGAAGTTCCGGAGCCTACAGAAGGGACCAAAGGACTCCTGGGCTGACCACAGGCGGGCACTTGCCCGAGCTGCCGACCACTGGACCCAAGGCCTGCAGCTTTCCACCGGACCGGAGATCCTGGACTTGTTCATCACGGAGCAACTCTTGTGGAACTGCCCTGAGGATCTCCGCCAGTTCATCCGAGACCAGAAGCCAAAGGGGTCCACGGCTACAGCTGCCCTGGCCGATGACTACACCAACAACCGGGCTCCTGAGGCCAGGAGAGCAGCCACCAGCAGCACCTGGAGAGGGGGTAAGATGAACTCTGCGACTGCCCCACCTGCCCCTAGACTGCAGGGGGTGTCCCCCTCAACTCCCCTCTCCAGGCCCGTGGCAGAACCAAGACGGTGCCACCAGTGCAACCTACCTGGACACTTCAAGGCCATGTGCCCTCAGCGTCCCAAGGCCCCGGCTCCGTCCCCGTCCCAAGGGCCGCCCAAGGTGTATTGTGTGGGTGGGGGTGGTGGTAGGTCCCTGGACAGCTTCCAACCTGTCACCGTCGGCCGGTCTGTGACCATGGGACTGCGAGACAGCGCCTCGGAGGTGACTGGTGCGGCCTGAGATGGTGTCCCCCCAAGACTTGATCCCTGGAAAAACCCTCGCTGTCTCCGGGATTGGAGGCATTGACCCGGCGCTGCCTGTTGCTGACATTTATGTGGACTGGGGCGCAGGGCGAGGGGTGAGGGAGGTGGGGGTAACTGATCGGATCCCCGCAAACGTGCTACTTGGGACAGATTTGGGGCAGATAACCTCCCAGTTTGGGCCCCAACCAAGGGCTGAACCTTCAGCCAGTACTGACATGCCTCCGGACAATGTTAATGTGTTATCTATGAATGATGTAAGGGAGGAGGGAGTGAACTCTGATATTTCTGCTTGCATAGACACCATAGACACACACACAGCTGCAGCTGTGACAGGGGAGGGGGTCAGAGAAAGGTGTGACAATGCCTCTACAAGTAATCAGCCTGTGAGCTGGGATCTGTTGCCCTCTGCAGGGATAAGCAGAGAGCAGGGTGCTGCAGGGGGAGGACCAGTGTGTGGGGTGGGGGCTACCACAGCAAATGTGGGGTCCCCAGAGATTTCACAGCGGGGTTCTGTTGCTGCAGGAGGGGAACAGGCAGGTGAGATTGGGGCCGGTCCAGGAGCGGAAGTGCTCCCAGGTAAGATCTCGGTGCATGGTTCCCCCACAACCGGGGTGTCAGGAAGCCAGGTAGGTCTGCCTGAACCGGCGACTTGGTCAGGAACGGAGGAGGAGCAGGCACGACCCACGGTCGCAGCGGCTGTGGCCGCTGTCACCCGCCGTGGGAGTGCTGGAAGCCAAGGGGCCTCCCGGAGGTCCGATAGCTCTTCCCCTTCTGACCAAGTGGCAGCCGAGTCAGGTGGAGGCCAGGACACAGGTCCCGGGGTACTGACTGAAGATGTGACAGTCTCGTCGATTCTGGCCACATCTAGTCAGGGGTTTCAGGCAGCGTTAGAAGCTGACGACAGCCTGAAAGCTCTTAAGGAGCAGGCGGCACAGCCTCCCTCGGACTCGGACCCGGAGCGAGTGGTCTGGAACCAAGGACGGCTGTACCGGGCCACGGTCCAGCAGGGTTCACCGGAGGCGTGGCCCAGGGACCGACAGTTGGTGGTACCCTATCCGTTCCGGACGGAGTTGTTGCGGATCGCACATGAGATTCCGATGGCCGGACACCTAGGGATCGCTAAGACCAAGGCCAGGTTAAACCAGCATTTCTACTGGCCAAAAATGGGGGCCGATGTGGCTGCCTACTGCCGTTCGTGTGAAACCTGTCAGAGAGTGGGGAAGGCGGGGCCACACCCCAAAGCCCCACTAGTATCTCTGCCAATCATCGATGAGCCTTTCAGGAGGGTGGCTGTGGATCTGGTCGGCCCGCTGGCCATCCCCAGCAGCTCCGGGAAACGCTTCATACTGACGGTAGTGGACTATGCCACCCGGTACCCAGAAGCAGTGGCCTTGTCGTCCATTCGGGCTGACAAGGTGGCCACCGCATTGCTGGAGATTTTCTCCCGAGTGGGTTTTCCCCAGGAAATGCTCACTGACCGGGGGACCCAATTCATGTCCCAGCTGATGGAGGCCCTCTGTAAGCAAGTCCAGGTGCGACATCTGGTGGCCAGCCCGTACCATCCACAGACTAATGGCCTGTGCGAGCGGTTCAATGGCACCTTAAAGCAGATGCTTAAGATGTTGGTCGACTCCCATGTGCGTGACTGGGAGCGGTATCTCCCACACCTGTTATTTGCTTACCGGGAGGTTCCACAGGCCTCAACAGGATTCTCACCGTTTGAGCTCCTGTACGGGCGACGTGTGCGGGGCCCCCTGGCTCTGGTGAAAGAGGCTTGGGAAGGGGATTTGGCCACCCCTGGAGTGTCGGTTATCGAGTATGTCATGCGCTTCCGGGACAAAATGCAGGCCTTGACGCAACTGGTACACGACAATATGGCTCAAGCCCAGGCCGATCAGAAGCGTTGGTACGACCAGAACGCTTGTGAGAGGACCTACCAAGTGGGTCAAAAGGTGTGGGTACTGGTCCCCGTACCACAGGACAAGCTTCAGGCAGCCTGGGAAGGCCCATACCTCGTGTACCAGCAGCTCAACCCTGTGACGTACCTGGTCACCCTGGACCCTGCCCGTGGAAGGCGGAAGCCCTTCCATGTGAACATGATGAAGGCACATCATGAGCGGGAGGCATGTGCGCTCCCCGTGTGCAACCTGCCCGAGGAGGGAGAAGCGGAAACCCTCTTGGATATGCTAGCCCAGGTTAGGGCAGGCGGATCCATTGAGGATGTGGAGGTTGGCCACCAGCTCTTGGAGGACCAACGGTCCCAGCTGTGGGCCACCCTACACCCCTTCCGGGGGTTGTTTACCAACCAGCCCGGAAGGACTGACTTGGCTGTCCATCACGTGGACACTGGGGATCATCCCCCAATCCGGCGTTCAGCATATCGGGTCTCCCTGGAGGTGCAGCAACACATGCGCCAGGAGATTGACGAGATGCTGAAGCTGGGGGTGATCCAGGCATCCAACAGCGCTTGGGCCTCGCCTGTAGTCCTCGTCCCTAAGAAGGACCGAACCACTCGGTTCTGCGTGGACTACAGGGGGCTCAATGCTGTCACGGTCGCCGATGCGTACCCAATGCCACGCATCGATGACCTGCTCGATCAGTTGGCCGGGGCTCAGTACCTGACCATCATGGATCTGAGCCGGGGATATTGGCAGATCCCCCTGACTCGCAAGGCCAGGGAACGCTCTGCCTTTATTACCCCATTTGGACTGTACGAGTCCACGGTGATGCCATTCGGGATGAGGAATGCCCCTGCCACTTTCCAGCGGATGGTCAACACCCTGCTCAAGGGACTTGAAGGGTACGCGGCCGCGTACCTGGATGACATTGCCGTCTTCAGTCCCACCTGGGAAGATCACCTACAGCATCTAGCACAGGTGCTCAGGCGGATCCACCAGGCAGGTTTGACCATCAAGCCGGGAAAGTGTCAGCTGGCCATGAGCGAGGTCCAGTACCTCGGTCACCGGGTAGGCGGGAGAACACTGAAGCCCGAGCCTGAGAAAGTGGAAGCCATCGCATCCTGGCCCACCCCCAGGACCAAGAAGCAGGTGATGTCCTTCTTGGGGACCGCTGGGTACTATAGGAGGTTTGTTCCATGCTATAGTAGCCTGGCAAAGCCCTTGACGGACCTCACCAAGAAGAAGCTGCCCTCTGCAGTCGATTGGACAATGGACTGCGAGACAGCCTTCCGGGCCCTAAAGGACGCCCTGTCCAGCCCGCCCGTGCTACAGGCAGCCGACTTCACGCGGCCGTTTGTAGTACAGACCGACGCCAGTGACTTCGGCCTCGGTGCGGTGCTCAGCCAGGTGGACTCTGCGAGCCAAGAGCACCCAGTCTTGTACCTGAGCAGGAAGCTGTTACCAAGGGAAGTGGCCTATTCCACGATGGAGAAGGAGTGCCTGGCCATAGTGTGGGCCCTGCAGCGTCTGCAACCCTATCTATACGGGCGCCACTTCATCGTGGAGACGGACCACAATCCCCTCAGCTGGTTGCACACCGTCTCTGGGACGAATGGGCGATTGTTGCGATGGAGCCTTGCGCTCCAGCAATACAACTTCACCATTCGCCACAAAAGGGGCCGTGACCACGGTAACGCAGACGGGCTGTCCCGACAAGGAGAGGTCGTGGACGGGCGCACGGGGGAACACCGGAGTGTGCTGCCCCCTAGCGCCCTCAAAAGGGGGGAGGTGTGAGGCAAACCCTGGGATATGAAGATGAATTATGACTTCCAGTCATAATCGCTCTCATCACTCCATGGCAGTGCCCCCTCCCTTCTTGTTCTCAGAGGTCCAGCATCTGTGAAGGTGTCACATCCCAGCCATCTCCTGTGATATGGAGATTAGGTGATGTGGGAACAATGGACACAGGATGACTCCCTGCCGTGACCCTGTAGTAGGGGCTGCTATCTAATTAGCAAGGCTATGGAAGTATCCAGACAGAACGACTCCAGTAAAAAATGGTTCATATCTCGCAAGCCATATTTCCGATAAATATGGCAACCATAAAAATGGTGTCTCCGCATGCGGACGATGCTGGCACACCCTTTTTATGGGAGCAGGACCTGGGGAAATACCCCAGGCGTGATATCAGCCAATGGGGAACTAGTAGACAAGTCATGAGTCCTCTCGTTCCGTAGCTAAATTCATAGCTGTCACAATGAGAGCGTCGGCGTCCGCCTACGACGCTCCCAGGCCAAGTTATGGCCATATTCCATGTTGTGGATTTTGTCCATAACTCCAGCCAGGGGTGGAGCAGTGCTCCCTCTGAGGTCACTAAGGTAGGAGGGGACCTGGATTTGCCCAGGTTGATAACCCTACTTCGGCCATTTTCCAGTGTTCTTTCGCTGGGGGTCACGTGCAGGAAACATCTGTGGGAGTTCCTAGAAACCTGGTCTACAGCGCCCCCCTGTGGCCAGACGCACAAGGTAACTGATTGAATTGCATACCTGTTTGTAAACCATGCTTTATCTGTAACTGTACTCTGACATATGTATATTCTGTAGATTCCCTATTGTATATATTGTAGTTTCTAGTGTGCTTTAGGCCGATTAAATTATATAATTAATCTTGGGCTGTTCTGTTATCTCGATCTTGAATCCCACGTCTGTGTGTTCGGCTAATAGTTACCGTGAAGCGGTTGGTGGCAGCGAGTTGTGCCAAGGATTATTGTGGGGAGGCCAGTGAGATTCGGGGAGGTTTTATATATTCCGCCCGCGGAGGTCGGGGGAATATATACCCTACTCTCACTGGGGACCCTTCAATAATCGGCATAAGTAGTATAGCGGCCTCCTTGCTTATTGTCGGGCAATTCCATAATTGGCCTGACTATAAGAGGGGCGCTAGAGAGCGCGTCACGTGCTCTGTCTGTCGGTCGGGAGGTATAAAGGAGGGGTGACCCCCACTTGTTACCCCCCGATTGTGACGTACTGGTAGCCAGCGCGGGGGATTTCTGAGTGACCCCCCCGGTGGTTTGTGACACAGTCCTTAAATATAATAGTGCAAAGGCAAAAATATAACAGCCCCTGGAGATCTCAGTTTAATCAAGCATATAGTGTGTCAGATGAAACAATTGCATGTGCTACTATATAAATATTTAAAAGGTTAAATAAATATTTAAGAATCTATAATGCAATATGCCCAGCTAAAGGCGAAAGTAAACCGGTACACCAGTGTCATGCTGGAGCAAGCAAAGATGACAGTGCAAACAATGTTACATTGCCAGACCAGGAACAATAGCAGTTAGGAGCAGTTCGATAGCAGTGGACCTAAATGACTGCACATATAACCCCTGTTCTGTCACATAGACCGCTATTGTTCCTGGTCTGGCAATGTAACATTGCACTGTTATCTTTGCTTGCTCCTGCATGACACTGGTGTACCGGTTTACTTTGGCCTTTAGCTGGGCATGTTGCATTATAGATTCTTAAAGGGCCAGACTATGTCCATATACACTTGCTGCCTATTACATGTCTGAGTAAGTTTAGATCTCCAGGGGGCTGTTACATCCTTGCTCTTGCATTAATATATTAAGGAATTGCATTTGCACTTTGATATTAAATTCCCAGTTGAATTAATAATATTTAATTAACCTTTTAAATATTTACACATTGTGTCCACCCATATCCTGTCCACCACCATTAACTTGAGAATGGCGGCAGCTATAGGCATAGAAGTGGTGTCTAGGTATAGTAAAGTATCCATGCGCTACGCCAGGGCCAGCTCCAGGTTTTTGTGGGCCCCGGGAGGAAGAGTCCCAGTGGGCCCCATCCACAAGCAGTCACACACATACGTACACATACATATACATATTTAAAGACAAACTCACAAAAATACATATAGAACTGACACATCTATACAGTTATATACACTGACATACATAGATACACATCATACATGCATACAGACACACACACAGCTCTGCTGCACGCATACATACATACATACATACACACACACACACACACACACACACATACTGCTCTGCTGGATACATATAGACAGACACACACAGCTATGCTGTATACATACATACAGACACACACAGCTCTGCTATATTCATACAGACACACATAGCTCTGCTACATACAGACAGACACACATAGCTCTGCTACATACAAGCACACATAGCTCTGCTACATACAGACAGACAAACATAGCTCTGCTGCATACATACAAAACAGACACACGCGGCTCGGGGGAGCCCACACACATGGCTCGGGGGGCCAACACACGCAGCTCTGTGGGGCCCAAACACACAGCTCCGGGGGCCAGCACATGCGTCACCAGGGGTGCAGGGCATACACCTAGGGGGGAGAAGCCCATACAGCTCCCCAGGGCCCATAAATCGGGGGGCGGGGAGGGCACATACCGCTCAGGTCACGGTGGAGAGGGGGCCCACACAGCGCCGGAAAGAAGTGCTGTGTTGGGGGTCGCTGGCTGGCACTGCGCCTCCTTCATCTGTGGAACTGAGCAGGACGCAGGTCGGTAGCTCCGCCCACAGATGAAGTTCTAACCAGGAAGTCTGCGCGCCTTAAAGGGACGGTGCCGCAGATTCCTGCCGAGGACTGTGGTCCCCGGAACTCGGCCCGGGGGCAGCATAACTAAGGCGAGTGGGCCCCGGCCAAGGGGCACCAGAACTGATGAGGCCGAGTGAGCCCCCCCGGCTCTCCAGGGCCCCGGAATCTGCCCGGGTATGCCGTGTGCTGACGCCGACCCTGCGCTACGCAATGAAACCACCTATAGCACCACCTGGTGGAAAACAACGGAGTTGGCATTCTTATCTCAAAAACGTAACTAGATAGAGAAAAAAAAGTGTAATACAAAGTTGTAGGGCATCATAAATTCAATACGAATCGACACCTTGCATACAGAAATGTTATGATTAGAATGTGTAAAACTCACAAGGCTGCGGACATGAAGCGATATCTCATGGAGACCTTCCTACAAGTCATTGGGTATGGTGGTTGTGTGGAGTGGCCTCCACGCTCACCTGACCTGACCCCATTGGACTTCTTTCTGTGAGGTCATTTCAAACAGCAGGTGTATGCGACCCCTCCACCAACATTGCAAGACCGATGACAACGTATCACAGATGCTTGTGCAAACGTGTCACCTACCATATTGCACAGCGTGCAGCAAGATACAGTATGCCGTCCAGAGTCCAGATGTGCATTGCAGCTGACGGGGGCCACTTTGAGCATCAAAGTTAAATGAGCGCTATATCCGTGACCAGCATTCAATATTTTGGGGGGGGTCATGGGTTTCATATCATAGCATTACTGTATGCAAGGTGTCGATTCGTATTGAACTGATGATGCCCTACAACTTTGTAATTCACTTTTTTTTTCCTCGTTCCCTTTTTGAGATAGAAATGCTAACTCCATTGTTTTCCACCAGGTGGCGCTATAGTTGGTTTCCATACGTCATACGGGTCGTGGTGACTGGATGCACCACCACTGCGGCTGGAGTGAGGGCGGGCTTGTCCGGGATCGGTGTTGCCTGGTGGGGGACCGTAAGAGTTGGTGGTTGTTTTAGTCGGGGTGCAAGGCGCCGTGCCGCAGTGTAGTGTGTCGTGCCTGGATGGCACTGGTGTACTCACGATTAATGCACACTGAGTCACAGGTAAACCAAAGTTCGGTAGTGGTCGGTCCCCGCGGCCGGCTGCTGATGTCCCCTGTGGGGTTGATGGTGGCCCCTTTGCCCGTGCACCTCTGGATGTTTGTGTTTTGGCTCCTGTGCCAGAGCAGTAGTAGCCCGCTCCCCGGCGTTAAGCTGACAGAGGAGCCCTCTGTTGCCCGCAGGCGCTGGCCCGTCGGGTGCTTGGCCCTTGGCGGTGGCGCTCACCCGGTCTCGGTGGGCTTTTGCCTTCTTTCAGGACTTAGTTGTGGATGAACCCTGAGGTCCAGCCAGCAATCAGTCATTTTGCCTATACTTAGTGGCTTCTAAGCTAGGAAAGGGTCTGAGTACCCTTCTGTTAGTGATCCGGTACACGGTTGACTCCCCGGTTCGAGACCGGCGAGCCACAACCCAGCCCGGTTCGTACGGTTCCGCCGGTTGCTGTAGCGGTACTCCTGCAGACGGCCACCACCGCCTGCCTGCTTGACGTTTTCCAAGGGGCCCAGGCTCCAACCCGGGACCCTGACAGCTCTGCAACTCCTGTCAACACTCTCTCTAGAACTTAACTGTTTTTACTTCCTGCCTCAGGACAGTAGTCTCCTCGGTGGGCGTGCCTTTCCGCCTGGCTCCACCCACCTTGTGTGCCCTACTGGCCCTGAGGGAGGCATCAGGTCTCCCTTTTGGGTGACTGTGTGTGACCTCACAGGGGATGGGGGGGTGTGTGTGTATGTGGTGGTGTTATTGTCGCGGGCGGCGGGGCGCTGCGCTCGCTAACGCTTGGGTCCGGCGCTGCTGCTGCTGCTGCTCGGTGTCTCGAGCGGTGGGCTGGATCCGGGGACTCGAGCGGCGCTCCTCGCCCGTGAGTGAAAGGTGTGGTTGGTTTGGGGGATTTAGTCCGTGACGCCACCCACGGGTTGTGATGAAGATGGGCACCACCGCTGCTGGTGACGGGGATCCCGGGAGCGATGGTAGGGAGCAGCTGGGATGTTGTTTTCCCCCTCCGTGGGTAGGGGTTGGTCCAGGGCGTCACACATCCAGATCTGCTACATTTGACAGTCACAGCAAGCGGCCATAGAGCATGACCCCTCTCTCTGAGGGTCAGGCCGCAAGTGAAATGAGCCGCGCAGGATCAGCGGTGACTTCAGCTTTCACCGCACATCACCTGACTGAAGTGACCGCTGATCTCGCGCTCAGTTCAGTCACGGCTGGATTTGCGGTAACAGGTGGAGGACTACAGCTATCACCGCACATTACCTGACTGGAGGAGTCCTCTTGTGACTGCATATCAGGCCGCAGCTGAAGTGAGCCGCGAGATCAGCGGTGATTTCAGTCAGGTGATGTACGGTGTCACCGCACATCACCTGAGTGACGTCACTGCTAATCCCGCAGCTCAATTCAGTAGAGGTCTGACAGGTGGAGGACTCCTGCATTTTTTTTTAGGCCAAAAACACTGCTCTTAGTAGTCACCACAAAGATAAAAATGCTGCATCTTTGTGGTAAAAAAAAAAAAAAAGAAGAAGATGCAGCATGCACACATAGCCTTAATATAGTAATGTGCCTATCTTATAGTAATGTCCCCTTGGGCTTCTCTTCTTGTAGCAATGCTCCATCCTGGAGTAGTGTGCCCTAGTGTTCCAGGCTTCACACACACACACACACACACACACACACACACACACACACACACTCATATACACACACACACTCATATACACACACACTCATACACACACACACTCATACACACACACACTCATACACACTCATACACACACACACTCATACACACACACACTCATACACACATCGTTCTCACCGGTCCTCATTCCCTCCCTCGGTGCCCTGTGTCCTGCCTCTTGTGACTGCAACCTCCTTTCTGATCGCTGCTGGTGCAGGGGTTGTTCAGTCGGTGCTTTATCTCATCTCAGAGGACTGATTTCCAGGCACTGTGCAGGGACGCGCTCTCTATGCAGCTTCTCCAGTGATCTGCTGCTGGCCTCTGATTGGCCGGCGGCTGATCATAGCTGTATACAGAGCGCCCGGGAATCTGTCATCTGTTATAAAGCGCTGACTGCACGGCCCCCTGCAGAGGCTGTGATGAGCATGGGGGCCACGGCCTGTGCGCCACAAGCAGCATCAGGGGCTGCAGCTGACATTTATATCCATACCTCCCAACTTTTCAAGAAAGGAAAGAGGGACAAAGTATGCGGCGCGCGCAGCGCGCCGCGGCAAATTTTAACCACGCCCCTAGCCACACCCCTAGCCACACCCATTTGGCAGTAAGGGTCATTCAGCAGATGCCCCGGACTGTTCAGTCATATTCATAGCAGTCAGAATTTTTTTATATTTCTGTGTCACTATATGACATGCTGCTTATTTGTGCCTATCAATCTGTGTTCACACGCTGCATAAATTCTGTTTCTTTTTGTTTCTCTCTGCACCAAACTACACAATAACAATCTTCTCTGTTTTTTCCATTTTTGCTGCATTTTTTCTGCCTTTTCTCCATTATTTAATGCGTTTTTGGTTCAGATGTGAATCTGCGTTTTTAAGTGTTTTTATTGTAGAGAAGCTTTTTCCTGCATTTTTTAAGCTCCACATAGAAACCTCCAGAGAAACACCACCCCCCCCCCCCCGAAAACCGCAGAATTCAGCGGCGTCTTTTCATGGAATCACATCCACTTTACTTGGACAATTAAACACAGCAGAATAAATGTGCAAAGAAACAGCAGAAAAAAATGCAGCATTTACACTACATGTGAATATGGACTAATTGTCCAAGCAAAGTGGATGAGACGTCCTGAAATCTCCGCTCCTGGTGCGTGGAAAGACGCCGCTGAACTGTGCGGATTTGGTGTTTCTGTCTTTATAAGCTTCAGGATTCACATCAGCAACAAACATGTATCAAATAAGGGGGACAATGCATAAAAAATACCGCAAACACGCAATAATCAGAGAACATTGTTATTGCACTCGTGGCGCGGACACCTGCAGAAAAAATGCCGCATTTACGCTATGTGTGAACATGGCCTCAGTGATCCATTTTTCTTACATTTTTTATGGGTTTTAATAAAGAAAAATAATAAATTGCGCCTTTTTTTTCCCGCCATTTACCGATCCCCATAAATAATCTGATCGCTGTGTTGTTCAGGTCATTACGATTACAGGGACACCAAATATGTCCATGTTATTTGCTGATTTGTGATGTTTATTATTTTTATAAAAAAGTGCAATAAAATTACTTTATTCTATATTTTTTTATTATTTTTAGTAACTTTATTAGAAAAAAAAAATCCTCTTTCCTCTCCCTCTAGAATATAGGAGATAGAGTCACTGCTGTGTACAATGTAGCTGTGTCCTGTGTAATCTGCTGTGTAAGAGGCTGCATTGTAGGTTCATTTATGTGAAATCCTCCCTCTGACATCATCAATCCTAGTGGCTCAACAGCTTGAGCAGCTAGGAAAGCCAGGAGGTTGCTGGACACAAGTTTTGAACGTTGCTGGTTTGAATCCAAGGTGGTGAAGATAAAAAAAAAAAATAAAATTGTATTTGTATTTTTTTCCTCATTTCTTTAAAGTAGTTTTATGGGAACAAACGAATCTGACTCTTTCACCAACATTGAGATACAGTATTTATCTATCTATCTATCTATCTCTATCCCTCTATCTATTTATCTATGATTCTATCTCTCTATCTATCTATCTATGATTCTATCTATCTATGATTCTATCTATCTATGATTCTATCTCTATCTATCTATTATCTGTCGTGTATCTATATATCCCTCTATCATCCATCCATCCCACTATCATCCATCCCTCCCTCTATCCCTCCCTCTATCTCTCCATTCATCCCTCCATTCATCCCTCCATCATCCATCCATCCATCCCTCTATCCCTCCATTCATCCCTCTATCATCCATGCATCCATCCCTCCCTCTATCCCTCCATTCATCCCTCCTTCTATCCCTCCATTCATCCCTCTATCATTCATCCATCCCTGCCTCTATCGCTCCATTCATCCCTCCCTCTATCCCTCCATTCAACCCTCTATCATCCATCCATCCCTCTATCCCTCCTTTCATCCCTCTATCCCTCCTTTCATCCCTCTATCCCTCCTTTCATCCCTCCATCCCTCTATCCCTCCTTTCATCCCTCTATCCCTCCATTCATCCCTCTATCATCCATCCCTCCCTCTATCCCTCCATTCATCCCTCCATTCATCCATCCATCCCTCCCTCTATCCCTCTATCCCTCCATTCATCCCTCCTTCTATCCCTCCATTCATTCCTCCATTCATCCCTCTATCATCCATCCAACCCTCCCTCTATCCCTCCATTCATCCCTCTATCATCCATCCATCTCTCCCTTTATCCCTCCTTTCATCCCTCTATCCCTCCATTCATCCCTCTATCATCCATCCATCCCTCCCTCTATCCCTCCTTTCATCCCTCTATCCCTCCATTCATCCCTCTATCATCCATCCATCCCTCCCTCTATCCCTCCTTTCATCCCTCTATCCCTCCATTCATCCCTCTATCATCCATCCATCCCTCCCTCTATCCCTCCATTCATCCCTCTATCATCCATCCATCCCTCCCTCTATCCCTCCTTTCATCCCTCTATCCCTCCATTCATCCCTCTATCATCCATCCATCCCTCCCTCTATCCCTCCATTCATCCCTCTATCATCCATCCATCCCTCCCTCTATCCCTCCTTTCATCCCTCTATCCCTCCATTCATCCCTCTATCATCCATCCATCCCTCCCTCTATCCCTCCTTTCATCCCTCTATCCCTCCATTCATCCCTCTATCATCCATCCATCCCTCCCTCTATCCCTCCATTCATCCCTCCATTCATCCCTCTATCATCCATCCATCCCTCCCTCTATCCCTCCTTTCATCCCTCTATCCCTCCATTCATCCCTCCTTCTATCCCTCCATTCATTCCTCCATTCATCCCTCTATCATCCATCCATCCCTCCCTCTATCCCTCCATTCATCCCTCTATCATCCATCCATCCCTCCTTCTATCCCTCCTTTCATCCCTCTATCCCTCCATTCATCCCTCTATCATCCATCCATCCCTGCCTCTATCCCTCCATTCATCCCTCCCTCTATCCCTCCATTCATCCCTCTATCATCCATCCATCCCTCTATCCCTCCATTCATCCCTCTATCATCCATCCATCCCTCCCTCTATCCCTCCTTTCATCCCTCTATCCCTCCATTCATCCCTCTATCATCCATCCATCCCTCCATTCATCCCTCCATTCATCCCTCTATCATCCATCCATCCATCCCTCTATCCCTCCATTCATCCCTCTATCATCCATCCATCCCTCCCTCTATCCCTCCTTTCATCCCTCTATCCCTCCATTCATCCCTCCTTCTATCCCTCCATTCATTCCTCCATTCATCCCTCTATCATCCATCCATCCCTCCCTCTATCATCCATCCATCCCTGCCTCTATCCCTCCATTCATCCCTCCCTCTATCCCTCCATTCATCCCTCTATCATCCATCCATCCCTCCCTCTATCCCTCCATTCATCCCTCTATCATCCATCCATCCCTCCCTCTATCATCCATCCATCCCTGCCTCTATCCCTCCATTCATCCCTCCCTCTATCCCTCCATTCATCCCTCTATCATCCATCCATCCCTCCCTCTATCCCTCCATTCATCCCTCTATCATCCATCCATCCCTCCCTCTATCCCTCCTTTCATCCCTCTATCCCTCCATTCATCCCTCTATCATCCATCCGTCCCTGCCTCTATCCCTCCATTCATCCCTCCCTCTATCCCTCCATTCATCCCTCTATCATCCATCCATCCCTCCCTCTATCCCTCCCTCTATCCCTCCATTCATCCATCCCTCCATCCATCTTTGCAGCTGAATAACCTGCTTCTGGTGTCTGCAGTATAGAGGTCAAGATAACAAAATCTTCCTATTGCTTTCAATAGAGGCAGTAGCTCAGTGGTAAAGCTGCTGCCTTTGAAACAATGAACTCACAGTTCCACGAGTTCGAGTCCCGGCCGCCCCGAAAATCATTTAATTTATTCACTTCACTGAGGGGAGGAGCCGGGACATCAGCTGTGAGCCGCGGGAGTGCGGGACAGCCCTGATAAAGCGTGCAAGTCCCGCAGAATCCGGGACGGTTGGGAGGTATGTTTATATCAGATAACAGTTTCCCGGGCACTCTGCAGAGCCAAGCTGTGTATACAGCTACTGCAATGATCCGCTGCTGACCTCTGATTGGCCGGCAGCTGATCATAGTCATACCTCCCAACCGTCCCAGATACAGCGGTACTATAACGATTTGCATTGTTTGTCCCGTTGCCCCGGGCGGGAGGTCCGTATCCCGTGGCTCTGCCCACCCACTCTCTCCCCGCCTCGCTGCTTTTCCCTCCTACCATCCTAACACATGACGTGAGCATTACAGAGCGGAGCGCGCTACCCGAAACTAGTCTCTGTCTACTCTGTGCTGCTACTAAGGTATGAAAACTGAATCTCCCCAGCGCTGATTCCCCTCCCCCCGCCCCCGGCCGGAGCGTCAGATCCTCTAGCTGTTTCTCTGACTCCCGTGTGTCCTTATCTATCGTGTGTGCCTGCCCTGCAGCATTGAGAATAAACAGTGTTTGCTTCTCAATGCTGCAGGCACACGGTAGATCAGGACATTGGGGAGAGGACAGTGTGTGCACCTGCAGGAGAGGACACAAGTGGTAAGTACAGACAGCACTGGCCGGTAATATGCAAAGATAGAAGCATTGCAAATGCTTCTATCAGCTACCGACCACATGATCCCCTGCCTGGCAGAGCTGCTGTTCACACATCAGTTTTTTTCCAATCAGGCACAATCTGGTTTGTGCCTGATGCAACGGCTCAGTCTCAGATTTTGTAGCACCGGTCACATGTGCGATCTCGGCAGATCGCATCTGCGATCTAGTGTGTCACATCGCTAACGAAATAGCTAGCGATGTCGCAGCGTGTAAAGCACCCATTAGACCTGAAAAGGGGATAGAGCATTAATTACTCTTGGAGGCTAAATCACCCGACCAAGACGGAAGCCATATCGCCCATCTTGCCGAGTTTAACAGAACATTGTTCTTTGCAGAAAACCACACAGTCACTGCCGATACATCAGCCAAAAATGCTGTAGCCATCTTCAATAGGGGCAAGGAGCCTAGAATTGAGTCCCAAGAAGAACCTTCTTTAACTGGCTTCTCAAAGTGCTCCAACTACATTGACATATATCTGGCCACAGCAGTGGCAGCCACATTTGCCTTCATAGTGATTCCTGCTGCCTCCCATTCTTTAGAAAACCATCCACTCTGCAGTCCATTGCATCCTTTAAACCAGAGGAGTCCTCAAAAGGGGATGGATGTCTTCTTCAGGACTTTAACAATTGGTACATCAATCTTCGGTACCATATCCCATATCTGAACATCTTCTGCATTAAACGGAAGACGGTATCTGAACTCTCGGGGAATGAATAATGACCACTCTGCGTTCTCACACTCTTCCAAGATCATAACCTTAATATCTGAATTAACCGGATAGACCTGTGAACATCTGGGATGGAGACCGGCAAACATCTGGTCCTGAATCGAACCAGGTGCCTCTGGCTCCTCAACCAGCATAGTATTCCGTACCATGCGTAAGAGTATCTGTATCAGCCATATTGAATGCATAACTCTTTTTCCCCCACTTCTTGGTAGAGAGGAATCCTCGTGAAATTCCTCCTCTGAACTGCCTGATTCTGACAACATATCTTCAGAGGATGGTTCTGTTGAGGAGAGCCATAAGATGAAATACTTGATTAACCTCTGGACATAGAGCATTGTGAGAAGTGTGTTAAATTAAATCAATTCTCTATACATAAGTAAGTCACTCTTCAGAGGAACCCAAAATGGCCCCCGATGACATCACAGACCCTACCATTAGCATGGATCCACCAGATGACGTCCCTCCCATCACCATGGATCCATTCAATGACGTCATAGACCCGCCTACAATGATGCCCACCAATCAGCTCATGGACTAATGCCTGCTTTACACGCTTCAATAGATCTTTCAATCCGTCATCGGGGTCAAGTTGTGAGTGACGCACATCCGGCATCGTTCGTGACGTATTTGCGTGTGACACCTACGTGCGATCAAGATTGAACGCAAATACGGTGATCGCATACACGTCGTTTATTCCTCATACATTGGATGTTTTGTTGGACGAACCTAGGCAATTGTAACGTGTGACATCCCTCATACGATTTTGGTGTCTGATGCTATGTGCGCAGGTGTGCGCTCTGCACCGCAGCTTAAAAAAGGTCTGCTTCACTAATCTCTGTCAGTCTGTCACTATCTCTGTCTCTCTCTCTCTGTCCATGTCAGTCTATCCTTCTTACCCCCTCTCTCATACTCACCGATCCCCGACGCGGCGCTGCACGGCGTTCACACTGCTCTGGCGGCTTTTACCATTTTGAAAAAGTCGGCCGCTCATTAAACAATCTCGTATTCCCTGCTTTCCCTGCCCACCGGCGCCTATGATTGGTTGCAGTGAGACACGCCCCCACACTGAGTGACAGGTGTCTCACTGCACCCAATCACAGCAGCCGGTGGGCGTATATATACTGTGCAGTGAAATAAATAATTAAAAAAACTGGCGTGCGGTTCCCCCCAATTTTAAAACCAGCCAGATAAAGCCATATGGCTGAAGGCTGGTATTCTCAGGATGGGGAGCCCCACGTTATGGGGAGCCCCCCAGCCTAACAATATCAGCCTGCAGCCGCCCAGAAGTGCCGCATACATTAGATGCAACAGTTCTGGGACTGTACCCGGCTCTTCCCGATTTGCCCTGGTGCGTTGGCAAATCGGGGTAATAAGGAGTTATTGGCAGCCTATAGCTGCCACTAAATCCTAGATTAATCATGTCAGGCGTCTCCCCGAGATACCTTCCATGATTAATCTGTAAGTGACAGTAAATAAAACACACACACCCGAAAAAATCCTTTATTAGAAATAAAAAACACAAACATATACCCTGGTTCACCACTTTAATAAGCCCGAAAAAGCCCTCCATGTCCGGCGTAATCCACGGACCTCCAGCGTCGCTTCCAGCTCTGCTGCATGGAGGTGACCGGAGCTGCAGAAGACACCGCCGCTCCTGTCACCTCCACGCAGCTAATGAAGGGAATAGCGCGATCAGCTGAGCTGTCACTGAGGTTACCTGGATCCAGCAGTGGATGCGGGTAACCTCAGTGACAGCTTATTTAATGAGCGGCCGGCTTTTTCAAAATAGTAAAAGCCGCCGGAGCAGTGTGAATGCCGTGCAGCGCCGCGCCGGGGATCGGGGAGTATATGAGAGAGGGCTGCTCAATTCAGTTACTCAGGAGTTTAGCGGTCACCGGTGAGTCCTTCACGGGTGACCGCTAACCAGGACGCGGCACAGACAGCCGCAGCATGACAATGAAGTCGGGTGAAGTTCACCCGAGTTCATTCTGACAGTGCGGCTCTGTCTGTGTCTGCTGTCATCTGCCATTCAGCTCTGCTACATGGCTGTCTGTGGCTGCTGTTAGCGGCCATGTAGCAAAGCTGAATGGCAGATGACATAGTAAAAACGCATCCCTACACATTACACACGCTTGGCAAGTCAATAAATAAAAAAAAAAAAGGGTGCCCAATGCATACGTCACAGAACACATGATCTAAAGGATCGCACACAAAATTGATCAATTTAACAGACTACTAACGCACGTGTGACAGCAAATGAACGACCTACGTGTGATCTCATTCAATCGCATATGCGACCTGGGCGTGTCACATCGCATACGAGATCGCACACCTAATTGTAAGGTGTAAAGCTGGCTTAACACATTGTTCGACCCACAAATCCGGATGAGAGTGGACTTTGTTGGGATGTGGGGCTCTAGGCCGCAATCCTGTGATAAACTATGTGCTATTTTTGGTGGCAGCCATTTTAGGTCAGATTTTAAAATGGTGGACGAAGCACATGGCTGAGGCATGATTGAGACAAAGAAAACAAAGTGAGTCAGGGGATGTGTGAAGACCACCATGTGCTCTGTAAATGTTTGAACAATGGATTGGATGGAGTACTATATACTTAGACAGAAACATAAGTGTTTTTATCTATAATTAGACTTAGATCTGGGACATATGTGTTTGTGTATAAATATATATGTATAAGTACAGACTATAGAAAATGGGGAGAAAGAGTTTGAGCAGATGTGAGGTCAGTTTTCTTTTTTCTTTAATGTTAGGGTGAACTTAATCAGAGATCACTAGTTGCCTACTGCCTAGCCTAATTGGTGTGGGTCGAGTGCATGCTTGAAAAATGAGATCAGACACAGTCGGATATTCATCTTTCCTCGACAGAAGTCAGCCCATGCTCTGCCTTTATTACAACTGACCTTGCTCTGATATAACCTTGCAAAGGGGCATATCCGGATGTGTTCATTGGTCAGTGGGTCGAACAAGGTGTTAGTCCATGAGCTGATTGGTGGGCATCATTGTAGGCGGGTCTATGACGTCATTGAATGGATCCATGGTGATGGGAGGGACGTCATCTGGTGGATCCATGCAGATGGTAGGGTCTGTGATGTCATCGGGGCCATTTTGGGTTCCTCTGAAGAGTGATTTACTTATGTATAGAGAATTGATTTAATTTAACACACTTCTCACAATGCTCTATGTCCAGAGGTTAATCAAGTATTTCATCTTATGGCTCTCCTCAACAGTTCAACATCACACCTGGGAATGCTTGTGTTTCCCCTGGGAAGCTGCCTGCAGTGGTGTCAAGGAAGCTACAGATGTGCTGATCTCTTATCTTTTCATGGTCCTCATATTACCTAGTAAAGAGGACTGTTCCTCCTGGCGCACTGACTGGGATGCATGATAGGCACATGCGTTTCACATGGTTTTCTAATTTGGCATCACACACAGGGCAATGCCTGGATTTGACTGAGGATTTTGTGCCCTCTTGCTTTTTGGTAACAACAGGCACTGCCGGGGATTCCTTGCCCTGGGGCGACTAATGGGGTATCTGCCACGGTGGAATCCATTTTGTCAGATGCTGACATTGCCAAGCGACTGCTCACAGTTTCCTCTCCCTTCTTATATCTTACCGGCTCCAGTCACCGCAGTCCTCCTCGCTCCGATCTGCCGGGCCTTTGCATCCTGCCGCGCTGGGATCCGCGGGAGCACTTCCAGGGTGAACTGATAGTCTGCGCATGTCCGGAACCATCAGCATGCCGGAAAGAGGTGCGGAGAGCCCCTGTGTTGGGGGAAGAGGCAACGATGGGAGCTCCTGCTGCAACCAGCTGGCTGAGGGACCCGAGGGGGGGGGTTTCAGCTGCTCGTAGGCCTGCTTGACCAAGAGTAAAGAAGCATGTGTGACCGCATACACCGGGACCCGGTGAGTAGATCCTAACTGTTATCTTCTTCTCTTGCATGCTCCCTGTTCTGTAGGGACAGGAAACACTGGGGAGGTGCAGGAGGGAAGGGCTTTTAACCTCTTGTGTGTTTCCTGTCCCTACAGAGGATAGGGGCAACCCTCCTGTGGTGCGGTCATGAGGGACGACCTGGAAATATTTATTTTTTATATAATTTATCTATTGCATGTGTAAAAAGCATATTTTCTTTATATGAATATTCGTTATTTTTTCCGCAGTCTTTTTGTCCACTCCAGTACCACCATTTTCAAATGCTTTATGTAATTTATTTTTTCATTAAAAATTATTTTAGGCCTTATACTTTGTCTAGTTCTTTATAATAAATTAAGTTTCATGGTCTTTTATGCATGCATTAAAAGGTCTGTAGTGATTCTTAAAATTATAGCTGACTGAATTTAATGTTAGATAGAATGCACAGAGACACCTACAGTTTATATGAACGCAGATTTTCAGTTTCTCTCATAGATGGAATAACTACTGGTCAATTCTGCACTGGATATACTGCTGTTGCACAGAATGAAGCAATAAGAGCTGAATAAGAGCCCTTGTCAGTCGGTGGTCCTGTGCAGTGGCAGAAGGTAAACTGTTCAAAGGCTGTCACATGAAAAGTCTATAAAGATCACAGAAAGCCCTATAGTTGAGAAACTCCTAACAATGTGCAAATCAATGACATTGTCACCTCAGTGGCATCTGTCACTCCTGGTGTCTTTAAATCCTTATATGAACAACCAAAAGAGTCTGAGATGCGGTAAGCCCAGCTGACTGAGGAAGGTCTGTGGATAAAGGGCGGTAAGCTTTCTCTGCCACAAGCTCTAGTCAGTGATGGACCAGGTAACGCATGGACTAACACACCTGTCAAAGACTGTTACATGTGCATTTGCTTTGGTGTACAAGAGCATGGGTGAGACCAGGGTTAAGTACCCAGGTGGCCAGACACACCCGACATTGTAAGACGTATGCCTAGTACAATGCAGGAAGATTGCAAAGACCCTGTAGAAACACACCCGTCATCTGATCTACCCATCCCAGAGATATATATCATAAGTAGGAGTGTGATTATGCTTGTTGTGTTGGTATATTTCCAGAATTGATCAGGGGCGTACCCAGTGCAGAAAACCATACAGTCTTATGAAAACGTTTGGGCACCCCTATTAATGTTAACCTTTTTTCTTCATAACAATGTGGGTTTTTGCTATTTCAGTTTCATATATCTAATAACTGATGGACTCAGTAATATTTCTGGATTGAAATGAGGTTTATTGTACTAACAGAAAATGTGCAATCCGCATTTAAACAAAATTTGACCGGTGCAAAACTTTGGCACCTCAACATAACAGTGACATTAATATTTTGTAGATCCTCTTTTTGCAAAAATAACAGCCTCTAGTCGCTTCCTGTAACTTTTAATTAGTTCCTGGATCCTGGATGAAGGTATATTTGACCATTCCTGTTTACCAAACAATTCCAGTTCAGTTAAGTTTGATGGTCGCCGAGCATGGACAGCCGCTTCACATCATCCCACAGATGTTCAATGATATTCAGGTCTGGGGACTGGGATGGCCATTCCAGAACATTGTAATGTTCCTCTGCATGAATGCCTGAGTAGATTTGGAGCGGTGTTTTGGATCATTGTCTTGCTGAAATATCCATCCCCTGCGTAACTTCAACTGCATCACTGATTCTTGCACATTATTGTCAAGAATCTGCTGATACTGAGTTGAATCCATGCGACCCTCAACTTTAACAAGATTCCCGATGCCGGCATTGGCCACACAGCCTCAAAGCATGATGGATCCTCCACCAAATTTTACTGTGGGTAGCAAGTGCTTTTCTTGGAATGCCGTGTTTTTTTGCCTCCATGCATAACGCCTTTTTGTATGACCAAACAACTCAATCTTTGTTTCATCAGTCCACAGGACCTTCTTCCAAAATGTAACTGGCTTGTCCAAATGTGCTTTTGCATACCTCAGGCGACTCTGTTTGTGGCGTGCTTGCAGAAACGGCTTCTTTCGCATCACTCTCCCATACAGCTTTTACTTGTGCAATGTGCGCTGTATTGTTGACAGATGCACATTGACACCATCTGCAGCAAGATGAAGCTGCAGGTCTTTGGAGGTGGTCTGTGGATTGTCCTTGACTGTTCTCACCATTCTTCTTCTCTGCCTTTCTGATATTTTTCTTGGCCTGCCACTTCTGGGCTTAACAAGAACTGTACCTGTGTTCTTCCATTCCCTTACTATGTTCCTCACAGTGGAAACTGACAGTTTAAATCTCTGAGACAACTTTTTGTACCTTCCCCTGAACAACTATGTTGAATAATCTTTGTTTTCAGATCATTTGAGAGTTGTTTTGAGGAGCCCATGATGCCACTCTTCATAGGAGATTCAAATAGGAGAACAACTTGCAAGTGGCCACCTTAAATACCTTTTCTCATGATTGGATACACCTGCCTATGAAGTTCAAAGCTCAATGAGGTTACAAAACCAATTTAGTGCTTTGGTAAGTCAGTAAAAAGTAGTTAGGAGTGTTCAAGTCAAGAAATTGATAAGGGTGCCCATACTTTTGCACTGGTCAAATTTTGTTTAAATGCGTATTGCACATTTTCTGTTAGTACAATAAACTTCATTTCAATCCAGAAATATTACTCAGTCCATCAGTTATTAGATATATGAAACTGAAATAGCTGCTGCAAAAACCCAAATTGTTATAAAGAAAAAAGGTTAACATTAATAGGGATGCCCAAACTTTTCATATGACTATTACTGCTGAAAAGCTCATAGAGGTGGTGTGTAAAATAAAATAAAATAAAATAAAAAAAAAAAAAAAAAAAAAAAAAAAAAAATCGGGATCCTGAAGTAATAAAGTGCATATTTTATATGGGTGGTCATTATAAGAAATCTCTTTTTAGAAGATACCCATACACTGGACCCTGGAGACCGCTTGCTGTCCCACCTGCCAGCAGAGTACCTGCACAAGGTTTGAGATGGAGGTGGCAGAGAACCTCAGAGGAGGATGTGCTGTCTTTAGAGAACAATGTTCTATTTGGATAGAGGAAGTCCATAGAGAGATAACTGCAGCTTTATGATACTAGATGACACCAGTGCAACAGTGACTATGCATGATGTCAAGCACTCCAGACTGTCTAAAGAGACCTTCTTCCCAAGAAAAACAAGACTTCCAGTGGCCTGATTGGCTCATCTGACTTAACCCTACCAAAAGGCTCAAAAGAAATGAGAAATTGACTGGCAAACGTTGTGTACCCGTTGCAAAGATAGTGCTGCAATAGTTTATAACCATTTTCTTGTCAGAATAATTAAGTTGGTGGCTTGACTGAGTTTGCTTGGCAAGCTTTGAGCCAAGCATATTAAGATTTAGATTGCTGTGATATCCACTTCTTGTTGTCCTAAAAACATTAGCTCATGGGTAAACCTGGAAAAGCCCATCTGATGGCCGAGCCCAACTGTCCGTCCTTCCTGTTTGAAGAACCCCCAGTGTTTGAGAGATCAATGGAGGACTGTTTCCGAAATAGGGTCCCACAGTTGCACCTTTGCAGTTTGGGTAATTGTCCTAGGCCTGTGGTGGGGTGCACCTCTGGATAGTTATCCACATGAGCTTAGTAATAGAGAGTGCGTGTTGTCGAATGAAAAATAAATCATGAATATATGTGTGACGCCCCTGGCCTATCAGGTCGCCACAGGGTATTGCACAATCTGACCTCCTGTGCAGTATCCACCTCCCTCTTGGTTATGGGTCCCTAACCAAATGGTGTTGCCTACATCAGCTAATCAAATCCTAGATACACTCTGCACCACACCCACCAAACACCAGTGGACCGCTTGAGTTGAATAGAGTCGCCCACCTGGGGGGTCAGGGAGGGTAGGTGAGAAGTGTAGTCAGTGAGCAGAGAGGGGCCCTCGAGCTGTTAGGAGCACTGAGGAGGTCGGGAGTGGGGACTCCCATAAGGAAGCTGTCTAGGTGGCAGACGGTGGTCTGGGCCTAGAGGAGTTGGACCCCCGGTCGCAGGGGATCGTGGCAAGGGGCTCGGGTCTGTCAAGCAGGACAGCTGGCGGCCTTGCACCAACACGGGCAGGGACAAAGGCACGACGGGGTACGTGGACCCTAGGTCGGGTAGTTGCTGCATGCAACCCGATAATTTACCAGTGGAGAACGGAACCTTCAAGATTCGTTCCCAAACGCTCCAAAATCGGAGCACTAGTGCAATGAGGGGGATAGGACTTTCCATCCAAAACGGTCCAGAAAATCCCAAGCGTGAGCCCTGAAAGCAAGCTCCCACACTTAGCCACAGTGGGGGCGGGACCCGTCAAGTTCCATACTACCGGGACCACCAGAGAAGTAAACTTAGTGCCAAAAGTCAGGTTACGGATCACCAAGCAGCACCATTGGGGACGGGACATGAACTAGCTCCCCTCAGCAGCAGCGGTGTCCAGAGATTTGGTTTACCTGGTTGTCGGTGTCTGCTTAATGGACTGAGTGAGTACGAAGGTGATCCCTGCATCCCATGGCCTTCTCCCCACACAGAGTCCCGGGGCATTTCCCCCTACCCGTGGAGGGTTCTAACACTTTGCTGCCCCATTCCATCATCCCCAGGTACTCCCAACTGCAGCGGTGGTACTCCTAATTACGACACACCACGGGTGGCATCACAAACTCTATAATCCCTTGTAAATACCCCCTTCATTTGAGTGGCCGCACGACCCCCAGGTCCGGAGACCCTCGAGCCACTGAGAACCCGGATCCGAGCAACTCGGCTGCTGCCACGGGGGTGGCACATATGAATTAGCTAAAATTAACCAATAATTCAGGTTGGGGATGGATCATTATATCCCCTGAATTGAGTGGACTATCCGTGCACCTCACCTAAACACCAGCTGAGGGTTTCACTAACCTAGGCAGAAGTAGATTAGAGGCATTTGGGGCACACAATAAGGATCAAAGGCATAGGTGTAGGTTTCAATTTCTAACCGAAAGGAGGGAAATGTTAAGGGAATAACCTGATTATTGTTGTTTCAATTTGTTATGGTATAATAATACACTTGACATTCTGATTGTATGAATACACCATCTTATGATATTGGCACATTACAATATGTAAAGACGTTACCTCATACATAACATATAAAAATAGCGTTTGATACACATAGGAGAAGAACATTACTTTGCATATAATATTAAAAAGCCCCTAAAACTTAAGCCAAAATAAGAGAAGGACCATAAGGGACATACACTATGCCATGCAAGCCATGAACGTAATACTATAATAAAATGTATTTAACATGAAATCTGTGAGAAAAAGAGGTCAATACAAAATCAGACATAGTAATCGCCCCATTAGGTCCAGTAGGTGAGTCAGTATGGTATGTCATCTACTTATTATTGTACATTTAGTTGTTACTTTACTAATGATCTCTATGGGCCTTAAGCCAAACTGCAATGGTATGATTTACCTTTAGTATATTCAGCCTTTGTTTTCTTCATTTGATTATACTAACATTGTACCCTCTTAGCCAACTGTGCTTATTCATATAATAATAATAAACTTCATCCTTTAACATTTATAGCAAAGTATCTGCAACTACGGGCACCTCACCCTTATCCATGATACTGTCTAACCCACCTAATTCCCCTCAATCTGATATGACTTGTGTAGTTGTCGGGGGCGGGGGCGGTTTCCTGTCGCGGGGGCTGCTCGGGGAGATCACGCTCGGGTCCGGTGCCTTCTCCTCGGTGGCTCGAGTGGGGGGGGCCGGACCCGGGGCTCGAGCAGCGCTCCTCGCCCACAAGTGAAAAACGGGAGTTGGATTTGCGAGAGATGGGTATATAGAGTTCGTGACGCCACCCACGGGTTGTGGTGATGGCGGGCACCACTGCTGCTGGTGACGGGCCTCCCGGGAGCGATGGCGCGGAGCAGCTAGGTGTTGATCCCTCCGTGGGTAGGGGTGGTTGCTCCCGGGGCCCGGTGGGAGGGAGAGACAGAGAGAGAGTTCCGGAGCAGGGTTTGCAGGGTGCAGTGTTGCGGGGCAGCGCAGCGCGGTGCCGGATGGCACAGGTGTACTCACTCAGACACAGATTGACAGAGTCTCTGGTAAACCAAACGGCTGGATGGACGGGGCCTGCAGCCGGCTGCAATGTTCTCCCTGGATGGGTTGATGGTGGCTGTCGTTTTCCTGCACCTATGTGTTGTATCTTGACTCCAATGCCTGGGCACCGGTAGTCCGCTCCCCGACGTATACGTGCCGGAGGAGCCCGTTTGCCCGCAGACGCTGGCCCTTTGGATCTCTGGCCCTGGCGGTGGCGCTTATCTGGAACGGTTGGGCTGTTGCCTTCAATCGGGACTTGGGTGGGAATGAACCCCTGAGGTCCAGACCGCAGTCAGAATATTTGACTAAAGGTTGGCTTCAAGCCTAGTCGGGGTCTGAGTACCCTGCCTGGTGCTTGACTCCAATCGGCTCCCCGGTTCGGTACCGGCGGGCCACCACTCGACCCCGGTCCTACGGTTCCGCTGATAGTCACCAACTCCTACAGACGGCCACCACCGTCTGCCGATCTTGCTGGACGTGCCTGGGCTCCAACCCAGACACCAACAGTTTCGCTCCTTACTCCTCACTGCCCACAACTGGACTCTCTACTGCGTTTTTCCTGCCTCCAGGTCTGTGAACTCCTCGGTGGGCGGGGCCAACCGCCTGGCTCCGCCCCACCTGGTGTGGACATCAGCCCTGGAGGGTGGCAACAAGGATTTCATGTGTGACTGCTGTGACCTGTCCAGGGAAGGGTGGTTGTATGATGTTGTAACCTGTGACCCCTGGGGTCCAGGGCGTCACATTTTCATTGTTTATATATTTGTACATAATTATGCAAATATGCAATTCATTCACATGCCCAGTGAGTAAATATCGTATTTTTCATTTTATAAGATGCACCAGATTATTACACGCACCCCAAATTTAGAGATGTAAAAAAAAAAAAAAATGGGGTCTTTCTTATACTCCGGTGTTGTCTTACCGGAGGGGGCAGCAGTGGTGGTGAAGCGGGGTCACAGGAGGCAGAGGCTGTCAGCAGCGGCGGCTCAGTGGCGTCTGTCTGCGGTCCCGGTTCAATGATGATTCCTGGAGTGACATATGCGCAGATGGAGCTCTCGTCCAAGGGCTCCATCTGCAAACGCGCTGACTCCTGGCACCAACATTTTAAACTGGGACCGCGGACACACAGGGCCACTTGCCACACAGCCACCGCAGTCCGCACAGCCACCCACCCTCACGCACAGAGTGGCAACCAGTAGGCCGCCCCCACAGAGAGGCAGCCGGCTTCCAGGACAGAGAGGCAGCCAGCATCGACAGGCACCAGGCTAACCGCACACAGCCACAGGCACCCGGGTGCCCGAATGCACCCAGTCACCGCACAGACAGCCCCCCGGTAAGCTATAGTCGGATTTTAAGAAGCACCCCTCATTTTCCTCCCAAATTTTTGGGAGGAAAAGTGCGTCTTATAATCCGAAAAATACTGTATCTGTAATTTTGCATTTTTCATTCAGGCAAAACCTTGATAAAATCTTTCAGTAGCCAAAACGTTGAATTTGCTTTGGGCTGAGGTGCACTGTCTTTTTGTAGAAATTTTTTTAAAAAAAAACAAAACACCTCACCACATTTGAATATTATTCTCTTGTAATTTGTCCTACTGAGAGCTGGAGCTATTTCTTTACACATCTGATATGTGGACGCCAGAATAATCATACTATTAATCATCTGCCGATAAATTGTCTAATGCAGAGGCAGCTTTACACCAGTGAAAAAATACAAACAGCGTAAAGGTGCAGACTATAAACTCCGTTTCCACCATTACACTTACTGGCTCAGTCGTGGCTCAATCTGGATCTGTGTTTTTTAGCTTCAGTCAAAACAAACAAGAGGCACAGGCAAAGCGTGAGACTAGCCTAATATGCTCCTGAAAAACACCCCCAGTGTCTCCGTGTTATGCGGCTCCTCACCAGTCTATAATGAGATTCCATATATAAATAATGGAATAGTGATAAGAATAGAAGAAGACGACATTTCTTACATCTCCATTACATGTCATTGAGAAGTCATGGAAAACGAGACAGTCAGACAATAGTAGAGACGTCACATAACAAATGTGACGCCCTGGACTAGCCAGGTAGTCACAGACATAACACCATACACACCCCCTACCCTAGACAGTTACACCAGTCAGTCAGACAAAAACCCTTGTTGCCTCCCTCCAGGGTCTGATGTCCACACCAGGTGGGGCGGAGCCAGGCGGTTGGCCCCACCCACCGAGGAGTTCACAAGTCTGGAGGCGGGAAAAGAGATGGAGATCTGGGTAGACAGTGAAAGTGAGAGGTCAAAAACTGTCAGTGTCTGGGTAGGGGGCCCACACAAACAGCAAGGTTGGCAGACGGTGGTGGAAGTCTGCAGGAGTTCGTGGATCTCTGCAGAAGCGTAGGACCAGGGTCGGGGGGGCGGTTCACCGGTACCGAACCGGGGAGTGGAGTGAAGCTAAGCACACAGGCAGGGCCATCGGACCCCGACCAGGCTTGGAGCCGACGACAACGGTCAAATCCGAGTGTGACCGGAACCCCAGGGGTTTCCCAACAACCAAGCCCCGACAGAAGGCAACAGTCCACACTGTAAGGATATACAGCCACCGCCATAGGCTAGAGATCCAAGGGCCAGCGCCTGCGGACAAAACGGGCTCCTTCGGTACCTATACGTCGGACTATCGGTGGGCAACCACAGTAGTCAGAACATCCTAAACAGGTGCAGGGAAAGACAGCCACCATCAGCTGTCAGGGGAGAGCACCAACACTGCAGCCGGCTGCAGGACCCGTCCATCCAGCCGTTTGGCTTAGCAGAGACTCTGTCATTGACTGCCTGAGTGAGTACACCAGTGCCATCCGGCACCGCGCCGTGCTGCCCCTGCAACCCTGCACTGCAGCCATCCAGCCTCCCCGTTACACCACTGGGCCCCGGGATCACCAACCCCTACCCACGGAGGGGACAACATCCTAGCTGCTCCCTGTCATTGCTCCCGGGATCCCCGTCACCAGCAGCGGTGGTGCCCAAAATCACCACGACCCGTGGGTGGCGTCACGAACTATCTCCCAAAACAAACCACCCCCTTTTCACTCATGGATCAGGAGCGCTGCTTGAGTCCCCGGGTCTGGCCCACCGCTCGAGCCACCGAGCAGCAGTAGAAGCCCCGGACCAGAGCGTGGCGAGCGCGTCCCCTCCGCCCGTGACACAAAGAATGGTCAGTAGATAATCTCATAGACATAATAATGATGAAATGGAATAGATCCATCTATAACCTCTCCCCATACATCTCCATCCTGTACACGTCTTATACCCGCACATCTCCATCCTGTACACATCTCTTATACTCGCACATCTCCGTCCTGTACACGTCTCTTATACTCGCATGTCACCATCCTGTACACGTCTCATATACTCGCATGTCTGTCTGTGACGCCCTGGCAAAACCTGGTAGTCACAGAAAGAGTTAATCCTCCTTTGCAGCTACACAACCTCCACACAGATATACACCAGCCAATCAGACCCTACTCACCCCCTCCCCAGGAAAAGGGAGGGGGGCGAAAGGAACTAAGGAAGTGGAGAGAGTTTTAGTTCAGTTGTGCTGTAGTCAGTGGAAAGCTGACAGGGGAAGCTTGCAGCTCCCCGGAGAAAGTGGTAGCCAGGGTTGGAGCCCTGAACTACCGGACTAGGTGGCTGTGAGGGCCACAGGCGATGGAGATCCGGCAGCGGGGAACCTGAGGTGAACAGGACAGGGTTGTAGCCCGCTGGTGTCGGGAGAGGGACCCAATCCGGAGGCCGTTCAAAAGGACTAGTGCAGACAAGAGAGAGACAGACAGAGTGTGGAAGGAAGGGCCCCTGTACACGTCTCTTATACTCGCACGTCTCCATCCTGTACATGTCTCTTATACTCGCACGTCACTTATACTCGCACGTCTCTGTCCTGTGCACGTCTCTTATACTCATGTGTCGCCCGGGGATAAGGGGTACTCAGATCCGAACCACGGGGTCACCTCTGTGGGTATCACGGTGGCGTGACCGGGTCTGTGATCCCAGGCTCCACAGTAAGAAGGGGAATAGGTAAGGGAGACTGTCCGTGACGACACCCGTGGTGTGCAGTGAAGTAACGGAGCACCGCCGCTGCAGGTTAATGGATCCCGGGGATGGTGGTGGGCAGCAAGGTGGTGATTTCCCTCCACGGGTAGGGTGTTGGTGTCCTGGGACCCCGGTGAGGTGGTGCAGGGAGGAGATGGAGGCCGTCTGAGAGCTGTGCGCCCGGTTGGACCGGGGGATGTTGTTACTCACAGTTCGTTTTGCAAGGAAATTCACACAGAGTCAGGAATTAACCAGAAATTGCCTGTGTCAGTAGCCTTCGGTATGGAGGGTGTTGAAGTCCCACACACGGTGCAGCAGACCCCTGTTCTTTCCCTGCAGCCAGGTGCCTCTTTCTCCACTCTTTCTCTTTCTTTCCTCCTCAGCCAGGGGAGTCCACTCCCCTGCAGTGATCCGGGATCTCTTTCGATACCAGCGGGCCACTACTCTGCCCCGGTCACCTCAAGTCCCTTCCTCACTAACAGCCTGTCCCGGCCCTTTTGGAGCACGCTTCTGTAGCAGCCCGGGAGCTACAACTCCAGGTTCCTCTCTTCTCCCTCTCCCCACACACTCTGCCCCAGCCCCTTCCTTGCTGCTCTGTTTAGCTCTTACACTGGGGGGGGGGGGGGGGGGGGGGGGGGGTCTCCGGCTGCACTGGAGTGGGATCAGGTTACCAAGGAGGAGAATGACCTGCTCTTTCCTGGATTTCTGCAGGTCTGTGACACCCTGGTTTTGCCAGGGCGTCACACTCACACGTCTCCATCCTGTACATGACTCATACGTCTCCATCCTGTACACGACTCTTATACTCACACATCTCCATCCTGTACACGACTGTTATACTCACACATCTCCATCCTGTACAGGTCTCTTATACTCGCACATCTCCATCCTGTACATGTCTCTTATACTCGCACGTCTCCATCCTGTACACGTCTCTTATACTCGCACGTCTCCATCCTGTACACGTCTCTTATACTCACACATCTCCATCCTGTACACGTCTCTTATACTCGCACGTCTCCATCCTGTACACGTCTCTTATACTCGCACGTCTCCATCCTGTACACGTCTCTTATACTCGCACATCTCCATCCTGTACATGTCTCTTATACTCGCACGTCTCCATCCTGTACACGTCTCTTGTACTCGCACGTCTCCGTCCTGTACACGTCTCTTGTACTCGCACGTCTCCATTCTATACACGTCTCTTATACTCACACGTCTCTGTCCTGTACATGTCTCTTATACTCGCACATCTCCATCCTGTACACGTCTCTTATACTCACACATCTCCATCCTGTACACATCTCTTATACTCGCACGTCTCCATCCTGTACACGTCTCTTATACTCGCACGTCTCTATCCTGTACATGACTCATACATCTCCATCCTGTACACGTCACTTATACTCATACGTCTCCATCCTGTACACGACTCTTATACTCGCACGTCTCCGTCCTGTACACGTCTCTTATACTCGCACGTCTCCGTCCTGTACACATCTCTTATACTCGCACATCTCCATCCTGTACACGACTGTTATACTCACACATCTCCATCCTGTACAGGTCTCTTATACTCGCACATCTCCATCCTGTACACGACTGTTATACTCACACATCTCCATCCTGTACAGGTCTCTTATACTCACACATCTCCATCCTGTACAGGTCTCTTATACTCGCACATCTCCATCCTGTACATGTCTCTTATACTCACACGTCTCCATCCTGTACATGTCTCTTATACTCACACGCCTCCATCCTGTACATGTCTCTTATACACACATCTCCATCCTGTACACGTCTCTTATACTCACACATCTCCATCCTGTACACGTCTCTTATACTCACACGTCTCTGTCCTGTACACGTCTCATATACTCGCACGTCTCCATCCTGTACACATCTCTTATACTCGCACGTCTCCATCCTGTACACGTCTCTTATACTCGCACATCTCCATCCTGTACAAGTCTCTTATACTCGCACATCTCCATCCTGTACATGTCTCTTATACTCGCACATCTCCATCCTGTACATATCTCTTATACTCACACGCCTCCCTCCTGTACAGGTCTCTTATACTCACACGTCTCCATCCTGTACATGTCTCTTATACTCACACATCTCTGTCCTGTACATGTCTCTTATACACACATCTCCATCCTGTACATGTCTCTTATACTCACACATCTCCATCCTGTACACGTCTCTTATACTCACACATCTCCATCCTGTACACATCTCTTATACTCGCACATCTCCATCCTGTACATGTCTCTTATACTCGCACGTCTCCATCCTGTACACGTCTCTTATACTCACACATCTCCATCCTGTACACGTCTCTTATACTCGCACATCTCCATCCTGTACACGTCTCTTATACTCACACATCTCTGTCCTGTACATGTCTCTTATACTCACACATCTCTGTCCTGTACATGTCTCTTATACTCACACATCTCCGTCCTGTACATGTCTCTTATACTCGCACATCTCCATCCTGTACATGTCTCTTATACTCACACATCTCCATCCTGTACATGTCTCTTATACTCACACATCTCCATCCTGTACATGTCTCTTATACTCACACATCTCTGTCCTGTACATGTCTCTTATACACACATCTCCATCCTGTACATGTCTCTTATACTCACACATCTCCATCCTGTACACGTCTCTTATACTCACACATCTCTGTCCTGTACACGTCTCTTATACTCACACATCTCTGTCCTGTACATGTCTCTTATACTCACACATCTCTGTCCTGTACACGTCTCTTATACTCGCACATCTCCATCCTGTACACATCTCTTATACTCGCACATCTCCATCCTGTACACGTCTCTTATACTCACACATCTCTGTCCTGTACACGTCTCTTATACTCGCACATCTCCATCCTGTACACATCTCTTATACTCGCACATCTCCATCCTGTACATGTCTCTTATACTCGCACGTCTCCATCCTGTACATGTCTCTTATACTCGCACGTCTCCATCCTGTACACGTCTCTTATACTCACACATCTCCATCCTGTACACGTCTCTTATACTCACACATCTCTGTCCTGTACATGTCTCTTATACTCACACATCTCTGTCCTGTACATGTCTCTTATACTCACATCTCCGTCCTGTACATGTCTCTTATACTCACACATCTCCATCCTGTACACGTCTCTTATACTCACACATCTCTGTCCTGTACATGTCTCTTATACTCACACATCTCTGTCCTGTACATGTCTCTTATACTCACATCTCCATCCTGTACATGTCTCTTATACACACATCTCCATCCTGTACACGGCTCTTATACTCACACATCTCCATCCTGTACACGTCTCTTATACTCACACATCTCCATCCTGTACATGTCTCTTATACTCGCACGTCTCCATCCTGTACACGTCTCTTATACTCGCACATCTCCATCCTGTACATGTCTCTTATACACACATCTCCATCCTGTACACGTCTCTTATACTCGCACATCTCCATCCTGTACACGTCTCTTATACTCACACATCTCCATCCTGTACATGTCTCTTATACTCGCACGTCTCCATCCTGTACACGTCTCTTATACTCGCACATCTCCATCCTGTACATGTCTCTTATACACACATCTCCATCCTGTACACGTCTCTTATACTCACACATCTCCATCCTGTACACGTCTCTTATACTCACACATCTCCATCCTGTACACGTCTTATACTCGCACATCTCCATCCTGTACATGTCTCTTATACACACGTCTCCATCCTGTACACGTCTCTTATACTCGCACGTCTCCATCCTGTACACGTCTCTTATACTCGCACGTCTCCATCCTGTACACGTCTCTTATACTCGCACGTCTCCATCCTGTACACGTCTCTTATACTCACACATCTCCATCCTGTACACGTCTCTTATACTCACACATCTCCATCCTGTACACGTCTCTTATACTCACACGTCTCCATCCTGTACACGTCTCTTATACTCGCACGTCTCCGTCCTGTACACGTCTCTTATACTCGCACGTCTCCGTCCTGTACACGTCTCTTATACTCACACATCTCCATCCTGTACACGTCTCTTATACTCGCACGTCTCCATCCTGTACACGTCTCTTATACTCACACATCTCCATCCTGTACACGTCTCTTATACTCACACATCTCCATCCTGTACACGTCTCTTATACTCACACGTCTCCATCCTGTACACGTCTCTTCTACTCGCACGTCTCCGTCCTGTACACGTCTCTTATACTCACACATCTCCATCCTGTACACGTCTCTTATACTCGCACATCTCCATCCTGTACATGTCTCTTATACACACATCTCCATCCTGTACATGTCTCTTATACTCGCACATCTCTGTCCTGTACATGTCTCTTATACTCGCACATCTCTGTCCTGTACATGTCTCTTATACTCGCACATCTCCATCCTGTACACGTCTCTTATACTCACACATCTCTGTCCTGTACACGTCTCTTATACTCGCACGTCTCTGTCCTGTACACGTCTCTTATACTCGCACATCTCCATCCTGTACATGTCTCTTATACTCACACATCTCCATCCTGTACACGTCTCTTATACTCACACATCTCCATCCTGTACATGTCTCTTATACTCGCACATCTCTGTCCTGTACATGTCTCTTATACTCACACATCTCCATCCTGTACACGTCTCTTATACTCACACATCTCCATCCTGTACACGTCTCTTATACTCGCTCATCTCCGTCCTGTACACGTCTCTTATACTCACACATCTCCATCCTGTACATGTCTCTTATACTCACACATCTCCATCCTGTACACGTCTCTTATACTCGCACATCTCCATCCTGTACATGTCTCTTATACACACACATCTCCATCCTGTACATGTCTCATACTCACACATCTCCATCCTGTACATGTATCTTATATTCGCACGTCTCCGTCCTGTACACGTCTCTTATACTCGCACGTCTCCGTCCTGTACACGTCTCTTATACTCACACATCTCCATCCTGTACACGTCTCTTATACTCGCACATCTCCATCCTGTACATGTCTCTTATACTCACACGCCTCCCTCCTGTACAGGTCTCTTATACTCACACGTCTCCATCCTGTACATGTCTCTTATACTCGCACATCTCCATCCTGTACATGTCTCTTATACACACATCTCCATCCTGTACATGTCTCTTATACTCACACGCCTCCCTCCTGTACAGGTCTCTTATACTCACACATCTCCATCCTGTACATGTCTCTTATACACACATCTCCATCCTGTACATGTCTCTTATACTCACACATCTCCATCCTGTACACGTCTCTTATACTCGCACGTCTCCATCCTGTACATGTCTCTTATACTCACACATCTCCGTCCTGTACACGTCTCTTATACTCGCACGCCTCCCTCCTGTACAGGTCTCTTATACTCACACGTCTCCATCCTGTACACGTCTCTTATACTCACACATCTCCATCCTGTACATGTCTCTTATACACATATCTCCATCCTGTACATGTCTCTTATACTCACACATCTCTGTCCTGTACACGTCTCTTATACTCGCACATCTCCGTCCTGTATATATCTCTTATACTCACACGTCTCCATCCTGTACATGTCTCTTATACTCGCACGTCTCCATCCTGTACATGTCTCTTATACACACATCTCCATCCTGTACATGTCTCTTATACTCACACATCTCCATCCTGTACACATCTCTTATACTCACACATCTCCGTCCTGTATATATCTCTTATACTCACACGTCTCCATCCTGTACATGTCTCTTATACTCGCACGTCTCCATCCTGTACATGTCTCTTATACACACATCTCCATCCTGTACATGTCTCTTATACTCACACATCTCCATCCTGTACACGTCTCTTATACTCACACATCTCTGTCCTGTACACGTCTCTTATACTCGCACATCTCCATCCTGTACACATCTCTTATACTCGCACATCTCCATCCTGTACAGGTCTCTTATACTCACACGCCTCCCTCCTGTACAGGTCTCTTATACTCACACGTCTCCATCCTGTACACGTCTCTTATACTCACACATCTCCATCCTGTACATGTCTCTTATACACATATCTCCATCCTGTACATGTCTCTTATACTCACACATCTCTGTCCTGTACACGTCTCTTATACTCGCACATCTCCATCCTGTACACATCTCTTATACTCACACATCTCCATCCTGTACACGTCTCTTATACTCGCACATCTCCATCCTGTACACATCTCTTATACTCGCACATCTCCATCCTGTACATGTCTCTTATACTCGCACGTCTCCATCCTGTACATGTCTCTTATACTCACACGTCTCCATCCTGTACATGTCTCTTATACTCGCACATCTCCATCCTGTACACGTCTCTTATACTCACACGTCTCCATCCTGTACATGTCTCTTATACTCACACGTCTCCATCCTGTACATGTCTCTTATACTCGCACGTCTCCATCCTGTACATGTCTCTTATACTCGCACGTCTCCATCCTGTACACGTCTCTTATACTCACACATCTCCATCCTGTACATGTCTCTTATACACATATCTCCATCCTGTACATGTCTCTTATACTCACACATCTCTGTCCTGTACACGTCTCTTATACTCGCACATCTCCATCCTGTACACATCTCTTATACTCACACATCTCCATCCTGTACACGTCTCTTATACTCGCACATCTCCATCCTGTACACATCTCTTATACTCGCACATCTCCATCCTGTACATGTCTCTTATACTCGCACGTCTCCATCCTGTACATGTCTCTTATACTCGCACGTCTCCATCCTGTACATGTCTCTTATACTCGCACATCTCCATCCTGTACACGTCTCTTATACTCACACGTCTCCATCCTGTACATGTCTCATACTCACACATCTCCATCCTGTACACGTCTCTTATACTCGCACGTCTCCATCCTGTACACGTCTCTTATACTCGCACGTCTCCATCCTGTACACGTCTCTTATACTCACACATCTCTGTCCTGTACACGTCTCTTATACTCACACATCTCTGTCCTGTACACGTCTCTTATACTCGCACGTCTCCGTCCTGTACATGTCTCTTATACACACACATCTCCATCCTGTACACGTCTCTTATACTCACATGTCTCCATCCTGTACACGTCTCTTATACTCACACGTCTCCATCCTGTACACGTCTCTTATACTCACACATCTCCATCCTGTACACGTCTCTTATACTCACACGTCTCCATCCTGTACACGTCTCTTATACTCACACATCTCCATCCTGTACACGTCTCTTATACTCACACGTCTCCATCCTGTACACGTCTCTTATACTCACACATCTCCATCCTGTACACGTCTCTTATACTCGCACATCTCTGTCCTGTACATGTCTCTTATACACACATCTCCATCCTGTACACGTCTCTTATACTCACACATCTCCATCCTGTACACGTCTCTTATACTCACACATCTCCATCCTGTACATGTCTCTTATACTCGCACATCTCTGTCCTGTACATGTCTCTTATACTCGCACATCTCCATCCTGTACACGTCTCTTATACTCGCTCATCTCCGTCCTGTACACATCTCTTATACTCGCACGTCTCCATCCTGTACACGTCTCTTATACTCGCACATCTCCATCCTGTACATGTCTCTTATACTCACACATCTCCATCCTGTACACGTCTCTTATACTCACACATCTCCGTCCTGTACACGTCTCTTATACTCGCACGTCTCCATCCTGTACACGTCTCTTATACTCGCACATCTCCATCCTGTACATGTCTCTTATACTCACACATCTCCATCCTGTACACGTCTCTTATACTCACATCTCCGTCCTGTACACGTCTCTTATACTCACACATCTCTGTCCTGTACATGTCTCTTATACTCACACATCTCCATCCTGTACACATCTCTTATACTCACACATCTCCATCCTGTACATGTCTCTTATACACACATCTCCATCCTGTACATGTCTCTTATACTCACACATCTCCATCCTGTACATGTATCTTATATTCGCACGTCTCCGTCCTGTACACGTCTCTTATACTCGCACGTCTCCGTCCTGTACACGTCTCTTATACTCACACATCTCCATCCTGTACACGTCTCTTATACTCGCACATCTCCATCCTGTACACGTCTCTTATACTCACACGTCTCCATCCTGTACATGTCTCTTATACTCGCACATCTCCGTCCTGTACACGTCTCTTATACTCACACGTCTCCATCCTGTACATGTCTCTTATACACACATCTCCATCCTGTACACGTCTCTTATACTCACATATCTCTGTCCTGTACATGTCTCTTATACTCGCACGTCTCCATCCTGTACATGTCTCTTATACTCACACATCTCCATCCTGTACACGTCTCTTATACTCGCACATCCCTGTCCTGTACATGTCTCTTATACTCGCACGTCTCCATCCTGTACACGTCTCTTATACTCACACATCCCTGTCCTGTACATGTCTCTTATACTCGCACGTCTCCATCCTGTACACGTCTCTTATACTCGCACATCTCCATCCTGTACACGTCTCTTATACTCACACATCTCCATCCTGTACACGTCTCTTATACTCGCACATCCCTGTCCTGTACATGTCTCTTATACTCGCACGTCTCCATCCTGTACACGTCTCTTATACTCGCACATCTCCATCCTGTACACGTCTCTTATACTCACACATCTCCGTCCTGTACATGTCTCTTATACTCGCACGTCTCTATCCTGTACATGTCTCTTATACTCGCACGTCTCCATCCTGTACATGTCTCTTATACTCGCATGTCTCCGTCCTGTACACGTCTCTTATACTCACATATCTCTGTCCTGTACATGTCTCTTATACTCGCACGTCTCCATCCTGTACATGTCTCTTATACGCGCACATCTCCGTCCTGTACACGTCTCTTATACTCACACATCTCCATCCTGTACACGTCTCTTATACTCACACATCCCTGTCCTGTACATGTCTCTTATACTCGCACGTCTCCATCCTGTACACGTCTCTTATACTCGCACATCTCCATCCTGTACACGTCTCTTATACTCACACGTCTCCATCCTGTACACGTCTCTTATACTCACATATCTCTGTCCTGTACATGTCTCTTATACTCGCACATCTCCATCCTGTACACGTCTCTTATACTCGCACATCTCCATCCTGTACACGTCTCTTATACTCACACATCCCTGTCCTGTACATGTCTCTTATACTCGCACGTCTCCATCCTGTACACGTCTCTTATACTCGCACATCTCCATCCTGTACACGTCTCTTATACTCACACATCTCCGTCCTGTACATGTCTCTTATACTCGCACGTCTCCATCCTGTACACGTCTCTTATACTCGCACATCTCCATCCTGTACACGTCTCTTATACTCGCACATCTTCATCCTGTACACGTCTCTTATACTCGCACATCTCCGTCCTGTACACATCTCTTATACTCGCACGTCTCCATCCTGTACATGTCTCTTATACACACATCTCCGTCCTGTACACATCTCTTATACTCGCACATCTCCATCCTGTACACGTCTCTTATACTCGCACATCTCCATCCTGTACACGTCTCTTATACTCGCACGTCTCCGTCCTGTACAGGTCTCTTATACTCGCACGTCTCCATCCTGTACATGTCTCTTATACTCACACATCTCCATCCTGTACACGTCTCTTATACTCACACATCTCCATCCTGTACATGTCTCTTATACACACATCTCCATCCTGTACAAGTCTCTTATACTCGCACGTCTCCATCCTGTACATGTCTCTTATACTCACACATCTCCATCCTGTACACGTCTCTTATACTCACACATCTCCATCCTGTACATGTCTCTTATACACACATCTCCATCCTGTACAGGTCTCTTATACTCGCACGTCTCCATCCTGTACATGTCTCTTATACTCACACATCTCCGTCCTGTACACGTCTCTTATACTCGCACGTCTCCATCCTGTACACGTCTCTTATACTCGCACGTCTCCGTCCTGTACACGTCTCTTATACTCGCACGTCTCCGTCCTGTACACGTCTCTTATACTCGCACATCTCCATCCTGTACAGGTCTCTTATACTCGCACGTCTCCATCCTGTACACGGCTCTTATACTCGCACGTCTCCATCCTGTACACGTCTCTTATACTCGCACGTCTCCATCCTGTACACGTCTCTTATACTCGCACGTCTCCATCCTGTACACGTCTCTTATACTCGCACGTCTCCATCCTGTACACGTCTCTTATACTCACACATCTCCATCCTGTACACGTCTCTTATACTCGCACATCTCCGTCCTGCACATGTCTCTTATACTCGCACGTCTCCATCCTGTACACATCTCTTATACTCGCACGACTCCATCCTGTACACGTCTCTTATACTCGCACATCTCCATCCTGTACAGGTCTCTTATACTCGCACGTCTCCATCCTGTACACGTCTCTTATACTCGCACATCTCCATCCTGTACAGGTCTCTTATACTCGCACGTCTCCATCCTGTACACGTCTCTTATACTCGCACGTCTCCCTCCTGTACACGTCTCTTATACTCGCACGTCTCCGTCCTGTACAGGTCTCTTATACTCACACGTCTCCGTCCTGTACACGTCTCTTATACTCACACATCTCCATCCTGTACACGTCTCTTATACTCGCACGTCTCCATCCTGTACACGTCTCTTATACTCACACGTCTCCGTCCTGTACACGTCTCTTATACTCACACATCTCCATCCTGTACACGTCTCTTATACTCGCACGTCTCCATCCTGTACACGTCTCTTATACTCGCACGTCTCCATCCTGTACACGTCTCTTATACTCACACGTCTCCATCCTGTACATGTCTCTTATACTCGCACATCTCCATCCTGTACATGTCTCTTATACTCACACGTCTCCATCCTGTACACGTCTCTTATACTCGCACGTCTCCCTCCTGTACAGGTCTCTTATACTCACACGTCTCCGTCCTGTACACGTCTCTTATACTCGCACATCTCCATCCTGTACAGGTCTCTTATACTCGCACGTCTCCATCCTGTACACGTCTCTTATACTCACACATCTCCATCCTGTACACGTCTCTTATACTCGCACGTCTCCATCCTGTACATGTCTCTTATACTCGCACGTCTCCTTCCTGTACACGTCTCTTATACTCGCACATCTCCATCCTGTACAGGTCTCTTATACTCGCACGTCTCCATCCTGTACACGTCTCTTATACTCGCACATCTCCATCCTGTACAGGTCTCTTATACTCGCACGTCTCCATCCTGTACACGTCTCTTATACTCGCACGTCTCCCTCCTGTACACGTCTCTTATACTCGCACGTCTCCGTCCTGTACAGGTCTCTTATACTCACACGTCTCCGTCCTGTACACGTCTCTTATACTCACACATCTCCATCCTGTACACGTCTCTTATACTCGCACGTCTCCATCCTGTACACGTCTCTTATACTCACACGTCTCCGTCCTGTACACGTCTCTTATACTCACACATCTCCATCCTGTACACGTCTCTTATACTTGCACGTCTCCCTCCTGTACACGTCTCTTATACTCGCACGTCTCCCTCCTGTACAGGTCTCTTATACTCACACGTCTCCCTCCTGTACACGTCTCTTATACTCGCACATCTCCATCCTGTACACGTCTCTTATACTCACACGTCTCCATCCTGTACACGTCTCTTATACTCGCACGTCTCCATCCTGTACACGTCTCTTATACTCGCACGTCTCCATCCTGTACATGTCTCTTATACTCACACATCTCCATCCTGTACACGTCTCTTATACTCACACGCAGGGCCGTACATAGAAATCATGGGGCCCCCTAGCAAAAAGTCTGAATGGGGCCCCCCCCACCGATAGAAAAACAAACAAACAAAAAAACAAACAAAATATTATCATAATAATCATTATACATGCTTTACTGCGGGCAGGTTATAGTCAGAAATAACACATACTACGACATAGTGTTACTGAACTACACCAACCATATAAAGGTTTGCAAAGTATTATTACATTGCAAAATAATGCTGCCGCACCATGACCAAATATCACCACAGAGTCTGAATATAACCACCATCCTGTTACTAAGCAAAGGCCACTGCACCAAGACCAGTGGGATTACACCGCAAATCCCTAAACAATCTGCAATATGTGAACTTGGCCTAAAGTAGGGATGTCCTTCTTCGTGCCCCTCACTGAACACACAATATAAATTTTCACATCTGTCTCCCCCATTTAATGGTAACGATTATGACTCTCTTTATGGCTTTAGGATCTATAGTAACATCTGTAAAGTACAGGGATAATAAAAACACACACACACACACACACACACACACACACACACACACACACACACAGAGTGATGGCACAGCACAGGGCAGTTTTTCTGTAGTGTTACAGGCAGACATTTGTACATTATAATACTCACCTGCTCCTGTGCTGTTAGAGATGATGATAGTGGCTCAGGCCTACCTGCTGCATTTCCTGTCAGTCCTCCTGGCTGCTCCTCCTGTCCTCTGCTTTTTCTTTCCATTCCTTCTGTTCTCCACTTCTCACTGTATTTTCTGCTCTCTGTTTGCTTTTCTCTCTTTTCTGTGGTCTCTACTTCTTCACTCCTGCACTGTTTTCCTTTTCATCATTACATTCTCCGAAGGCTGTACTGAGCAAGCTCCACCCTCTCTCCTGATTGGCTGTTCTCCTCCTGGAATCTCTCACTAGAAGAAGCTGCTGCCTGGCCACTCCCTCCTCTTCAGCACAGGCCGTGCACAGTGTGGGAGAGTTTGAATCTCTGCATTGGCCAGTCTGCAGTTATACAAACAGTTCCGGCTCCCAGCGGCGTTAATCAGCTGCTTGGTGACGGTTCCGGCGGCATGGTGCATGAAAGTGAAAACGCACACACTGCGGGCAGCCACCCCAGGCCCCTTCCGCCAGGGCTGCCACCAGGAATTTCCGGGCCGATACAACATTTTCGGGCCCCCCTTCAGACTCCACCACAGCTCTGCCTCTACCCCTCGAACCTTCGGCAATTGAAAAAAGTTGTTTCCAGCATCACGTCCTGTTATTTTTTTTGTCTGCTCTAGGAGAAAAGCAGAAGTTCTATGTTTTATTTTTCTCTGAGTTAACTGCAGGGGAAAATGAGGAAGTTGTTATATACACTGGATATATATGGTTATATCTGCAGGTGAGATCAGCCACCTGGATGGTGTATATAGTGTCCTTATTGTTAGGTCATTGTGTTGACCTGTGTCTACCTGTTGAAATGTCTGTCTATTTGCAGCAGGTGGAGTACTTGCTGGTATCGCTCTAAGGGTGGAAACACATCTATGCGAGTAAAATCGGTCCGACTGGGCTGGAAAAAACTCGGCTGATTTTAGTTCACGTTAGGTGCGAGTGCAACGCAAGTGCGATGCTATTTCTGAGATTTTACTAGCGTGTGTAATGCGTGTGTAATGCGTGTGTAATGCGTATTTTTTACTATGTCATCTGCCATTCAGCGCTGCTACATGGCCGCTGACAGCAGACACAGACAGCCATGTAGCAGAGCTGAATGGCAGATGACAGCAGACACAGACAGAGCCGCACAATCAGAATGAACTCGGGTGAACTTCACCCGACTTCATTGTCATGCTGCGGCTCTGTCTGTGCCGCGTCCTGATTAGCGGTCACCAGTGAAGGGTTCACCGGTGACCACTAATCCCCCGAGTGACTGAAGTTTCCCCCCCTCTCTCATACTCACCGATCCCCAGCGCGGCGCTGCACGGCTTTCTCACTGCTGCGGCGGCTTTTACTATTTTGAAAAAGCCGGCCGCCCATTAAACAATTTCGTATTCCCTGCTTTTCCCGCCCACCGGCGCCTGTGATTGGTTGCAGTGAGACACGCCACCACGCTGAGTGACATGTGTCACACTGCACCCAATCACAGCAGCCGGTGGGCGGGTCTATACTGTGCAGTGAAATAAATAAATAAATAATTAAAAAAAATGGCGTGCGGTCCCCCCCCAATTTTAATACCAGCCAGATAAAGCCATACGGCTGAAGGCTGGTATTCTCAGGATGGGGAGCTCCACGTTATGGGGAGCCCCCCAGCCTAACAATATCAGTCAGCAGCCGCCCAGAATTGCCGCATACATTATATGCGACAGTTCTGGGGCTGTACCCGGCTCATCCCGATTTACCCTGGTGCTTTGGCAAATCGGGGTAATAAGGAGTTAATGGCAGCCCATAGCTGCCAATAAGTCCTAGATTAATCATGTCAGGCGTCTATGAGACACCTTCCATGATTAATCTGTAAGTGACAGTAAATAAACACACACACACCTGAAAAAATCCTTTATTAGAAATAAAAACCACAAACACATTCCCTCATTACCAATTTAATAATCCCCAAAAGCCTTCCATGTCCGGCGTACTCCATGGACCTCCAGCGTCGCTTCCAGCATGAAGGTGACAGGAGCTGCAGAAGACACCGCCGCTCCGGTCACCTCCAAGCAGCAACTGAGGTGAGTATCGCGATCAGCTGAGCTGTCACTGAGGTTAATCGCTGTCACTGTTGGAGGATCCAGCAGTGGCCGCGATTAACCTCAGTGACACCTCAGCAGATCGCGCTACTCACCTCAGTTGCTGCTTGGAGGTGACCGGAGCGGCGGTGTCTTCTGCAGCTCCTGTCACCTTCATGCTGGAAGCGACGCTGGAGGTCCATGGAGTACGCCGGACATGGAGGGCTTTTGGGGATTATTAAATTGGTAATGAGGGAATGTGTTTGTGGTTTTTATTTCTAATAAAGGATTTTTTCAGGTGTGTGTGTGTTTATTTACTGTCACTTACAGATTAATCATGGAAGGTGTCTCATAGACGCCTGACATGATTAATCTAGGACTTATTGGCAGCTATGGGCTGCCATTAACTCCTTATTACCCCGATTTGCCAAAGCACCAGGGTAAATCGGGAAGAGCCGGGTACAGCCCCAGAACTGTCGCATATAATGTATGCGGCAATTCTGGGCGGCTGCTGACTGATATTGTTAGGCTGGGGAGCTCCCCATAACGTGGAGCTCCCCATCCTGAGAATACCAGCCTTCAGCCGTATGGCTTTATCTGGCTGGTATTAAAATTGGGGGGGACCGCACGCCATTTTTTTTAATTATTTATTTATTTATTTCACTGCACAGTATAGACCCGCCCACCGGCTGCTGTGATTGGGTGCAGTGTGACACCTGTCACTCACCGTGGGGCGTGTCTCACTGCAACCAATCATAGGCGCCTGTGGGCGGGTAAAGCAGGGAATACGAGATTGTTTAATGGGCGGCCGGCTTTTTCAAAATAGTAAAAGCCGCCGCAGCAGTGAGAAAGCCGTGCAGCACCGCGCTGGAGATCGGGGATCGGTGAGTATGAGAGAGGAGGGGAAAATGACTGACAGACTGTGGGAGAGGGACAGAGATAGTGACGGACCGACAGAGAGAGAATAGAGACCGAGAGGGAGAGACCGACTGACAGAGAATAGTGATTGACAGACATTGGGAGACATCGCTGGTTTCCAGTGTTTTAGGAAACATGCGAGAAATGTATTTAGAAAATCGGATGTCACTAGGATGGTGTGAGTGCCGTCCCGTGACATCCGATTTTTTACACGCTCCCATAGACTTGCATTGGAGAAACTCGCAGTAGAAACTCGCAAAAAAGCAGCATGCTGCGATTTTTTTCTCAGTCCGATTTGGACTGAGAAAAAAAATCGCAGATGAGAGCTGAATCATTCACTAACATGTGTCCGATTCCAATGCGAGATTTTCTCCATTGCTCTACTGCGAGAAACTCGCAAGTGAGAAGCAGCCCTAATCACTGTGGTTGCAGCAAGGCTGGCTGCAAAAAGAGGAAGCTCTATGTGCTTTGTTCGTACTTGCTGGTTTACGGGAAAAAGAGGAAGTGTCACGTAATGTAGTGAGAGCTGTCTTTGAGTGAAGAAAAAAAAAAAACCCTCTGAAGCTGTTTATTCTATGAGTAAAGGAAAAATGTAAACTGGTTATGTATACTGTGAGATACACTGGTGTGTGACCAGTCCGGTCGATAGTTGATGTTTGATAAGGCCTTGGACGGACCTGATCTTCGGGGATAGAAGATTTGGAAGGGTTGTCTATGTACAGGTGCAGTGTTGTAGCAGTTACAAAAGTGGGGGACTGACCCTGACTGTTACCTGGTACGGTGTTTCTGCTAAGCAGTGAGTTGAACGTGGTATGCGTACTCATTGGTCTTGTTTTAGTGGATGTCAGTGTATTCTTACCTAGGAATTGAATATACTGGGGAAAACCCTTGATTTTAGGCTTAATCATTGAGTATTGATGTTCTGGACGGATTTGTTCAAATAAGGTGTATATAGTGTGAACAAAGGTTACTAGTACATGAAGTAAGAGATAGTGAGGGTGAATTTAGTTTCTATCACTCACGTGACACTTCTTCCTGGTAGGACAACCAGTTTGTGTTGTGGTTTGTGGACTGAGGTAGAAATTCTGTGTATTCTGTGGATGTGTATAGTCGCTGGTCCAGGAGAGAAAGTGGACTACGGCACAGATCAGACATCCAGGTTGACGTGTTAGGTTTAGGTCGTGTACCCTTGAAGCATGGGGTCTAATCAGTCCACACCTGTCAAGTTAACGGCAGATGAGTTAGTAAGCGAGCAAAAAGGTAAAAAGAATATTAAAAACATGAAGTCGCTCCTTCAGTGATCACTGCCAAGAGAGGGAGATTAGAGGAACAAGAATGGAAAGATGTCTTGTTAAATAAGCAAGGGATTTTGAAAGATAAAATTGGCATAATAGATATTTCTATATTGCACCAGATCAGAAAATGGCACCTCAGGAAGTGGCCAAGCCCATTAGGAAACAACGCCCCCTCCTTATAAGTCGTCCCCAAAGGGTTGGACTTGTGTAGTTGTCCCCCTGCCCACCAAACGCCCTCCCTAGCCTGCCCAGACGTCATTTCAGGTTGGGCCGCACCTAGTTCCCTTTTCCAGCCATCTTCAGTCCCAAGGCCACTGGCCTATTTGTTGCTGGAGCAGCAGAAGACACCGAGGGGGGGCAGGAAGATGACAATGATTTAACAATGATTCACCCCGCCACCAAAACTGATTTGTATGGGCTCACCCAAATTAAAGATGGGGATTCTTTCTGGCCAGTAATGGAGCCAGGTTTGCGGGTTTACAGTGAGGGTGCATGTACCTTATCACCCAAGTGACACTGGAAGATGTTTTATGTATGATGTACGCAGTTTCTGGTGTAGAACACCGTAGGGTTGAAATTGAAAGAAAAAAAAAAAAAAAAAAAGGAAGTGTTAGTTTCTATTTCAGTGTCCTGTGAATGTACGTATGTTGAAATGGAGAATTCTCCCAAAGGGGGGGGGAGGTTAGATGACACTGAATACACTATGTGTATTTTACCTGTCTGTGGAGCACTGTGTCCACGTAAGCCCACCCCATTATTTTCTGTTCTGAATGTAGATTTCTTTCTGTCACTCAGTGTTTTACCCAGCCCGGGGTATGGTATGGGGATATTATTGCAGGGGCTGACAGGAGATAGGGATACGCTGGAGGCTCGGCCCTGACCACCATCAGGTCTACAGTCGAGATGAGGGCGAGTTACAGGGTCCCTAGTTACAGGGTCAGCCCAGGGGTCCCTATGTAATCCATATTCCCAGTGACAGATTGAATACCTCCTGAATGTAGATGTCACAATTAGTGATGAGCGAGTACTAAAAAGCTCGGGTGCTCGAAGCTCGGGCCGAGCCTCCCAAGATACTCGTGTACTCGGCCCGAGCAACGAGCCCAATGTTATCCTATGGGAGACCCGAGTATTTTTGTGAAATGACCCCCCGGCAGCATGGAGAAACCCTAAAAATGTCACAAAAGTCTCAGAAGAGTGCTCAAATGACATGGCAACAGCATGGGGAAGACCCCTTGAAGCATTTATCACTCAAAAGTCACAGCTGTGAACAATTTTGTCCGCGTTTTACGCCATTTTTACGGACTCACCAGAAAACCTTCCAAAATGACCCCAAAATGATTTTTCATGGCGGAAATGTTAAGGGCACATACCCAATAGTGAGATAGAGCTGGTGTATGTTACTTTTTGAGATTAATACATGAAAGATTTTACGTGAAAACATTGTGTGGCACTCCGATGTCCCTGAGAAGAGACGTACATGAAGGCCTCTTGAGTCTAATGTGCCAATTTTGAGGAAGTGAGTCTTTGTAGTATTTTCCTTTGCCAGGGCAGTCCAAAATTGTGAGGTTCACCAATGCCCCTGCATACAGACGTGCATGAGGGCCTGTAAACCTGAAGTGCCCATTGTAAGGAAGTGGGTCTATTGTAGTATAGCCCTTAGGCAGGGCAGCCAAAAATTGGGAGGCTCCACATTGTCCCTGGATAGAGACGTGCATGAGGGCCTGTAAACCTGAAGTGCCCATTGGAAGGAAGTGGATCTATTGTAGTATAGCCCTTAGGCAGGGCAGCCAAAAATTGGGAGGCTCCACGTTGTCCCTGGATAGAGACGTGCATGAGGGCCTGTAAACCTGAAGTGCCCATTGGAAGGAAGTGGGTCTATTGTAGTATAGCCCTTAGGCAGGGCAGCCAAAAATTGGGAGGCTCCACGTTGTCCCTGGATAGAGACGTGCATGAGGGCCTGTAAACCTGAAGTGCCCATTGGAAGGAAGTGGGTCTATTGTAGTATAGCCCTTAGGCAGGGCAGCCAAAAATTGGGAGGCTCCACGTTGTCCCTGGATAGAGACGTGCATGAGGGCCTGTAAACCTGAAGTGCCCATTGGAAGGAAGTGGGTCTATTGTAGTATAGCCCTTAGGCACGGCAGCCAAAAATTGGGAGGCTCCACGTTGTCCCTGGATAGAGACGTGCATGAGGGCCTGTAAACCTGAAGTGCCCATTGGAAGGAAGTGGGTCTATTGTAGTATAGCCCTTAGGCAGGGCAGCCAAAAATTGGGAGGCTCCACGTTGTCCCTGGATAGAGACGTGCATGAGGGCCTGTAAACCTGAAGTGCCCATTGGAAGGAAGTGGGTCTATTGTAGTATAGCCCTTAGGCAGGGCAGCCAAAAATTGGGAGGCTCCACATTGTCCCTGGATAGAGACGTGCATGATGGCCTGTAAACCTGAAGTGCCCATTGGAAGGAAGTGGGTCTATTGTAGTATAGCCCTTAGGCAGGGCAGCCAAAAATTGGGAGGCTCCACGTTGTCCCTGGATAGAGACGTGCATGATGGCCTGTAAACCTGAAGTGCCCATTGTAAGGAAGTGGGTCTATTGTAGTATAGCCCTTAGGCAGGGCAGCCAAAAATTGGGAGGCTCAACGTTGTCCCTGGATAGAGACGTGCATGATGGCCTGTAAACCTGAAGTGCCCATTGGAAGGAAGTGGGTCTATTGTAGTATAGCCCTTAGGCAGGGCAGCCAAAAATTGGGAGGCTCAACGTTGTCCCTGGATAGAGACGTGCATGATGGCCTGTAAACCTGAAGTGCCCATTGTCAGGAAGTGGGTGTATTATAGTATAGCCCTTAGGCAGGGCAGCCAAAAATTGGGAGGCTCCACGTTTTCCCTGGATAGAGACCTGTTAGGTTCTTAGTGCCTCCGTGCTTGCATTTAAAAACCGCACGTGTGTGCCTGTTGGTGGCAGCTTTCCGCTGCATTTGTGTGAGTTTTGCAAAAACTTGGATATAACGCACAAGTCTAGTGAATACACATCAGCACAGCATTGCAAAATGCGCAAGGGCGTTGTCAACGAACAAGGAAGTGGACGTGATGGTGGTGCAGGCAGAGACCGAGGTTGTGTGCAAGCTCTAATTTCGCCACAACAAAGGGCCACATCTAGTCGCTCGCACGTCCTGTCCCAAATTCTTGGGGACCGCAGCAGTACACCGCTCTTGAACCAAGACCAGTGTCAACAGATTGTTAGTTGGATAGCGGATAATGCTTCCAGTCAGATTGGCACCACCACAAACACTCTGTCTTCCACACGGTCAAGTGTCAGTAGCCGTGATACTGCACCGCACATTTCAGAACCTGATCCTCCTTCCTACCACCAGGCCGAGTACACGTCCACGGACATTACTGATCCCACACTTGGACACTCGGAAGAGCTGTTCGTTCACGTTTCCATTCACAAATTCTGGCCTCTCGCCAGCTCCTGTTGAAGTGGGCCATGACGAGATTGTATGTACAGATGCCCAAATATTTGAGCAGCCACGTTCTCACGAAGTTGGCAACGTGTCTCAACAAGGGGTGGACGATGATGAGACACAATTGTCAGGAAGTCAGGAGGAGGAGCAGGGTGCGGAAGAGGAAGACGACGTGGTGGATGATCCAGTAACTGGCCCAACCTGGCAGGAGGATATGCAGAGCGAGGACAGCAGTGCACAGGGGGAGGGAGGCGTAGCATCCCAACAGGCAGTAAGAAGCAGAGTGGTGGCCCCAGGCAGACGTCAGGCAACTGTTCCCCGGAACAACACGACACAAGGTGCCTGTACAAATGTTAGGTCTTCCCGAGTCTGGCTGTAATACTATTGTATGTATTGAGGATTTCGATTGCGTTAGGGCAATGACAACCAGAGACGAGTTCTTGGTGCAAGACGTTTATAATATGCAACCAGCAAATATGTACATAAACGGAACAAAAACACAGTAGAACATAAATACAGGAAATACCTTCCAGGGACGGAGCGAAAGGGAATTCCCGGGATCGCGCACCGGACTCCCCCAGGGAGACCATCAAGAGCGAACCCCTATACAGGGACTGTCTGGCAATCACCCCAGAAGCCCTAAATGCGCAGCAGCCGGGACACAAAAGGGCAATAGGTAAGTCCAAAAATATCCGTACGTGATGTGAGTCCAGAGTGGTATTAAACGGAAGGAACCGGGCAGAAGTGCCGACCAAAGACGGCAAACGGAGTCCGGGCACAGCTAGATGATACCAGATGAAGTCCAGAGTCGGTGTCGGTTGTTTTCCAAGAGGATCCGAATAACAATCAGGAACCAAAAGCAGCAGGGCAGGAGCACACAGGAAGCAGTATACTCAGGCACTGGACTAAGCTTTAGGGGCGGCTTTTAAACAGATGGACAGGAAGTAGGGCAACAGAACAGAAAACTCCATGTTAACAAAGGGCAAGCTCTTTCAAAAGAAAACTGGAAAACCCGGAACTCTGACACTGGCAGTTTTTTAAGTTGGCTCCAGATGATTCTAAAAAGGCCATTTGCAACACCTGCCATGCCAGCATCAGCAGGGGTACCAAAACTAGCAGCCTGACCACCACCAGCATGATCAGGCACATGTCAGCCAAGCACCCGACTTTGTGGGAAGTACAACAGAGTCGAGGAGCAGTGCTTGCTGATGTCACTGCTACGTCTTTGCTGGTTGTGCATGCGAGCCAATCCCCTGTCCATGCTGCCTGCGAACAAGCCTCCTGCGGCCATGAACCTGCAGTTACCCACGCAGAAATAACACCATCATCAAGCACGTCCTTGTCCCAGCGCAGCGTTCAGTTATCCATTCAGCAAACCTTTGAACGCAGGTGCAAATACACTGCCAACGCCCCACATGCCACACTTCTAAATGCTAACTTTTCGCGACTGCTTGCGCTGGAAATGTTGCCTTTTAGGCTGGTTGAGACAGAAGCATTCCGCGACCTGATGGTGGCAGCTGTCCCACGTTACTCGGTCCACAGCCGCCACTATTTCTCCCGGTGTGCCGTCCCCGCATTGCATAACCACGTGTCACAAAACATCACACGTGCCCTGAACAACGCTGTTTCAGCCAAAGTCCACCTAACCACAGACACGTGGACAAGTGCATGTGGGCAAGGCCGCTACATCTCGTTGACGTCACACTGGGTTAATATTGTGCAAGCTGGGACCCAGTCTGAGCGAGGGACGGAACACGTCCTTCACACACCAAGTTTTGCAGGCCTCAGTCAGGGTTTCACACACACTCTACAGCTCCGGAATGTCATGCTCCTCAGCCTCCTCCTCCTCCTGCGCATCCTGATCCACTTTACCCTCCACACCAGTCCCAAGCTGGAAGTGTCGCGGGCGGAGGAGGGGACGGTGCGCTCTCCCACTGCTCGGGTCCGGCTGACGCTGCTCTACGGCTGCTGCTGCTCGTTGGCTCGAGCGATGGCCGGATCCCGGGGACTCGAGCGGCGCTACTCGCCCGTGAGTGAAAAGGGGTGGTTTGGGTTTTGGGGATATTGTCCGTGACGCCACCCACGGTTGTGGTGATTGTGTGGACACCACCGCTGCTCTGGACGGGGATCCCGGGAGCCTGTGACAGGGAGCAGCTTTGTTGTTATTTCTCCCCTCCGTGGGTAGGGGGGTTGGTTGTCCCGGGGCCTGGTGATGGGGTAGAGATGGATGACAGGCGGGTTGCGGGGCCTGATGAGGTGCAGGGTCGCAGGGGCATTTTCGGGCCCCCCTTCAGACTCCACCACAGCTCTGCCTCTACCCCTCGAACCTTCGGCAATTGAAAAAAGTTGTTTCCAGCATCACGTCCTGTTATTTTTTTTGTCTGCTCTAGGAGAAAAGCAGAAGTTCTATGTTTTATTTTTCTCTGAGTTAACTGCAGGGGAAAATGAGGAAGTTGTTATATACACTGGATATATATGGTTATATCTGCAGGTGAGATCAGCCACCTGGATGGTGTATATAGTGTCCTTATTGTTAGGTCATTGTGTTGACCTGTGTCTACCTGTTGAAATGTCTGTCTATTTGCAGCAGGTGGAGTACTTGCTGGTATCGCTCTAAGGGTGGAAACACATCTATGCGAGTAAAATCGGTCCGACTGGGCTGGAAAAAACTCGGCTGATTTTAGTTCACGTTAGGTGCGAGTGCAACGCAAGTGCGATGCTATTTCTGAGATTTTACTAGCGTGTGTAATGCGTGTGTAATGCGTGTGTAATGCGTATTTTTTACTATGTCATCTGCCATTCAGCGCTGCTACATGGCCGCTGACAGCAGACACAGACAGACAGCCATGTAGCAGAGCTGAATGGCAGATGACAGCAGACACAGACAGAGCCGCACAATCAGAATGAACTCGGGTGAACTTCACCCGACTTCATTGTCATGCTGCGGCTCTGTCTGTGCCGCGTCCTGATTAGCGGTCACCAGTGAAGGGTTCACCGGTGACCACTAATCCCCCGAGTGACTGAAGTTTCCCCCCCTCTCTCATACTCACCGATCCCCAGCGCGGCGCTGCACGGCTTTCTCACTGCTGCGGCGGCTTTTACTATTTTGAAAAAGCCGGCCGCCCATTAAACAATTTCGTATTCCCTGCTTTTCCCGCCCACCGGCGCCTGTGATTGGTTGCAGTGAGACACGCCACCACGCTGAGTGACATGTGTCACACTGCACCCAATCACAGCAGCCGGTGGGCGGGTCTATACTGTGCAGTGAAATAAATAAATAAATAATTTAAAAAAATGGCGTGCGGTCCCCCCCCAATTTTAATACCAGCCAGATAAAGCCATACGGCTGAAGGCTGGTATTCTCAGGATGGGGAGCTCCACGTTATGGGAAGCCCCCCAGCCTAACAATATCAGTCAGCAGCCGCCCAGAATTGCCGCATACATTATATGCGACAGTTCTGGGGCTGTACCCGGCTCATCCCGATTTACCCTGGTGCTTTGGCAAATCGGGGTAATAAGGAGTTATTGGCAGCCCATAGCTGCCAATAAGTCCTAGATTAATCATGTCAGGCGTCTATGAGACACCTTCCATGATTAATCTGTAAGTGACAGTAAATAAACACACACACACCTGAAAAAATCCTTTATTAGAAATAAAAACCACAAACACATTCCCTCATTACCAATTTAATAATCCCCAAAAGCCCTCCATGTCCGGCGTACTCCATGGACCTCCAGCGTCGCTTCCAGCATGAAGGTGACAGGAGCTGCAGAAGACACCGCCGCTCCGGTCACCTCCAAGCAGCAACTGAGGTGAGTATCGCGATCAGCTGAGCTGTCACTGAGGTTAATCGCTGTCACTGTTGGAGGATCCAGCAGTGGCCGCGATTAACCTCAGTGACACCTCAGCAGATCGCGCTACTCACCTCAGTTGCTGCTTGGAGGTGACCGGAGCGGCGGTGTCTTCTGCAGCTCCTGTCACCTTCATGCTGGAAGCGACGCTGGAGGTCCATGGAGTACGCCGGACATGGAGGGCTTTTGGGGATTATTAAATTGGTAATGAGGGAATGTGTTTGTGGTTTTTATTTCTAATAAAGGATTTTTTCAGGTGTGTGTGTGTTTATTTACTGTCACTTACAGATTAATCATGGAAGGTGTCTCATAGACGCCTGACATGATTAATCTAGGACTTATTGGCAGCTATGGGCTGCCATTAACTCCTTATTACCCCGATTTGCCAAAGCACCAGGGTAAATCGGGAAGAGCCGGGTACAGCCCCAGAACTGTCGCATATAATGTATGCGGCAATTCTGGGCGGCTGCTGACTGATATTGTTAGGCTGGGGAGCTCCCCATAACGTGGAGCTCCCCATCCTGAGAATACCAGCCTTCAGCCGTATGGCTTTATCTGGCTGGTATTAAAATTGGGGGGGACCGCACGCCATTTTTTTTAATTATTTATTTATTTATTTCACTGCACAGTATAGACCCGCCCACCGGCTGCTGTGATTGGGTGCAGTGTGACACCTGTCACTCACCGTGGGGCGTGTCTCACTGCAACCAATCATAGGCGCCTGTGGGCGGGTAAAGCAGGGAATACGAGATTGTTTAATGGGCGGCCGGCTTTTTCAAAATAGTAAAAGCCGCCGCAGCAGTGAGAAAGCCGTGCAGCACCGCGCTGGAGATCGGGGATCGGTGAGTATGAGAGAGGAGGGGAAAATGACTGACAGACTGTGGGAGAGGGACAGAGATAGTGACGGACCGACAGAGAGAGAATAGAGACCGAGAGGGAGAGACCGACTGACAGAGAATAGTGATTGACAGACATTGGGAGACATCGCTGGTTTCCAGTGTTTTAGGAAACATGCGAGAAATGTATTTAGAAAATCGGATGTCACTAGGATGGTGTGAGTGCCGTCCCGTGACATCCGATTTTTTACACGCTCCCATAGACTTGCATTGGAGAAACTCGCAGTAGAAACTCGCAAAAAAGCAGCATGCTGCGATTTTTTTCTCAGTCCGATTTGGACTGAGAAAAAAAATCGCAGATGAGAGCTGAATCATTCACTAACATGTGTCCGATTCCAATGCGAGATTTTCTCCATTGCTCTACTGCGAGAAACTCGCAAGTGAGAAGCAGCCCTAATCACTGTGGTTGCAGCAAGGCTGGCTGCAAAAAGAGGAAGCTCTATGTGCTTTGTTCGTACTTGCTGGTTTACGGGAAAAAGAGGAAGTGTCACGTAATGTAGTGAGAGCTGTCTTTGAGTGAAGAAAAAAAAAAAACCCTCTGAAGCTGTTTATTCTATGAGTAAAGGAAAAATGTAAACTGGTTATGTATACTGTGAGATACACTGGTGTGTGACCAGTCCGGTCGATAGTTGATGTTTGATAAGGCCTTGGACTGACCTGATCTTCGGGGATAGAAGATTTGGAAGGGTTGTCTATGTACAGGTGCAGTGTTGTAGCAGTTACAAAAGTGGGGGACTGACCCTGACTGTTACCTGGTACGGTGTTTCTGCTAAGCAGTGAGTTGAACGTGGTATGCGTACTCATTGGTCTTGTTTTAGTGGATGTCAGTGTATTCTTACCTAGGAATTGAATATACTGGGGAAAACCCTTGATTTTAGGCTTAATCATTGAGTATTGATGTTCTGGACGGATTTGTTCAAATAAGGTGTATATAGTGTGAACAAAGGTTACTAGTACATGAAGTAAGAGATAGTGAGGGTGAATTTAGTTTCTATCACTCACGTGACACTTCTTCCTGGTAGGACAACCAGTTTGTGTTGTGGTTTGTGGACTGAGGTAGAAATTCTGTGTATTCTGTGGATGTGTATAGTCGCTGGTCCAGGAGAGAAAGTGGACTACGGCACAGATCAGACATCCAGGTTGACGTGTTAGGTTTAGGTCGTGTACCCTTGAAGCATGGGGTCTAATCAGTCCACACCTGTCAAGTTAACGGCACATGAGTTAGTAAGCGAGCAAAAAGGTAAAAAGAATATTAAAAACATGAAGTCGCTCCTTCAGTGATCACTGCCAAGAGAGGGAGATTAGAGGAACAAGAATGGAAAGATGTCTTGTTAAATAAGCAAGGGATTTTGAAAGATAAAATTGGCATAATAGATATTTCTATATTGCACCAGATCAGAAAATGGCACCTCAGGAAGTGGCCAAGCCCATTAGGAAACAACGCCCCCTCCTTATAAGTCGTCCCCAAAGGGTTGGACTTGTGTAGTTGTCCCCCTGCCCACCAAACGCCCTCCCTAGCCTGCCCAGACGTCATTTCAGGTTGGGCCGCACCTAGTTCCCTTTTCCAGCCATCTTCAGTCCCAAGGCCACTGGCCTATTTGTTGCTGGAGCAGCAGAAGACACCGAGGGGGGGCAGGAAGATGACAATGATTTAACAATGATTCACCCCGCCACCAAAACTGATTTGTATGGGCTCACCCAAATTAAAGATGGGGATTCTTTCTGGCCAGTAATGGAGCCAGGTTTGCGGGTTTACAGTGAGGGTGCATGTACCTTATCACCCAAGTGACACTGGAAGATGTTTTATGTATGATGTACACAGTTTCTGGTGTAGAACACCGTAGGGTTGAAATTGAAAGAAAAAAAAAAAAAAAAGGAAGTGTTAGTTTCTATTTCAGTGTCCTGTGAATGTACGTATGTTGAAATGGAGAATTCTCCCAAAGGGGGGGGGGAGGTTAGATGACACTGAATACACTATGTGTATTTTACCTGTCTGTGGAGCACTGTGTCCACGTAAGCCCACCCTATTATTTTCTGTTCTGAATGTAGATTTCTTTCTGTCACTCAGTGTTTTACCCAGCCCGGGGTATGGTATGGGGATATTATTGCAGGGGCTGACAGGAGATAGGGATACGCTGGAGGCTCGGCCCTGACCACCATCAGGTCTACAGTCGAGATGAGGGCGAGTTACAGGGTCCCTAGTTACAGGGTCAGCCCAGGGGTCCCTATGTAATCCATATTCCCAGTGACAGATTGAATACCTCCTGAATGTAGATGTCACAATTCGTGATGAGCGAGTACTAAAAAGCTCGGGTGCTCGAAGCTCGGGCCGAGCCTCCCAAGATACTCGTGTACTCGGCCCGAGCAACGAGCCCAATGTTATCCTATGGGAGACCCGAGTATTTTTGTGAAATGACCCCCCGGCAGCATGGAGAAACCCTAAAAATGTCACAAAAGTCTCAGAAGAGTGCTCAAATGACATGGCATCAGCATGGGGAAGACCCCTTGAAGCATTTATCACTCAAAAGTCACAGCTGTGAACAATTTTGTCCGCGTTTTACGCCATTTTTACGGACTCACCAGAAAACCTTCCAAAATGACCCCAAAATGATTTTTCATGGCGGAAATGTTAAGGGCACATACCCAATAGTGAGATAGAGCTGGTGTATGTTACTTTTTGAGATTAATACATGAAAGATTTTACGTGAAAACATTGTGTGGCACTCCGATGTCCCTGAGAAGAGACGTACATGAAGGCCTCTTGAGTCTAATGTGCCAATTTTGAGGAAGTGAGTCTTTGTAGTATTTTCCTTTGCCAGGGCAGTCCAAAATTGTGAGGTTCACCAATGCCCCTGCATACAGACGTGCATGAGGGCCTGTAAACCTGAAGTGCCCATTGGAAGGAAGTGGGTCTATTGTAGTATAGCCCTTAGGCAGGGCAGCCAAAAATTGGGAGGCTCCACGTTGTCCCTGGATAGAGACGTGCATGAGGGCCTGTAAACCTGAAGTGCCCATTGGAAGGAAGTGGGTCTATTGTAGTATAGCCCTTAGGCAGGGCAGCCAAAAATTGGGAGGCTCCACGTTGTCCCTGGATAGAGACGTGCATGAGGGCCTGTAAACTTGAAGTGCCCATTGGAAGGAAGTGGGTCTATTGTAGTATAGCCCTTAGGCAGGGCAGCCAAAAATTGGGAGGCTCCACATTGTCCCTGGATAGAGACGTGCATGAGGGCCTGTAAACCTGAAGTGCCCATTGGAAGGAAGTGGGTCTATTGTAGTATAGCCCTTAGGCAGGGCAGCCAAAAATTGGGAGGCTCCACGTTGTCCCTGGATAGAGACGTGCATGAGGGCCTGTAAACCTGAAGTGCCCATTGGAAGGAAGTGGGTCTATTGTAGTATAGCCCTTAGGCAGGGCAGCCAAAAATTGGGAGGCTCCACATTGTCCCTGGATAGAGACGTGCATGAGGGCCTGTAAACCTGAAGTGCCCATTGGAAGGAAGTGGGTCTATTGTAGTATAGCCCTTAGGCAGGGCAGCCAAAAATTGGGAGGCTCCACATTGTCCCTGGATAGAGACGTGCATGAGGGCCTGTAAACCTGAAGTGCCCATTGGAAGGAAGTGGGTCTATTGTAGTATAGCCCTTAGGCAGGGCAGCCAAAAATTGGGAGGCTCCACGTTGTCCCTGGATAGAGACGTGCATGAGGGCCTGTAAACTTGAAGTGTCCATTGGAAGGAAGTGGGTCTATTGTAGTATAGCCCTTAGGCAGGGCAGCCAAAAATTGGGAGGCTCCACATTGTCCCTGGATAGAGACGTGCATGAGGGCCTGTAAACCTGAAGTGCCCATTGGAAGGAAGTGGGTCTATTGTAGTATAGCCCTTAGGCAGGGCAGCCAAAAATTGGGAGGCTCCACGTTGTCCCTGGATAGAGACGTGCATGAGGGCCTGTAAACCTGAAGTGCCCATTGGAAGGAAGTGGGTCTATTGTAGTATAGCCCTTAGGCAGGGCAGCCAAAAATTGGGAGGCTCCACATTGTCCCTGGATAGAGACGTGCATGAGGGCCTGTAAACCTGAAGTGCCCATTGGAAGGAAGTGGGTCTATTGTAGTATAGCCCTTAGGCAGGGCAGCCAAAAATTGGGAGGCTCCACGTTGTCCCTGGATAGAGACGTGCATGAGGGCCTGTAAACCTGAAGTGCCCATTGGAAGGAAGTGGGTCTATTGTAGTATAGCCCTTAGGCAGGGCAGCCAAAAATTGGGAGGCTCCACGTTGTCCCTGGATAGAGACGTGCATAAGGGCCTGTAAACCTGAAGTGCCCATTGGAAGGAAGTGGGTCTATTGTAGTATAGCCCTTAGGAAGGGCAGCCAAAAATTGGGAGGCTCCACATTGTCCCTGGATAGAGACGTGCATGATGGCCTGTAAACCTGAAGTGCCCATTGGAAGGAAGTGGGTCTATTGTAGTATAGCCCTTAGGCAGGGCAGCCAAAAATTGGGAGGCTCCACGTTGTCACTGGATAGAGACGTGCATGATGGCCTGTAAACCTGAAGTGCCCATTGTAAGGAAGTGGGTCTATTGTAGTATAGCCCTTAGGCAGGGCAGCCAAAAATTGGGAGGCTCAACGTTGTCCCTGGATAGAGACGTGCATGATGGCCTGTAAACCTGAAGTGCCCATTGTCAGGAAGTGGGTGTATTATAGTATAGCCCTTAGGCAGGGCAGCCAAAAATTGGGAGGCTCCACGTTGTCCCTGGATAGAGACCTGTTAGGTTCTTAGTGCCTCCGTGCTTGCATTTAAAAACCGCACGTGTGTGCCTGTTGGTGGCAGCTTTCCGCTGCATTTGTGTGAGTTTTGCAAAAACTTGGATATAACGCACAAGTCTAGTGAATACACATCAGCACAGCATTCCAAAATGCGCAAGGGCGTTGTCAACGAACAAGGAAGTGGACGTGATGGTGGTGCAGGCAGAGACCGAGGTTGTGTGCAAGCTCTAATTTCGCCACAACAAAGGGCCACATCTAGTCGCTCGCACGTCCTGTCCCAAATTCTTGGGGACCGCAGCAGTACACCGCTCTTGAACCAAGACCAGTGTCAACAGGTTGTTAGTTGGATAGCGGATAATGCTTCCAGTCAGATTGGCACCACCACAAACACTCTGTCTTCCACACGGTCAAGTGTCAGTAGCCGTGATACTGCACCGCACATTTCAGAACCTGATCCTCCTTCCTACCACCAGGCCGAGTACACGTCCACGGACATTACTGATCCCACACTTGGACACTCGGAAGAGCTGTTCGTTCACGTTTCCATTCACAAATTCTGGCCTCTCGCCAGCTCCTGTTGAAGTGGGCCATGACGAGATTGTATGTACAGATGCCCAAATATTTGAGCAGCCACGTTCTCACGAAGTTGGCAACGTGTCTCAACAAGGGGTGGACGATGATGAGACACAATTGTCAGGAAGTCAGGAGGAGGAGCAGGGTGCGGAAGAGGAAGACGACGTGGTGGATGATCCAGTAACTGACCCAACCTGGCAGGAGGATATGCAGAGCGAGGACAGCAGTGCACAGGGGGAGGGAGGCGTAGCATCCCAACAGGCAGTAAGAAGCAGAGTGGTGGCCCCAGGCAGACGTCAGGCAACTGTTCCCCGGAACAACACGACACAAGGTGCCTGTACAAATGTTAGGTCTTCCCGAGTCTGGCTGTAATACTATTGTATGTATTGAGGATTTCGATTGCGTTAGGGCAATGACAACCAGAGACGAGTTCTTGGTGCAAGACGTTTATAATATGCAACCAGCAAATATGTACATAAACGGAACAAAAACACAGTAGAACATAAATACAGGAAATACCTTCCAGGGACGGAGTGAAAGGGAATTCCCGGGACCGCGCACCGGACTCCCCCAGGGAGACCACCAAGAGCGAACCCCTATACAGGGACTGTCTGGCAATCACCCCAGAAGCCCTAAATGCGCAGCAGCCGGGACACAAAAGGGCAATAGGTAAGTCCAAAAATGTCCGTACGTGATGTGAGTCCAGAGTGGTATTAAACGGAAGGAACCGGGCAGAAGTGCCGACCAAAGACGGCAAACGGAGTCCGGGCACAGCTAGATGATACCAGATGAAGTCCAGAGTCGGTGTCGGTTTTTTTCCAAGAGGATCCGAATAACAATCAGGAACCAAAAGCAGCAGGGCAGGAGCACACAGGAAGCAGTATACTCAGGCACTGGACTAAGCTTTAGGGGCGGCTTTTAAACAGATGGACAGGAAGTAGGGCAACAGAACAGAAAACTCCATGTTAACAAAGGGCAAGCTCTTTCAAAAGAAAACTGGAAAACCCGGAACTCTGACACTGGCAGTTTTTTAAGTTGGCTCCAGATGATTCTAAAAAGGCCATTTGCAACACCTGCCATGCCAGCATCAGCAGGGGTACCAAAACTAGCAGCCTGACCACCACCAGCATGATCAGGCACATGTCAGCCAAGCACCCGACTTTGTGGGAAGTACAACAGAGTCGAGGAGCAGTGCTTGCTGATGTCACTGCTACGTCTTCGCTGGTTGTGCATGCAAGCCAATCCCCTGTCCATGCTGCCTGCGAACAAGCCTCCTCCGGCCATGCACCTGCAGTTACCCACGCAGAAATAACACCATCATCAAGCACGTCCTTGTCCCAGCGCAGCGTTCAGTTATCCATTCAGCAAACCTTTGAACGCAGGTGCAAATACACTTCCAACGCCCCACATGCCACACTTCTAAATGCTAACTTTTCGCGACTGCTTGCGCTGGAAATGTTGCCTTTTAGGCTGGTTGAGACAGAAGCATTCCGCGACCTGATGGTGGCAGCTGTCCCACGTTACTCGGTCCACAGCCGCCACTATTTCTCCCGGTGTGCCGTCCCCGCATTGCATAACCACCACGTGTCACAAAACATCACACGTGCCCTGAACAACGCTGTTTCAGCCAAAGTCCACCTAACCACAGACACGTGGACAAGTGCATGTGGGCAAGGCCGCTACATCTCGTTGACGTCACACTGGGTTAATATTGTGCAAGCTGGGACCCAGTCTGAGCGAGGGACGGAACACGTCCTTCACACACCAAGTTTTGCAGGCCCTACCTCAGTCAGGGTTTCACACACACTCTACAGCTCCGGAATGTCATGCTCCTCAGCGTCCTCCTCCTCCTGCGCATCCTGATCCACTTTACCCTCCACACCAGTCCCAAGCTGAAAGTGTCGCGGGCGGAGGAGGGGACGGTGCGCTCTCCCACTGCTCGGGTCCGGCTGACGCTGCTCTACGGCTGCTGCTGCTCGTTGGCTCGAGCGATGGCCGGATCCCGGGGACTCGAGCGGCGCTACTCGCCCGTGAGTGAAAAGGGGTGGTTTGGGTTTTGGGGATATTGTCCGTGACGCCACCCACGGTTGTGGTGATTGTGTGGACACCACCGCTGCTCTGGACGGGGATCCCGGGAGCCTGTGACAGGGAGCAGCTTTGTTGTTATTTCTTCCCTCCGTGGGTAGGGGGGTTGGTTGTCCCGAGGCCTGGTGATGGGGTAGAGATGGATGACAGGCGGGTTGCGGGGCCTGATGAGGTGCGGGGTCGCAGGGGCAGCGCTGTGCCGCACGGCACGGAGGTACTCACTCAGCCCAATGATGATGACACAGTTCACGGTAAAACAAGTGGCTGGATGGACGGGTCCCTCGGACGGCTGCGGTTGTTCCTCCCTGCAGGTTAGTGATGACTGTCTCTCCCTGCACCTAAGTTCAGTGTTGGTAGTGATGGTTTCCCAACGGTAACCCGCTCCCCGACCTGGATATGGGCCGGAGGAGCCCCTTTTGCCCACAGGCGCTGGCCCTGGGAGACGGTTGCCCTTGGCGGTGGCGGTGTCTCCCCTTCACGGTTGGACGGTTGCCTTCTATCTGGACTTGGCTGTTTGGAAACCCTGAGGTCCCCTTCACTAACGGATTTGGCAAATTCACGGCGACACCAAGCCTTGCCGGGATCCGAAAGTCCTCTGCCAATGGTGCTGGCTTCTCTTTGTATACCGGTCCGGTACGGCCGGGTCACCACCCGTCCACGGTCCTTACGGCAGACTCCAATCGGCCTCCACTGCAGACGGTCACCACATCCTGCCAACCTTGCTGTCCTGTCCGGGCCACACACCCGGACCAACTTCAGGCTCTTTGCTGTCACTTTTCTCCTCTCTACTACTTTCCTCCTTCCACTTCCTTAGCTTAACTCTCACTGCCTGTGTTTTCCCTCCTCCTCGGTGGGTGGAGACCAACCGCCTGGCTCCACACCCTGGTGTGGACAACAGCCCCTGGGGAAGGCAACAAGGATTTTGTGTTTTGACTATGATATGCCTGCAGGGAGTGTGGGGTGTTTAAGTGTTGTGCTCTGTGGCCCCTGGCTTGTCCAGGGCGACACAGAAGCACTGCAGCACTGCCTCGGCGAAGCGGCAACAGGCAGTGCTGAAGCTAATCTGCATAGGTGACAAACCCCACAATGCAGAAGAGGTGTGGACAGCTCTGAAACAGCAGGCAGATCACTGGCTCACAACTCTGAACCTAAAGCCAGGAAAGGTCGTGTGTGACAATGGCCGGAACCTGGTGGCGGCTTTGAGGCGAGGCCAGCTGACACATGTTCCATGCGTGGCCCATGTGCTCAACCTCGTGGTTCAGCGGTTTCTAAAGTCATACTCAGAGCTGTCTGATCTGCTGGTAAAAGTTCGCCGCCTGTCTGCACATTTTCGAAAGTCACCTACTGCTTCAGCCGGCCTTGCCGGCTTAAGACGCCGTTTGCATCTTCCGGCACACAGACTGGTGTGTGATGTCCCCACGCGTTGGAATTCAACTCTGCACAAGTTGGTCAGGATATGTGAGCAGAAGAGGGCAGTTGTTGAGTACCTGCATCACCTAAGCCGTCGGGAAATGGGTCAAACTCCACACATAACACCTGAGAAGTGGAGATGGATGTCCGACCTATGCACCATCCGCCAAAACTTTGAGGACTCCACCAAGATGGTGAGCGGTGATGACGACATTATTAGCGTCACCATACCGTTTCTCTGCCTTCTAAAATGGTCTCTGCTCAAAAAACAACCATGATGCATTGCAGGCGGAGCGCGATGAGTTTGAGCAAGAAACAGTAGTGGGTGTGGGTGATAACACACAGCCCAGCCTCGTCTCATCACAACGTGCAGTGGAGGACTATGACGAGGAGGAGGATGAAGACATGGAGCAACTCTGTGGCCAAATTGAGGATATGACATGCAGTCATATCCTCGGTTCAGCGTGGCTGGCCAGAGGACAGGGTAGATGATGAGGAGGAGGAGGAGGAGGACAGCATGTTCAGTCATCGTGTTGGTCAGGATACTGAAGTGATGGCTGTTAAGAGTCTGGCACACATGGCTGACTTTATGGTAAGCTGCCTGTCTTGTGACCCTCGCGTTAAGAACATCTTGGCCGACAATCATTACTGGTTGGTAACACTGTTAGACCCACGCTAAAAGGAGAACTTTATGTCTCTTATTCCCGAGGCGGAGAGGTCAGGCAAAATGCAGCAGTTCCAGAAGGCCATAGTCACGGAAGTAGGCAAAGCATTCCCCTCACAAAACGCTAGCGGCATAGGTCAGGAATCAGTGGACAACCAAGGCGTACAGCCGAGAGGGGCACAAGTCCAATCCGCCAGAGGTAGGGGAACAGTCTTTAAGATGTGGGACAGTTTTCTCGGCCCCTCACATACCACAGCCCCTGAGGTGAGGGGTAGTGCCACAAGAAATCCTAAGTTTGGCCAGATGCTCAAGGAGTACCTTGCAGATCAAACAACTGTACTCCGACATTCCTCTGTGCCTTACAATTAATGTGTATCCAAGCTGGACACGTGGCATGAATTGGCTCTCTACGCCTTGGAAGTCCTGGCCTGCCCTGCCGCTAGCGTTTTGTCAGAGCGTGTTTTTAGTGCCGCAGGTGGAATCATTACAGATAAACGCACCCGCCTGTCAACTGAAAATGCTGACAGGCTGACTCTGATCAAGATGAACAAGGGTTGGATTTGGCCAGACTTCACCACACACCACCAGCAAATGACAGCGGAATTTAACGTTTGTAACGGGAATTTGCCATGTACCTCCACTCACCCATGGTAACACACTTCTGGACTTTGGCTAATCGCTGGACTGCTCCTCCTTCTCCTCATGCGCCATCATGGTGACCGTTACAATAGTTAAGCCGTTGTTTCAGGTATACCCCCAGTGGTAAATTTTTTCGCCCATTCTTTCTGAATGGGCATTACAACGACAGGAGACCCGCTCCTTTGCAATGGGAACAATGTTTTGAGGCCCTCATGCACATCTCTATCCAGGGACAATGTGGAGCCTCCAAATTTTTGGCTGACCTGCCTAAGGGCTATACTACAATAGACCCACTTCCTTACAATGGGCACTTCATGTTTACAGGCCATCATGCACGTCTCTATCCAGGGACAATATGGAGCCTGACGCTGCCACCGACAGACACACACGTGCTGTTTTTAAATGCAAGCACGGACGCAATAAGAACCTAACTGGTTTTTAGGAGCGACAATTACTGAGAAGTCTGACACTATCAGACACTGCTGACTGACGTGTATTATACACTAGACTTGTGCGTTATATAATAGTTTGTGAAAAACGCACACAAGTGCACCTGTACGCTGCCACCAACAGGCACACACGTGCGGTTTTTAAATGCAAGCACGGACGCAATAAGAACCTAACTGGTTTTTAGGAGCGACAATTACTGAGAAGTCTGACACTATCTGGACTGTTTTAGACTGTATACACCAGCCCCAGATATGATGAAGGCTGGTATACGGTCACCACTAGGAATGGCTATATACCCTGCCTGCCTGCCTTTATACTGCTACAATAGTCCTGACAAGGACTCTTCTGGTCACTAGCCTGTATTCCGACCTGGCTATACCCTGCCTGTATATAGCAACAATAGTCCTTAGAAGGACTCTGCTACTGTACTCCGACCTGGCTATACCCTGCCTGCCTGTATACAACTAGAATAGTCCTGAGAAGGACTTCTGGTCACACTGTTTGCAGCCCTGCTCCGGAACTAACTATAAAGGGCCGCAAAGCTTTCCCTGAATCAGCGACACTCTCCCTGCACTGACTGTCTGGATAGCTGTGAGCAGAGCACAGCGCGCCCGCCGGTATAAAAGCTCGGTCACGCTGTGCAGGCCGGCCAATCACTGCAATTCCACAACTAACAGGGCTGTGGCATTGCAGTGGTCTGCCAGCCAATCCCTGCATGAGGGCTGGCTCTCAAAAGAGCGCCAACATGCAGGGATGAAGACCACGAGTACAGCACGAGTATCGCGAGATTACTCGGTCCACGCCGAGCAGCCCGAGTACAGCGATACTCGTGCGAGTACCGAGTAGTTACAAGCATGCTCGCTCATCACGAGTCACAATACATGTCACTCCCTCCCAGGACTCTTCAGACGCCATTTTTGGCCAACACCTACTTCCTCTTTTAGCGGCTGTTTCTTATCGGTAATTATCTTTAGTGGACGTTTTAACTCAGACACTACATAGTTCATCTTTAGACGCCATTTTAGTCCAGCCGACACCCAGTTCCCCATTTTTTGTTTCAGCACCTACAGCCACTGCTCTGTTTATTGCTGACATAGCAGGGACTGCAGAGGGGGGATATAGGTACCTGAAACACACACTCCATTTTTGGTCATATATGCAGTTGTTCCCCATCGTGTTCCCACTCATGAACCTTAGCAGAGGTTATTGCTGATAGTCCTGTGGAAACTTTTCCCTTCACTTTTGCATGTTTGTTTTTGCTGTATCTAGTATACAGTGTTTAATAGACCATATAGACTGCTCACTATTAGTCCTGGTGGACAGTGAATATTTTTCTGCCTATGGCAGTTGTTACTTAGCCTAGTTTGAGATATTTTCACTTGTATGTTATCCTGCCTGGTATTTTGCACAAGAGTTCTCTGATAGAGAGGGTGGAGGATCATGTGGTCCCAAGGGGACATTGATCATCAGGAGTTGACATATATTAGGGTTTTCGTTGGCAGCACCCAGTAATCCTTTATGTCTTAGTTTGCAGGGTCTGACAGGAGAGAGGGATACGCTGGAGGCTCGACCCTGACCACCATCAGGTCTACCGTCGGGATGAGGGAGAGTGCAGGGCCCCCAGTTACAGGGTCAGCACAGGAGAGGTAGAGTGGATACGCTCCACTGCTTTTTCCTAGTTGTGTATATGTAGTCAGGGGGTGCTGCTTGCTAGTTTCCAAACCCTCTTGTGCTCTTTTCTCTTTCCCCGGGGTTTTAGGGAGTCTTAGTTTTAGAATTTCAGTGTTCTCCTGACCCCAAAGTTACACCCATTGCTCTTTCTTACAAACCTGGGTATAGTCCTTTGTATCAGGTCTCCGAGAGCCCATATGCAAACAACTACAGCTGGTAAGGACCAAGAGACCCTCCTTCAAATGGCAAGATGTATGGAGATGAATCTAGCAGCTTACAAGATCACCCCACATACAGATGTGCTACAGTCACAGTCACCTGAGCTACAGTCAAAGTCACCTGAAGAGTATCATCACATCAACTCCAGCCCAGAAGTCATTCTACCTGTTTGCCATGGAGGAAGACAGCAGCCCTTTAAACACTACTCAGCCAGATTGAACACCTACCTAAAGCACCAGTTGAAGATCAGTGCCCGTATGACATCACTGCTCCCTGACAAAGTCACCATCTCCCGGTGTGGGGTCCTTAATCCTGCTGAACTTCTCCCTCTTCCAAGGGGGGAGTGTCCCACCTCTGACACCTTGGTGGAAGAGGTAGTCGACTCTGGCATAGCTGAAGAAACTCTGGATTCAATACAGTGACTGATACACCTTTGGACCCTGACTTAACCCCTTTGCGGATGGATCAAGATGTGCATCAAGAAGACGGTTCCACATGGGTATGGTGCTGGTAGAAGAAGACGCTGTGCTGATAAAGCAGTCGCTACCCGCATGCCTGTCTGTGAAGAAGCAGATGTATGTGCTCTCGCTGAAGCCTGCAAGATGACAGCCAGCATCTACTCTGTGGAGGACAAGAGACTTGATCACTGCCAATGGAACTGTACGCCGCCATGAGGCCATAGAAGAACGGATGGAAGCTTTGCTATTGCCAGACAGAGTCGCGGTGAGCAGGGTTGAGGCCTACATTGGAGGAGTCAAGGGAAGCAGTATGAAGTGCCCTCACTGACAGAACATCCAAAGAAGCCCCAAGACCACTCACCAAAGAAACAGTCAGTCAATCTGTGCTTTTTGAGTGACCCCGATGTGAAGAAGAAAGGAAAGATGGAAAGTCTTAAGAAAACGTTGTCCTGACCCTACAAGAGCAAGTCCCAGAAGAAGAAGAGGACTGAGATAGGGTGCAGCTGTGGGCTCCCGGAGACCATAGAAAGTGGCTAGTGACCTGCTTTCACTGCCAGACAAAGAGATATGGCAGGCCTTAGACACAGAACTGACTCTACACACCCCATACCAGCCACAGAATAGAGGGAAGGTTGGGAAGATGGGGCAGTGTAGAAGGCAAGGGCATGAGAGTCTTCCCCTTGAATTGTTCAGTGTCAGACACACCCCAGCAGGGACCACTAGGTTGAGACCCTATGAAATCCTGTTTAGAAGTAGCCCCAGATACTTCAACTAAGCTTGTTGTTTGTTTAAACATTTGCCTAATACACGTTTTTGAGTTTTCTCCTCCAGATCCAACCAGATCTAGATTTTCCTCTCTTTTCTTTCTCTCTCTCTCCTCTTTTCCTCTCTCTTTTCTCAATCTTTCTCTCTCTTCCTCTCTTCTCAATCTTTCTCTCTCTCTCTCTTCCTCTGTCTTCTCTCACTCTTTTTCTTTCGGACGAAGATCCATGCATTCCACTACAAAGAGATGTCGGACCTGCCTGAGACCAGGAGATGGCTGTCTTCCCTCTTCTATCCGATACTTTGTGCCAGGACGATGATATCTAAGCATGTGGACCAGAAGACGACTGTGCATCCCACCTTTGATGATGTCCCACCATTACCGCCTGAGGACTGAGGAGCTTGAGACTCTGAGAGAAACCAACCCTGATAAATATTAGCCCATTAGAGGACTACTGCCACGTTCCCCCTTCCTGAATAACGTGTGCCAGCGGAATATAGCCATGAGGACAGTCTAGAGAATACGGTCAGGATCTGGCTTCCTATGCATAGTCTGTTGGGTGGGGAGATTCAGCCACAAGGGATGGGGTATCTCGTATGTGAGTGAGGTAACCATCGGCATTAGGACAGATCAATAGACTCGGGAAAAGTAAGGAAAGACTTTTTGGCTATCTCCAAAGGGGGGACTGTTATGGACAAGATTATGAATTATTATGAGTATATCATTGTTACATGGAGATATCCATAAAGAACAGGATTTAAGATGGTGTTTGAACTGTACCCCACATATCTCTTGGCATAAGACTCAGACAGACAGTCTGGGCTATTATTGTGACCAGTGAATCATGCTGACATTGCTTAATATAAATGAGGAACCAAGCACATTACAGTAAATTGTATATCACAGAATAAGCTGTTCTACTTTATCCAATAGGAGACGTGTTACGTATTCTTGGCACCTAGCCAATAAGATTATATATATCCGTACAATTTCCGTATTAAAAGTCAGTCTTACTTTCTATTCATATCTGAGCACGTCTCTGGTGTGTGTGAAAGAGTGGTTATGCATGCTACCACGAGTGACTCATAATTTGGACTGCAGACAGTTTAAGAGGGATGCATGATTAGATTGTATCAACCTAAATTAAGGCCTTATCAGTCCAAGAAAAGGTTAAAAACAATTTTATTCCATAAGGATAAAACAAACACTAGATTGGATGGACATCCACGAAGTATAAAATAATGTCTGACACGTTTCACACCTAACAGAGGTTCTTAGTCTTAGACATCCTGCTAGATTTGCACAAGTTATGGAATAAAACTGGTTTTTAACCTTATTTCTTAAGGCTACTTTACACACTGCGATATCGGTCCCGATATCGCTAGTGTGGGTACCCGCCCCCATCTGTTGCGCGACACGAGCATATCGCTGCCCGTGCCGCACAACATCGCCCACAGCCGTCACACATACTTACCTGTCCGGCGACGTCGCTGTGACCGGCGAACCGCCTCCTTTCTAAGGGGGCGGTCCGTGCGGCGTCACAGCGATGTCACTGAAACGTCACTGAACTGCCGCCCAATAGCAGCGGAGGGGCGGAGATGAGCGGGACGTAACATACCGCCCACCTCCTTCCTTACGCATAGCGGCCGATAGGCAGGTAAGGGGAGCCTCCTCGTTCCTGCGGCGTCACACGCAGCGATGTGTGCTGCCGCAGGAACGAGGAACAACCTCGTTACTGCTGCAGTAACGAGATTTGAGAATGGACCCCCATGTCGCCGATTAGCGATTTTGCACGTTTTTGCAACGATACAAAATCGCTTAACGGTGTCACACGCAACGGCATCGCTAATGCGGCCGGATGTGCGTCACGAATTCCGTGACCCCAACGACTCCGCATTAGCGATGTCGTAGCGTGTAAAGCCCGCTTAAGACGTGATGCTGGAAACAACTTACTTCTATTGCCAGACTTTGCCTCTTTGAACATGGAGTTGACCTCCCTGCACCGTCCTCCAGAGAGCGGACCCAGGTGATGCATTTACCAGGTGAGCTGAGATCCTCCTCTGCATACTTACCTCCAACCTTCCACAGTCCCTCCATCACTCTTGGAAAATCTCCAATTCTGCAAACAGTCCTCACCAATCAAACATTAACCGCTAGTCATCATTTTGACACCCAAAAAGAGCTGCATGCACCGTTTTTTGGGTCATTAAAATGACGAACCCCAGACAGAATAGTCAGCCATATGCGTATATCTAATATATAAAGCTGTGTATGTGTAAATAAAAATATATACATATATATACACATACATATATACACATACACACACACACATATATATATATATATATATATATATATAATTAATATATTATATATATATATATATATATATATATATATATATATATATATATATATATATATATATATATATATATATATATATAAATATTATGCAGTATATATACAGACACAAACTATGTGTGTCTGCTATAGGAACCTGCACCGTCTCATTTACAATCACGATATTTTGCACAGACACCTCATGTGACTCAGGGAACGTCATAGAATATTTTTTTTTTTTAGGGGAAAATTTAACCCCGCACTTTAGGCTGAGGCCACACGGGGCACTACTGCGATCTTCGCATGATACTCGGCTCACGTTGGGAGCACAGCAGGAGCCTAGTGTCATACGAGTGTCACTGCAACTGAGCTCCGATCATGCAATCAGAACTCAGCTGCGGGGGACGGGCTAGCACTCAGGAGGGAAGGGCTGGCACTGAGGAGGGGAGGGATTCATCTCCCTCTCTCCTCCATAGCCGGCTATTGCGATTCTCGCTCTGATCGCGCGGTACACTGGTGTACTGTGAGTGCAGTGCGATCTTTCTCTCGCCCCATACACTTGAATGGGTGCGAGAGAAAGTCTCACATAACAATCGCAGCATGCTGCGATTGTTTTCTCGGTCCGATTGGGACCGAGAAAATAATCCCTCATGTGCGCTGGCATATAGGCTAATATTAGTCCCACTCGCTCCAATTTTCATACAGTGTGTCTTAAGTAGAGATGAGCGAACCGGTCCCGGTTCGGCTCGAGTTCGGTTCGCCGAATGGAGGTCTCGTTCGAGTTCGGTTTGTCGAACGTTCGACGAACCGAACTCGAACCGCATAGGAAACTATGGCAGGCAATCGCAAACACATAAAAACACCTAGAAAACACCCTCAAAAGGTGTCCAAAAGGTGACAAACAACTCACAACACAACACAAACACATGGGAAAGTGACAAGGACATATACTCATGCGAAAACAAAAGAGCTGGACAAGGAAAAAGAGGAGGAGACACAGATATAGGCATGGCACGCCCTTCTAAAATCATGTAAAACACCGCAAGGTGACTCCAAGCGGAGTCTCCCTTTTTTCCAAAAATTGGGCCACACACACACCCACCCCTTCAGTGGCAGCACTTGTGCCCTAGTTGTACACTTCACAGCTAGATTTGCATCAAGCACATTCAAAAATACGCCATACATAACTGTCCCCAGGATGACACCGGGGTAGGTAGCAAAGTCTTTCCTGATCCCAGCTCTGTTCATCTTGGATCATTTTTAAAAACAATGTAAGCAAGGGTTACTCCAAGCGGAGTCTCCCTTTTTTCCAAAAATTGGGCCACACAGACACTAACCCCTTCAGTGGCAGCACTTGTGCCCTGGTTGCAAACAGGATGTTTTGATTTGCATCAAGCACATTCCAAATCCACAAGCATTTACTCTCCCCAGGATGACACAGGGGTAGTAAATTGATTCTGGATCCATGACTTGTTCATTTTGATGAACGTTAGTCTGTCATCATTGTCACTGGACAGACACGTGCGCTTATCTGCCAGCACACACCCAGCAGCACTGAAGACACGTTCAGAGACAACGCTGGCAGCTGGACACGACAAAATCTCCAAGGCGTAAGTGGAGAGCTCTGGCCATTTTTCAAGATCTGAAGCCCAAAATGAGCAAGGCTCCATTTGCAAAGTCATGGCATCGATGTTCATTTGGAGATACTCCTGTATCATCCTCTCCAGCCATTGACTATGTGTCAGACTTGTTGTCTCTGGTGGCCTTGCAAAGGGGGGTCTAAAAAAATTCTGAAAAGATTCCATAATATTGCTTTTACCAGCACCAGATACAGTCCTACTGGAACGGGTAGACTGTTGAAGATGACGAGACCGTCCCATTTTTGTCAAGTTACAACTGGGAGATTCACTCCCTGCACCTGCACGGTTGTTTGGTGGAATAGCCAAGCTAAGATTAAGTAACAGCTTCTGCTGATACTCCTGCATACGTGCGTCCCTTTCTATGGCTGGAATTATGTCACAAAATTTGGACTTGTACCGGGGATCTAATAGTGTGGCAAGCCAGTAGTCATCATCACTTCTAATTTTGACAATACGAGGGTCATGTTGGAGGTAGTGCAGCAAGAAGGCGCTCATGTGTCTTGCGCAGCCATGCGGACCAAGTCCACGCTGTGATTGTGGCATAGAGGTGCTACCCTTCTTTCTTCCTCTTACATCTCCCCCCAACCTCTTTCAACTGAAATTTCACCAAGGTCTCCCTCATCCGCTGAGTCTTCCATGTCCATGGACAATTCGTCCTCCATTTCTTCATGTCCTCCTGCACCTTCCTCAACATTTCGCCTGCTACCATGCGCCCTTGTTGATCCCTGTCCCCCATGGTCCCATGCCTGCCGCGTTGGTGATGATGAATGTCTGGACCTTGGTGATGTTGTTGTGTCTTGCGCATATGAATCCTCCTGTAGTTCCTCCCCTTCCTGTTGTCCCACCCCCTGACTCCGAATAGTGTTTAGCGTTTGCTCAAGCATGTAAATGACTGGAATTGTCATGCTGATAATGGCATTGTCAGCGCTAAACATATTCGTCGCCATGTCGAAACTGTGCAGAAGGGTGCATAGGTCCGTGATCTGAGACCACTCCATCAGGGTGATCTGCCCCACCTCTGCATCTCGTTGGCCCAGGCTATACGTCATGACGTATTGCACCAGGGCTCGGAGGTGCTGCCACAGTCGCTGTAACATGTGGAGAGTCGAATTCCAGCGTGTCGCCACATCGCATTTCAGGCGATGAACCGGCAGGCCGAAAGACTTCTGGAGCGATGCAAGTCGCTCAGCTGCGGCGGTTGAACGGCGGAAGTGAGCAGACAGTTTTCGTGCCCTGGTCAGAAGGCCATCTAGGCCGGGACAGTGTGTTAAAAATTGCTGGACAACAAGGTTCAACACGTGAGCCATACAAGGCACATGTGTCACCTTGCCCAGGCGAAGGGCCGCACCCAGGTTTGCAGCATTGTCGCACACGGCCTTACCAGGCTGCAGGTTGAGTGTAGACAACCATTTATTAAACTCAGTCTCCAGAGCTGCCCACAACTCAGTCGCTGTGTGACTCCTATTTCCAAGACATGTCAAGCTAAAAACCACCTGATGCCGTTGCGCTCTGCTGCCAGCATAGTAATGAGGGGTGCGTGCTTCCTTCTGCGCAGTGAGAACGCTGGTGGCCTGACCAGGCAGGCTTGGGACGGAGATAAAGGACCCAGATTAGGTGGAGGAGGCAGAAGCAGTGGCGGAACTTGGACAGACAGAGGATTGACACAGAAGTCGTGGGGACGGCAAGACTTGTGCAGCAGACCCTTCACCATCTATCACCATAGTTACCCAGTGCCCAGTCAGCGACATGTAACGTCCCTGTCCATGCTTACTGGTCCAAGTATCGGTGGTGAAATGCACCCGTTGACACAGAGTTTCTCAAGGAAGCGGTGATGTTGTGTGCGACATGCTGGTGTAGCGCGGGCACACCTTTCTTAGAGAAGTAGTGGCGACTGGGCATCTGGTACTGGGGCACAGCGACAGACATAAGGTCTCTAAAATCCTGTGTGTCCACCAGGCGGAAAGGCAGCATTTCGGTAGCCAAGAGCTTACAGAGGGATAAAGTCAACCTCTTAGCTTTATCATGGGTCGCAGGAAATGGCCTTTTATTTGTCCACATCTGAGGGACAGAGATCTGGCTGCTGTGTGTAGACGGTGTGGAGTAGGGTGTCCCTGGAAAAATGCAGCTTTGTGAGGAAAGTGCAGATGGAGACATGATGTTGCCTTCATCCAACGTTGGTGCTATCGATGTCTGAGACAGCTGTACACACGCACTTGTTTCCCCTTCCAAACCAACTGACGACCTACCAAGCAAACTGCCTGTTGCGGTTACAGTGGTGGAAGTTGTGCGTGGAAAACCAGGTGTGATAGCTGTCCCCACAGTCCTAGAAGATGAAGAGCGCGCGGATGCACTGGAAGGGGCAGGCGGTGGATGGTTCGCTCCGCTAGGCCGCATTGCAGCACGGTGAGCTTCCCACTGGGACATATGATATTTATTCATGTGACGATTCATGGAAGAAGTTGTCAAACTGCTGAGGTTTTGCCCTCTACTAACAGAATCATGACAAATTTTACAGATCACATAATTTGGCCGATCTTTTGCTATGTCAAAAAAGGACCAGGCTAGGCACCCCGACTAGTGCTCAGAGGCAGAGTGGTGGCTGAGGATGCAGTTGTAGACGTGCCACCAGTACTCCTACTCTGTCCAGGAAGGCGCAAGGTAACTTCGTCGTCAGTTGCATCCTCCTCCACCGTCTCTGTTGACCTCCTCGAGGGCCTGACTGTGGGTTGACAGTAGGTGGGATCTAGAACTTCCTCATCAATTGTTGTGTTTGCACTCCCCTCACCCTCAGACCGAGCCTCTTCTTGCCCTGACCGAATATTTAAGTTGTCATCCCAATCTGGTATCTGCGTCTCATAGTCATCAGTATGTTCCTCATTGTCTATAACCACAGGTGTTACAGTTTGTGAAAAAGGGTCAACATTATGCTCAGAAACGTGGTCCTCACGGCCTGAATCAGAGTCACAAAGGTTCTGGGCATCACTGCAGACCATTTCCTGGTCTGTACTCACTGTAGCTTGGGAGCAGACCTCTGATTCTCATGCTATAGTGTGACTGAACAGCTCTGCAGACTCAGCCATCTCAGTTCCACCATACTGTGCAGGGCGGATGGAGACTTCAGAGCTGGGAGAAAGCAAGTGTGATTGGGATGACAACTCAGAGGACTGGTGTTTTTTGGATGCGGTAGTTGAGGTGGCGGAGAGGGCACTTGTTGGACCACTTGAGATCCATTCAAGCATTTTCCTTTTTTGGCCATCATCTACCTTTGTTCCAGTTGTTAGTGTCCGTAAAAAAGGGAGCACATCGGATTGTCCACGGTAAGTAGTAGACATCTTAAGCCTGCTTTACACGTTGCAATTAGTTGTACAATCGCATTTGCTATGTGACACGCCCAGGTTGCATACGGGATCTTATGAGATTGCACGTAGGTCGTTCATTTGCTGTCACACGTGCGTTAGTAGTCTATGTTAACTTGATCAATTTAGTGTGCGATCCTTTAGATCATGTGTTCTGTGACGTATGCATTGGGCACCTTTTTTTTTTTTTTTTTTTTATTTATTGACTTGACAAGCGTGTATAATGTGTAGGGATGCGTTTTTACTATGTCATCTGCCATTCAGCTCTGCTACATGGCCGCTGACAGCCGACACAGACAGCCATGTAGCAGAGCTGAATGGCAGATGACAGCAGACAGAGCCGCACTGTCAGAATGAACTCAGGTGAACTTCACCCGACTTCATTGTCATGCTGCGGCTCTGTGTCGTGTCCTGATTAGCGGTCACCTGTGAAGGACTCACCGGTGACCGCTAAACTCCTGAGTAACTGAATTGAGCAGCCCTCTCTCATATACTCACCGATCCCCGGCGCTGCACGGCATTCACACTGCTCCGGCGGCTTTTACTGTTTTGAAAAAGCCGGCCGCCCATTAAACAATCTCGTATTCCGGGGGCGTGGCTTGGCGACGGTGTGCACTGGACGCACACACTGAGAGCTGCTGAACTCTAAGAAGAATTAAACTAAATAAACCGACCTAAAAGAAGTGGAAAAGATCCACAAAAGGAGGAAAAGTGGGAGAAGAAAGTCACCAGACTTCTAAAGCTGCAAAATCTATAAAAACGGTGAATCTGAAGAACTAAAGGTGAGGAGCGGCGAGGAATCGGCACTGCAGCCTGGAAGGCCTGGCACCTCACAGCAAAGACCTCGGCCGGCTTCTAATCACTGAAAAAGTGACAGAAAAACAGAGACCGGGTGAAGATAACAAGCCCTAGTAATATAACAGTAGCCCACACCGCTTACCTTGCGCAACGGAGAAGACAGCAGCAGAGACCAGGTCTGCTGCTGCGGGGTCAGGTATATAGAAAAAGAGAAGGGACTCTCCGGCTCCTGGAGTGACGGCAGTTTTATCGTGGTTCTGGATCTCGGGTGGCAGCGGTGAGTCAGACAATCTTCCAGGACAGCAGAGAAGGTACTGACTGGAGGCGGGTGAGCAGGGGAAGCAGCCCGACGGAGGGGAGATAACAGGGACACACTGACTTCCCATCCCCCACCGTAGTCTTAACCCGAGAGCCACCTCATAACAGTAAGAAATACTATCTGTACCATACTTTAACTGTGGAAATAACTTAAAGATTTGCACTAATAATTAAAGAGACAAGAGAAAAGATAATCAGGAAAGAAGAGGAGAGAAGGAAAAAAAAAAAAAAAGGGAGCAGGGACAAGGAGAAAGAGGCGGGAAAACAAAAACAACAAGTGGCCATCTTACAATACAGAGCACAGAGAAAGGGAGAGGGAGGAAAACTCGGGGCAGTGCTGCAGAATTGTCTTTTCAGAGCCCGCCCTCTCTCTATATAGAAAAATCCCTCACTTTCTGCATTGTACTCTGCTGCCATCTTGTGGACATTGGAATAATAGCTTGCTGTGAAGAGATTTCCACGGGAGGGAGCCATGAAAGAGATGTACACCCCTGTATAATGTCTGAGTAGAGGGGGGCTTGTCTTATCGCCCAGATAGAGGACATAAGCGGACACCTATAATTTTAACGGTCTTACATCAATAAACAATATTGAAAGGAGATATAATACACTGTAAAGACTAGGTGACGATCTGGCTGGGCTGAGGAGGAGAAGAGGTCCAAGCTGGTCAAATAGATTAAGAAGGGGGCAGTCATTTGTGACCCCTCTAGACAAGTTTCTTACTAAGAGAGACTGTGCTGTGAGTGACCCCATGCCACCAAAGTCACAACGACAATCAACCCACAAAAATAATCAAGCGAAAAATAAAACTACGTGGTCGGATCCCGTGGATATGGACCTGGACTCTACGCCTTCACTGTCTGCTTTGGTGTCTCAGCAGAAAGAAGGAGGAGGGTCATGCGACTCCCCATCAGAAACTGAGTCGGGGGGCATGGAACACCATTTTGACCACAGAAAATTAAAAAAGTATCTGGATCTCCTTCCTACCAAGGAAGACTTCAAATCCCTGATCTCAGAAGTAAAAGAAACCTGTAAGTCAGAGATTAACTCAATCCGCCAAGATGTTGGGCTACTAGCAGATAGAGTGGACTCAGTGGAAAGGGATCACGATACCACTAGACAGTACATCATCAAATTACAAAAGAACGTGACTTCTTATGCTCAGGCTCTGAGTGAAACTAACAAACATCTGGAGGACCTGGACAACAGAGGACGCCGTAATAATATCCGAGTGAGAGGCGTCCCTGAGGCCACAGGTAATGAGGACGTCCATGCCATACTTGAAACCATATTCAACACTGTACTGGAGCGCCCTACAACTCAAAGGATAAAATTGGACAGAGCACATAGAGCATTACGCCCCAGGGGGCCTCACAATCAATCTCGTGACATTATTTGCTGTGTCCATGACTTCCAACTAAAAGAGTCTATTATGGCCAAAGCCCGTAATTCGGAGAGAATTGAATATCAAGGGACTCGGATCCAATTATTCCCTGATCTATCTTGGATCACCTTACAGAAAAGGAGACATCTGCAGCCACTACTTGCATCCTTAAAAGATAAGGGCATTCGATACCGCTGGGGGTTCCCATTTGCCCTCATAGCTTCAAAAGATGGTCGTACGGCTGTGCTACGCTCTATTTGGGACCTCCCAGCCTTCTGCGCTGACCTGGGAATCCCTGCACTCTCCTTGGTAGACTGGGAATTAGAAATGCCATCCAATCCACCCCGTCCGGTCTGGCAACAAGTGGACTCTAAGGGGGGGATCTCCCTCATCACAGCCTAAGGCATGACTGGCTCCGACCTGAGATGACAATTTTTATTTTCTCTTTCTTCTGTCAACTGGAGCCTTGAGTTTCAGTCTCTGGTTTCAGGCTGCAGTCCCCCCCTTGGGGGGTGGTTTCATGCCCTCCCCGATTTATTATAAGGACTTTGGTTGGTCCTTTCTTTCATAAATAGCTGTTCACTTTCTTCTTTTTCTTTTTTTATATTAATATATCTGGTTAAGATTCCTCATACCATTTGCATTGGTTTGCTACTAGGGCGGTGAGAACTGAATACTCCCCTCTCTTAGATGTTTAGAATCTAGCTTTAGACACTGACTGTGATAGCAGTGTGTCCATAGCTACAAACCCCCTTTAAGGGTTAGAGTTACCCTGGTTCCTCCTACGGAAGAGTTGGTAAAGGAGGTTAGGGTTTAGATATTGGTAAAGTTTTAAGTTATGACAATTTTTTCTTCTTTGACCCTGGCCGGAGAGGACGGTGGCAGAGGTAAAGGCTTTTGCCCATGGCTTCACTCCTCTCCGATAACTTTATTGACATGTAAATGTTATGCTCTATATGTTATGTGTTTTGTCATTGTCTTTTCCCATTCCTTATGTGTCTACCCCAATTGTGGTGAGGGAATCTTCTGTACCCCATTGAGAGCCATCCATCATGGGCCGTCAGGCAAGTTTGAGATGGGCAATACCCGGTTAGCCTTTGTATGTAATGCTAATTTTGCTTTATACTACTATAACTTAAAATATGGTTAAAATTTTAACGTTAAATGTTAAGGGTTTAAACTCAAACATTAAGAGGCGAATGGCACTTGGGAGATGAGGACCCAGCTAGCTGATGTGGTTTTCTTACAGGAAACGCACTTTAATCTCAATGGAAACTGCAATTTCGCTAAACACCTTTACCCCACGATTTTTTTAGCCTCCCAGGAAAGGAAAAAAGCCGGTGTGGCGATTTTGATATCAAGGACCTGTCCCATTCAAGTTACTACCTCCCTGGCAGACCCACAGGGTAGGTACCTTATCCTACAAGGGACATATAAGGAAGTTCCAATCCTTTTGTGTAACATTTACGCCCCTAACACCTCCCAGATCCACTTTTTGAACCGGGTATTCCTCAAATTAACACGCCTTCCCCCCTCAGTGTGGATTGTGGGTGGAGATTTTAACATTATTTTCTCCGACTCTTTAGACAGGTTGACCATTAACAATCAATTGTCGAGCCCGTCTCAACGTAAATTGACAGCTGCCTTTCGAAGACTGATCCGCAGGTTTGCCTTATTTGATTTGTGGCGAGTTAAACATCCCTCAGAAAAAACCTTTACCTTCTACTCTCCCCCTCATGGTACGCACACCAGGATAGATTTCTTCTTTGGCAACATCCAGGCCCTTAGATTGACGAGCAATGTGGATATTGGTGCAATAACATGGTCAGACCATGCGCCAATGACTCTCACCCTAGATCAGACAACCCAACGTACAAGAGTCTGCCACTGGAGGCTCAATGAGTCCCTCCTCAAGAGAACTTCGTACAGAGACAAACTGGAAGCAGGATTGATGGAATACTTTGAGAACAATGAGGGGTCAGTGCCCAATTTTTCTACTGTTTGGGAAGCCCATAAGGCCGTCTTTAGAGGGCAATGCATAGCACTAAGCTCCCGTATCAAAAAAAGATAGACTATATCAGAGAGATCAGCTCCTTAAAAGTCTCAGAGACTTAGAAAATAGGATGACCCTTAACCCATCAATACGTACCCTTAGAGGTATAGTAAAGACTCGTGCCCAACTGAAGGACCTAGAGGTCAATATAACAGAAAAATTACTACTTTATAGCAAGCATAAATACTATGACAAAGGAAATAAATCTCACTCCCTTTTAGCCCGCCAACTTAGAGAAGATAGGGGTGGGTCATCCGTTTATGCCTTGAGAGATTCGGGAGGGAATGCGTTCTATGACCCCACTAAAGTTGCAAAGATTTTTCAGGATTATTTGTCAAGATTGTATTCTTTGCCCAGCACTCTTCCTGCAGACCCAGGAAAACAGAGGGAGCTAATACACTCCTTTCTTGAGCAGTGTAAGCTGCCTACCCTTACTAAGAACGCTGTAAATACACTGAATAAGGAAATCACGTGTGAAGAGGTAGGAGAGGTGCTTAAATTACTTCCTAATGGAAAATCACCGGGTCCAGATGGTCTGACATACTTCTACTACAAGGCATTTGCGGATCGACTTACCCCCTATATAGTTAAATTATTTAATAGCTTCCTCACGGGCTCCCCTATACCCACAAGTATGTTACATTCTTATATTACGCTCATACCCAAACCGGGGAAGGATGCTATGGAATGTGCCAACTATAGGCCCATAGCACTCCTTAATGCTGATTTGAAAATCTTCACTAAACTACTAGCTCTACGCCTTTCAGTTCTACTTCCTCACCTAATACATAAAGACCAGGTGGGTTTTGTCCCATGTAGACAGGGAGGGGACAATACTAGGAAGATCATTGACTTAGTAGAGGTTGTTAATAAGACAGAGAGTGAAGCACTCCTTCTTAGTTTGGATGCGGAGAAGGCGTTTGACCGTCTGGGGTGGCCATTCATGTTCGAAACATTGCATCATTTTGGAATTTCGGGTGCATTTATTACTGCCCTGAAAAGTCTATACTCATGCCCCTCAGCTTCGGTCAAGCTTCCTTATGCTACATCTCAACCCTTTCAAATACACAACGGCACTCGTCAGGGATGCCCTTTGTCCCCCCTGCTCTTTGTTATGTGTATTGAGCCATTGGCTGCTGCTATTCGCAATGACCCTAATATAAGCGGAGTAATGGTACGAGATAAGGAGTTTAAGCTATCTCTATATGCGGATGATGTCCTATTGATTTTGTCCCAACCACATATCACCCTCCCGAATTTGCATTCCTTATTACTACAATTTGGAAGGTTGTCAGGGTATAAGGTCAATCAGAACAAAACAGAAGCTCTGCCTCTTAATATTCCACAGGTGCGGGTCTCCTCCTTACAGGAAAACTACAACTATAAATGGAAAAATATATCCTTGACATATCTGGGGATGCAAGTAACATCTAAGTATAAGCTCTTGTACCAGCAGAACTATCCTAGTTTATTTACTGAGATAAAAAGGCTCCTGCTCAATTGGAACAAGCTCCCATTGTCTCTGTTTGGAAGAATCTCTGCAGTCAAAATGTCTGTTCTGCCAAAGCTCCTTTACCTGTTTGAGACCCTTCCGGTGTGTGTACCATACAAAGAATTGCGCAACATTCAGTCTAGTATATTTCAATTTGTTTGGGCCCACAAGAGACATAGAATCAAGAAAACGACGTTATTTGACAGTAAACTGAGAGGAGGCCTGGGGGTCCCTGATATTACTAAGTACTATTGGGCAGTACATCTACGCCACATCCCTGCATGGTCTAATCGCTGTGCCTTCTCTAGATGGATGGAAATAGAGAAGTTATGGCTTGCCCCAATACACCCTAACTCCTACCTTTGGGGCACCTCATCTAATAAGCCTGACCCAAATACTCTGGGCCCTATAGCCTTCACTAAGAGGATATGGGACTGCTGTGTCAAAAAGTTTCCACTTAAATCTGAACACTCTCCATTGACTTCTTTTCTTTTTAATCCCAGAATGCCAGACGGTATGCAGGGTACAGCGACTAAAACGTGGTTTGACAGGAAACTCTTTTGCTTTGCTGACATAGTAGATGCACACTCTAGAGTCCTTCTCCCATACGCCACCATAGCTGCTAAATTTAATCTCCCAGGCAATTCCCAATATCGGTATTTACAAGTTAGACACCTGATGCATTCCCTTTTTACCTCCTTAGATGTCTCTACTCCTACACTTTTTGAAAGGTTATGCAGAGCTGGGGTCTCTACTAAAGGCCTCATCTCAGATATATATCGTATTTTAATGGCCCCATGCCCAGAAGACAAGCCAGATCATACTTATATGAGGAAATGGGAAGATTTCCTTGGTGAGACCATTCCCTTGTGTATGTGGAAACAGATCTGGGATACTGCCTCAAAGACATCTTCGTGCTATGTTTATAAGGAAAATCAATATAAATTACTCATGTATTGGTATCACACCCCATCACTACTACATAAACTAAACCCAGCTATACCTGACAATTGTTGGCGGTGTGGAGCCACAGGAGGAGACATACCGCACATATTCTGGGTATGCCCCAATATCCAGTGTTTCTGGAGGTTGGTGCAATCTCTTATCTATAAAGTAGCTGGCCTTCGGGTTCCCCTGGATCCTAAATTCTATATATTAAATATACCACTTGTTCAGCTGGGGAAAAGAGTGAAGCGGTTATTGTTACATATAACTACAGCAGCTAGATGTCTAATTACCCGTAACTGGAGGTTGGCCCATCCACCCTCACTTACAGATCTCCAATCTCGGATCCAAGATGTGAGAAGGGTGGAGTATTTATCTGCCCTGTCAAACAACACAGTAGATCTCTTTGAGAGTGTTTGGTCACCTTGGGACACTTATTGGGCCAACAAAGAATAACAGTGATGTACGGTCTTGATTGAAGCCTGATATGCTCACCCTCCCCACTTCATCCCCCCCTTCCTTATATTTCCCTGTCTAGTATTGTATTGTTTGTCTTGTCATATTCCCTGTTTTCAGTGTATTAGTGGATAATAAGATATGTATACTGATTTATGGTTTACAGTTATTGCTAACAAGCTTGTGAGACATATCTAAGCATTCATGTACTTTCTCTGTATCTGTTTTAAAAATTTAATAAAACATTCAGTTATAAAAAAAAAAAACAATCTCGTATTCCCTGCTTTCCCCGCCCACCGGCGCCTATGATTGGTTACAGTGAGACACGCTCCCACGCTGAGTGACCGGTGTCACACTGCACCCAATCACAGCAGCCGGTGGGCGTGTCTATACTGTGTAGTGAAATAAATAATTAAAAAAAAAAAACGGCAATTACAGTAAACACACACACACCCGAAAAAATCCTTTATAAGAAATAAAAAACACATATACATGCCCTGGTTAACCACTTTAATCATCCCCAAAAAGCCCTCCATGTCTGGCGTAATCCAGGATGCTCCAGCGTCGCATCCAGCGCTGCTGCATGGAGGTGACCGGAGCTGCAGCAGACACAGCCGCTCCGGTCACCTCCACACAGCAACTGAAGACAGCCGCGCGATCAGCTGAGCTGTCACTGAGGTTACCTGCTGTCACTGGATCTAGCGGTGGATGCAGCGGTGGCCGCGGGTAACCTCAGTGACAGCTCAGCTGATCGTGCTACTCACCGCCGCTCCTCTCACCTCCACGCAGCAACTGAGGTGAGTAGCGCGTCACCCTGGCAAAACCAGGTAGTCACAAATAGGCCCCCGCACTACACCTTTCCTCACAAGGCAACATTCAGCCAACCAGTAAACCCTAGTCACCCCCCCTTAGGGACAGATAGACACACCAGTGGGCGTGACCAAGCAGTTGGGACACACCCACCCAGGGGTCTAGACAGCCCAGGTGGGAAAACAAACAGTCTAGTTTGGTCTGGAGTTCAGTTTGGAGAGGAGTGTGGGCTGGAGCTAGGGGTAGCTCCAGCGGTCAAGTCCAAGTTGAACAGTACCAGGGTAGGAGCCCTGGTGCTACTGGCTAGGAGGCAGACTGTGGTCTCCGTCAGCAGGAGACGGGAAGACGGCTCGGTAGAACCGAGGTGGACCGGGACAGATTTGTAGCCCGCCGGTACCGACACGGGGAACAGACCCGGAAACCGTAACACAAAAGGGGGTTACTCGGACCCTGAAGCTGGCACCAGAATCAACCGATTGAGGCCAGGACTAGAGGTCCTGTCCCACCCAAAGTCCCTCATAGAAGACAACAGCCCACCGATTAGGGATAAGGGGTCACCGCCAGGGCCCACAGATCCCACGGGCCAGCGTCTGCGGGCACAGCTCCTTAGGCCACATCCAGCCGGGAGCGGACTCCTGAGTTTCACACTAGGAAAGTCCACCTTACACAAACAGTACAGGAAGAGGATAGAGACCACCAGCCGGGTGGGGAACGCAACCGGACGCAGCACCGGCCACCACCACCTTGATTTACCAGAGACTCGTGTGTTTTAGTAGAGTACAACAATGCTCCCTTCGGTTATTATCCCCTGCACTGAGCCACTGGGTCCCGGGGCTACTATCCCTACCCACGGAGGGGTTAACAACTTGCTGCACAACATCGCCCCCGGGTGCCCCACAACAGCAGCGGTGGTGTCCCACCTCACCACACACCGTGGTTGGCATCACGAACTTACTACGGCCTAGCCCGTATAATTACGTCCCCCTATTTATTCGGCGTGTTCGCGAGACCCCCAGGTGCGGAGACCCTCGAGCCACCGCCCAAGGAGAAGGTCGGGATCCGAGCAGCGTTGGCTGCTGTGCACGGGGGCGGCACAGAAAAATATCCCCAGCTGCTAGGAAAAAGAAACTCCTTAAATACATTACAGACCAAATGTTTGGACACACCTTCTCATTCAAAGAGTTCTTTATTTTCATGGACTCTGAATATTGTAGATTCACATTGAAGGCATCAAAACTATGAATTAACACATGTGGAATGAAATACTTAACAAAAAAGTGTGAAACAACTGAAAATATGCCTTATATTCTAGGTTCTTCAAAGTAGCCACCTTTTGCTTTGATTACTGCTTTGCACACTCTTAGCATTCTCTTGATGAGCTTCAAGAGGTAGTCACCGGAAATGGTTTTCCAACAGTCTTGAAGGAGTTCCCAGAGATGCTTAGCACTTGTTGGCCCTTTTGCCTTCACTCTGTAGTCTAGCTCACCCCAAACCTGGAGGCCAGGTAATCGGGCGTAGCACCCCATCACTCTCCTTCTTAGGCTGGTTTCAGACGTCCGTGTTTTAGGTACGTGTGACATCCGTTTTTAACACAGATGTCACACGTACCCATGTTACCCTATTGTGTACTCACATGGCCGTGTTTTCACACGGACCGTATAGCCCCGCTATTCCCCGCACGCTCACACGGAGACATGTCCGCTTTTTCTGTGGCAGCACGGGTGTCACACGGATTGCACACTATTGTGATCCGTGTGACATCAGTGTGACACGCACCGGAGAAAACACGGGATTTTAAATAAAAAGATTTTCTATATTTACCTGTATCCAGCGATGCTGTCTCCAGCTCTGCTGCCTCCCGCTCCTAAACCCCGCTCATTATTTTCATTGAGTATTCACTGCAGTGAGCTGCTGGGAACAGTGGCATCGCGGTGACAGCGCTGAAGACAGCACCGCCGAGGACAGCATCGCTGGGGACATTGCTAGTGACAAGTGAGTATCCTGCCAGCAGTGTGTGTGCAGGGATGTCCAGGAGGTCATCTGATTTCCCAATGAACTCTGATGACCTCCTCCTACAGCGCGTATCACGAAGGTGAATTCCAGGGGTTCATGAGAGTTCATTGGGAACTCCGATGACCCCCTGGATGTCACTGCACAAAGTTCTGTATACTCACCTGTCGCTGGCGATGTCGCTGGCGATGTCTCTGGCAATGCTGTCCGGTGCTGTCCCTGCGATGCTCCGGCTTCCAGATCTTCGGGCAGTGAATAATCAATGCAAATAATGAGCGGGGGTTAGGAGCGGGAGGCAGCAGAGCAGAAGACAGAATTGCAGAATACAAGTAAATATAGAACATCTTTGCATTGCAGAGACACGTGTTTTACCCAGTACGTGTCACACGTATACAAACACGGATGTCACACGTGTGACCATAACCATGTGTGTGACTGGTACCTGATTAAACACAGATGTCTGAAACCATCTAGAGATGTTTCTGCTGCTAGAACTCTGTGTGGCATTGACCTGCTCTTTAATCTGAGCTGCTGTTAACCTGTGATTTCTGAGGCTGGTGACTCAGATAAACTTATCCTCTGCAGGAGAGGTGACTCTTGGTCTTCCTTTCCTGGGGCGGTCCTCATGTGAGCCAGTTTCTTTGTAGCGTTTGATGGTTTTTGCCACTGCACTTGGGGACACTTTCAAAGTTTTCTCAATTTTTCAGACTGACTAACCTTCATTTCTTAAAGTAATGATGCCTCAGTAGCTTCAGAAATCGCAGGTTAACAGCAGCACAGCGTTCTAGCAGCAGACACATCTCTAGACAGTTTCAGACGTCCGTGTTTAATCAGGTACCAGTCACACGCATGGTTATGGTCAACGTGTGATATCCGTGTGACACGTACCGGGTAAAACACGTGTCTCTGCAATGCAAAGATGTTCTATATTTACCTGTATCCAGCAATTCTGTCTTCTGCTCTGCTGCCTCCCGCTCCTAACCCCTGCTCATTATTTGCATTGATTATTCACTGCCCGAGGATCTGGAAGCCAGAGCATCGCGGGGACAGCGCCGGACAGCACAGCCTAGGACATCGCCGGTGACAGGTGAGTATACAGCACTTTGTGCAGTGACATCCAGGGGGTCAGAGTTCTCTATGAACTCTCATGAACCCCTGGAAGTCACCTTTGTGACACTCGCTGTAGTTCAGTTGTCATGGGGTTTCATCAAGAGGTCATCAGCGTTCATTAGGAAATCCGATGACCTCCTGAATGTCCCTGCACACACACTGCTGGCAGGATACTCACTTGTCACTAGCGATGTCCCCGGCAATGCTGTCCTCGGCGGTGCTGTTTCCAGCACTGTCACCGCGATGCTCCTGTTCCCGGCTGCTCACTGCAGTGAATAATCAATTAAAAATAATGAGCGGGGTTCAGGATCGGAAGGCAGCAGAGCCGGAGACAGCATCACTGGATACTGGTAAATATAGAAAATCTTTTTATTTAAAAACTCGTGTTTTCTCCGGTGCGTGTCACACTGATGTCACACGGATCACATCAGTGTGCGGTCCGTGTGACACCCGTGCTGCTGCAGAAAAAACGGACATGTCTCCGTGTGAGCGTGCGGGGAATAGCGGGGCTACACGGTCCATGTGAAAACACATTAGGGTAACATAGGTACGTGTGACAGCCGGGTTAAAAGTGGATGTCGCACGTACCTAAAATACGGACGTCTGAAACCAGCCTAAGAAGGAGAAGCCTCTGCTGCGGAGGATAAGTTTATCCGAGTCACCAGCCTCAGAAATCGCAGGTTAACAGCAGCTCAGATTAGAGACCAGGTCAATGCCACAGAGTTCTAGCTAGTAGCAGACATCTCTAGAACAACTGTTAAGAGGAGACTTTGTGCAGCAGGCCTTCATGGTAAAACAGCTGCTAGGAAACCACTGCTAAGGACAGGCAACAAGCAGAAGAGACTTATTTGGGCTAAAGAACACAATGAATGGACATTAGACCAGTGGAAATCTGTGCTTTGGTCTGAGGAGTCCAAATTTGAGATCTTTGGATCCAACCACCGTGTCTTTGTAGAAAAGGTGAACGGATGGACTCTACATGGCTGGTTCTCACCGTGAAGCATAGAGGAGGAGGTGTTATGGTGTGGGGGTGCTTTGCTGGTGACACTGTTGGGGGGGATTTATTCAAAATTGAAGGCATACAGAACCAGCATGGCTATCACAGCATCTTGCAGTAGCATGCTATTCCATCCGGTTTGCGTTTAGTTGGACCATCATTTATTTTTCAACAGGACAATGACCCCAAACACACCTCCAGGCTGTGTAAGGGCTATGTGACTAAGAAGGAGAGTGATGGGGTGCTACGCCAGATGACCTGGCCTCCACATTCACCAGATCTGAACCCAATCGAGATGGTTTGGGGTGAGCTGGACCGCAGAGTGAAGGCAAAAGGGCCAACAAGTGCTAAGCATCTCTGGGAACTCCTTCAAGACTGTTGGAAAACCATTGCCGGTGACTACCTCTTGAAGCTCATCAAGAGAATGCCAAGAGTGTGCAAAGCAGTAATCAAAGCAAAAGGTGGCTACTTTGAAGAACCTAGAATATAAGACATATTTTCAGTTGTTTCACACTTGTTTGTTAAGTATTTCATTCCACATGTGTTAATTCATAGTTTTGATGCCTTCAATGTGAATGTACAATTTTCAGAGTCATGAAAAGAAAGAAAAACTCTTTGAATGAGAAGGTGTGACCAAACTTTTGGTCTGTACTGTATATGGCACAGATCCAGTGTGACGCCCCTGGACTATCAGGTCGTCACAGGGTACTGCACTCCCTTTTCCTTTAGTGCAGTATTCAAATCCCTCATGATTCTGGGTCCCCATCTTGCAGTGCTGCCTCCAACAGCAAATCAAATCCTTGGAATACCCTGCACCACACCCACCAGACACACAAGTGGGCAGCTTGAGCGGAATAGGGTCGCCCACCTAGGGGTCAGGAGAGTGTCAGTAAAGGAAAGAGGAGTTAAGAAAAGGGAAGTGAAGTGGAGGAAGCAGGGAGCGGTGGCTCCCGAGAGTACTGCCTACGTTGCAGGCAGTCTCTGGGCCTAGAGGATTCGGACCCACGGTTGCAGGAGATTGAGGCAAGGTGCCTAGGACCTGTCAAGAGGACAGTCAGCAGCCTGGTTCTCTCTCCGGCCCGGGACCGAAGGCACGACGGGGTACATGGACCCTAGGTCGGGGAGAAGCTTAAGGCAACCCGGCAATTAACCTGCAGAGAGCGATGCCTTTATGGACGGTTACCACTAGCTCCAGAATCGGGGCACTAGCGCAATGAGGGGGATAGGGCCTTCCAGATATGCAGCCCACAAGATCCCAAGTGTGAGCCCTGAGAGCAGGCTCGCACAGTGGGGAGCGGGGCCCGGCAAGTTCCAAGCTACCGGGCCACTTCAGTAAAATCTCAACTTTGTGCCAGGAGGCAGGTCACAGCACACCAGGCAGCACTGCAGGGGACGGGACCCGGACGAGCTCCCCAAGAGAGGCAGCGGCACCGAGGACTTGGTTTATCCGGTTGTCAGCGTCTGCTGCTTATTGGCTGAGTGAGTACATGAGGGATCTCCCAGTCACAGCACCCCGTATTATCCTCCAGAGTCCCAGGGACTACCCCTACCCGTGGAGGGTAATAACACCTTGCTGCCCCAATCCATCACCCCGGGTACTCCCAACCAAACCACGGCAGCGGCGGTACTCCCAATTACCGCACACCACAGGTGGTGTCACAAACTATCACCCCCCTGTAGATATCCCCTTTCACTTTAGAGTGTGGCCCAGAGCCCCCCGTGTCCGGAGACCCTTGAGCCACGAACGATTATTGCCCATGGATCCAAGCGGTTCCATCCGCTGCTGGGGCGGAACACCAGTATATATTTATATAGTTGGTCTAACAAAGCCTAAAAAGCTGGTCCTAATAGCCAAAAAAAACAAAACACAAAAGAGCACTCAACCAGCAGGCAGGTATGTACAGAGCCACTGTATGAAAAAAAAATACATACACATATTCCCATCCATAACTTGCTATAGGAAAGGCATAAAGTGCACTAGTAAATTAGGGAATAGGTAATTTAAAAGGTGGCATCTAAAGACCTTACCTGCTAGTAGCAGAGATGGGAGCACGATTCCAGGCAGTGTTGGAAGGTCCCGACACGTGTGTCACCTGTGCTATTTCAAGATTTGGAAAGACGAATCTCTCAAATTTGTTTCCCTGTTGCTGTTGGAGAAATTTAACTCCGATAAGCCCAAAAAAGATAATGAGGAGGATGAGGAGAAGCGCCGGTGCAACTGATCCCGCGGACTTAGACAAATTGATTACAGGCATTCGCAATCTTAGCAAGCATTATAGGGGAAAAAGGCACCGAACAACTGTTCGCACCTTTTCTCCTATATGGATTCGATTGAGGCGGCTTACAGGGTCTATGGGGGGCAGGCCTGGTTGCACTATGACAAGCAATGTTGCCAACGGAAGGCCAGGGATCAGAAGGACATCGGTCTTTGGCTGAGGGTGATGGCTCCAACGAGGTATGAGCAGTCCTTTCAGGGGACGCCTCCCGGCCAGGCAGGAGGGCATTCAGGGCAGCAATCCGGTGGAGGGGCCACAGGACAGTCAGGATCCCAAAAACAGGGTCTGTGTAGCAAATTAACAAGGGCCAGTGCAAGTTAGGGGAAAACTAAGTTCAAACACCATTGTTCACACTGTAGCGGAACCTCCAATGGGGCCTCTAAGTGCTTCTGGCGTAATAAGCTCAAGTCAGGGCCCACTAATACAAAAGGGGGAGACACAGGTGAGGCTTCACGCGATGCTCCCATATTTAAATAGGTTTCCCAAAGGGAGAAGGCAAAGGTATTGATCGGGGTTTTAAGTCGGGTTTTTATATTCCTTCTATGGTTTGTCAGATGCAGCAGACTTTTAAAAAGCTACAGTCAGCAAGTCAGTATCCCACGGAGGTTCGGGAAAAGTTGGGGAAGGAAGTGTTATTGTGCCAGATGGTGGAGCCCTTTATCTTCCTGCCTTTTTGTGATTTGGTGGTTTCACCTTTGGGGGTGGTCCCAAAAAAGAGAGGTGAATAAGTTTTGGCTCATTCATCACTTGTCTTACCCGCAGAGGGTTCTGTCAATGATGGTATTGATCCAGAGCTATGCTTAGAGGCGTATAAGTCATTCAAGGAGGTAGCTAAGTGGGTTGGGCATTGTGGCAGGGGGGCCCCGATTTCGAAGACAGATGTGGAATCTGCCATTCGTTTATTACCGGTACATCCCGACAGTTCGTTTGCTCGGTTGTTTTTTGGGAAGAGGCTTATTTCATGGATAGGTGCCTGCCTATGGGCTGTTCATGGTCGTGTTCTTTGTTTGAATCTTTCAGTTCATCTCTAGAATGGGTAGTAAAAGACGTCTCCGGTTTGGAGTCAGTTATCCATTACCTGGACGATTTCTTCTGTGTCGGTTCGGAGAATTCATCGGTTTGCCAAAAATTCTTTCTGATATAGAGTGGGTGGCAGGGCATTTCGGTGTTCCATTAGTGCCAGGTAAGACAGAAGGCCCGGAGACATGAATTTCTTTTCTATGTATTGTTATACCTAGATCTCAAGAGTGAGGTCGCTCGAGCGCTGAAGGTTAAGAAGCTCACCTTGTGTGAGGTTCAATATTTACTTGGGAAGCTTAATTTTGCGTGCCGTGTCATGCCCATGGGGCAGTTTTTTTCACGTCGTCTCGCTACTGCCACGGGAGGGGTGTTGGCGCTGCACCATTATGTTCGTTTGTCGGCCGAAGTTAAGGCAAACTTGGCAGTAAGTGGGGGTCATTTTTGGTAAAAAACATGGCACTGTTGGAGATCTTTTCGATCTTGGTGGCGGTAACTTTGTGGCAGGAGCGGTTCCACAATAGCAGAATTCGGTTTTATTCTGACAACATGGGGGTGGTTTTGGCAATAAATAACACATCGGCTTCCTCACCCCGGTGGTTAGTGTTCTCCGGCGGTTGGTGTTAGCTTGTCTGTCAGTAAATGCTTGTGTGACTGGCTCTTATGTGCCGGGTGTTCAAAATTCCATTGCTGACACTTTCTCGTTTTCAGTGGGAACGTTTCAGGTCACTGGCCCTGGAGGCTATGGCCATGGGATTGGAATACACTCCAGAACTCAAGAGTGTGGCATCAGGGCTGTCGGACATTTGACTAAGGATTCATTGGTGTAAACTATGTGGATCGCTTACCAGCAGGCGTGGCAGCAATAGAAGGTTTGGGCTGAGTCTTTTGGTTCGATTTAGTCAGAGTAAGATCAGGTAGGAGTGTTGTTGCTTTGGGTCGGTCAGTGGACAGTTTGTGGTTGGTCGCCAGCGAAGGTGGATAGGTTGGGTGGCGGGGTTGGCTTTTGGTTTTACACTAAGGAACCAACTGGATTTGACAAAAAAAAAACGTTTTGGCATGACAGTCGTTGAGGGGGTTTTCATAAGGGACGGACCAGAAAGGATCGTAGGAGGCTAGTGTCATTTGCGTTGTTGGAGTGCTTTTGTGCGCAGTTGGGCTCTGAGTGTTTCGGTTTTTGAGGTGGTCTTGTTTAGGTTGGTGTTTTCATTTGCCTCTTTTGGCACACTTAGGATCGGGGGAGCTTGGAGCGGTCAGTCAACAAGGGGGGGGGGTTGGGGGTTTCAGGTCCAGGATGATATATTTGAAACAATGGTGGAGTTTTGAATAGGAAAGTCAAAAACAGATCAGGCGGGAAAGGGCAGGCACGTGGCTCTAGGGATCGTTACAGGTTCAGAGATGTGTCTGGTGCAATGCTTCTGGGCTTTTCTGGAGCTTGGGCCTCGGGCTGATGGGCTGCTGCCCCGGACTGTCTAGACCCCTGGGTGGGCGTGTCCAAACTGCCTGGTCACACCCACTGGTGTGTCTGTCTGTCCCTAAGGGGGGGGGTGACTAGGTTTTAGGTTGGCTGTATGTTGCCTTGTGAGGGAACTGTGTTATGCAGGGGCCTATTTGTGCATACCTGGTTTTGCCAGGGCGTCACACTAGACCAGGGGCCGCGGTTCCTATAGAGTCCACGTGTGCTGATGGACTGACCGGCACTTTTAATTCCGGTCAAAAAGTGCTTGATAGGGACATTGTGCGATATGTGACAAAGCGATCGCGGGCCTAACACTTCACCGCCACGTCATGAAACCCGGTCACATGGATTACATCGATATCCAGTCAAATGCATGCTGGGCCACAACGTCACTGATCAAGCAAAGTGAGAATGTGGCACCCTGGACAAGCCAGGTCATCACAGGTAACACACATACACACCCCCACCCCCACTAGACAGTAACATTAGCCAAACCCAAAATCCTTGTTGCCTCCCTCCAGGGTCTGATGTCCACACCAGGTGGGGCGTAGCCAAGCGGTTGGCCCCGCCCACCGAGGAGTTCACAGGCCTGGAGGCGGGAAAAGTGTCAGTTCAGTCTTGGAGGTGAAAGTGAGAGGAGTAAACACTTGAGGTGTATGGGTAGGAGCCCAGGCACTGACAGCAAGGTTGGCAGACTGTGGAGGCCGTCTGCAGGAGTTGGTGGAACTCTGCAGAGCCGTAAGGACCGGGGTCGGGCGTCGGCCCGTCGGTACCGGACCAGGGAACGGACTGAAGCTAAGCATACAGGCAGGGCCATCGGACCCCAACCAGGCTTGGAGCCGCCGTCAATAGTCAAATCCGAATGTGACGGGAACCCCAGGGGTTTCCTAACAACCAAAGACCCGTTAGAAGGCAACCGCCCGCACCGTGAGGGTATACAGCTACCGCCTAAGGCTAGAGACCCAAGGACCAGCGCCTGCGGGCAAACGGACTCCTCCGGCATCCATACACCGGGGAGCGGACTACCGTTGAGGATCCATCGTAGTCAAAACAGTACACACAGGTGCAGGGAAAGACAGCCGCCATCACCTGTCTGGGGAGAGACACTGTAGCCGGCTGCGGGACCCGTCCATCCAGCCGTTTGGTTTACCGGAGACTTTGTGCATCTCTTGCTGAGCGAGTACACCCGTGCCACCCGGCACTGCGCCGCGCTATCCCTGCGACCCTGTACCTCACCAACCCTGCCTCCCCATCTCACCACCGGGCCCTGGGACCACCGACCCCTACCCACGGAGGGGGAAAACAACAACCCAGCTGCTCCCTACCATCGCTCCCGGGATTCCCGTCACCAGCAGCGGTGGTGCCCATCTTCACCTCAACCCGTGGGTGGCGTCACGGACTAAATCCCCAAACCAAACCATCCCCCTTTTCACTCATGGGCGAGGAGCGCCGCTCGAATCCCCGGATCCGGCACACCGCTCGAGCCACCGATCAGCAGCAGTAGCGCCGGTCCCGAGCGTTAGCGAGCGCGGCGGCGTCCTCTCCGCCCGCAACAAGATCATGTGACCGCCGACCGGCGCCCCACCCCCAGCAAGGTTATACATGAAAAATACATACCGGCAGCAAAACGTGATTACGATGATGACATAGTGATCGCACATTTGTAAGGAAGCTAATAGCACAATTATAGATTATGATAAAAAATGTAACACTTATAAAATTATGTGACCGCATTGGATCACAATCATATCAAGCAGCAAAGGGGAACTTTCTGATGTTAGATACTGCTAACAAGTACAGACTTAAGCCAAAAATCAGCAAAACAACATTATATGTATATGCATTTGTTTACAAAAGGGTATATTACTGGGTTACACTGTCAATTATATAAGGTGATAGAAAAACGGATAAACCGTCAAAACCACTGTTCCAAGAATAAAGGGAACAGAAAAACAAAAAGGTATTTTTTGGCAAAACTCCCAAAATAGGACCTAGGTTAAAAAAAATTGAGTGAGTGTACAAGATTGAGACATTAGGGACAAGAATGTAATGCAAATAAAAGTATACAAATGTCTAACTGATTAATCCTCACAACTGTGACTCAGATTTATACGTCAAATATGGAGGGTCTAGGGCTCCTGTCTAGGTATCCCTAACTTAACTAATTGTCTGGCCGTATCCGACTGCGGAGGTCGGCACCCTACCAGTCACGTCATGGCACCCCCACTCTGCGGCGGCTCGCCCTATCTAACCCTATTCTGCACCTCTCAAAGGAAACACCCAAATGTAAGGGTTTAATTTAGTCCCACAGGAGCCTGGGTTCTCAACGTGTATATCTAAAAGGTCTCCCGTTGTAGGAGACCTTTATTCCAATCACCACCCCAGATGGGTTGAGTGATGGATGCCCATGAATGTTAAGCCTTTCATGTCGCCGCCGTGTGATTGGTTGATATGTTTGGACAAAGGAGTGTCTCATTTGTTGGCAATGTCACATAAATGTTCTCCGACCCTGCATCGTAACTCTCGCTTTGTTTTTCCCACATACTCGATAGAGCAAGAGCAGGTGGCCTTATAGATTACAACAGAAGTGCGGCAGTTGATAAATGACCTAATTGAGTAAATTCTACCTGTGGTGTAACTCTGAAAGCTTTTTCCAGTTTTTATGACAGGACAAGCCACACAACCGCTATATTTAAACAAACCCACTATTCCAAGTGCTAGCCGTGTAGTTTATTTTTTGTTTTTAGTTCGGGGGGGGGAGATAGATGAGAAAAAAAAAAAAAAAATCAGATTCATCACTTGTTATACTCTTACAGCTATTCTGAGAAAACACTGGCCAATCCTCCAAATGGACTCAGATATTGGTGACTTGGTGGTTAAGTGTGGCGCCCTGGACAAGCCAGGACATCACAGGTACTGCAACAACACACCCCACACCCCGGATAGGCACACCGAAGTCAGACAAAAATCCTTGTTGCCTCCCTCCAGGGGCTAATGTCCACACCAGGGGGTGGAGCCAGGCGGTTGGCCCCACCCACCGAGGAGTTCACAGTCCTGGAGGCGGGAAAAGGAAGTCAGTGTAGTTTTGGAGTTGAGTCAGAGTAGTTTTGGAGAGGGAAAGTGAAGGAGTAAAAGGAGCAGACTGACCGTGTCCGGGTGTGTGGCCCGGGAACATACAGCAAGGTTGGCAGACGGTGGCGACCGTCTGCAGGAGGGGCTGATTGACGTGAACCGTAGGGACCGGAGACGGATGGTGGCCCGCCGGTACCGGATAGGGGAACGAAGAGAAGCCAGCACCATTCGGCAGGGCCTACGGACCCCGACCAGGCTTGGAGTCGCCGTAAAACCGGTCAAATCAGTTAGCGAAGGAAACCTCCGGGGTTTCCCAGCAGTCAAGACCCGATTGAAGGCAACCACTCAAACCGTGAAGGGAAATACAGTCACCGCCAAGGCTACAGTTCCCAGGGCCAGAGCCTGCGGGCAAAAGGGGCTCCCTCAGCATCCATCCAAACTGGGGAGCGGGTTACCGGTGGGAAGCCATCAGAACCAGAAACATAACACAGGTGCAGGGAAAGGCAGTCACCAGGGGGAAAATGAAGGAAAGCGATCCAGCTGAGTGACCAGGTGATTTATTCAGTGCAGTACAGACATGGCATAGTCATGGTTAACGCGTTTCTGGCTTAACACCCTTAATCATAACGGTCATGATTAAGGGCGTTAAGCCAGAAACGCGTTAACCAGGACTTTGCCATGTCTGTACTGCACTGAATAAATCACCTGGTCACTCAGCTGGATCGCTTTCCTTCATTTTCTCATTGCTGCTGCCAGGGCAGGGCCGGATCCGTGTCTGAGGTGCGGTGAGGTCAGACGTGGGTGAGCTGGATTCCTTTACAAAGGCAATCACCTCCAACCTACCGGGAGGAGAACCACCGCAGCAGTCTGTGGGACCCGTCCATCCAGCCGTTTGTTTTACCGGAGCCTTTGCATTCGTCATTGGCTGAGTGAGTACCACCGTACCGTGCGGCACCGCGCTGCCCCCGCACCTCACCAGGTCCCGTAACCCACCTGCTACATTCCTCCCTCACCGGGCCCCGGGATAACCAACCCCCCTACCCACGGAGGGGAAAGCAACATCTAAGCTGCTCCCTGTCATCGCTCCCGGGATCCCCGTCCAGAGCAGTGGTGAGGTCACAACCTCACCACAACCGTGGGTGGCGTCACGGACAATAAATCCCCAAAACCAACCCCCCTTTTCACTCACGGGCAAGGAGCGCCGCTCGAGTCCCCGGATCCGGCCCACCGCTCGAGCCACCGAGCAGCAAGCGACACAGCAGCAGTGCCGGACCCGAGCGTGGTGAGCGCAGCGTCCTCCTCCCCGCCCGCAACATAAGCAATCACAATGAATGTATTGACGTAATAGAGCGTTAAAGGACAGGCTAGTCCACAGCCATCACATTTTGCTGCCGGTATGTATTTTTCATGTATAACCTTGCTGGGGTGGGGCGCCGGTCACATGATCTCGCTTTGCTTGACCAGTGATGTTGCGGCCCAGCATGCATTTCACTGGAAATGAATGTAATCCATGTTACCGGGTTTCATGACATGGCGATCACGTGTTAGGCCCGCGATCATGTGACTATCACATCGCGCGATTTCCCGATCAAACACTTTTTGACCGGAATTAAAAGTGCCAGTCAGTCCATCAGCACACGTGGACTCTATAGGAAGCACGGCCCCTGGTCTAGTGTGACAGGCGTTTCATGCACAGGGATCAATAAGCCCATGCTCCTATGACAAGGTAATGATTCATACTTTGCTTTATGGGGACTATTCTGGGGATTTGTATTGGTCTTCTCTGTCTTTGCTACCACTTGGATTGGTCAATAGCTTTCTTATACTGCAGCCTCCAAAAAACCCTCTTAGGGACCCAGAACCCAAGTGCCAGTAACACCAAAAACCCAGGTAATCCCAGTTTCCCCCAACAAATCCACCATACAATGGTACCTAGCTAGGGTGGGACCAATGGATGGCCACCTCGAGGTGGAGCCACTCCCGACCAGGTGGGAGGGGCAGACTGTGGAGAGTAGTCAGTCCAGAGTTGACAGCAGGAGTGTGAAGGTGGAAGTGAAGTGACACCCTGACTTCGGTTGACGGTGACCTGGTACCCAGGAGAGGTGGTTGCCGGTGGAGTACTCCTGGAACTATGCACCGACGGGGTACAGGACCCTAGGACAGGAAAGAGCTTTAATCCGACCTGTTAATGTACCGCCCCGCTGCCTTGGCTGCGGCCGCAGAGCCGCTCAGATCCTGGCTCATGTGTCGGTGGCTCGAGCGCCTCTGGACCCGGGGGTCACGTCGCTCTGGAAGGGTGTAATGGCGGGGCACGCAGGGGGGTTTGGAGGTGTTTGGTGGAATTGATAAAGTTCGTGACGCCACCCACGGGTTGTGGTGATTGTATGGTGGACACCACCGCTGCCGTTGACTAGGCCTCCCGGGGATGGTGTTATGCAGCTTGGTGTTAACCCCTCCATGGGCAGAGGGCGATGGTCCCGGGGGCCCGCGGGAAGGTGTGGGCTGGGGTTGCAGGGCCCTGGAATCGCGGTGCAGTGGGCGTCGGAAGAAGGGAGTCCAGACAGGTATTCAGTGCAACTGGTTTACTCACTTAAGATGTTAACTGGTTGCCCGAGGCTGGATTTGCCTCCAGGTCCCCTTCATCCCAGTGCCAGTCTTGTTCTTTGGTACTTTCTTCCCCTGCACCTGTCTCTCTGGTAAGTGGGTCCCCGTGGTATAGCACACTGGGGGTCCCCGATCTGTGGTTCATCCACTTCTGTCCGCCTGACGGTAGTGTGAACCCTGTGGGGTTGGAGTCTCTGGTCCTGTCCCCGGTTCTCCCTTTGCTACTGAGTCTTCAGATTCTTCTTCCCGGTGGGGGAATACCATACTTGCGGAGGGACTACCATACTAGCTGCTTATACCACCAGCCCCAGTGGAGACAACCTGCAGCGGCGGCTCCCTACACTTAGCCGCAACATCGCAAGTGGCGTCCCACAACACGCACAATGCTGCGCATCACTCAGACACCAGCACAGCGCGCTACTCACCAGGAAGATTTTCACGTCATTTTCCAAGCCCGAACCCTGAGAATAAGGTTGGCTCATCTCTAATAAGGAGTTCAGGATAACGTACTTTACATTACTTTGGTAATTAGTTTGTGTTACATATATGTGCTGTTGAATATATGATGTGAAATGCTTCTATGACTTTACTTTTTTTAGTTTTATTAATAAAATTTGTCGATTTAGTTTGTGACTTTTATCTGCAAAATATTTTTCTTAACGCATTTTATTCTGTTATAGTTAAGAATAGTCAGTTACTATTCCAGGTAACGCCTGGGTACTACAGCTAGTTGAATATATTTCACAGCTTACATTTAGAGAAAAGTATCGTCATGTTTGCATGAAAGTGTACACAAGTGACTATTACACCAATAACTGCACCCCCTTTATACCTCATCTTGTCCATCCCTCATTGTTTTAGTTTTACAAACTTTGGAATTTCTCCCCTTTTTATGTAGATCTTTTCCATAAGTATAGTACTAGTCAAGAAGGGCAGTGAGCCCCATAGGGGTGAACGGACCCCATGACGATCGGGAGGGTGCAAGGTTAGGAAGGGGTTAAGTGGTTTATTTGGGATAGGGGATATATGGGCTTATAGGATTGGTAGAAGAGAGCTGTAGGGGGATTGGAGGGGAGCAGGGAAGGGGGGGGGTGTTGTGGGAGGTATAAGAGAGGTGGTGTCCTGATTATCTCCCCTTTTGTCGCCGGAAAGTTTGTGTCCCCAGGACGTGTGTGCTGCCCGCTGCCATGTCTGACCTGCAGGAGCTGCTGGATATGGTGCGTGGGGCCTCTGAGGTCCTAGGCGTGGGTGCTCTGCGGCAGCAGCTGGCGGCGGTCTGTGAGGCGGGAGCGGTTCTGCCTGCTGCTCCTGCGCCCGGGCCACTGCTACGTGCTCGGCGGGCACGACCGCCGGAGCGCTACTCCCCCAGCTGGGGGGGAAGAGTATGGTCCAGGAGCCCCTGCGGGGACCCTCCGGGGCTGCGGAGCTCTGCTACTCACCAAGTGGAGCTGCCGGCCGCCGGGAGGAATCCTCGTCTGAGATCCCGCGGGTTGGGGGTGGGCGGAGCTTCGGCGAGGCCCACTTCCGGTCCGCGGCCTGCACATCCCCAGACCGGAGGGGCAATAACGGCAGCCCCCAGTGAAGTGCCGGCCGGGGGTGGAGCCCGAGTCCAAGACCAACGGAGGAGACTCCCTGCAGGCTGCAGGGGAGAGCTACAGGACGGAGGGCGGGTGCGGATGGGAGCGGCGATGTGAGGAGATCAGAGGAGGGGTACGGTGGCCCGCAGGCACGGATGAGGTCCACAATTACGGTCCCCCCCAGCAAGGATCGGGCTAGGGGGGTGTTCCCAGCGAGGGTCAAATTCAGGACGGCCTTCCTGCAGTCGGCAGGGTGGGAGCCCACTGAGAGCGGCGGGAGAAGCGGCGGCGCAGCAGTCGGACATGAGAACGGCGAGGAGGGACGGCGGCAGGGCGCCACGTCGTGCAAAAAGGAAGAGGTCTAGCAGGAGTCGCCCGGATGAGCAGGGTGCGGTGACTGTGGGGGTTGACGGCCGCCAGGTGCGGGCTGTCCCCTCGCTGGTCCCCCCTGAAGACTTCGGCAGCACGTCAGACTCCGGCGAGGAAGAAGGAGCGATGGCAGCGGCAGGTCGGACGGAGCGGCAGCAGGAAGATCGTGGCATGGCTGTTCCGGCGTCGGTTCAACGGCAGCCTGGTGAGCGGACGACAGAAATGTTTAATGCTGTGGGTAGTGCGGGCGGGGGTTCCTCCGCGGGAAGCGTTACGCAGGGGGCGAGTGCGGTCGGACAGTCTGGTTTACCGGGCCCGGAGTTTTGGGGGAAGCTTTTGGGGGTGTTGCAGGGGTTGTCTGCGGAGCGGGTTAGTCGGATTGGGCCTGGGGCTCCGGTGGGGCGTGGGTGGGCCCCGCGGAGGTGGTGCAGACAGAGGCGCCGGTGCGCGAGGTTACGGCGCGGGACCCTACCTCGGCGGTAGGTGCGGGACAGGCGGCCGGTTGGGCGGTTGACGTGGGTGCGAGTAAGGAGGCGGAAAAGGAAAAAGAAAAGGAGGATGAGGTGGTGCGGTTGGATGATAGGGCGCGGAGTGAAATTTATGTGTGTTTTGAAAGTCAGTTAGGGGTTCATTTGAAGAAGGAGGTGAGGGAAAAGATTTGGAAAGGGGAATATGTGGAAATTTTTTCCCTGCTTCCCTTGGAGAAGTTTAATTTGGATAAGGTGAAACCCAGTGATACAAAAAAGGAGAAAGAGGACGAAGAAAAACGAAGGTATAGGTTGATCCCGAGGACGTTTACTAACTGGCTACAGGCCTTTGCGATCTTAGCCAGCGTGATCGGGGAAAAGGAGCCGGAGCATTGTTCCGCCCTATTTGGATATATGGACGCGATAGGGGAGGCGTATAGAGTGTACGGCGGTTTAGGGTGGTTAAGATATGACGAGCAGTTCCGGCAACGGAAGGCTCTGCGGCCGGGTGTCCAGTGGGGTCTCAAGGATATTTCTTTGTGGATGCGGTTAATGACGGCTCCGGCTCAGCCCTATCGAGGGGGTGCCGGGAGCCCGGGTGCGAGCGGCGGGTCCCCGGCTGGACAGAAAAAGGGGGCTTGTTGGCAATATAACGAGGGACAGTGTAAGTTCGGGGCCTCATGTCGGTTCAAACATGAGTGTTCCGGATGTGGAGTGTCCCACTCCTTGGCCAGATGCTTCAAGAAAGGAAAAGGAAAGGCGGGGGAGGGGTCTGGAAAAAGGGAGGGCGCCAGTGAGGGTAGAGGCGATGCTTCCCTATTTAAATAGATACCCGGATGTTCGGGCGGCGGAGTTGTTGGTACGTGGTTTTACGGAGGGTTTTCGGATTCCGTTTGAATCTGAGGCGCCGGTGTTTCGCCCGGGGAATTTGAGGTCCGCGAAAGAACATCCGGCGGTGGTGAAGGAAAAGCTGCAAAAGGAGGTGGAGTTGGGGAGGATGGCGGGCCCATTCCAGGACCCGCCATTCTCCAACTTAAGGATTTCCCCCCTTGGGGTGGTACCTAAGAAGGAGCCGAACAAATTTCGGCTCATTCACCATTTATCTTATCCGGCGGGATTGTCGGTGAATGATGGGATATCACCAGAGTTGTCGGCGGTATGCGGGGCGGGGGGTCCTGATGGCAAAGGCGGATGTGGAAGCAGCTTTTCGTTTACTCCCGGTGCATCCAGAGAGCCTTCATCTCTTAGGCCTGTGCCACACATCCGTGCTGCCGGCACGTGTTTGTCATTTTTTACACGTACCGGCGGCACGGAGACACTTTAACCAATGCTACCCTATTGTAGCAGGCACACACACGTAAAACCACACGGAACGTGTGTCCGTGTGCGTTTGTACGTGTGTGCGATTTTCAAAGCGCTGACATGTCAGTGTTTTCTCCGGCAGCACGGGTGTTACACGGCCCGCACCCGCACCACACGGGTGTAGTGTGGATGCGGTCCCGTGTGACACGCGCCGGAGAAAACACACATGTCAGTGAAAAAAAAAAAAAACATTAACTCACCTTCTCCAGCCCTCCTGTCTCTGCCGCTGCTGCCTCTTGCTGCCGACCGCCGCTCATTATTCTCATTGAATATTCACTTCACTGCCTGGCAGCAGCAGCAGCGGGGAGACGGGAGGGCTGGAGACCGAGGATCAGCACCACGGACAGCACCGCGGACGTCAGGAAGGACCAGGTGAGTATAATAATTACTGATTCTACGTGTGCTATCGCGGATAGCACACGTAGAACACACGTGTCACGCACGTACCAGAGACACGTACTTACCTGCACACAACACGCAGGGAAAATACGTGTCTCTCGGCACGTGCGTGAAATTCACGTGAGTGTGGCAGAGGCCTTAGGGTGTATGTGGGATGGTGAATACTATGTGGATCGCTGCCTGCCGATGGGCTGTTCCATTTCGTGTGCTCATTTTGAGGCATTTAGTACTTTTGTGGAATGGGTAGTCAAGGAGGTGGCAGGAGTTCATTCAGTGATTCACTATTTGGATGATTTCTTTTGCGTGAGTCCGGCGGGCTCTTCGGTTTGCTCATTGTTGTTATTCACGTTAGAGCGTATCGCGGGGAGCCTCGGCATTCCCTTGGCGAAACAAAAAACGGAAGGGCCGGTGACGGCCCTGTGTTTCTTAGGTATCGAAATTGATACATTGGCGAAGGAATGCCGGTTGCCGGAAGGGAAGCTTTTGGATTTGAAGGCGTCGGTGCGGTTCTTGTCTCGGGCTAAGAAGGTGCGGTTGCGGGAGTTGCAGTCAGTGCTCGGAAAATTGAATTTTGCTTGTCGCATTATGCCGATGGGGCGGATATTTAATAGGAGACTGGCGAGCGCAACCGCTGGGGTAAAAGCGCCGAATCACTTTGTCAGAGTGACTAAGGTGATGAAGGGGGATTTGTTGGTCTGGGAGGATTTTTTGGACCGGTATAACGGTCGGACCTTTTGGATGAGCAGGGCATTGTCCAATAGCCAGTTGGAATTGTTTACTGATGCAGCTGGCGCGACGGGTTTTGGAGCACTTTTTCAGACGCACTGGTGTGTGGGAAAGTGGCCGCAGCTTTGGGTGGAAAAAAGTTTGGTAAAGAATTTGGCGCTGCTTGAACTGTTTCCCATTATTGTGGCGGTGGAATTGTGGGGCCCCGCTTTTTCCGGGAGACGGGTTTGCATGCATTGTGACAACATGGCGGTGGTGCATTGCATCAATGCGCTGTCGGCAAAATCTCCACCGGTTGTGGGGTATTTAAGGCATTTGGTGTTGCGCTGCTTGGAGTTAAACATTTGCGTGGTTGCTCGGCATGTGCCCGGAGTTCAAAACGAGGTGGCTGACGCGCTGTCACGGTTTCAGTTTTGCAGGTTCAGGAGGCTGGTGCCGGGAGCGGACGTGGATGGAGAACCCTGCCCGGAATGGTTGTGGGGCCTGGCATCGGTATAGCATTTGAAGCAATTAGGAGATCGGTGACTGAAGCTACTTGGTGCCGATACCAGGCGGTTTGGGAGGAATGGGCAGAGTTGGAAAGTGGGGACTTTATGGAGCCAGGTTATAGGGGCCGAGTGTTGGGGGTCCTGACGTTAATTAGTGGGGATTTTTCGGCAGGTCGGTCCGTTTCGGTGATTGGTTACAAGTTGGTGGCGTTGGCCTTCTTGTTTCAGATGCAAGGGGTTAGGGATGCGACTAAGGATTTTCTGGTGCGGCAGGCAATGAAGGGTTTTCGTAAAGGGGCTCAGTCGCGTGACATGAGGCGGCCGGTGTCATTGCCATTGTTGGTTCGTTTAGTGGGGTGTTTAAGGGAGTTGTGTTCGTCCCCTTATGAGCGGGTGTTGTTTTCGGTAGCTTTTGTATTGGCGTTTTTTGGGGCCTTTCGCATTGGTGAATTGGTCAGCCCGACTAAGCAAGCGATGGGTGGTTTGCTGATGGAGGATGTAATGCTGGGGGAGGACAGGGTGGAATGTCGGCTTCGTTTTTCCAAGACGGATCAGAGGGGCCGGGGGCACTTAGTAGTGTTGTTTGCATTAACGGGGCACCAGTTATGCCCGGTGGTACAGGTTGCGGAGTTTTTACGGGTGCGCGGGGGTTACCCCGGTGTTTTTCTGAGGCATATGGATGGATCGACTTTATCGCGGTACCAATTCATTGCGGTGCTGAAGACTGCTTTAGCACGGGTTGGGGAGGAGCCAAGTGAGTACGGGTCTCACTCCTTCCGGATTGGGGCGGCGACGGAAGCTGCTAGGTGGGGTTTGAGTGAGGATTGTATCCGGCGGATTGGGAGGTGGGAATCTTCCAGGTTTCGCTTGTACATTAGGCCTCACTTGGTCAGGTGAGGGTTTGTGGGGTGTGGGTTTACTTGTTTGCGGTTTGATTTTGGTATGTGATATGTTTTCTGGTTATGTTGCTGTTTTTATTCTTGGTCTTTGTATTTTGTAGGTCCATGCCTTGTGTGGATCCTCGGGCACTCCTATGTGTATTGGGGAGCGTTGCGGGCGGATGTTCGTCGCAACGGTCGGCAGCTTGGAGTGGCGATGACGGAAGCCCGAGTAAAGTGGCTTGGAATTCGGGGCATGACCTGGGGTAGAGTGCGCCCAGAGGTGGCTTATTATAGCCGTATGGATCGTGACCCGGATGTGTTAATTTTACACGTGGGAGGGAATGATTTGGGAGTGAGGTCGGCGAGGGAATTGAAAAGGGACATAAAGCTGGACCTGTTACATTTGTGGAGGGCGTTCCCGGGCATTGTTATTGTTTGGTCGGACATCATAGCTCGGACGCAGTGGCGTTTTGGTAGGTCGGTGGACCGTATTAATAGGGCTCGGAGCAAGCTGAACCGGGCAATTGGCAGGTTTGTGTCGCGGAATGGTGGGTTGGTGGTGCGGCATAGAGAACTGGAGGAGTCCACTGAGCAGTATCTAAGGAGAGATGGGGTTCATCTGACCGATGTGGGTCTAGATTTATGGATGTTGGGTTTGAGGGATGGTCTGGAGCAAGCACTAGGGGTGTGGGGGGCCCGAGCCAAGTAAGGGTGTCACTTGGCCGGTCTGTGGCGGGGCGATAGGTCCGTCAGAGAGGTTGGGAGTACCGACAGTCGGTTTGTTGGTACGAAGTCGCTCAAGGGGAGTGGCTTCGGATTGGATGGGAACTTGTGGGCGGAGGTCCCGCAGGTTCTGGGTAGGGGTAATTAACGATGGAACGTTGTTACCCCTCACCTTGGGCTGGGTGGTCACGGCCAAGGTGGTCCTCTGGGCCGGTTGGAGGTTACGGCCGGGGGGTTAGGAATGATGGTTGGCCTCTCGGACGGATCTATCGGTGGTTTGGTTATACGGGTATATATGTATAAGGTTAAGTTTAACAATTGGGTGGCATGTTGAGCCACGAGTTTTGGTATACATATATACGGTTAAATAAAGCTGTGGCCATTCCTGCAATAAAGTCGTGGTTCTCGTCTTTATTTAGGTAAATATGGTACGAGGGGTGTTTAGCATGGTAACCTGCTTATCCCTTATAGATGCGTCAAGCATTGAACTATCCCTCCACCTCTGGCAGCCACTCAACAGCCAATGTTTGGCTGTAGTTTTCCGGAACTGGTACTGGTATTAGATGTGGCCGGCTGTATTGAGGAGGAACCAGCCCCCTCTCCCATCAGACCCAGCACTCATACTTTCATACTCAGTGGGGACTTGTATATTGAACACCTCCAGTATCAATCTACAACACATTCCCACCATCCAGCCAACTGAGAGCAAGAGCAGAACATATGTAATAAGTCTGCCCCTGTAAAGTGTAAAATACTTTTCGTATAGAGTCCATTGCATGGATGGAAGGGAACACAGGAGACACGGGTTCTGCAGATTGTTCTTGTATTATGTAATACAAGAACAAAGCACAGAGCATAAGATTGTTTTAACAAGTTGGAGAAATCAAATAAGCAGGTATAAACATCCAGGATAAAGCAAATGTCTCTAAAACACAGTGCAAAGTCTCTTTCTTACATCCTGATTAGCATCGGTGGTGATGCAGAAGGGTACCTGTGTAGAGGTGAGCTTCCAGGAATGTTGGCAGGTAGCACAGGAACCCCTAGCGGAGAAAGAACTGTGGATTCAGGAAGGAAGGTTACAGACAGGCTGCAAACATGATTCAGAAGCACTGGTCAATCAGCTGAGGCAACTTAAGCAGGTAATTGGCAGGAAACAGGAACATAGAAGCTGAGGAATCCATATTGACTGAGGGCAAGGTGTGGGCAGCAGAACAGAAAACAAGATGGCTGACGGAAAAAACAGCTTAAAGCAAAAAATGACAGAAAATGACAAAAATGGCAAAAAGTCCAAAAACCTCACATTACTCCCCTTTAGGGATTGCCTCTGGATGACCCCAGACCAGCCTTGTCCAAGAACCTCTGATGGAATTGGCGGAGTAAGCAGGGAGCATTGATGTAGTTGACTGTTTCCCTAGTTCTCTTCCGATGAGTAACCCTGCCACTTAATCAAGTATTCTAGCTGATTTCTGTGTAACCTGTAGTCCAGGATCTTCTCCACCATAAATTTTTCCTGACTATTAATTAGCACTGGATCAGGAGGGGAAAGGGATTGTTCAGGAAACGTATTTGGTACTGCTGCCTTTAATAGTGAAACACAGGGTGAATTTTGATAGTTATGGGCAGTTGGAGATGACAAGCAACAGTATTTTTGTCCCAATTTAGATGTTGGAATTCTCAATTTGAGTTTTCTGGTTGATAGCCAGACCAAATCTTCTACTTTGAAGGCTGGTGCAGGTTTACGAAACTTATCAGCTGCTCTCTTATACCTTTCCTGAGCCGATCCCAGGTTCTCCTTTAGAAGATCAAGATTCTGTTGTAGAGAAGAGGAGATTCTGTTGGCCACAACTGGTAAAGGTATCTATGGGAAATTGAGGAAGAATGTTAGGGTGATAGCCCAGTTTAGCGAAAGAAAGGAGACTGCTTAGTGGAAGCACTCTGAGAGTTGTTCTATATAAACTCAACCAGTGGGAGTATATCTACCCAGTCATCCTGTAGATGACAGATAAAGCAGCGGAGATATTGCTCCAAGGTTTGGTTGTTCCATTTGTCTGGGTGTGAAAGGCAGAAGAAAAGTTAAATTTAATATCTAAAGCCTTCACAAAATTTACTTCCAATTCTTGTCCCCTGTATCTTCTGGTGCCTTCCTCTTCATGTACTTTTTCACATTCTGTACTTGTGTAAATTCTGGCCGATGACCGATTCATGCAGCTGGTCTTGAATGCCCTATTATTTTGATGGCTGGATCATATAGGACAAGTCCCCCTCCTCAATTTACCAATTGTGCCTCCCCTATTTCCTCATAGACTGTAAGCTTATGACTAGAGATGAGCGAACCGGTCGTGGTTCGGCTCGAGTTCGGTTCGCCGAATGGATGTCCCGTTCGAGTTCGGTTCGTCGAACGTTCGACGAACCGAACTCGAACCGCATAGGAAACAATGGCAGGCATTCACAAACACATAAAAACACCTAGAAGACACCCTCAAAGGTGTCCAAAAGGTGACAAACAACTCACAACACAACACAAACACATGGGAAAGTGACAAGAACAAATTTTCATGCGAAAACAAAAGAGCGTAACGAGGAAAAAGAGGACGAGACACAGATATAGGCATGGCACGCCCTTCTAAAATCATGTAAAACACCGCAAGGTGACTCCAAGCGGAGTCTCCCTTTTTTCAAAAAATTGGGCCCCACACACACCCACCCATTCAGTGGCAGCACTTGTGCCCTAGTTGTACATTTTACAGCTAGATTTGCATCAAGCACATTAAAAAATACGCCATTCTTAACCGTCCCCAGGATGACACCGGGGTAGGTAGCAAAGTCTTTGCTGAACCATGACTTGTTCATCTTGGCTCCTTTTAAAAAACACAGCAAGCAAGGGTTACTCCAAGCGGAGTCTCCCTTTTTTCCAAAAATTGTGCCCCACACACACCCACCTATTCAGTGGCAGCACTTGTGCCCTAGTTGTACACTTCACAGCTAGATTTGCATCAAGAACATTCAAAAATACGCCATTCTTAACCGTCCCCAGGATGACACCGGGGTAGGTAGCAAAGTCTTTCCTGATCCCAGCTCTGTTCATCTTGGATCATTTTTAAAAACAATGTAAGTAAGGGTTACTCCAAGCGGAGTCTCCCTTTTTTCAAAAAATTGGGCCACACAGACACCCCATCAGTGGCAGCAGTTGTGCCCCAGTTGCAAACAGGATGTTTTGATTTGCATCAAGCACATTCAAAAATACGCCATTCTTAACCGTCCCCAGGATGACACCGGGGTAGGTAGCAAAGTCTTTGCTGAACCATGACTTGTTCATCTTGGCTCCTTTTAAAAAACACAGCAAGCAAGGGTTACTCCAAGCAGAGTCTCCCTTTTTTCCAAAAATTGTGCCCCACACACACACCCACCCCTTCAGTGGCAGCACTTGTGCCCTAGTTGTACACTTCACAGCTAGATTTGCATCAAGCACATTCAAAAATACGCCATTCTTAACCGTCCCCAGGATGACACCGGGGTAGGTAGCAAAGTCTTTGCTGAACCATGACTTGTTCATCTTGGCTCCTTTTAAAAAACACAGCAAGCAAGGGTTACTCCAAGCGGAGTCTCCCTTTTTTCAAAAAATTGGGCCACACAGACACCCCATCAGTGGCAGCACTTGTGCCCTAGTTGCAAACAGGATGTTTTGATTTGCATCAAGCACATTCCAAATCCACAAGCATTTACTCTTCCCAGGATGACACAGGGGTAGTAAATTCCTTCTGGATCCATGACTTGTTCATTTTGATGAACGTTAGTCTGTCCACATTGTCACTGGACAGACGCGTGCGCTTATCTGTCAGCACACACCCAGCAGCACTGAAGACACGTTCAGAGACAATGCTGGCAGCTGGACACGACAAAATCTCCAAGGCGTAAGTGGAGAGCTCTGGCCATTTTTCTAGATTTGAAGCCCAAAATGAGCAAGGCTCCATTTGCAAAGTCATGGCATCGATGCTCATTTGGAGATACTCCTGTATCATCCTCTCCAGACGTTGACTATGTGTTAGACTTGTTGTCTCTGTTGGCCTTGCAAAGGAGGGTCTAAAAAAATTATTAAAAGATTCCATAAAATTGCTGTTACCAGCACCAGATACGGTGCTACTGGTACGGGTAGACTGTTGAAGATGACGAGACCGTCCCATGCTTGGCAAGTTACAACTGGGAGATTCACTCCCTGCACCTGCACGGTTGTTTGGTGGAAAAGCCGAGCTAAGATCGAGTAACAGCTTCTGCTGATACTCCTGCATACGTGCGTCCCTTTCTATGGCTGGAATTATGTCACAAAATTTGGACTTGTACCGGGGATCTAATAGTGTGGCAAGCCAGTAGTCATCATCACTTCTAATTTTGGCAATACGAGGGTCATGTTGGAGGTAGTGCAGCAAGAAAGCACTCATGTGTCTTGCGCAGCCATGCGGACCAAGTCCACGCTGTGTTTGTGGCATAGAGGTGCTAACCGTTCTTTCTTCCTCTGACATCTCCTCCCAACCTCTTTCAACTGAAATTTGACCAAGGTCTCCCTCATCCGCTGAGTCTTCCATGTCCATGGACAGTTCGTCCTCCATTTAGTTACATAGTTACATAGTTACATAGTTACTTAGGTTGAAAAAAGACCTAGGTCCATCTAGTTCAACCTTCCTCCACCAGTTGTACATTTAGTCACTAAGTCATTTATAACCAACAATGTTTTGTGTACTGAGGAAATCATCCAGCCCTTTTTTAAAAGCTGTTATAGTATCTGCCATTACTACCTCTTGTGGTAGGGCATTCCACAGTCTGACCGCTCTAACTGTAAAGAACCCTTTCCTATTTAGGTGTCGGAATCGCTTTTCTTCCACTCGCAGTGAGTGCCCCCTGGTCCTTAGTATTGTTTTCGGAAGAAATAAGTCATGTGCCAGTCCTTTATATTGACCACACATATATTTATACATATAAATGAGATCTCCTCTGAGACGTCTTTTTTCTAAGCTAAACATATCTAACTTTTTCAACCTGTCATCATATGGGAGGCCTTCCATTCCTTGTAATAGTCTAGTTGCCCGCCTTTGAACTGACTCTAACTTCTGAATGTCCTTTTTAAAATGTGGAGCCCAAAACTGGATCCCGTATTCCAGATGTGGCCTTACAAGTGATTTATAGATGGGTAACAATACGTTGGGATCACGGGATCTAATCTCTCTTTTTATACACCCTAGAATCTTGTTTGCTTTAGCAGCTGCTGCCTGACATTGAGTGCTGCTGCTCAGCTTATTTGTAATGAGAATACCCAAGTCCTTCTCCTGTTCTGTAGTCCCGAGTTTACTTCCATTTAATGTATACGCAGCTATAGGATTACTCCGTCCTACGTGCATTACTTTACATTTATCAACATTAAATCTCATTTGCCAAGTATCTGCCCATTCTGACATCTTATCCAGATCTTTTTGTAATATTGTACTATCCAGGTCAGTTTTTAATATCCTACATAGTTTGGTGTCATCGGCAAAGACTGACACTGTACTATCAATCCCATCCACAAGGTCATTAATATAGAGAGTAAAAAGAATTGGTCCTAGCACAGATCCCTGCGGCACCCCATTGCTGACTATAGCCCATTTAGAGAATGTAGCATTTATGACTACTCTTTGTTTCCTATCTTTTAGCCAATTCCTTACCCAGTTGCATATTGTGTCCCCTAGTCCTTGCTTCTGGAGCTTTAGTATAAGGCTATTATGTGGTACAGTATCAAATGCCTTTGCAAAGTCCAAATAAATCACATCAGCTGCATTACCAATATCCAGGTTTGCACTTACCCCCTCATAGAACCCCAACAGGTTGGTTAGACACGACTTATCTTTCATGAATCCATGCTGTTTGTCAGTTATCATATTATTTTCTGCAATATATTTTTGCATGTCATCCCTTAAAATGCCCTCAAAAACTTTGCATACTACTGATGTCAGGCTTACTGGACGGTAGTTGCCTGGATCTACCCTCTTACCTTTCTTAAATATCGGTACCACATCAGCAATCCTCCAATCCTGAGGCACCAACCCTGTTACAAGTGAGTCTAAAAAGATGAGATACAGCGGTCTGTCGATTACGGAGCTCAATTCCCTCAATATTCGTGGATGAATGCCATCTGGCCCTGGGGATTTGTCAATGTTTAATTTACTCAGACGTAGGCGTACTTCATCTTGTGTTAAATTAATTATATCGGGTGGTGGACTTTGATTTTTCACTTGTTGAATGATCCCTGGTACAGTCAGTTCCTTGGTGAATACAGATGAGAAATGCCTATTTAATATCTCAGTCTTTTGTTTGTCCTCTATAACTAACTTGTTATTATATTTTAAGGGTCCGATACTATCCTTTGTTTTCCTTTTGGCATTAATGTATTTATAAAAGATTTTGTGATTTATTTTAATGTCATTGGCGATTTTTGTTTCAGTAGCTAGTTTTGCTTGTTTGATTTCTTTTTTGCATTGCCTATTGATATCTTTATACTCCTGCAATGCTATTTCTGTATTCTCAGCCTTTAAGATGTTAAACGCCCTTTGTTTTTGTTTTATTATACTTTGTACAGTCTTATTTATCCATAGTGGTTTCTTTTTATTCCTGGACATTTTATTACCAGAGGGTATAAGTTTTTTACAGGACTCTAGCAGTATATCCTTAAACTTACCCCATTTATGTTCGGTATCCCCAGTTACCATGACTCTGTCCCAATCTACACATTTAAGCTCTTCCCTTAATTTGTTGAAATCAGCTTTCCTAAAATTCCAGGTTTTAGCATTCCCCCTTTGAAATGTTCTATTGAATATTATGTCGAAGCTTACCATATTATGATCGCTGGTGCCCAAGTGCTCCCGGACCTGTAGATTTGAAATTGTATCCGGTCTATTTGACAGGACCAGATCTAGCAAATTATCTCCCCTGGTCGGTTCATCTACCATCTGAGAGAGGAAATGGTCCTGAATGGTAGATAAGAACTTACAGCTTTTAGCAGAACCAGAAGATTCTATGTCCCACTGTATGTCTGGATAGTTGAAATCCCCCATAATAAGAACCCGATTATTATTATTAGCTGCCTTTTCAATTTGTTCCAGCATTTCACCCTCTATTTGTTCAGGTATGTTAGGAGGCTTATAGCAAACTCCAATTAGCATTTTTCCATTATTCCCCTCCCCATGTACATTTACCCATACTGACTCTACATTGTTGCTGTTCCCCTCAATGTCATCATACAACACAGGTTTTAGGTTAGATTTGATAAATATACACACCCCACCACCTTTTTGGCCTTTCCTGTCCTTCCTAAATGTACTATAACCCTGTATGTTTGTCACCCAGTCATGGCTTTCATCCAGCCAGGTTTCCGTAATGCCCACCACATCATAATCCATGGTTGACATAAGAGTCTCCAATTCATTCATTTTGTTTGCAAGACTTCTTGCATTTGCCAGTAGACATTTAATCCTATTAACACCTTTATTACTCCTAGCCTCCCTACGTTCCTTGTATGTCCCATCCCCCCTAATCCTTCATTGACCCCTACCGTCTCCCTGTCTCTATCTGCTCTATCTTTCCCCTTATTTGCTCCACTACCCTCCCTCCCCCCCGATCCTAGTTTAAAAGCTCCTCCATCCGTCTGACCATTTTCTCCCCCAGCACAGCTGCACCTTCCCCATTGAGGTGCAGCCCGTCCCTACCGTAGAGCCTGTAGCCGACTGAGAAGTCGGCCCAGTTCTCCATGAACCCGAACCCTTCCTTCCTGCACCAATTTCTAAGCCACATATTTATCTCCCTAAGCTCCCGCTGTCTTTCTAGTGACGCTCGTGGCACCGGTAGTATTTCTGAAAACACCACCTTGGAGGTCCTGGACTTCAGCTTCTCTCCTAGTTCCCTGTAATCATTTTTAAGGACCTTCCACCTGCCTCTAACTTTGTCATTAGTACCAATGTGCACCATGACCGCTGGGTTTTCCCCAGCCCCACCCAGCAATCTGTCTATCCGATCCACAATATGCCGAACCCGAGCACCCGGCAGACAACACACTGTTCGGCATTCACGGTCTCGGCGACAGATGACCCTGTCTGTCCGCCTAATTATAGAGTCCCCTACCACCAACATCTGTCTGGGCTTTGCTGCACTCCTATTTCCCTCCTTCCTACAGCAGTTGTTTTCCTGGTTGCTAGGAGCAACGTCCTGCTGTAGTGACCCTAGTCCAGGCCCTTCATTCCTAATATCAGCCAAACAGGCATATTTACTAGGTTGTGCCAGGTCAGGACTAGGCTCCCTGACACTTTTCCCCCTACCTCTTCTTCTAACTGTTACCCAGCTACCTACCTCTGGGTCCTGATCTTCCCCACTTCCACCCTCCTCCATATCACTGGCCCCAGCCAGAGAAAGCTCAGTGAGCTCTAAACTCCTCTCCAGGTTTGCAATGCCCCTTAGTGTTGCAAGCTGCTTATTTAGATCAGTTACCTTGGCTTCCAAATACGCAACATGCTTGCATCGAGTGCAGACATATTCACCCTCGAACGGCTGCTCAAGGCATGCATACATCTGACAAGATACACACCTGGTAGCATTGTCCATGGAGCACCTATCAAATGGGGATCAACAGTAAAGTAGAAAAACAAAGAGAAAAAAACGAAAGAAACCCAATGGGAAACGTATAAGGATAAATTCAAACTATGTTCTTGTGTCAAACTATGTAATTGTGTTGAAACTATGCACTTATCTTAAATTCAGCACTTTACTTGAATTCAGCACCTCGCTCGCTCAGCCCCCTCTCTAGTACTGGCTGGTTTATATAGATGTACAATGAGTATCAGAAGCTGCTGGAAGCTTCTAGAAACAGGTGTGACTAATCCTACTAATTAAATCACAAGACTAACCTTTTTTTTTTTTTTTTTTTTTTTTTTTCCCTTTTCACAGAATCACAAACAGACACACAATTCCCTAATGAAATTCAACAATTATAGTTATCACCACTATGTAATTGTGTTGAAACTATGCACTTATCTTAAATTCAGCACTTTACTTGAATTCAGCACCTCGCTCGCTCAGCCCCCTCGCTAGTACTGGCTGGTTTATATAGATGTACAATGAGTATCAGAAGCTGCTGGAAGCTTCTAGAAACAGGTGTGACTAATCCTACTAATTAAATCACAAGACTAACCTTTTTTTTTTTTTTTTTTTTTTCCCTTTTCACAGAATCACAAACAGACACACAATTCCCTAATGAAATTCAACAATTACAGTTATCACCACTATGTAATTGTGTTGAAACTATGCACTTATCTTAAATTAAGCACTTTACTTGAATTCAGCACCTCGCTCGCTCAGCCCCCTCTCTAGTACTGGCTGGTTTATATAGATGTACAATGAGTATCAGAAGCTGCTGGAAGCTTCTAGAAACAGGTGTGACTAATCCTACTAATTAAATCACAAGACTAACCTTTTTTTTTTTTTTTTTTTTTTTTCCCTTTTCACAGAATCACAAACAGACACACAATTCCCTAATGAAATTCAACAATTATAGTTATCACCACTATGTAATTGTGTTGAAACTATGCACTTATCTTAAATTCAGCACTTTACTTGAATTCAGCACCTCGCTCGCTCATGTTCTCCTGCACCTTCCTCAACATTTCGCCTGCTACCATGCGCCCTTGTTGATCCCTGTCCCCCATGGTCCCATGCCTGACGCGTTGGTGATGATGAACGTCTGGACCTTGGAGATGTTGTTATGTCTTGCGCATATGAATCCTCCTGTAGTTCCTCCCCTTCCTGTTGTCCCACCCCCTGACTCCGAATAGTGTTTAGCGTGTGCTCCAGCATGAAAATGACTGGAATTGTCATGCTGATAATGGCATTGTCAGCGCTAAACATATTCGTCGCCATGTCGAAACTGTGCAGAAGGGTGCATAGGTCCTTGATCTGAGACCACTCCATCAGGGTGATCTGCCCCACCTCTGCATCTCGTTGGCCCAGGCTATACGTCATGACGTATTGCACCAGGGCTCGGCGGTGCTGCCACAGTCGCTGTAACATGTAGAGAGTCGAATTCCAGCGTGTCGCCACATCGCATTTCAGGCGATGAACCGGCAGGCCGAAAGACTTCTGGAGCGATGCAAGTCGCTCAGCTGCGGCGCTTGAACGGCGGAAGTGAGCAGACAGTTTTCGTGCGCTGGTCAGAAGGCCATCTAGGCCGGGATAGTGTGTTAAAAATTGCTGGACAACAAGGTTCAACACGTTAGCCATACAAGGTACGTGTGTCACCTTGCCCAGGCGAAGGGCCGCACCCAGGTTTGCAGCATTGTCGCACACGGCCTTACCAGGCTGCAGGTTGAGTGGAGACAACCATTTATTAAACTCGGACAGCAGAGCGGACCACAACTCCTCAGCTGTGTGACTCTTATTCCCAAGACATGTCAAGCTAAAGACCGCCTGATGCCGTTGCGCTCTGCTGCCAGCATAGTAATGAGGGGTGCGTGATTCCTTCTGCGCAGTGAGAACGCTGGTGGCCTGACCAGGCAGGCTTGGGGCGGAGGTGGAGGACCCAGATGAGGTGGAGGAGGCAGAAGCAGTGGCGGAACTTGGACAGACAGAGTATTGACACACAAGTCGTGGGGATGGCAAGACTTGTGCAGCAGACCCTTCACCATCTATCACCATAGTTACCCAGTGCCCAGTCAGCGACATGTAACGTCCCTGTCCATGCTTACTGGTCCAAGTATCGGTGGTGAAATGCACCCGTTCACACACACAGAGTTTCTCAAGGAAGCGGTGATGTTGTGTGCGACATGCTGGTGTAGCGCGGGCACACCTTTCTTAGAGAAGTAGTGGCGACTAGGCATCTGGTACTGGGGCACAGCGACAGACATAAGGTCTCTAAAATCCTGTGTGTCCACTAGGTGGAAAGGCAGCATTTCGGTAGCCAAGAGCTTACAGAGGGATAGAGTCAACCTCTTAGCTTTGTCATGGGTCGCAGGAAATGGCCTTTTATTTGACCACATCTGAGGGACAGAGATCTGGCTGCTGTGTGTAGACGGTGTTGAGTAGGGTGTCCCTGTAAAATGCAGGTTTGTGAGGAAAGTGCAGGCGGAGACATGATGTTGCCTTCATCCAACGTTGGTGCTATCGATGTCTGAGAGAGCTGTACACACTCACTTGTTTCCCCTTCCAAACCAACTGACGACCTACCAAGCAAACTGCCTGTTGCGGTTACAGTGGTGGAAGTTGTGCGTGGAAAACCAAGTGTGACAGCTGTCCCCACAGTTTTAGAAGATGAAGAGCGCGCGGATGCACTGGAAGGGGCAGGCCGTGGATGGTTCGCTCCGCTAGGCCGCATTGCAGCACGGTGAACTTCCCACTGGGACCTATGATATTCATGTGACGATTCATGGAAGAAGTTGTCAAACTGCTGAGGTTTTGACCTCTACTAACAGAATCACGACAAATTTTACACATCACATAATTTGGGCGATCTTTTTCTATGTCAAAAAAGGACCAGGCTAGGCAAGGCTTAGAGGGCATGCGACCTGTTGAGCCACCCCGACTAGTGCTCAGAGGCAGAGTGGTGGCTGATGATGCAGTTGTAGACGTGCTACCAGTGCTCCGACTCTGTCCAGGAAGTCGCAAGGTAACTTCGTTGTCGGTTGCATCCTCCTCCACCGCCTCTGTTGACCTCCTCGAGTGCCTGACTGTGGGTTGACAGTAGGTGGGATCTAGAACTTCCTCATCAATTGTTGTGTTTGCACTCCCCTCACCCTCAGACCGAGCCTCTTCTTGCCCTGACCGAATATTTAAGTTGTCATCCCAATCTGGTATCTGCGTCTCATCGTCATCAGTATGTTCCTCATTGTCTATAACCACAGGTGTTACAGTTTGTGACAAAGGGTCAACATTATGCTCAGAAACTTGGTCCTCACGGCCTGAATCAGATTTACAAAGGTTCTGGGCATCACTGCAGACCATTTCCTGGTCTGTACTCACTGTAGCTTGGGAGCAGACCTCTGATTCCCAGGCTATAGTGTGACTGAACAGCTCTGCAGACTCTGCCATCTCAGTTCCACCATACTGTGCAGGGCGGATGGAGACTTCAGAGCTGGGAGAAAACAAGTGTGATTGGGATGACAACTCAGAGGACTGGTGTTTTTTGGATGCGGTAGTTGAGGTGGCTTAGAGGGCACTTGTTGGACCACTTGAGATCCATTCAAGTATTTTCCTTTTTTGGCCATCATCTACCTTTGTTCCTGTTGTTCGTGTCCGTAAAAAAGGGAGCACATCGGATTGTCCATGGTAAGTAGTAGACATCTTACTTTTGCTGGAAGATGGTCTATCTTCAGCAGATGTCAATGGAGCGTTGTCATCTTCCCACGGACAAACCCTTTTTTTCCTTTTCCAACACGCCTCTTCCCCTTTCCACCAGCATCTGTCATTTTGCCACTCATGTTGATTGCGACAAGATTGTGCACTTAAAATGTGGTAGTAAAAATTGAGAGGTGGTGTAGATTGCAGCGGTGGTCTAGCTTTATTAACAGCAGAATAATAAAGAATAATTATCCCTGACATTGCAACTACGGCCCTTAAACTGGCAGCATAAATTGCTAGTATAATGGCTTAGTAACAATGAGTTGGAGTGTGCAATGCAGGCAGACGTGCTGCAAATATCTTTGCACTAGTGGGACTATACAGAAGTCCAATAGCCATGTTTAGGATGCCACTAAGTTCACTCAGTGTTTGCTAGTATAATGGCTGAGTTATAATGAGTTTGAGTGTGCAATGCAGGCAGACGTGCTGCAAATATCTTTGCACTAGTGGGACTATACAGAAGTCCAATAGCCACGTTTAGGATGCCACTAAGTTCACTCAGTGTTTGCTAGTATAATGGCTTAGTAACAATGAGTTTGAGTGTGCAATGCAGGTAGACGTGCTGCAAATATCTTTGCACTTGTCGGACTATACAGAAGTCCAATAGCCACGTTTAGGATGCCACTAAGTTCACTCAGTGTTTGCTAGTATAATGGCTTAGTAACAATGAGTTGGAGTGTGCAATGCAGGCACACGTGCTGCAAATATCTTTGCACTAGTAGGACTATACAGAAGTCCAATAGCCACGTTTAGGATGCCACTAAGTTCACTCAGTGTTTGCTAGTATAATGGCTTAGTAACAATGAGTTGGAGTGTACAATGCAGGCAGACGTGCTGCAAATATCTTTGCACTAGTGGGATTATACAGAAGTCCAATAGCCACGTTTAGGATGCCACTAAGTTCACTCAGTGTTTGCTAGTATAATGGCTTAGTAACAATGAGTTTGAGTGTACAATGCAGGTAGACGTGCTGCAAATATCTTTCCACTAGTGGGACAATACAGAAGTCCAACAGCCACGTTTAGGATGCCACTAAGTTCACTCAGTGTTTGCTAGTATAATGGCTTAGTAACAATGAGTTTGAGTGTGCAATGCAGGCAGACATGCTGAAAATATCTTTGCACTAGTGGGACTATACAGAAGTCCATTAGCCACGTTTAGGATGCCACTAAGTTCACTCAGTGTTTGCTAGTATAATGGCTTAGTATCAATGAGTTTGAGTGTGCAATGCAGGCAGACGTGCTGAAAATATCTTTGCACTAGTGGGACAATACAGAAGTCCAACAGCCACGTTTAGGATGCCACTAAGTTCACTCAGTGTTTGCTAGTATAATGGCTTAGTAACAATGAGATTGAGTGTGCAATGCAGGCAGACGTGCTGCAAATATCTTTGCACTAGTGAGACTATACAGAAGTCCAATAGCCACGTTTAGGATGCCACTAAGTTCACTCAGTGTTTGCTAGTATAATGGCTTAGTAACAATGAGTTTGAGTGTGCAATGCAGGCAGACGTGCTGCAAATATCTTTGCACTAGTGGGACTATACAGGTCCAATAGCCACGTTTAGGATGCCACTAAGTTCACTCAGTGTTTGCTAGTATAATGGCTTAGTAACAATGAGTTTGAGTGTGCAATGCAGGTAGACGTACTGCAAATATCTTTGCACTAGTGGGACAATACAGAAGTCCAACAGCCACGTTTAGGATGCCACTAAGTTCACTCAGTGTTTGCTAGTATAATGGCTTAGTAACAATGAGTTTTAGTATTTAATGCAGGCAGATGTGCTGCAAATATCTTTGCACTAGTGGGACTATACAGAAGTCCAATAGCCAAGTTTAGGATGACACTAATTTACTCAGTGTTTGCTAGTATAATGGCTTAGTAACAATGAGTTTGAGTGTGCAATGCAGGCAGACGTGCTGCAAATATCTTTGCACTAGTGGGACTATACAGAAGTCCAATAGCCACGTTTAGGATGCCACTAAGTTCACTCAGTGTTTGCAAGTATAATGGCTTAGTAGCAATGAGTTTGAGTGTGCAATGCAGGCAGACGTGCTGCAATTATCTTTGCACTAGTGGGACTATACAGACGTCCAATAGCCACGATTAGGATGCCACTAAGTTCACTCAGTGTTTGCTAGTATAATGTCTTAGTAACAATGAGTTTGAGTGTGCAATGCAGGCAGACGTGCTGCAAATATCTTTGCACTAGTGGGACTATACAGAAGTCCAATAGCCACGTTTAGGATGCCACTAAGTTCACTCAGTGTTTCCTAGTATAATTACTTAGTAACAATGAGTTTGAGTGTGCAATGCAGGTAGACGTGCTGCAAATATCTTTGCACTAGTGGGACAATACAGAAGTCCAACAGCCACGTTTAGGATGCCACTAAGTTCACTCAGTGTTTGCTAGTATAATGGCTTAGTAGCAATGAGTTTGAGTGTGCAATGCAGGCAGACGTGCTGCAAATATCTTTGCACTAGTGGGACAATACAGAAGTCCAACAGCCACGTTTAGGATGCCACTAAGTTCACTCAATGTTTGCTAGTAAAATGGCTTAGTAACAATGAGTTGGAGTGTGCAATGCAGGCAGACGTGCTGCAAATATCTTTGCACTAGTGGGACTATACAGAAGTCCAATAGCCACGTTTAGGATGCCACTAAGTTTGCTCAGTGTTTGCTAGTATAATGGCTTTGTAACAATGAGTTGGAGTGTGCAATGCAGTCAGACGTGCTGCAAATATCTTTGCACTAGTGGGACTATACAGAAGTCCAATAGCCACGTTTAGGATGCCACTAAGTTCACTCAGTGTTTGCTAGTATAATGGCTTAGTAACAATGAGTTTGAGTGTGCAATGCAGGCAGACGTGCTGCAAATATCTTTGCACTAGTGGGACAATACAGAAGTCCAACAGCCACTTTTAGGATGCCACTAAGTTCACTCAGTGTTTGCTAGTATAATGGCTTAGTAACAATAAGTTTGAGTGTGCAATGCAGGCAGACATGCTGCAAATATCTTTGCACTAGTGGGACTATACAGAAGTCCAATAGCCACGTTTAGGATGCCACTAAGTTCACTCAGTGTTTGCTAGCAAAATGGCTTAGTAACAATGAGTTTGAGTGTGCAATGCAGGCAGACGTGGTGCAAATATCTTTGCACTACTGGGACTATACAGAAGTCCAACAGCCACGTTTAGGATGCCACTAAGTTCACTCAGTGTTTGCTAGTATAATGGCTTAGTAACAGTGAGTTTGAGTGTGCAATGCAGGCAGATGTGCTGCAAATATCTTTGCACTAGTGGGACTATAAAGAAGTCCAATAGCCACGTTTAGGATGCCACTAAGTTCACTCAGTGTTTGCTAGTATAATGGCTTAGTAACAATGAGTTGGAGTGTACAATGCAGGCAGACGTGCTGCAAATATCTTTGCACTAGTGGGATTATACAGAAGTCCAATAGCCACGTTTAGGATGCCACTAAGTTCACTCAGTGTTTGCTAGTATAATGGCTTAGTAACAATGAGTTTGAGTGTACAATGCAGGTAGACGTGCTGCAAATATCTTTCCACTAGTGGGACAATACAGAAGTCCAACAGCCACGTTTAGGATGCCACTAAGTTCACTCAGTGTTTGCTAGTATAATGGCTTAGTAACAATGAGTTTGAGTGTGCAATGCAGGCAGACATGCTGAAAATATCTTTGCACTAGTGGGACTATACAGAAGTCCATTAGCCACGTTTAGGATGCCACTAAGTTCACTCAGTGTTTGCTAGTATAATGGCTTAGTAACAATGAGTTTGAGTGTGCAATGCAGGTAGACGTACTGCAAATATCTTTGCACTAGTGGGACAATACAGAAGTCCAACAGCCACGTTTAGGATGCCACTAAGTTCACTCAGTGTTTGCTAGTATAATGGCTTAGTAACAATGAGTTTGAGTGTGCAATGCAGGCAGACGTGCTGCAAATATCTTTGCACTAGTGGGACAATATAGATGTCCAACAGCCACGTTTAGGATGCCACTAAGTTCACTCAGTGTTTGCTAGTATAATGGCTTAGTAACAATGAGTTTGAGTGTGCAATGCAGGCAGATGTGCTGCAAATATCTTTGCACTAGTGGGACGATACAGAAGTCCAATAGCCACGTTTAGGATGGCACTAAGTTTACTCAGTGTTTGCTAGTATAATGGCTTAGTAACAATGAGTTTGAGTGTGCAATGCAGGCAGACGTGCTGCAAATATCTTTGCACTAGTGGGACAATACAGAAGTCCAACAGCCATGTTTAGGATGCCACTAAGTTCACTCAGTGTTTGCTAGTATAATGGCTTAGTAGCAATGAGTTTGAGTGTGCAATGCAGGCAGACGTGCTGCAAATATCTTTGCACTAGTGGGACTATACAGAAGTCCAATAGCCACGATTAGGATGCCACTAAGTTCACTCAGTGTTTGCTAGCAAAATGGCTTAGTAACAATGAGTTTGAGTGTGCAATGCAGGCAGACGTGCTGCAAATATCTTTGCACTAGTGGGACTATACAGATGTCCAATAGCCACGTTTAGGATGCCACTAAGTTCACTCAGTGTTTGCTAGTATAATGGCTTAGTAACAATGAGTTTGAGTGTGCAATGCAGGTAGACGTGCTGCAAATATCTTTGCACTAGTGGGACAATACAGAAGTCCATCAGCCACTTTTAGGATGCCACTAAGTTCACTCAGTGTTTGCTAGTATAATGGCTTAGTAGCAATGAGTTTGAGTGTGCAATGCAGGCAGACGTGCTGCAAATATCTTTGCACTAGTGGGACAATACAGAAGTCCAACAGCCACGTTTAGGATGCCACTAAGTTCACTCAATGTTTGCTAGTAAAATGGCTTAGTAACAATGAGTTGGAGTGTGCAATGCAGGCAGACGTGCTGCAAATATCTTTGCACTAGTGGGACTATACAGAAGTCCAATAGCCACGTTTAGGATGCCACTAAGTTTGCTCAGTGTTTGCTAGTATAATGGCTTAGGAACAATAAGTTTGAGTGTGCAATGCAGGCAGACGTGCTGCAAATATCTTTGCACTAGTGGGACTATACAGAAGTCCAATAGCCACGTTTAGGATGCCACTAAGTTCACTCAGTGTTTGCTAGCAAAATGGCTTAGTAACAATGAGTTTGAGTGTGCAATGCAGGCAGACGTGCTGCAAATATCTTTGCACTAGTGGGACAATACAGAAGTCCAACAGCCACGTTTAGGATGCCACTAAGTTCACTCAGTGTTTGCTAGTATAATGGCTTAGTAACAATGAGTTTGAGTGTGCAATGCAGGCAGATGTGCTGCAAATATCTTTGCACTAGTGGGACTATAAAGAAGTCCAATAGCCACGTTTAGGATGCCACTAAGTTCACTCAGTGTTTGCTAGTATAATGGCTTAGTAACAATGAGTTTGAGTGTGCAATGCAGGTAGACGTGCTGCAAATATCTTTGCACTAGTGGGACAATACAGAAGTCCAACAGCCACGTTTAGGATGCCATTAAGTTCACTCAGTGTTTGCTAGTATAATGGCTTAGTAACAATGAGTTTGAGTGTGCAATTCAGGCAGACGTGCTGCAAATATCTTTGCACTAGTGGGACAATACAGAAGTCCAACAGCCACGTTTAGGATGCCACTTAGTTCACTCAGTGTTTGCTAGTATAATGGCTTAGTAACAATGAGTTTGAGTGTGCAATGCAGGTAGACGTGCTGCAAATATCTGCACTAGTGGGACAATACAGAAGTCCAACAGCCACGTTTAGGATGCCACTAAGTTCACTCAGTGTTTGCTAGTATAATGGCTTAGTAACAATGAGTTTGTGTGTGCAATGCAGGCAGACGTGCTGCAAATATCTTTGCACTAGTGGGACTATACAGAAGTCCAATAGCCACGTTTAGGATGCCACTAAGTTCACTCAGTGTTTGCTAGTATAATGGCTTAGTAACAATGAGTTTGAGTGTGCAATGCAGGTAGACGTGCTGCAAATATCTTTGCACTAGTGGGACAATACAGAAGTCCAACAGCCACGTTTAGGATTCCCCTAAGTTCACTCAGTGTTTGCTAGTATAATGGCTTAGTAACAATGAGTTTGATTGTGCAATGCAGGCAGATGTGCTGCAAATATCTTTGCACTAATGGGACTATACAGAAGTCCAATAGCCACGTTTAGGATGCCACTAAGTTCACTCAGTGTTTACTAGTATAATGGCTTAGTAACAATGAGTTGGAGTGTGCAATGCAGGCAGACGTGGTGCAAATATCTTTGCACTAGTGGGACAATACAGAAGTCCAACAGCCACGTTTAGGATGCCACTAAGTTCACTCAGTGTTTACTAGTATAATGGCTTAGTAACAATGAGTTGGAGTGTGCAATGTAGGGAGACGTGCTGCAAATATCTTTGCACTAGTGGGATGATACAGAAGTCCAATAGCCACGTTTAGGATGCCACTAAGTTCACTCAGTGTTTGCTAGTATAATGGCTTAGTAACAATGAGTTGGAGTGTGCAAAGCGCAGGAGGGTACAGTGGCAGGATTGTGGGTCTGGGTAGAGGAATGGAAGCCTGCCTTTCTATCCCTCCTAATGGGGAAATGCAGCGAGGAAATCCCTGAGCTTAGCTACACAGACGCTGTCATCTTGTGTAGCTGTTAAACTCTGTTTTCAGGACCTGTCACCTATGGCTCTGACCCTGCCGGTACGAGCCCTTAAAAGGACTGATAGAAAGTGCTATCCCTAAGCTGTCCAGCGCTGTGTATGGAGCGTATACAGTAGTATCGGCGATAGGAGCTGCGCCAGTGATGTCTGACACCAAGGACGCAGAAGAGACAATGGCGTGCTGGAGGAAAATGTCCGGATTTATAATGCAGGGACATGTGACATGGACATCCTATCACACATGCCGTTGCTTCTCTGGCTAAAAGTCCACTTAGCTGTGTCTGTGTCTGTGATTGGTTGACATGCTGGCCCGCCCCACTACACGCGCGCTTAGGGAAGGAAGACTAGGATAAAAAAAAAAATGGCGATCGCCATTATCCATACAGCAGTGATCTGAATGCGCTGTTCCCGCACACTATACACTGAAATTTCATAATAGTGTGAGTCACAGAGTGACTTACACTATTACAGCGGAAAGCCAGCTAGGAATTAGCTTGTCTTTTTGCTGCTAGAACCGTTCTCGAACGTATCTAGAACTATCGAGCTTTAGCAAAAAGCTCGAGTTCTAGTTCGATCTAGAACATCCCCCAAAATCACTCGAGCCGCGAACTGGAGAACCTCGAACCACGAACCGCGCTCAACTCTACTGATGAGCAGGGCCCTCATTCCTCTTGGTGTCTGTTGAATTTTGTTATTCTATAATGTCTCATACTGTCTGTACATGTCCCCTCTGAATTGTAATCCGCTGTGGAATATGGTGGTGCTATGTAAATAATAATAATAATAATTTTTATTATTAAAGCCATATAGTAATTCTGCCAGAAAAAACTTTGACATGAATTGTACCCCTCGATCAGAAAAAAACTCATCTGGTACTCCGTGCAGGCAAAGCACTTTTTGATTGATTAGGTCTGAAGTATGTTTCGCAGTGGGTAAGCCGACACAGGGGATAAAATGAGCTGCGTTTGTTAAACGGTCTACCACCATCAAAATACTGTTCTTCCTTGAGAGGTTGGCAGTTCCACAATAAAGTCCATTGAAATGGATCCCCATGGATGGGATGGGATGGGTAGGGGCTGTAATGGACCTGTAGGCAAAGAACATGGTGTCTTGACGATCGCACAGATTTCACTTGAAGTAACATAACTTAGAAGGTCTCTTTTGTAAGTAGGTCACCAAAAGAAATGAGAAATGAACTCTTGAGTAATTAGAACTCCTTTGTGTCCAGCTATCTTCGAGTCATGAACAAGCTGCAATACTCTCAATCTGACCATCTCTGGTATGTACAGATGTTGCCCCTGAAACCACGCTCCATTTTTATAGACAAGACTTACTTCACTAGGTGGTCATGCCAGCAAGGAATCCGAGTTATATGCCTCCTTGATAGAGAGCGAATATGTCTGGCTCACTGTGTATAAATTAGGTGCCCAGAAAAAATAGGAGTCAATCAAAATAGTAATAGTTCTGGCACACTAAGGGTACTTTCACACTTGCGTTGTTTCTCTTTTGGCGCCATCCGCCCTTTTGGAAAACAGCGGAATCCGTTAACGGATTCCGCTGTTTCCCATAGACTTGAATGGATGACGGATGGTGCCAAAAGTACCTGCGTTGCTTCCGCTGGGCGAAGCTGCGTTGCTTCCGCCGAGCGGAAACAACGCTGATTGTAACGTTAATTGCTGGCGTCAAAATGACGCCGAGCAGCGGATTCCGTTGGATCCGCTAAAATTTATAATGGATCCCTATGTTAGCAGATTCCATTGTAAATTGCTTTACAACGGAATCCGCTGCAGGATTCCGCTATTTTTAACTGCGCATGCCCAGAATGCAACCAATCTGGTTGTCCATGCCCCTTATCTCCAAAGGTATATAAATGCTGTAATTTAAAGCAGCAAACAATGCCTTTTGACCTGCTGACAAGCCTTGAATCCCTGAAGAGAAGATAGAAGCTGAAGCAAGAAGCAAGAAGCTGGAGTCCTGGAGGAAATTCCTTGGAGAATCCTGGAGGACTTTCATAGGTGAGTATAAATCATCGCCCCATTGTGCCCATATTTTGGTTTTTTTCTTTGGTTTATTTTTCATGTTTCTATTTTTAAATCTTAAATAAAGAGCTTATGCTCCTTTTTATGATTTATAATTTCAAAAAAATCTAAACCAAAAAAATATGTAATAAAAATGTACTTCAATTTGGTTTTCTTGTTTTATTTTGCGCCTTTTTAGCTAATTTTTATAATTGGGGTTAAAATGGTTGGTTCAATTTGTGTTTTGTAGGGTGGGTGCTGTTTGGTCATGGGAGGTGGGGGCTATTGTTTGGTCATGGGAGGTGGGGGCAATTGTTTGGTAATGGGAGGTTGGTTAGGGTGGGGGCTGTTTGGTCATGGGAGGTGGGGGCTATTGTTTGGTAATGGGAGGTTGGTTAGGGTGGGGGCTGTTTGGTCATGGGAGGTGGGGGCTATTGTTTGGTCATGGGAGGTGGGGGCTATTGTTTGGTAATGGGAGGTTGGTTAGGGTGGGGGCTGTTTGGTCATGGGAGGTGGGGGCTATTGTTTTGTCATGGGAGGTTGGTTAGGGTGGGGGCTGTTTGGTCATGGGAGGTGGGGCTATTGTTTGGTCATGGGATGTGGGGGCTATTGTTTGGTCATGGGAGGTTGGTTAGGGTGGGGGCTGTTTGGTCATGGGAGGTGGGTTAGGGTGGGGGCTGTTTGGTCATGGGAGGTGGGGGCTATTGTATTGTCATGGGATGTGGGTTAGGGTGGGGGCTATTGTTTGGTCATGGGAGGTGGGGGCTGTTTGGTCATGGGAGGTGGGTTAGGGTGGGGGCTGTTTGGTCATGGGAGGTGGGGGCTATTGTATTGTCATGGGAGGTGGGTTAGGGTGGGGGCTATTGTTTGGTCATGGTAGGTGGGGGCTGTTTGGTCATGGGAGGTGGGTTAGGGTGGGGGCTGTTTGGTCATGTCATGTGAGGTGGGGTAGGGTGTGGTAATAATTTTAATTAGTGTGGTTTTCGGGGTTTTTGGATTTTTTTATTTGAAAAAACTCTTACAAAATTTATTTTTTTCTCCAATAGACTAAACACAACAACCAAGCCAGCACCAACCAGCGGCAGCAAGCCAGCACCAACCAGCGGCAGCAAGCCAGCACCAACCAGCGGCAGCAAGCCAGCACCAACCAGCAGCAGCAAGCCAGCACCAACCAGCGGCAGCAAGCCAGCACCAACCAGCGGCAGCAAGCCAGGCAGACGCCCAACTTCGTTACCCATGTAAGTATATGTTCATCCCAACTGAACAGGTGAGTGTTCCAAAGCTGTTTAATTTTTTAATGTTGTGTATTTTTTTTCTCAAATAGATCTAACAACCAGCGGCAGCAAGCAAGCCAGCACCAACCAGCGGCAGCAAGCCAGCACCAACCAGCAGCAGCAAGCCAGCACCAACCAGCGGCAGCAAGCCAGCACCAACCAGCGGCAGCAAGCCAGGCAGACGCCCAACTTCGTTACCCATGTAAGTATATGTTCATCCCAACTGAACAGGTGAGTGTTCCAAAGCTGTTTAATTTTTTAATGTTGTGTATTTTTTTTCTCAAATAGATCTAACAACCAGCGGCAGCAAGCCAGCACCAACCAGCGGCAGCAAGCCAGCACCAACCAGCGGCAGCAAGCCAGCACCAACCAGCGGCAGCAAGCCAGACAGCAAGAATGTCTTCTGAGGACAGCCCTCCAGAGAGGCGTCAGCGAATGGAGGTGAAATGTTCAAGTAAATTTTTTTTTTTTAGGAATATGTTGAATTAATCAACTAGTACTAACAGTTTTTTAATTTGGATATAGGAGGAAGATGCAGCCGAAGCGGGGGCGCCAGAAGCAGGACGGGGTGGAGAAAATAGTGGTGAAGGCTCGCAGGATGTAAGTGTATCCACTACAATGACATCATAACTAGTGATGAGCGAGTACTAAAAAGCTCGGGTGCTCGAGGCTCGGGCCGAGCATCCCAAGATACTCGTGTACTCGGCCCGAGCACCGAGCCCAATGTTATCCTATGAGAGACCCGAGTATTTTTGTGAAATGACCCCCGGCAGCATGTAGAAACCCTAAAAATGTCACAAAAGTCTCAGAAGAGTGCTCAAATGACATGGCAACAGCATGGGATAGACCCCTTGAAGCATTTACCACTCAAAAGTCACAGCTGTGAACAATTTTGTCCGAGTTTTACGCCATTTTTACGGACTCACCAGAAAACCTTCCAAAATGACACCAAAATGAATTTTCATAGCGGAAATGTTAAGGGCACATACCCAATAGTGAGATAGAGCTGGTGTATGTTACTTTTTGAGATTAATACATGAAAGATTTTACGTGAAAACATTGTGTGGCACTCCGATGTCCAAAACGCACGTTTTGTGCTTTTTACTAGCGATGTCGGTCATTTTTTTTTTCATTCTATCTCCCGTCGGTCGGTCTCGCTCTGTCGGTCTCTCTCTGTCTTGTCTGTCCCCCTCTCACAGTCTGTCGGTCATTCTCCCCCCTCTCTCTTACTTACCGTTCCCCGATCACTGCCGCGGCGCTGCACGTCTGTTCACTAAACTCCGGCGGCTTTTCCTCTTTTGAAAAAGCCGGCCGCTCATTAATCAATCTCGTATTCCCTACTTTCCTGCTTTTCGGCGCCTATGATTGGTTGCAGTGAGACACGCCCCCACGCTGAGTGACAGGTGTCTCACTGCACCCAAACACAGCAGCCGGTGTGCGTGTCTATACTGTGCAGTGAAATAAATAATTAAATAATTAAAAAAAACGGCGTGCGGTCCCCCCAATTTTAATACCAGCCAGATAAAGCCATACGGCTGAAGGCTGGTATTCTCAGGATGGGGAGCTCCACGTTATGGGGAGCCCCCCAGCCTAACAATATCAGTCAGCAGCCGCCTAGAATTGCCGCATACATTAGATGCGACAGTTCAGGGACTGTACCCGGCTCTTCCCGATTTGCCCTCGTGCGTTGGTAAATCGGGGTAATAAGGAGTTAATGGCAGCCCATAGCTGCCACTAAATCCTAGATTAATCATGTCAGGCGTCTCCCCGAGATTCCTTCCATGATTAATCTGTAAATTACAGTTAAAAAACACACACACACGAAAAATCCTTTATTAGAAATAAAAAACACTAACAAAGTCCCTCATCACCAATTTATTAACCCCGACAAACCCTCCATGTCCGGCGTAATCCACGGACCTCCAGCGTCGCGTCCAGCTGTGCTGCATGAAGGTGACAGGAGCTGCAGAATACACCGCCGCTCCTGTCACCTCCACACAGCAACTGAGGTGAGTATAGCAATCAGCTGAGCTGTCACTGAGGCTACCTGGATGCAGCGGTGGCCGCGGGTAACCTCAGTGACAGCTCAGCTGATCGCGCTACTCACCGCCGCTCCGATCAGCTCCATGCAGCAAATGAGTTGAGTATAGCGATCAGCTGCTGTCACTGAGGTTACCCGTGGCCACCGCTGGATCCAGCGGTGGCCGTGAGTTACCTGACTGACAGCAGCTGATCGCGCTACTCACCTCAGTTGCTGTGTGAAGCTGACAGAAGCGGCGGTGTATTCTGCAGCTCCTGTCACCTGAATGTAGCAGAGCTGGACGCGACGCTGGAGGACTGTGGATTACGCCGGACATGGAGGGTTTGTCGGGGTTAATAAATTGGTGATGAGGGACTTTGTTATTGTTTTTTATTTCTAATAAAGGATTTTTCAGGTGTGTGTGTTTTTTAACTGTAATTTACAGATTAATCATGGAAGGTTTCTCGGGGAGACGCCTGACATGATTAATCTAGGATTTAGTGGCAGCTATGGGCTGCCATTAACTCCTTATTACCCCGATTTGCCAACGCACTAGGGTAAATCGGGAAGAGCCGGGTAGAGTCCCAGAACTGTCGCATCTAATGTATGCGGCAATTCTGGGCGGCTGCTGCTGACTGATATTGTTAGGCTGGGGGGCTCCCCATAACGTGGGGCTCCCCATCCTGAGAATACCAGCCTTCAGCCGTATGGCTTTATCTGGCTGGTATTAAAATAGGGGGGGACCGCACGCCGTTTTTTTTAATTATTTATTTATTTATTTTACTGCACAGTATAGACACGCCCACCGGCTGCTGTGATTGGGTGCAGTGAGACACCTGTCACTCAGCGTGGGGGCGTGTCTCACTGCAACCAATCATAGGCGCCTGTGGGCGTGGAAAGCAGGGAGTATGAGATGGCTGTGTACAGAGCACAGCGCGCCCGCCGGTATAAAGGCTCGGTCACGCTGTGCAGGCCGACCAATCACTGCAATTCCACAACTAACAGGGCTGTGGCATTGCAGTGGTCTGCCAGCCAATCCCTGCATGAGGGCTGGCTCTCAAAAGAGCGCCAACATGCAGGGATGAAGACCACGAGTACAGCACGAGTATCGCGAGATTACTCGGTCCCCGCCGAGTAGCCTGAGTACAGTGATACTCGTGCGAGTACCGAGTAGTAACAAGCATACTCGCTCATCACTAATCATAACCATTACACCAGACATGCAGGACCAATTTACACAAAAAACATAAAAGTTGCTATCATTACCATATCATGCCTTACATATTTAAAAGTAAAACCAGACATATCAGTAATTTATTTTTTCTTTTTTTCAGGTTGCACTACCTGTCCGTCCTAGAGTTCCTCCCAGGGGCTCCCGGGGTCGTCGAGGGCGCGGCGGTGGTCGACGGCATGTGAGTATTTTTTGTAGAACATATTTGGTTAAATAAAATTTTTCCAATGCATTACAACTAATACAGGTTTTTCATATACTTTTTTTTTTTCCTTGCCACAGGTTTCACAACGGCAGCAGGACGAGGAATCTGATGGGAGGGGACCGGGTATAGACGTGGAGCTCCTCATCAACCTCGTCCATACCCGCCAGCCGTTGTGGGACATGCAAGACCACCGCCATGCGGATTCTGTCATCACCCGACAGCTCTGGGAACAGGTTGCCTCCGAAGTCATAGATGGATGGGAGAATCTCAATGAAAGGACAAAATCAAAAGCAGGTAAGTAGTCTACTTCAAAAATCATTGTTAAATTCCGTATTCAAAGGCTAACCTTGTGCTTCTATTTTATTTTCAGTGCAACGTCTGATAATACGGTGGCGGTCACTACGTGATCGCTTCAGGAGGGACTACAACGTGGAGATGCAGGCTCCAAGTGGATCGGCAGGACGCAAGGGCTCCCAATACCGATATGCCAGAGCCCTTGCGTTCCTTAGAAGCACTATGCTGCCAAGACGGTAAGGAAACTGTTTTTGTTTTTTGTAATGTTTTCAATTGTCCATAATTTTTTCTCCAACAGCATGTCATTGAAAATTTCCTGACCAAATTTTAATTGTTTCTTTTTCCTTTTTGTTTTCATTCACACAGAACATTCACGAACACTTTGGAGCCTGCATCCGGCCAACACCCTCCTGGAGCGATCCCACAAGTGACCGTTACCGGTGACCCCTCCAACATGTCTGGTGATCCCTCTTCTGCTCTCTCCCTCCCTTCCACCTCTACCTCTGATCCCTCCGTCCCGTCCACCTCTACCTCTGATCCATCACAATCTACCCTCCCATCTTTCCCATCTTACCCACCCTGCCCCTCAGCATACTGGCAGACCTCATTACATGAAGCTGGTCAGCGAGTAGGTGTTCCCTTATCCCACCCCTCTGACGCTCCCGACACTAGAACCGTGTTAGGTTCTGGGCGACAGCGACAGAGGGGACAGGATCGGGGCAGCGCCGAATTCTTACATCTGAATGCATCCATCCACAGTTTTATTAAGGTATTATCTGACCAAATTCTTGCTGGCTTCAACCTGATAAACCATAGTTTACAGGAGTTGACCAGCAAGATGGATCAGGTGCTTTCAGCTGTAAGACAGACTCCTAGCCAGCATTATTTTCATTCAGTAATTGGTCAGCTGGAAAACCTACCGTCTGAACAGCAAATACATGTAATGAGGGCTTTCCAGAATGCTATTATGCTACTGAATCCACTACCCCCTAACACCACTGCCCCTCCTCAGCCCCCTGCCCCGATGCAGCCCCCTGCCCCGATGCAGCCCCCTGCCCATTACCAGCCCCCTCCACATTATTACCACTCTTCACTACCCACCCAGCACACAATCACTTCCCAGCATAATTACCCTGTCCAAACATCCCTTCATTCCCTGTCTCCACATGTCATGCCTGTCCCAAGTCCATGTCCTTCATCACTGTCTTCTACAACTACACTCCATTCCCCATACCATCATTCTCATTCTTCACCACTCTTAATCCAAACCCAACCATCTTTTTCAATTCCCACCTATACACCTTCCGTACATCACCCATCTCCCAGCCCTCAGCCATCTCCCAGCCCTCAGCCATCTCCCAGCCCTCAGCCATCTCCTGTTGCTACACCATTTTTTCCACCAACTTTTATTTCTTTTTCAACACCCTCACCTTCTTCAACTGTCCAACCTTCTCCCTCCCCATCCTCTCTGAATACACCGCATGTTGAAGGGGTCAGTCCTGCGAGCAACACCAGCGATATCTCCACCCCACATAGATACTTAAATTTATAACTAAAAAATGTTTCTACTTTAAGAAATAAAAAAACAATGGAATTTGTATTGTTCAATTAAAATTTGTTTTTATTTAACTTATATTGTCTGTTGTTTTTTAATAAAATAGCAAATTTTGATAAAATTACGAAACACAACAGGTGGTTTGCATTACATAACTGAAGCAAAAAAAAAAAAGTGTTAGAAAATACAATATTGCAATAATACAATGTCTCTGTAAAGTATACACATTAAACAAGGACAAAGAAAATAAAATCAAATCATTCTGTCCTGCCACTCCAGTCGCCCTGCTTCAGTAACAAAATAGGCAGCAAATTGGTCGCGGATTGCTGTTACTTCCCTAGCGCTGCGGAAGGTAATGTTGCTGTAGTCTTGCAGATTACAATCTGACAGTTCCTCTTCTACTGGGGTAACTCCATTGCTTAACAGATAGTTATGCAAGACAACGCATGCTTTAATGATGTCATCCACGGTGTCAACTTTTACATTGATGGGAGTGGTTAGAACTCTCCACTTTGCCGTAAGGATGCCAAACGCGCACTCAACCATACGCTGTGCGCGACTCAAACGATAATTAAATATTTTTTGTTCGTATGTCAACCCACGACTTGAATAAGGTTTGAGTAGGTGTGTGTCCAGTTGGAATGCCTCGTCAGCAAGGATGACAAAAGGCAGTGGTGGACCAGACGTTTGGGGAAGTGGGCTTGGTGGTGGGAAGCTGAATCTGTCTCCATAAAGATTACGGCCCATGATAGAGGTTTTAAAAACCTGTGAGTCATTACTTCTTCCATAGGCTCCTATGTCCACTGCCAGGAATTTATAACTTGCATTGGCAATAGCCATCAGGACTACGGAAAAATATTTTTTATAATTAAAGTGTTCGGATCTGGTGTTTGCTGGCTTCACTATCCGAACATGCTTGCCATCCACCGCTCCGCAGCAATTGGGGAAGTCACATATTTCATAAAAATGTGCTGCTGTGGACATCCAGAGTTCTTGCGTAGGTTGAGGAATGTATTCTGCATTTAAGGAAATCCATAATGCACTGCAAGTTCTGCTTACGATGCCGCTAATAGTAGAAATTCCTACCCGGAACTGATAATGCAGTGAAGAGTAAGGCGGGCTTTTCACGTTGCGACAGCGCAGGCCGATGCTGCGATATCGCACGCGATAGTGCCCCCCCCCCCGTCGCAGGTACGATATCGTGTGATAGCTGGCGTAGCGAAAACTATCGCTACGCCAGCTTCACACGCACTCACCTGCCCTGCGACCGTCGCTCTGGCCGGCGACCCGCCTCCTTCCTAAGGGGGCGGGTCGTGCGGCGTCACAGCGACGTCACACGGCAGGCGGCCAATAGGAGCGGAGGGGCGGAGATGAGCAGGATGTAAACATCCCGCCCACCTCCTTCCTTCCGCATATCCTACGGAAGCCGCAGTGACGCCGGTAGGAGATGTTCCTCGCTCCTGCGGCTTCACACAGAGCGATGTGTGCTGCCGCAGGAACGAGGAACCACATCGGACCGTCGCGTCAGCGTAATTATGAATTACGCCGACGCTGCAACGATGATACGATTACGACGATTTTGCGTTCGTTAATCGTATCATCAAGGCTTTACACACTACGATATTGCATGCGATGCCGGATGTGCGTCACTTTCAATTTGACCCCACCGACATCGCACCTGCGATGTCGTAGTGTGCAAAGCCGCCCTAAGACTCCCCAGTAGCCAAAAATCTGAAAAATTAAAAAAAAAAATTAGTTAACGGTCACAAAAAAACAACCATTACATCACATGATGTAAAGCCCAAAAAATGTATTGTGCTACCCATCACATGACGGGTAGCACAATACATTTTATGGGCTTAACATCACATGACAGGTAGTACAATACATTTTTTGGCCTTACCTGAGAGTGATCATGAGACGCTCTGCAGGAGTTATTGCCAGCCGGCAAAAGGTGTCGTGGCGACGAATGAGAGGCTCCACCCGCTCCACCAAGATGTCAAACATTGCCGCTGACATTCGAACGTATCGAAAAACTGGTCTGGATGGCTCCTTAGCTCTAAATAAAGGGTTGTAAAAACGCCACGGGAAAGATGGACATCGTTGATGGGGTGGACCCAGAAGCGGCGAAGACGACGCCTCCTACGTTGCCGATTCTTTTCAGCAATGTAAAATGCCAAAGCATTTGCTTGATAAGAATAATCAATATACGCTTGGACGATTCTCCCAGTAATAACATCCATCTCTCTTCTCTCTGACAGCCTCTACAGATGGCTGGCCGGAACACATCTATATACATATGTCTCAAAAATGCACTCCCATTGGGCTGTCCCAAAAAAAAAAAAAATAATTTAAATGTATAACGGATCCGACGGATTCCGTTTAACGGACGCATAACGGACTCAACGGAAGCAACCGATCTGTTATTTCACTGGATTCCGCTAACGGATTCCTGTGAAATAACGGATCCGTTGCTTCACTTGACACCGCAAAAAAAAACGGATGCGTTAAAAAAACGCAGCAACGGAACAAGCGGATTTCACACAACGCAAGTGTGAAACTAGCCTAAGAGGAATGAGGACAAGAAAAGGTATTCTTGAATGCAGAATCAAATTTATTAGTGCAAAAAACAAGACTAATTCATCCAACGTTTCAACCGTGTCGGTCGTTATCAAGGATAGAATTATCTATATCATAATGGTAGAATACACGTTCAATTGAAAATGGTCATCACCATTAGGTATAAGAAATCGGGAAGTTACGATCCTATGTCTGTTGCACTGGTCTATGGTAACAAGCATAACAGAGCTGGAGGCAATCTATGGTTGTAGTTGTTTCTGGAAAACTGTAGTAATTGATAGTAGAAAAAGGGAAACAATAAGATTCCCTCACTGAATGGTTCTCAGTTACCTCCAAGATATGTAAATACTTTATGTGGCAATTAGGGTATGTGCGCACGTTGCGTACTAGCCCAGCACCGTAAAAGGTGCGCTTCAGAGCGCAGCTGAAAAGCTCCGTTCTGAGGCGCATGGTGCCGGCGAGAACGTGCGCTCTGCCTGCAGCTCCTGCCATAGACAGAGCAGGGGCTGCCGGCAAAGCGCACGGAAGAAGTGACATATCACTTCTTTTTACGCAGCGCTTCGGCAGTAGCCGAAGCGCTGCGTTGTAATATGCCACGTGCGCACGGCCCCTGCACAATCTCCATAGACTGTGCAGGGGACGCAGGACGCATGCAGTTACGCTGCGCTACAAAGCGCAGCGTAACTGCATGAATTTACGCAACGTGCGCACATAGCCTTAGAGGGAAGCCATATGGAGCTGTTACCATAAACAGGGGGACATGTGTCCCTGTAGGACTGGATTAGGAACCCTGGAGAATTTCGTAGGGAAAACTAAGTAACCTGTCAGGCAGTATAGGTGAAAAGGTTCTTGTGGTGGTGGCAGAGGGTATAGGCCCCACTTTATCACCCCGGGTACTCCCAGCGGCAGCGGCGGTACTTCCCAAATTACCGTACACCACAGGTTGCGTCATGAACAGAGGTACCAACAGATGTAAAGAGACTCTGTCCCATCACAGGGGACCTGTGTATGCAGTAACCGTGTTCTAAGCCACACGAGACTGCAATATGTATACTGAACTCTATTAAATTACAGTCAGATAAGGAAATAATATTATAGTAAATAAACAGAACTCTGTTAACTCACAGAGTCTATATGGTGCATAACCCTTCTGTTCCTTCACAGAAGGTAATATATATGTAGCATACACGTTATGTATAGGAGCGGACAAGCAGAACACTAGCCGTATCCTGCTAGCAGGGCTCAGGGAATATGCAGTGGTGATTGTACAGGGTACTGCTCCTATATCGGCCTGCTATATGGTACAACCGGTTAGCCACCGGTCCCAAAGCTGCCCAAGCCCGATATCACTGGAGCCTAGTTTCACCAGCTACTGACCCTAACTCGGTCAACGGATATGACCGCAACGCCTCACCCTAACCTGCCTCCTGACCCTCAATCAGTCCGGTGGGACTATATTTGTGTTACTGGATTAATTCTACCCTCTGTTTTGTGGATTATCTTATGCACAGTTTTGATTTGCTTGGAATAAATGCTCTTTGGATTGTACCGCCATCTCTCGCTCTGTTGATTGTGTGATATGGGAGAAGGACCCCGTGACAACTGGTGGCAGCGGTGGGATCAACAGAGAACAGCTTAATGGAGATCCACCAACAGAGTGAGTACAGAAACAGGACTGCTTCCAGTCTAAGGCCACCTTCACACCTCCTTGAAAATCACGCACGTGTTTCACGGACGTGTCAAAGGTGCGTTTTCCCCTCTGTGTGCCGTGGTTATGACACTACGTGTGTTCTCTGTGTGTTATACGTAATAACACACAGAGAATGGAAAGCCCCGCCTTACCTGTTTCTTCCGGAGCTTTCTGTGGTGTTGAATGACAGTGTCCGGCATAGGCCACACCTCGCTGAAGCTGCTTCCGGCCCCCAGTGAAGAAGATGCATTGTTCAAATTCACTTGGGGACGGATGCAAGTGACAGCCGCGGTAGAAACTGCAGGTATGGTGGAGGTGAGTATGTGTTTTTTTTATTTTAAAAATGACACGTGTATTTCTCCGGCGCATGTCACGTGGGCCCGCATCCACACCACATCCGTGTGGTATGTGTGCGGGCCGCGTGACACCCGTGCTGCCGGAGAAACACGAACATCCATCCGTGTGGAGCACACAGGCTCATGTGTGCTCCACACGGAGGCACGGGCCAATGGCTGCACACGTGCGTGCACATAAATCCATTGATTTTAATGGGTTTACGTGTGCTCGTGTCTCCGGTACATGCGGGTACGGACCTAGTACATACCGGAGACACGTGCGTGTGAAGGGGGCCTAAAGGAGAGAGCCAAAGATCTGGGCCTGAGCTACCAGGGACTGAGTAAAGACGCCTTAATTGATCTACTTGTGGGTGAGAGCCAATCCACCTCCTCCCAGATGTCTGACGGACAAACACTGGGGACAGGGATCCCTGCCCCAAAAAGCCAGTGGGTGGTGTGGTTCGAAGAAGAGATGGCAGCTCTTGCCCCTGGTGTATCTCAGGAATATAAGGAACAGGCTGCTCGCCGAGCACAGAGGAGACAAGAAGCAATGGAGTCCGACAGAGGGAGTAATGTGAGTTGGAGTGTAAACCCAGCGATCCAGGAGCCTCTGCGGGTCAGCCGGGCGGACTTCAAGCCATTTGATGAGGCTTCCGGAGATATGGAAGGGTTCTTCAAGGACTTTGAGCAGCAGTGTGTCATGATGGAGGTTCCCCACTCTGGCTGGGTGCGTTTGTTAGTGGGACTCCTGAATGGAAGCCTGGCAGAGGCTTATCGCACCATTGACTCACAGCAGAACCGGGATTACAACATTGTAAAGCGGACTATCTTGCATTACCATGCCATCACCCCAGACTCACATAGGGCACAGTTCCAAGACCTCCCATGCACCACGGAGGGATCGTTTAGGATGTATACTCATAAGATGACCCAGGCATGTTGGAGATGGCTGGAAGCGGAAGACGCCTTCACTGTGGAAGACATTATACAGGTCTTTCTTATAGAACAATTTCTGTACAAGTGTCCCTCAGAAATATGGAAATGGGTCAGAGAGCGCACGCCGTGCACCTTGGATGAAGCTGCAGCCCTGGCTGATGAGGCCCTTACTATCCGACCGCAATGGAGGGGGCTTCTGGACAATAAGTCACAGCCTGCTCCTGCTCCCCAGCCCTCTCCAGTTATATCTGCCCCTCCAACCAGCCACAGGCCGATGACAACCATGGCTCACAATCCTGGGCCCCAACAGTTCCGACCACGCCCTGGGGGAATCACAGAGAGGACATGTTATGGGTGCGGACAACCTAGGCACCTGCAATCCAGTTGTCCCACAAGGACTCGGAGGGAGCCCCACACACCTCGATCTCATCTAGTGCATTTTGTGCATTCCATCCCGCCTGAAGAAAAGTTACCACCACCTCCACCGGAGTGTACCGATGACCCCTGCACCATAGATGCCCCTGCTGGAGTGTATGGCCTCCGGCCTTTGTCACCAGGTTCTCCTACTGCCTTCTCCAGAATGCACACTGGAAGGAGTACGACGCAGAGGAGATGTTATCGATGTGGACAGGCTGGGCATTTACAAAACACTTGCCCTATTGGTCGATTGAGGAATGACCTTGCACCAAATCAACCTGTTCATTCTCTACAGCCAAACACAATGGGGGAAGAGTTCTCACCCCTTCAAGTTGACTTGCCTAATGATTCAGACACTCATGGTCAGCCACTAAGGGTTCATGGGGTGCGCGACACAGCCCCGAGTTCCTCTTACCATCAAAGCAAGCACTTACAGGAGGTTGCGCTGGATGGACAGAGAGTCATTGGATTTTGTGATTCTGGGGAATTTCTAACAATAGCTGATCACCATGTAGTTCAGCCAGAGGCAATACATCATGGACCAGGGATTGTTATTGAATTGGGTGGAGGACAAAAAAGGAATATTCCAAAGGTGACTGTGAATCTGGACTTTGGCTTTGGAGTCAAGCAGTGTGTGGTTGGGGTGATGAGTGGCCTGCCTGCAGATATTCTCCTAGGAAATGATGTGGGAGATCTATAATGTCGATTTTTGGGTGCAGGAAACACAGTTTGACTGAAGGAGGACACAAAGCGAAGCTTGTCCTTCCACCTTCCAACCCTACCGCTATACAAGGGACTATATACAACTTTTCCATCCAATACAAGTGTGGAAGCCAACACCGGAATACTGATGGACTGTCCCAGCAAGAAAAACCATAGACTATTCACAAGTGAGCAATATGGACTTAAGTGAGATGGCCAGAGGTCTGTGTAAACCTCATGGCATACTCACTTATTCAGAAGGAGGAAGAGGTTGTGATGGTGGGATATGGAGGGAGGTGTATCTTGCTGTACAGATTCCCATTTCAAGCTTGGTTCACTGTCTTATTTGTACTGCTTCTGTGTACATTTTTATTGTTTGTAAGTAATCACCCCCTATAGTGCAAGGTTATAGCCTCTTGAGGCACTTCCGTCCCTGGGTATGGGGGGAGGTGGGCCTAGAGTCCACCTACTGTGGACTCTCTGCTTACCTGGGAGATTTGTCAGTCTGTTGGAGAACTTCAAGAATGAAGCAGGAAGATTGATCCTCTGGTAGAAGCTGAGACTTCTCAGAGAGAGACCTGGACATTTATCGCTTACCGGACTATATTTGTGTTACTGGATTCAATTTACCCTCTGTTTTGTGGATTATCTTATGCACCGTTTTGATTTGCTTGTAATAAATGCTCTTTGGATTGTACCGCCATCTCTCGCTCTGTTGATTGTGTGATATGGGAGAAGGACCCCGTGACATCGTCTTTAATAAACCCAGCTAACCCTTTCCAGAATATGGGCACCACAACCCTGTCGGGCCAATCTAATTCAGATGCCATGGTTCTGAACTGAATAGCATACAAATTTGTACTCGAGGAACCCTGGGTGAGCTCCAAGAGTTGTATAGCATAATAATGTGTAACCTGGGGACCCATAAAAACGGTCTTTAATGCCTCGAGAAAAGAGTCTGCTGTAGCCACTGCCTCATCATCCCTCTCCCATAACGGAGTAGCCCATTCAAGAGCTCTTCCCTCTAAGAGGGATAGTATAAACCCTACTTTGGCCTTTTCGGAAGGGTAATCTTTTTCCAGCAGAACCAAATGGAGGCGACATTGGTTCACAAAGCCACGACAAATTCTGCTCTCTCCTATAAATTTATTTGGGAGAGACAACTTGGGTCGAGCTTGTGCAAACCCAACTGTGGAAGGAACCAATGCTGCTGCTCGTGCAGCTACAGCTGCAATATCGACATTGGAAACCCCTTGTTCCACACTTTTAAGTCTAGTTTCTAACTGCTGGATGTACTGGTGCAATTGTTGAATTTCAGACATTCCAGCCAGACCAGTGGCGCACTCATACTGTTACGGGGGGACCTCCTGATATAGGATTAGATGAAGATATACTACTACCAGTCGTCAGGGTCCACCGTGCAGTGATGGCAGAACTGCAGCTGGTGGCACAAGGCCCTACTGAAACCCAACAGTAACCGGTAACTAAGGTACTCTATGTTACAGGTCACACAGAGGTACCAACAGATGTAAAGAGACTCTGTCCCATCACAGAGGACCTGTGTATGCAGTAACCGTGTTCTAAGCCACACGATACTGCAGTATGTATACTGAACTCTATTAAATTACAGAGTCAGATAAGGAAATAATATTATAGTACATAAACAGAAATCTGTTAACTCACAGAGTCTATATGACACATTACACTTCTGTTCCTTCACAGAAGGTAATATATATGTAGCATACACATTATGTATAGGAGCGTGTTACGGACGGCTGTCTGATAATAACCGAAATGAGTATCAGACAGTCAGGGTCCACCGTGCAAAGACTTTGCTGCAGACTATGGCAGAGTGCAATACCTCTGTTAACTCACAGAAGGATATAATAAGTAAGTAAAGCAATTCCTCCCTTACTTGGAGGGTGTGTGGAATGATCTCTGTTAATAATCACAGAGACAAAGGCAATGTGTGCGAAATGGCACCTACCTAGGTCCGCTCTTCTAGTGGTGCAAAAGAGACGAACAGCAGCGTAAGCCGCACAAAGCTCCTACCTGCGTTCGCTCCACTAGTGTGCGAGGACACGAACCACTAGATATGGCACCTGCCTAGGTCCGCTCTTCTAGTGGTGCAAAAGAGACGAACAGCAGCGTAAGCCGCACAAAGCTCCTACCTCTGTTCGCTCCCCTAGTGTGCGAGGATACGAACAACTGCCAGACGCAGTATAAGGAACGTTACCCTAGCGGCAACGTCCACCTACGAGTAGAATCACAAGGCCCAGCCAGACCATGTGCCTCAGGCACCTGCCTATGTCCGCTACCCTAAGAGGTAAGGATACGGACAGCAGCCGAAGCTGTAAGGTATAAGAACGCTACCCTGCCGGTAGCGCTCACCTAGCATAGACAGAGGAATGCCTAGAGGAACGCGCACAGAGCGTCTACTCATATGCATGAACCAAGAGGACTGAGCACCATGCGGCGTGTGTCAGGGTCTTATATAGACTCTGTGCCTCATCCAAGATGGAGGACACCAGAGCCAATCCGCTGCCAGAACGACAGGAGTAACGTCATGCTGGCCTATCACCGAGCAAGACGTCACAAGCACATGACCAGCGACCAATCGGCATAGAAGGTGTCAGAGACATGTGACCTCGTGTCAGCGATGATGTCACCCGCACATGTGCAATGGCTCCAAGATTGGACTTAGTCTCCGGCGCTCGCACATGTGCAGTAGCAAGAAATCTGGACTTAGTCTCCAGCGCTCGCACATGTGCAGTAGCAAGAAATCTGGACTTAGTCTCCAGCGCTCGCACATGTGCAGTAGCAAGAAATCTGGACATAGTCTCCAGTGCTCGCAGCAACCGTAACAGTACCTCCCCCTCAAGGGCCCCCCTCCCGGCGACGCAGGTAATCGGCAACTAAGTCGGGAGCATGGACAGCCTCCTCAGGCTCCCAAGAGCGATGTTCCGGGCCATAGCCCTCCCAATCTATCAAGAAGAACCTGCGTCCTCTAACCATCTTAGAACCAACTATGGCTCGTACCTCATAGCTAGAGCGAGAGGAATCAGAGGCAGGAGAGTGCACTTCACGAGCGTGAGGTAAAATAGCCGGCTTTAGCAGTGAGACATGGAATTTGTCATGAATCCTAAGATGGACAGGTAACTTCAATTGATAGACTACAGGATTTACCTGTCGAAGAACCTCTTAAGGACCCAGGAAGCGAGGAGCAAATTTGACAGAGCTCACTCTAAGTCTCACGTGTTTTGCAGAGAGCCACACAAAGTCCCCTGGAGAAAAGACAGGAGCCGGGCGACGAAACCGATCGGACACCGTCTTCATACGGTCCTTAGCTGCTTGGATCGACTCTTGAGTCCGATCCCAAACCTCTCTGGCATTAGTTGCCCAGTCGGCCACAAGAGGAGGAGGTGCAGCAGCGGGAAACGGTACCGGTACCCTAGGATGTTGCCCATTATTGAGTACGAACGGTGTCTGCCCAGTGGCCTCAGCCAGGGAATTGTTAAGGGCAAATTCTGCCCAGGGTAGGAGGGAGGACCAGTTATCGTGGTTCTCAGCAACAAAGTGTCGAAGGTATATAATCATAGATTGATTGGTACGTTCAACCAAACCATTAGTCTCCGGATGGTATGCCGAAGAGAGATTCAACTCAATTTGCAGAAGGCTACAAAGATCTCGCCAGAAACGGGAAGTAAATTGCGGGCCTCTATCACAAATGATACGATCTGGCATCCCGTGAAGCCTAAAGACATGCTTGAGGAATAGTTTGGCTAGTACCCTGGAAGATGGGATTCTCGATAACGGTACGAGATGAACCATCCGGGAGAAATGGTCCGTAATGACCCACACAAATCTATGTCCCTGTGAACATGGAAGATCACCCACAAAGTCCATGCCTACCACCTCCCATGGTCTATCTGGCACTGGTAGAGGATGCAAGAGCCCAGCCGGTCTCTGCCGTAATGGACGGTTGCGAGCACACGAGTAGCAGGAACCGACATATCTCTTGACGTGGCTGGCTAAGTGTGGCCACCAATACCACCTCTCCAGTAACTCTCGTGTCCGCCTAATACCAAAATGCCCACCCACCTTTGAGGTGTGGGCCCATGACAGTATATCATTCTGTCGATCAGGCGGAACAAAGGTCTTGCCCGGTGGGATTTGGTCTAACGTCACAGGGGAGAGCGTATGAAAAACCCTGGAGGGAAGGATAAGACGAGGTTCGTCAATCTCTTCCTGGGTAGAAAGCATAGAGCGAGACAGGGCGTCTGCCTTGTTATTCTTACTCCCAGACAGATAGTTGATGGAGAAGTGAAAGCGGGAGAAAAACAAGGACCAGCGGGCTTGGCGAGGATTCAGACGCTGAGCGGTTTGTAAGTACGTCAGATTCTTATGGTCTGTATAGACCTGGAAAGGATGTTTCGCTCCTTCCAGCAAGTGACGCCACTCCTCCAAGGCTAATCTCAAGGCGAGCAGTTCCCTATCCCCAATGGTATAGTTTCTCTCTGCCGGTGAAAAGGTTTTAGCAAAGAAGAAACACGGCCTTTTTCTACCTGCACCGTTCTTTTGATACAAGACCGCACCAGCACCCACTGAAGAGGCATCAACCTCTAAGAGGAAGGGCTTATTCTCATCGGGTCTTTGAAGAACGGGAGCAGTTGAAAAGTGTCTTTTTACTGCCTCAAAAGCCTGAGATGTCTCAGTAGACCAGGCTTTGGGATTAGCACCTTTCTTAGTCAAGGCCACCAAAGGGGCCACCAAAGTAGAAAAATGGGGTATGAACTGCCTGTAATAATTTATGAATCCTAAGAAGCGTTGCACCGCCTTCAAGGAATGAGGTTCGGACCATTGCAGGACAGCAGAGAGCTTCGCAGGATCCATAGCCAGACCCTCTTGTGAGATAATGTAACCCAAAAAAGGCAATGAGGACTGCTCGAATACACATTTCTCGAGTTTAGCAAACAATGAGTGCTCCCTTAAACGGGAAAGGACACGAACGACATCCTGACGATGAGTCTCCAAATCAGGAGAAAAAAATCAGGATGTCGTCCAGATACACCACTACTGAGGATAACAGTAAATCCCTGAACACATCGTTTACGAAGTCCTGAAATACTGCGGGTGCATTACATAACCCAAAAGGCATGACGAGGTATTCATAGTGACCGTCTCGGGTGTTAAAAGCGGTCTTCCATTCGTCACCCTTTCGAATTCGTACCAAGTTATACGCACCCCGCAGATCCAACTTCGTAAAAACTTGAGCTCCTCTCAGTCTGTCAAAGAGCTCCGAAATTAAAGGTAATGGGTATTTGTTCTTTATTGTGATTGCGTTGAGACCCCTGTAATCTATGCAGGGACGCAAATCACCCTCTTTCTTCCGAACAAAGAAAAACCCAGCTCCCACGGGAGAGACAGACTTACGAATGAACCCCTTCTCTAAACTCTCTCTTATATAGGTCGACATGGCCTCCGACTCAGGTATCGACAGGGGGTAAACCCTGCCTTTAGGTGGAACCGAACCTGGGATAAGGTCTATGGCACAGTCATACGGCCTATGGGGTGGAAGAACCTCAGCACCCTGTTTGGAGAACACGTCAGCGAAATCCAAATAGGGTGTAGGTATGGGAGAGAGATCAGTTGATGCAACCGCAACGACCTTAGGTGGTAAGGGAAGACATCGGGACTGACATTTCGAACCCCAACTAATAATGCTGTCAGACTCCCAGTCAATGTGAGGAGCATGAGTCCGAAGCCATGGAAGACCCAGAAGGACGTCGTCTATACCCTCAGGCAAAACAAGAAAAGAAATCTCCTCTATGTGACCCTGAGACAGGGAAAGGCGCAAGGGAACTGTCCTCAATGTAATGGAGTCAGACAACATAGTTCCATTAACAACACGGACAGGAATAGGCGCCTCTAACATGATAGAGGGAATATTGTGTCCCTTTACAAATCCTGAGGACACAAAAATCCCGTCAGCTCCGGAATCCACAAAAGCCATAATAGGCCATGTATTCTCAGATAACGAGAGCTGACCTGGGATACAACACTTAGAGGGTGCAGAAGACGTCTCTAGTAACCCCCCTCTAATGGTTACTAGGCCAGGGAGTTTCCCTGACGACTAGGACACTTGTTGGCATAGTGCCCAGCCTGACGACATACGTAACATATAGGAGGACCAGACTTGCGTAGTCTGGAGAACGTATGACCTAACTCCATAGGAGTGGGAGATGTTTCAGATGCTGAGGAAGATGGTAGTGGACCCTCAACAACTGGAATAGCCCGATGCTTAGGGCGTGAGGAAGAGACCTCGAGTCTACGTTCCTTATGGCGTACATCGATCCTCGTTGCTACTGTGATCAAGTCCTCCAGAGAACCTGGACCTCACGAGTAGCAAGGGCATCCTTGACATAGCCTGCCAACCCTCTCCAGAAGATAGGAATCAACACCTTCTCTGGCCAATCTAGTTCTGCCACCAGAGTTCTAAAAGCAATGGCATAAGAACTAGTGGATAACGAACCCTGAGATAGATCTAACAGTCTCAGTGCCGCATCATGGGTAACCTGCGGACCCATGAATACCGCCTTAAGAGCATCAAGAAAGTCTTGATGTCTCAGAGTAACCACATCAGAGCGCTCCCATAGGGGAGTCGCCCATTCTAAGGCTTTGTCCTGAAGTAAGGAGATGATAAAGCCTACTCTGGACCTCTCCGTAGAGAAGCGAGAAGAGTTGACCTCTAGGTGTATCTGACACTGACTAATGAAACCACGACATGATCTGGCATCGCCAGAATATCTGTTTGGCAGAGCAAGTCGAGGATCATGTGCAGATGTCACCATGGTCTGAGGTTTATCCTCTATACTCTTGAGCCGTGACTCAAGTACTTGTATGTAACGGTGTAACTGCTGATATTCTGCCATAACTGCCAGACCCTTGGCTCAGTCCTAATGTTACGGACGGCTGTCTGATAATAACCGAAATGAGTATCAGACAGTCAGGGTCCACCGTGCAAAGACTTTGCTGCAGACTATGGCAGAGTGCAATACCTCTGTTAACTCACAGAAGGATATAATAAGTAAGTAAAGCAATTCCTCCCTTACTTGGAGGGTGTGTGGAATGATCTCTGTTAATAATCACAGAGACAAAGGCAATGTGTGCGAAATGGCACCTACCTAGGTCCGCTCTTCTAGTGGTGCAAAAGAGACGAACAGCAGCGTAAGCCGCACAAAGCTCCTACCTGCGTTCGCTCCACTAGTGTGCGAGGACACGAACCACTAGATATGGCACCTGCCTAGGTCCGCTCTTCTAGTGGTGCAAAAGAGACGAACAGCAGCGTAAGCCGCACAAAGCTCCTACCTCTGTTCGCTCCCCTAGTGTGCGAGGATACGAACAACTGCCAGACGCAGTATAAGGAACGTTACCCTAGCGGCAACGTCCACCTACGAGTAGAATCACAAGGCCCAGCCAGACCATGTGCCTCAGGCACCTGCCTATGTCCGCTCCCCTAAGAGGTAAGGATACGGACAGCAGCCGAAGCTGTAAGGTATAAGAACGCTACCCTGCCGGTAGCGCTCACCTAGCATAGACAGAGGAATGCCTAGAGGAACGCGCACAGAGCGTCTACTCATATGCATGAACCAAGAGGACTGAGCACCATGCGGCGTGTGTCAGGGTCTTATATAGACTCTGTGCCTCATCCAAGATGGAGGACACCAGAGCCAATCCGCTGCCAGAACGACAGGAGTAACGTCATGCTGGCCTATCACCGAGCAAGACGTCACAAGCACATGACCAGCGACCAATCGGCATAGAAGGTGTCAGAGACATGTGACCTCGTGTCAGCGATGATGTCACCCGCACATGTGCAATGGCTCCAAGATTGGACTTAGTCTCCGGCGCTCGCACATGTGCAGTAGCAAGAAATCTGGACTTAGTCTCCAGCGCTCGCACATGTGCAGTAGCAAGAAATCTGGACTTAGTCTCCAGCGCTCGCACATGTGCAGTAGCAAGAAATCTGGACATAGTCTCCAGTGCTCGCAGCAACCGTAACAGTACCTCCCCCTCAAGGGCCCCCCTCCCGGCGACGCAGGTAATCGGCAACTAAGTCGGGAGCATGGACAGCCTCCTCAGGCTCCCAAGAGCGATGTTCCGGGCCATAGCCCTCCCAATCTATCAAGAAGAACCTGCGTCCTCTAACCATCTTAGAACCAACTATGGCTCGTACCTCATAGCTAGAGCGAGAGGAATCAGAGGCAGGAGAGTGCACTTCACGAGCGTGAGGTAAAATAGCCGGCTTTAGCAGTGAGACATGGAATTTGTCATGAATCCTAAGATGGACAGGTAACTTCAATTGATAGACTACAGGATTTACCTGTCGAAGAACCTCATAAGGACCCAGGAAGCGAGGAGCAAATTTGACAGAGCTCACTCTAAGTCTCACGTGTTTTGCAGAGAGCCACACAAAGTCCCCTGGAGAAAAGACAGGAGCCGGGCGACGAAACCGATCGGACACCGTCTTCATACGGTCCTTAGCTGCTTGGATCGACTCTTGAGTCCGATCCCAAACCTCTCTGGCATTAGTTGCCCAGTCGGCCACAAGAGGAGGAGGTGCAGCAGCGGGAAACGGTACCGGTACCCTAGGATGTTGCCCATTATTGAGTACGAACGGTGTCTGCCCAGTGGCCTCAGCCAGGGAATTGTTAAGGGCAAATTCTGCCCAGGGTAGGAGGGAGGACCAGTTATCGTGGTTCTCAGCAACAAAGTGTCGAAGGTATATAATCATAGATTGATTGGTACGTTCAACCAAACCATTAGTCTCCGGATGGTATGCCGAAGAGAGATTCAACTCAATTTGCAGAAGGCTACAAAGATCTCGCCAGAAACGGGAAGTAAATTGCGGGCCTCTATCACAAATGATACGATCTGGCATCCCGTGAAGCCTAAAGACATGCTTGAGGAATAGTTTGGCTAGTACCCTGGAAGATGGGATTCTCGATAACGGTACGAGATGAACCATCCGGGAGAAATGGTCCGTAATGACCCACACAAATCTATGTCCCTGTGAACATGGAAGATCACCCACAAAGTCCATGCCTACCACCTCCCATGGTCTATCTGGCACTGGTAGAGGATGCAAGAGCCCAGCCGGTCTCTGCCGTAATGGACGGTTGCGAGCACACGAGTAGCAGGAACCGACATATCTCTTGACGTGGCTGGCTAAGTGTGGCCACCAATACCACCTCTCCAGTAACTCTCGTGTCCGCCTAATACCAAAATGCCCACCCACCTTTGAGGTGTGGGCCCATGACAGTATATCATTCTGTCGATCAGGCGGAACAAAGGTCTTGCCCGGTGGGATTTGGTCTAACGTCACAGGGGAGAGCGTATGAAAAACCCTGGAGGGAAGGATAAGACGAGGTTCGTCAATCTCTTCCTGGGTAGAAAGCATAGAGCGAGACAGGGCGTCTGCCTTGTTATTCTTACTCCCAGACAGATAGTTGATGGAGAAGTGAAAGCGGGAGAAAAACAAGGACCAGCGGGCTTGGCGAGGATTCAGACGCTGAGCGGTTTGTAAGTACGTCAGATTCTTATGGTCTGTATAGACCTGGAAAGGATGTTTCGCTCCTTCCAGCAAGTGACGCCACTCCTCCAAGGCTAATCTCAAGGCGAGCAGTTCCCTATCCCCAATGGTATAGTTTCTCTCTGCCGGTGAAAAGGTTTTAGCAAAGAAGAAACACGGCCTTTTTCTACCTGCACCGTTCTTTTGATACAAGACCGCACCAGCACCCACTGAAGAGGCATCAACCTCTAAGAGGAAGGGCTTATTCTCATCGGGTCTTTGAAGAACGGGAGCAGTTGAAAAGTGTCTTTTTACTGCCTCAAAAGCCTGAGATGTCTCAGTAGACCAGGCTTTGGGATTAGCACCTTTCTTAGTCAAGGCCACCAAAGGGGCCACCAAAGTAGAAAAATGGGGTATGAACTGCCTGTAATAATTTATGAATCCTAAGAAGCGTTGCACCGCCTTCAAGGAATGAGGTTCGGACCATTGCAGGACAGCAGAGAGCTTCGCAGGATCCATAGCCAGACCCTCTTGTGAGATAATGTAACCCAAAAAAGGCAATGAGGACTGCTCGAATACACATTTCTCGAGTTTAGCAAACAATGAGTGCTCCCTTAAACGGGAAAGGACACGAACGACATCCTGACGATGAGTCTCCAAATCAGGAGAAAAAAATCAGGATGTCGTCCAGATACACCACTACTGAGGATAACAGTAAATCCCTGAACACATCGTTTACGAAGTCCTGAAATACTGCGGGTGCATTACATAACCCAAAAGGCATGACGAGGTATTCATAGTGACCGTCTCGGGTGTTAAAAGCGGTCTTCCATTCGTCACCCTTTCGAATTCGTACCAAGTTATACGCACCCCGCAGATCCAACTTCGTAAAAACTTGAGCTCCTCTCAGTCTGTCAAAGAGCTCCGAAATTAAAGGTAATGGGTATTTGTTCTTTATTGTGATTGCGTTGAGACCCCTGTAATCTATGCAGGGACGCAAATCACCCTCTTTCTTCCGAACAAAGAAAAACCCAGCTCCCACGGGAGAGACAGACTTACGAATGAACCCCTTCTCTAAACTCTCTCTTATATAGGTCGACATGGCCTCCGACTCCGGTATCGACAGGGGGTAAACCCTGCCTTTAGGTGGAACCGAACCTGGGATAAGGTCTATGGCACAGTCATACGGCCTATGGGGTGGAAGAACCTCAGCACCCTGTTTGGAGAACACGTCAGCGAAATCCAAATAGGGTGTAGGTATGGGAGAGAGATCAGTTGATGCAACCGCAACGACCTTAGGTGGTAAGGGAAGACATCGGGACTGACATTTCGAACCCCAACTAATAATGCTGTCAGACTCCCAGTCAATGTGAGGAGCATGAGTCCGAAGCCATGGAAGACCCAGAAGGACGTCGTCTATACCCTCAGGCAAAACAAGAAAAGAAATCTCCTCTATGTGACCCTGAGACAGGGAAAGGCGCAAGGGAACTGTCCTCAATGTAATGGAGTCAGACAACATAGTTCCATTAACAACACGGACAGGAATAGGCGCCTCTAACATGATAGAGGGAATATTGTGTCCCTTTACAAATCCTGAGGACACAAAAATCCCGTCAGCTCCGGAATCCACAAAAGCCATAATAGGCCATGTATTCTCAGATAACGAGAGCTGACCTGGGATACAACACTTAGAGGGTGCAGAAGACGTCTCTAGTAACCCCCCTCTAATGGTTACTAGGCCAGGGAGTTTCCCTGATGACTAGGACACTTGTTGGCATAGTGCCCAGCCTGACGACATACGTAACATATAGGAGGACCAGACTTGCGTAGTCTGGAGAACGTATGACCTAACTCCATAGGAGTGGGAGATGTTTCAGATGCTGAGGAAGATGGTAGTGGACCCTCAACAACTGGAATAGCCCGATGCTTAGGGCGTGAGGAAGAGACCTCGAGTCTACGTTCCTTATGGCGTACATCGATCCTCGTTGCTACTGTGATCAAGTCCTCCAGAGAAGCAGGGACCTCACGAGTAGCAAGGGCATCCTTGACATAGCCTGCCAACCCTCTCCAGAAGATAGGAATCAACACCTTCTCTGGCCAATCTAGTTCTGCCACCAGAGTTCTAAAAGCAATGGCATAAGAACTAGTGGATAACGAACCCTGAGATAGATCTAACAGTCTCAGTGCCGCATCATGGGTAACCTGCGGACCCATGAATACCGCCTTAAGAGCATCAAGAAAGTCTTGATGTCTCAGAGTAACCACATCAGAGCGCTCCCATAGGGGAGTCGCCCATTCTAAGGCTTTGTCCTGAAGTAAGGAGATGATAAAGCCTACTCTGGACCTCTCCGTAGAGAAGCGAGAAGAGTTGACCTCTAGGTGTATCTGACACTGACTAATGAAACCACGACATGATCTGGCATCGCCAGAATATCTGTTTGGCAGAGCAAGTCGAGGATCATGTGCAGATGTCACCATGGTCTGAGGTTTATCCTCTATACTCTTGAGCCGTGACTCAAGTACTTGTATGTAACGGTGTAACTGCTGATATTCTGCCATAACTGCCAGACCCTTGGCTCAGTCCTAATGTTACGGACGGCTGTCTGATAATAACCGAAATGAGTATCAGACAGTCAGGGTCCACCGTGCAAAGACTTTGCTGCAGACTATGGCAGAGTGCAATACCTCTGTTAACTCACAGAAGGATATAATAAGTAAGTAAAGCAATTCCTCCCTTACTTGGAGGGTGTGTGGAATGATCTCTGTTAATAATCACAGAGACAAAGGCAATGTGTGCGAAATGGCACCTACCTAGGTCCGCTCTTCTAGTGGTGCAAAAGAGACGAACAGCAGCGTAAGCCGCACAAAGCTCCTACCTGCGTTCGCTCCACTAGTGTGCGAGGACACGAACCACTAGATATGGCACCTGCCTAGGTCCGCTCTTCTAGTGGTGCAAAAGAGACGAACAGCAGCGTAAGCCGCACAAAGCTCCTACCTCTGTTCGCTCCCCTAGTGTGCGAGGATACGAACAACTGCCAGACGCAGTATAAGGAACGTTACCCTAGCGGCAACGTCCACCTACGAGTAGAATCACAAGGCCCAGCCAGACCATGTGCCTCAGGCACCTGCCTATGTCCGCTCCCCTAAGAGGTAAGGATACGGACAGCAGCCGAAGCTGTAAGGTATAAGAACGCTACCCTGCCGGTAGCGCTCACCTAGCATAGACAGAGGAATGCCTAGAGGAACGCGCACAGAGCGTCTACTCATATGCATGAACCAAGAGGACTGAGCACCATGCGGCGTGTGTCAGGGTCTTATATAGACTCTGTGCCTCATCCAAGATGGAGGACACCAGAGCCAATCCGCTGCCAGAACGACAGGAGTGACGTCATGCTGGCCTATCACCGAGCAAGACGTCACAAGCACATGACCAGCGACCAATCGGCATAGAAGGTGTCAGAGACATGTGACCTCGTGTCAGCGATGATGTCACCCGCACATGTGCAATGGCTCCAAGATTGGACTTAGTCTCCGGCGCTCGCACATGTGCAGTAGCAAGAAATCTGGACTTAGTCTCCAGCGCTCGCACATGTGCAGTAGCAAGAAATCTGGACTTAGTCTCCAGCGCTCGCACATGTGCAGTAGCAAGAAATCTGGACATAGTCTCCAGTGCTCGCAGCAACTGTAACAGAGCGGACAAGCAGAACACTAGCCGTATCCTGCTACCAGGGCTCAGGGTATATGCAGTGGTGAGTTTAAAGGGTACTGCTCCTATATCGGCTTACTATATGGTACAGCCAGTTAGCCACTGGTCCCAAAGCCGCCCAAGCCCGATATCACTGGAGCCTAGCTTCATCAGCTACTGACCCTAACTCGGTCAACGGATATGACCGCAACGCCTCACCCTAACCTGCCTCCTTACCCTCAATCAGTCCGGTGGGACTTCACAGCCTAACCCTATCTAAGATGTGTACAGCAGTATGCACAAACATGAGTGTGCACCTCCATGTGGGCGTCATGGCTATTCATCACTTCTGTACCACCCACAAGATGGAGGAATGTGTAGCCAGCTCCTTTGGCCAATGAGAGCCCTACACATCATTGATGATGTCACGGTGGCCAATAAGAATGTGCCACATCACTGATAATGTCACCGGCCAATAGGAATGTGCCACATCACCGATTATGTCACGGCAACCAATGGGGACGTGCCACATCACTGATCATATCACGGCAGCCAATGGGAACGTATCACATCACCGATGATGTCACTCTGGCCAATAGGGATGTGCCACATTACTGACATACTCAGGTAGTGGCAAAACACCCATAGGAAGCCCGCACATGCTCAGTAGGCTCTTTTTGACACAGTATCAGAATGCCAAAAAGTCCTGGTCAGCATCCGTGGCTCAGAAGACCGAAGCAAGCGACTTCGAGTATGGGGAAGAACTGCTCCAGAAGGCAAACAAGTAGCCCCCGTACCCCGGTTCGTGACAGCGGCACACAGTTATATGCCCTGAGGCAGTAAGGGGAGGGCGGCCCTCATGCAATATAAAGGAGACACAGGGAGAAAGGGAAGGAAGGTGCCCACAGTAAATTGCCAATTTACTGCGGGCCCCCCTCCCCCACTGTGTCTCCTAGCTTACTGTGGGCCCTTCTCCCCCCTGTGCCCCTCTTATTTCAAGTGGGACCCTCACAGTGGTGGAGAGGGCCTTTAGGTAATTAGGGGTGATATCATTAGTCAATCATGTATAATTGAGGCTCACTCAGCCTTGTGAAAATATAAAACTTTCAAACACCCTTTTCCAATTTGCAAAATATATGTAAAAAATAAACATAAAAGTCCAATCATAGTTTAGCCCCTTATCGACATCTGTACATATATAGCATAAGTCAGTAGCGGGTTATGGTGTGCAAAGTACACTGTGTGCAGAATTATTAGGCAAATGAGTATTTTGGTCACATGATACCTTTTATACATGTTGTCCTACTGCAAGCTGTATAGGCTGAGATCCAACTACCAATTAAGTAAATCAGATGATGTGCATCTCTGTAATGAGGAGGGGTGCGGTGCAACGACATCAACACCCTATATAAGGTGTGCTTAATTATTAGGCAACTTCCTTTCCTTTGTCAAAATTGGTCAGAAGAGAGATTTGACGGGGTCTGAAAAGTCCAAAATTGTGAGTTGTCTTGCAGAGGGATGCAGTAAATGGTGTGCACTCTGCCCTAATGGGGAGGAAGGGTTGAGGTGCTAGTGAGGGGACCGAGGTCCGAGTTACAATATATATGGATCACTGCACTCTCATAGATTTGAAAAGAGTATCAACAGATTCGTTTTTGTGCCAAACAAAAAATTTTTTATTAATAAAAATGTCTTCATATATTTGATTAATTAGTAGATAGACTGAGTGAAATGGAACGTTTCGGCCCAGTGACGGGCCTTCTTCACGCCAATACACACTAAAAGATATAGAACAAACAAACAACAATCAATATATACATTATGATACAATGTTCACATAGAAATACAGTGTAGTTATAGAACACATGTAAAGATATACGAATATTACCATGTCAGCGTTTGAAGAAATTAAAAGAACAGTAATATAATACATACTGGTAGTTAGTCATGTAGAAAGAAAGAAAAGAACAAGAACAAGAAAACAAGAACAAGCAAAAGAAGAAGGAAAAAAAGGGGGGGGGAGGAAGAGAGCAGAAGAAAGCAGGCAACATGATGGTCTTGTGTGAATGGTATAGTATACCTCAGTTCTTGCGAGGTGGTTTATTCAGGTTCTGTACATGCAGAAAACGAAAGGTTTTTTTTTGGGGGAGTTGTTTATAGAGGAACACCACTTCAATTCATTAACCCTTGCATTGGGAGTCCAAAAGAACAAGTCCTATGGAGAAGGGATATATGTATAAACAAGGTGTCAAATGTATGTATATGTTCCTAGTACAACACCACAGGAGGTTTTTTTACCTCGTCCGTATATATGTAAGGATTCACGAAGTGAATATTCTGAGTCTCTAGACACCAGGCTATCAAAAGATTAAGTTTTTCTTGTGGTCCCTTAGAGAGATTAGAGATATTTAGGATTAGAGATATTATATCAGTGAGTTATCGCATAGAGCATGTGCCATAAATACCTTGTATACTATAATGTTCAGTATGGTCGTAGTTGGAGCAAGATGAAGGTAAGTTGAGCCCTCAAGAATAATCATGAAACATGTAATCTATGAGAGAAGAAGGATAAGGCTGATTCCAGATGCCATATGTTTATATGGTAAATTGATAGCTAGCTTATAGAGTGTGAAGTACCTTATTAATGTTATCGTTGGGGCCTATTATGCCCTTGTATATGAGCACCTGGGCTAATATTATCACTTGCAAACCCTGGAGGTTTTAAGGGTAAATGATCAGGAGAATACGTCTAATCGTATAGCTTTATAGCTAACCACTATATCACTCATTGCTATTACCTTAAAACAGTGGTGTGCATCAGGAGTCGCATAATGTGGAAGGTTATTAATAACACAATGGGACTTGTATTGAACTGAAAAAATGATAATCGCCGTTACAACAGGTATAGGTAGTGAGTGGTTAAAAGTAAGATCCCATTAAAACCTATAAGTTACCTGGACTTTCCTGGTGTAACAAGTGGTGGGTGATAGGTTCCTCTACAGTAAAAGAAGGGAATATTCTCCGATTACTACAGCTGTAAATAGAGAGAAAGTGTGCCCAGAGTACCTGATGGATAACCTACCTCATTGCCGTCTTCCCAGACTGTGACTAGTGGTGCCATGTTAACCGGCTTGCAGGCTTATTTAGCACCGCAAAACCGGAAGTGACGTCAGACTCCGGCGCATGCGCAGTAGCGGTCCGCGTTTCCATTAGGATATATATGGTATCATGCAGTATGTAATAGAGACGCCTGCGCATGCGCAGTGGGTGTTTTTAAAAAAAAAACCACCCACTGCGCATGCGCAGGCGTCTCTATTACATACTGCATGATACCATATATATCCTAATGGAAACGCGGACCGCAACTGCGCATGCGCCGGCGTCTGACGTCACTTCCGGTTTTGCGGTGCTAAATAAGCCTGCAAGCCGGTTAACATGGCACCACTAGCCACAGTCTGGGAAGACGGCAATGAGGTAGGTTATCCATCAGGTACTCTGGGCACACTTTCTCTCTATTTACAGCTGTAGTAATCGGAGAATATTCCCTTCTTTTACTGTAGAGGAACCTATCACCCACCACTTGTTACACCAGGAAAGTCCAGGTAACTTATAGGTTTTAATGGGATCTTACTTTTAACCACTCACTACCTATACCTGTTGTAACGGCGATTATCATTTTTTCAGTTCAATACAAGTCCCATTGTGTTATTAATAACCTTCCACATTATGCGACTCCTGATGCACACCACTGTTTTAAGGTAATAGCAATGAGTGATATAGTGGTTAGCTATAAAGCTATACGATTAGACGTATTCTCCTGATCATTTACCCTTAAAACCTCCAGGGTTTGCAAGTGATAATATTAGCCCAGGTGCTCATATACAAGGGCATAATAGGCCCCAACGATAACATTAATAAGGTACTTCACACTCTATAAGCTAGCTATCAATTTACCATATAAACATATGGCATCTGGAATCAGCCTTATCCTTCTTCTCTCATAGATTACATGTTTCATGATTATTCTTGAGGGCTCAACTTACCTTCATCTTGCTCCAACTACGACCATACTGAACATTATAGTATACAAGGTATTTATGGCACATGCTCTATGCGATAACTCACTGATATAATATCTCTAATCCTAAATATCTCTAATCTCTCTAAGGGACCACAAGAAAAACTTAATCTTTTGATAGCCTGGTGTCTAGAGACTCAGAATATTCACTTCGTGAATCCTTACATATATACGGACGAGGTAAAAAAACCTCCTGTGGTGTTGTACTAGGAACATATACATACATTTGACACCTTGTTTATACATATATCCCTTCTCCATAGGACTTGTTCTTTTGGACTCCCAATGCAAGGGTTAATGAATTGAAGTGGTGTTCCTCTATAAACAACTCCCCCAAAAAAAAACCTTTCTTTTTCTGCATGTACAGAACCTGAATAAACCACCTCGCAAGAACTGAGGTATACTATACCATTCACACAAGACCATCATGTTGCCTGCTTTCTTCTGCTCTCTTCCCCCCCCCCATTTTTTTTCCTTCTTCTTTTGCTTGTTCTTGTTTTCTTGTTCTTGTTCTTTTCTTTCTTTCTACATGACTAACTACCAGTATGTATTATATTACTGTTCTTTTAATTTCTTCAAACGCTGACATGGTAATATTCGTATATCTTTACATGTGTTCTATAACTACACTGTATTTCTATGTGAACATTGTATCATAATGTATATATTGATTGTTGTTTGTTTGTTCTATATCTTTTAGTGTGTATTGGCGTGAAGAAGGCCCGTCACTGGGCCGAAACGTTCCATTTCACTTAGTCTATCTACTAATTAATCAAATATATGAAGACATTTTTATTAATAAAAATTTTTTTGTTTGGCACAAAAACGAATCTGTTGATACTCTTTTCAAATCTATGAGAGTGCAGTGATCCATATATATTGCAGAGGGATGCAGCAGTCTTGGAATTGCCAAACTTTTGAAGCATGATCACCGAACAATCAAGTGTTTCACGGCAAATAGCCAACAGGGTCGCAAGAAGCGTGTCGGACAAAAAAGGCGCAAAATAACTGCCCATGAATTGAGGAAAATCAAGCGTGAAGTTGCTGTGGTGCCCCTGACCTGGTCAGGCACCACTGAGTGCTGCACCCATGCTGGGTCAGTACAATACAGGTAATCCAAAAGGCTGACCGGGGTGTAGATACACAGGCACATAGTAGCCAGGTATCCCACATGGACCTTTGAAGGGACCCCTGGGGAATCCAGGAGGGGGCATGGCCTCCATCTCCACTCAAGGGGTGTGGTAGAGAGCCTGGTTGCTAAGTTGCGGAGGCAGGCACAGTGGGGAGGGAGTAGTGAGCCAGTCAGTTAGTGAAGCTCAGGGAGAAAGAGCAGTCGCAAGGAGGGAACCTGGAGGCTGTCACTAGTCGGACACCGCAGGTGCAGTGGTTGCTGGCGAGGGAGAAAGGGCTACCTGGTAGTGCCGCCTGAAAACCACCTGAGGCCGGAGTGCAGAGAGGTGGCTGAGTACGGGGACTGCCAGTAGACCCTGCCCGCACAGGGTTACAGGTCCCCAGAGCAGGGGCCCATTCAGTTGACCTGCTCAACCTGCTGGTGAGGGCACATCATGCCCTTTACCTCACCAACACAGAGTCCGCAGCCACGTAGCAATGAGAGGGCCCATAGGTGACAAGAGGCAAGCAGCCGGAGTGACCTGGTCCAGGCTACAAGCAAACGGGCCGAAAAAGGGAGAACAGACGGAAGCAACTTCCCTGGGTGACCCCGTAGGACTTCAAGTCTGGGTCACCACAAAAACAAGAGGGCTAGGAAGGCGAGCTGGCAGCCACCCCCTAAGTCAGCCTGAAGGAACCTGGTTCCCCTCTTGGAGCATCACAGCATCGCCCGGGTTACTCACCGTTGCCACCTGAAGTGAGTAAAAACGCTGAAAGACATTCCTGCTGTGCGTGTGAGTTCTTCTGCAACTTGTGGTACTACACCTTCACCGGACCCTGGGGCCAGCCTCAGTCTCGGGAGGCTACCACATCTAACTGCACCTACCATCAGCCCCAGGTGTCCTCTAAACTGCAGTGGCGGTCGCCCTGACCGGAATACCGAGAGTGGCGTCACGAATCCCATAGAAGTTAACCTACCTGTGACCAGAAGGATCCAGGATGTACAGTCCCTGAAGGCCCTGAGATGACCTGAAGGTAACGGGGCCACGGGGCGGCACATTGCCAAGATGCCATTTGCCACCAGTTTGGCCATATTTCAGAGCTGCAACGTTATTGGAGTATCAAAAAGCACAACGTATGCCATACTCAGGGACATGGCCAAGGTAAGGAAGGCTGAAAAACTATTACCTTTGAACAAGAAACATAAGATAAAACATCAAGACTGGGCCAAGAAATATCTTAAGACTGATTTTTCAAAGGTTTTATGGACTGATGAAATGAGAGTGACTCTTGATGGGCCAGATGGTTGGGCCAGAGGCTGGATCAGTAAAGGGCAGAGAGCTCCACTCCAACTCAGACGCCAGCAAGGTGCAGGTGGGGTACTGGTATGGGCTGGTATCATCAGAGATGAACTTGTGGGACCTTTTTTGGGTTGAGGATGGAGTGAAGCTCAACTCCCAGACCCTCTGCCAGTTTCTGGAAGATAACTTCTTCAAACAGTGGTACAGGAAGAAGTCAATATCGTTCAAGAAAAACATGATGTTTATGCAGGACAATGCTCCATCACATGCATCCAACTACTTCACAGCCGTGGCTGGCCAGTAAAGGTTTAAAAGATGAAAAAATAATGACATGGCCCCCTTGTTCACCTGATCTGAACCCCATAGAGAATCTGTGGTCTCTAATAAAATGTGAGATCTAGAGGGAGGGAAAACAGTACACCTCTTGGAACAGTGTCTGGGAGGCTGTGGTGGCTGCTGCACGCAATGTTGATCATAAACAGATCAAGCAACTGACAGAATCTATGGATGGTAGGCTGTTGAGTGTCATCTGCTGTGGAGTCAGAGACTGCACTGCTCTGTACAATCGATCTCTATGTCCAGTGTCATCTGCTGTGGAGTCAGAGGCCACACTGCTCTGTACAATGGATTTCTATGTCCAGTATCATCTGCTATGGTGTCAGAGGCCACACTGCTCTGTACAATAGAGGTCCATGTCCAGTGTCATCTGCTGTGTAGTCAGAGGCCACAATGCTCTGTACAATGATTTGAAATGTCCAGTATCATCTGCTGTGGAGTCAGAGACTGCGCTGTTCTGTACAATGGATCGCTATGTCTAGTGTCACCTACTGGGAAGTTAGAGGCTGTACTGTTTTGTATAATGGAGGTCTATGTCCAGTGTTATCTGCTGTGGAGTCAGAGACTGCACTGCTCTGTACAATGTATCGCTATGTCCAGTGTCATTTGCTGTGGAGTCAGAGGCCGCACTGCTCTGTACAATGGATCTCTATGTCCAGGATCATCTGCTGTGGAGTCAGAGGGTGCACTGCTCTGTACAACTGTGTCCAGTATCATCTGCTGTGGAGTCAGAGGCCACACTGCTCTGTACAATGGATCTCTATGTCCTGTGTAATCTGCTGTGGAGTCAGAGGCCACACTGCTCTGTACAATGGATCTCTATGTCCTGTGTAATCTGCTGTGGAGTCAGAGACTGCTTTGCTCTGTACCATGTATCGCTATGTCCAGTGTCATCTGCTGTGGAGTCAGAGGCCATACTGCTCTGTAGAATGGATCTCTAAGTCCAGTGAAATTTAATGTGGAGTCAGAGGCCATACTGCTCTGTACAATGGAGCTCTATGTCTAGTGTCATCTGCTGTGGGGTCAGAGGCTGCACTACTTTGTGAAATGGATCTCTATGTCCAGTGTTATCTGCTGTGGAGTCAGAGCTTGTAGCTCAGAGGGTAGGGCTCCAATTAACATCTTTGAGAGTTGGTTTTAGTCCCTGGAAAGGATGAAACATAATTACAAAAGTTTAATTTTTATTTCTTATTATTTTATAGTAATTTTCTAGGAACAAAAAAATTACTTTATATATATATATATATATATATATATATATATATATATATATATATATACATATATATATATATATACTAGCTCTACTACCCGGCTTCGCCCGGGTTAATAGCTGCTGTTAACAAAATAGAATGTATTAACAAAAATGTATTCTGCACACAAAAACCACAAAACAAATAGATAGAAATGTAATTATTAAAAGGCAAAAACTAAGCTAAAAGAAGCATTTCACAACATATATTTCAACACCACAGATATTCCACACAGATTTAACTAAATTGGCCAAGTAATGTGCTCCATCTGTCTCTTTCCAGGTCTGTCTCTTTCCAGGTCTGTCTTTTTCCCCATCTGTCTCTTTCCCCGTTTGTCTCTTTCCCCGTCTGTCTCTTTCCCCATCTGCCTGTCTCTGTCTGTCTTTTTTTTTGTCTGTCTCTATCTCTCTGTTTCTTTCCCTATCTGTCTCTTTCTAGGTCTGTCTCTTTCCCAGGTCTGTCTCTTTCCCCATCTGTCTCTTTGTCTGTGTCTTTTCCTGTCTGTCCCTTTCCTTGTCTGTCTCTATCAAGGTCTGTGTCTTTCACCATCTATCTTTGTCTGTCTCTCTGGCTGTCTCCTCCTTCCCTGTCTGCCTGTCTCTGTCCCTGTCTGCATGTCTGTCTGTTTATTTCCCCATCTGTCTCTTTCCAGGTCTGTCTCTTTCCAGGTCTGTCTCTTTCCAGGTCTGTCTCTATCCGTCTCCCACCGACATCTTATTACCTCATTTATAAGCTTCTTATACTATGAATGTCTTTTGTTCCTATAGCAACCAATCATAGCTCCTACTAATAACCTGTAGTTCCAAGCTCCATTTACTTTAATGTAGGCATGTTGTTTGGAGAGTAACTGTAAAGCGCGGGGTTAAATTTTCCTGTCAAAACATAGTCTATGACGTTCCCTGGGTCACATGAGCTGTACTACCCGGCTTCGCCCGGGTTAATAACTGTTTTTAACAAAATAGAATGCATTAACAAAAATTTATTCTGCACACAAAAAACACATAACAAATAGATAGAAATGTAATTATTAAAAGGCAAAAACTAAGCTAATAGAAGCATTTCACAACATATATTTCAATATCACAGATATTCCACACAGATTTAACTAACTTGGCCAAGTAATGTGCCCCGTCTGTCTCTTTCCCTGTCTGTCTCTTTCCCTGTCTGTCTCTTTCCAGGTCTGTCTCTTTCCAGGTCTGTCTCTTTCCAGGTCTGTCTCTTTCCCCATCTGTCTCTTTCCCCGTCTGCCTGTCTCTGTCTCTCTTTTTTGTCTGTATCTCTCTGTTTCTTTCCCCATCTGTCTCTTTCCCAGGTCTGTCTCTTTCCCAGGCCTGTCTCTTTCCACATCTGTCTCTTTCCTGTCAGTTTCTTTCCAGGTCAGTCTCTTTCCAGGTCAGTCTCTTTCCAGGTCAGTCTCTTTCCAAGTCTGTCTCTTTCCAGGTCTGTCTCTTTCCCCATCTGTCTCTGTCTGTCTCTTTCACCATTTGTCTCTGTCTGTCTCTTTCCCTGTCTGTCTCTATCTCTCTGTCTCTTTCCCTGTCTGTCTCTATCTGTCTGTCTCTTTCCCTGTCTGTCTCTGTCTGTCTCTATCTGTCTGTCTCTGTCTGTTTCTCTCTATCCGTCTCCCCACCGACATCTTATTACCTCACTTATAAGCTTCTTATACTATGAATGTATTTTGTTCCTATAGCAACCAATCATAGCTCCTACTAATAACCTGTAGTTCCAGGCTCAATTTACTTTAATGTAGGCATGTTTTTTGGAGAGTAATTGTAAAGCGCAGGGTTAAAGTTTCCTGTCAAAACATAGTCTACGACGTTCCCTGGGTCATTTGAGGTGTCTGTGCAAAATTTCGTGATTGTAAATGCGACGGTGCGGATACACTTTTCATTTCACTTTTTCCCCATTATGTAGATAGGGGCAAAATTGATTGGTAAATTGGAACGTGCGGGGTTAAAATTTCGCCTCAAAACATAGCCTATGACGCTTTCGGGGTCCAGACGTGTGAGTGTGCAAAATTTTGTGGCTGTAGCTGCGACGGCGCAGAGGCCAATCCCGGACATATACACACACACACACACACACACATATACACACACACACACACACACACACACACACACTCAGCTTTATATATTAGATATATATATATGAAGTGGCTCAATCGTAGAGTTGTGTAATGCTTGTGAGGCGAGCAAGAGGTTAGATATTGTAGAAGCAGTTGGTGTGGATAGTTGCAACAGCGGCAGCAGATATCGTAGGAGTGGCGGTGTGGTTAGATGCAGCAGCAACAGTGGATATCATAGGAGTGGCCGGTGTGGGTAGTTGCAGCAGTGTCAGTGGATTATGTAGGAGTGGCGGTGTGGTTAGATGCTGCAGTGACAGTGAATATCGTAGGAGTGGCCAGTGTGGGTAGTTTCAGCAGCAGCAGTGGATATCATAGGAGTGGCCGGTGTGGTTAGTTGCAGCAGCAGTGGACTAGACATGCACTAAAACACAGATAGAAATCAGCAATTTCACAGCAGCACAAAGGGTCCTGAGAACTAGCAACGTATAGAACACGTTGTCCAGGCACATCCCTTAGGGGGAAGGTGCCTTAAATACCTGGTGCCTCTTAGAAATAGTCTGAAAGGCCCTTCCAGGTTAAAGCATACTGACCCTGTAAGAAAGAGGCATGTCTGTGAGCGCACTAAGGACATTTCAGGGAGACTTGTGTGGTGTGTGCAGGCCTAGAGAGACAGCAGCAAGAGCCGTGGATGCATCAATCACCACTGGGCAGCTGAGAAGGTGAGAGAGCCTGCCTCCCCATCAGGGGAGAGAGGAAGGACAGCGTGGGGACACCGGTAGGGGCGTTACAAGCTGCTTCCTATGAACAAATAGTTCACAAGTTCATGGGTTCAACATTCATGTCCCGGGAGAGCAGAAGAAAATTCAATTTATTCAGAGCACAGAGAGGAGGAGTCAGGACAAGAGCAGTGACTGTAGTACATCAGGATGATCCGACTCAATCCAAATGATTGGGAGCTATTCCTAAAGGTGACACCCTTTTACAATGTTAGCTATTGTGCGGCTGTGTATTAAGTATGATGGTATATGGTCCACCTTTCACTCCATAGAAACAAGGTGTACAGTATGAAAGATAAAAGTTGTCATTGTTACGAATCGGCACCGGTGCAGCTGCAAGCAGCCTTCTGCAGTTCCTGTTACGCCCAGGCATCGACCGTCGTTTTTGGCCATGCCTTGGTTCATCCAGCTGGTTGCTTCCTACTCCACGTCTAAGGGGTACTTTGCACGCTGCGACATCGCTACTGCGATATTGTCGGGGTCAAATCGAAAGTGACACACATCCGGCGCCGGTAACGACGTCGCAACGTGTAAAGCCTAGATGCGCCGATAAACGATCGCAAAAGCGTCGAAAATCGGTGATTTGTGTAGTGTCGGTCATTTTCATAATGTCGCACCAATAGGAGATACGATGTTGTTCCTCATTCCTGCGGCAGCACACATCGCTGTGTGTGAAGCCGCAGGAGCGAGGAACATCTCCTTACCTGCCTCCACCGGCTATGCGGAAGGAAGGAGGTGGGCGGGATGTTTACGTCCCACTCATCTCCGCCCCTCCGCTTTTATTGGCCACCTGCCGTGTGACGTCGCTGTGACGCCGTACGACCCGCCCCCTTAGGAAGGAGGCGGGTTGCTGGCCAGAGCGATAGCGCAGGGCAGGTAAGTGCGTGTGAAGGTGCCGTAGCGATAATGTTCGCTACGGCAGCTATCACAAGATATCGCATGTGCGACGGGGGCGGGTACTATCGCGCTCGGCATCGCTATCATCAGCTAGCGATGTCGCAGCGTGCAAAGTACCCCTAAGTGTGGAGCGGCAGCTAGTGCGAATGCATGTGCCGATTTGCGGCAGCCAGAGCCTAAGTCCAGTGTTTTGCCTAGTGAGCATGCTCAGCCTGATTGTGCCATTTCTGAGGCTAAGTCCTCAGTTCAGGCTACTGAGCATGCTCCCACACTTAGTGCGAAAAGCCTCTTTGCACAGGTACATGGACTACGTGCCGTGTTCAAGTCCTGTGTTGTGCCTACTGAGCATGCTCAGGCAGATAGTCTGATTTCTGAGACAGTCTGTGATTCAGGCTACTGAGCACACTCAGGCACTTGGAGGCTAAGTTCGGGAAGGACTTCACTGGGCATGTCCATGAGGTGGCAGACCCTGATAGGCCAGAGGGCACCAGGTGTGCTGATGACATTCCAACTCCGGACTGGCTCGTGGAGGCCGCCCCTATGACCTTACACTCCATCATTGGTCGTCAGACGATGACTGGTGAGGTGTTTGGGGTGGTGCTGCCATTGTGTAATCAGTGACGTAGCAGTTCCGGATAGGCCACTGGTGACATCACTGATGATGTGGCACTCCGCAATTGGCTCCTGGAGGTGCCATTGTGGTCCACCCTGGGTTTGGGGCAGACCGTAGGTAATAAAAGGGGCTGGAGGCAACATGGAGGTGTGCAGTCTTCACATATGCTTAGCTTGAGCACACCTCCATGTGTAAAGCCAATTGTGGCAACAGCCAGTGTAGATTGGAAGTAGTAGGTAGGGATAGGCGTCCGGTGCCAGCCACTTCAAGACATCTGTGGCTGAGCACGATAGGGTTAGGCGCTGCGATTCCCTCCTGCTGTCTAGTCCTGCTAGTGCAGCTCAGTGGGGTTAACTGGGCTGCGGCTGCTGCACCACCTGTCCACAAATGTGCCCCATACGCACATGAATAGCGTATTCCATGACCCCTGTGGCATTAACAGGGAGTTCCTGGGCTGGGTATGTGGACCCTGTGATGCTAACAGGGTTCACAGTCTCCTGATCCAAGTTTTACTTAACTTGGATCAGGCTCCTATTATTTCTGAGCCATCCAGCTCTGTTTTCTCCGCCTAACCTTTGGGTTGCCAGCAGCTCCTTTACCATCTTGGAGAACGGTGGACCCCGACTGGAGATGGGGATATACACAACTTTATCCTAATCCGCCAGTCCCCCCGTAACAGTAAGACTGTGCCAGGGTCTGGCTGGCATGGCAGAAATACAGCAGCTACATCAGTACATACAGCAGCTTGAGACCAGAGTTAGATCTCTGGAGCAGTTTACTCTTGCTGCTGATATGGCTGATGTGGTGGCTCAAGCGGTCGCAGTGGTGTCTTCCACAAAGCCCACTTCTCCCCTCCCTCACCTCTTGCTGTCTAATAAGTTTTAGGGGGACAGTAAGGCGTGTAGGGGATTCGTGAACTAATGCTCGAAAGTGGGGTTTATTATCTCCTCGCTCCCTGATAGAATGTGACGCCCTGGCCGGGCCAGGTAGTCACAGGTAGGCCCCTACACAACACCATTCCCACACAAGGTGACCGCAGCCAAACAGAAAACCCTAGTCACCCCCCCTTAGGGACAATTAGACACACCAGGGGGCGGAACCAGGCGGTTGGAAGACGCCCACCAAGGAGTCTAGACAGCCCGGGGTGGGAAAGTAGTCAGATTAGTCTGTAGAGTTCAAGTTGGAGAGGTGTGTGGGCTGGAGCTGTGTGCAGCTCCAGCAGAAGAGGAAGAAACCCAAATTGAACGGTACCAGGGTAGGAGCCCTAGTGCCACTGGCTAGGGGGCAGACGGTTGTCTCCGTCTGCAGGAGCCGGGAAGACGGCTTGATGGAACCAAGGTGGACCGGGACAGGTTTTAGCCCTCCGGTACCGACCCAGGGAACTGACTCGGAAACCAGAGCACACAGGGGGTACTCGGACCCTGAAGCCAGGATCAGAATCAACTGGGACTGGTTAATTAACCGATTGAGGCCAGGACTAGAGGTCCTGTCCCACCCAAAGTCCCGATAGAAGACAACAGCCCAATGAGGGGGATAAGAAGATCACCGCCAAGGCCCATAGATCCCACGGACCAGCATCTGCGGGCACGGCTCCTTAGGCCACATCCAGCCGGGAGCGGACTCCTGAATTTTCACACACAGGCAGTCCACCTTACAAAAGCAGTGCAGGAGAAAGACAGAGACCACCAGCTGGGTGGGGAACCAGAACGCAGCCGGCTGCGGGCACCGACCACCATCACTTTGGTTTACCAGAGACTTGTGTGTTTTCTTAACAGTGAGTACACCCGCACCATCTGCGGTCGCCCATCTCCCTGCACCAGCCCAACGGGTCCCGGGGCCACCATCTTTGCCCACGGAGGGGTTAACAACTTGCTGCACAACATCTCCCCCGGGTGCCCCGTAACAGCAGCGGTGGTGTCCAACCTCACCACACACCGTGGGTGGCATCACAAACTCACTACGGCCTAGCCCATACATATACGCCCCCCAAACATCCCCCCATTTTATTCAGCGTGTCCGCGAAACCCCTGGGTCCAGAGACCCTCGAGCCACCACCCCTGAAGGTCCGGATCCAAGAAGCGGCAGGCTGCTAGGCACTGGGGTGGCACAAGAGCACAGGAGTGGGCTAAACCACTGCAGGAGAGGAACCACCCTATAGTTCAGGACTCCGCTGAGTTTTTGGAGGCCATGCGGCAAGTGTTCCTGGGACCTCAAGTCGCTCATGACTCGGCCCTACAGCTGCTGACTTTGGAGCAGGGGTGTACCTCCTTGAGCCAGTACACTGTAAGGTTCAGGACACTTGCTGCAGAACTAGGGTGGTCGGATTGGACCCTCATTCCACTTTTTTGAAAGGTGTTAGCCTCGCACGTTAAGGATGTGTTAGCGTCCCGCAAGGTATTAACCTTCCTTGAGGGTCTTATGACACTGGCCACCTGGATTGACCTGCGACACTCCAAACGTCCTCTGGAGTGCAGGTCAGGGGGTCGTTCAGCCACTGAGGTGGTCTCTCCCACAGCAACTCCCTTAGAGGACGTCCCTGTCCCTCTGGACATCTCTAGGGTTGGTGCAGCTAGGTCATCGCGTCGCAAGGGTACTTCCTGTTTCGCTTGTGGGCACTGTAGTCATTATACCAACCGTTGCCCAAAAACGCCAGGTTAAGCGACCACAATCGGTGACCATAGCTGGTGGCAGACTAGACCAGGCGTCATCCATTAGGGTGATGTTTCCTGTGTCCATTTCCTTTAAGGGGTCAACCAGGTCCACAAGAGCACGTGTGGACACAGGGGCTGGGTATAACTCTATCTCCTCCTCTTTTGCCCAGCGGCATGCAATCCCGCTGGTGCAAATGCCAAGGCCAGTGAAAATCCTTGTGGTGGATGGGTCCTTTTTACCCAAGATAATTCACCACCGGACGGTGCCCATTACCCTCACCATGTCATCTGGGCATAGGGAGACCATTTCTTTTCTGGTTCTCCCTAAGGGTGCAGATGATATTCTGCTGGGCATGCCTTGGCTGAAGCGGCATTCCCCACATATTGAGTGGCCGTCAGGGGAGATTATGAGGTGGAGCGCGTTTTGTAGCTCCCACTGCATATCTCCATCTTTCACCCATCGCACAGTAGTAGCTGTGGTGACTATAGACCATTGGATTTGGGGGGGGGGGGTTTGCCTGCTATGTTATGTTGCCAGTGCCTTTTATGCCCAGGCACTGGCAGCCATTTTTGGCCGTGCCTTGGGTCGTCCAGCTGACTGCTTCCTCCTCCACGTCTAAGTGTGGAGAGGCGGCTAGTGAGCATGTATGTGGCAATTTTCCCCAGCCAGAGCCTAAGTCCAGTGTTTCGCCTAGTGAGCATGCTCAGCCTGATAGTGCCATTTCTGAGGCTGTCCTCAGTTCAGGCTACTGAGCATGCTCCCACACTTAGTGCGAAAAGCCTCTTTGCACAGGTTCTTGGACTTTATGCCATGTCTAAGTCATGTGTTATGCCTACTGAGCATGCTCAGCCTGATAGTGTCATTTCTGAGACAATGTCTGTGGTTCAGGCTACTGAGCATGCTCAAGCACTTAGTGCATTGGAGGCTAAGTTCGGGAATGACTGCACTGGGCATGTCCACGAGGTGGTAGGCCCTAATAGACCAGAGAGCATCAGGTGTCCTGATGACGTGGCCACTCCGTACTGGCTCGCAGAGGCCCACCCTTATGACCTGCCACCCCACCATTGATCGTCAGACGATCACTGGTGAGGTGTTTGGGGTGGTGCTGTTGTGCAGCCCCCATGCAAACAGCCAATCGCTGCTCGGGCCCGGAACTTTAGGGGTGGTGGCTTGAGGGTCTCCGGACCCGGGAGTCTCACGGACATGCCGAATAAAATGGCGGGACGTAGATGTACGGGCTAGGCCGTAATAAGTTCGTGACGCCACCCACGGTCTGTGGTGAGGTGGGACACCACCACTGCTGTTACGGGGCACCCGAGATGTTGTGCAGCAAGATGTTAACCCCTCCATGGGCAGGGATGGTTGCCCCGGGACCCGATGGTTCTGATGCAGGGGGAATGACGACCGCAGGGGGTGCTGGTGTACTCACTTTTAGTAAAACACACGAGTCTCTGGTAAACCAAGGTGGTGGTGGCCGGTGCCACGGCCAGTTGCGTTCGGGATCCCCGTGGTCTCTATCCTTTTCCTGCACTGTTTAAGTAGAAAATACTTCCCAGTTTGAAATGTAGGAGTCCGCTCCCGGCTGGAAGTGGCCTAAGGAGCCGTGCTCACAGATGCTGGCCCGTGGGATCTATGGGCCTTGGTGGTGACCACTTATCCCTAATCGATGGTCTGTTGTCTTCTATGAGGGACTTTGGGTGGGACAGGACCTCTAGTCCTGGCCTCAATCGGTTAATTAACCAGTTCCAGTAGGTTCTGGTTCCTGGCTTCAGGGTCAGAGTACCCCCCTTTGTGCTATGGTTTCCGGGTCAGTTCCCCGTGTCAGTACCAGCGGGCTCCTACCCTGGCCCAGTCCACCTCGATTCCACCGAGCCATATTCCCGTCTCCTGTTGACGGAGACCACAGTCTGCCTCTTAGCCAAGGCACCAGGGCTCCTACCCTGGCACTGTTCAACTTGGACTTGACTGCTGGAGCTACCCCTAGCTCCAGCCCACACTCCTCTCCAAACTGAACTTTAAAACTGATCTACTGTTTTTCCCGCCCTTGGCTGTCTGGACCCCTGGGTGGGCGTGTTCCAACCGCCTGGTCACGTCCACTGGTGTGTCTATCTTTCCCTAAGGGGGGTGACTAGGGTTTAATGGTTGGCTGTGTGTTTCCTAATGAGGGAACGGTGTTGTGCAGGGGCCTAACTGTGGCTACCTGGTTTTGCAAGGGCATTGCCATTGTATCATCAGTGAAGTGGCAGTTTCCGATAGGCTGCTGGTGATGTAACTGATGATGTGGCACTCTGCAATTGGCCCCTAGAGGTGCCATTGTGGTCCACCTTGGGTTTGGTCCGGACCCTTGGTAAAAGGGACTGGAGACAATATGGAGGTGAGCAGTCTTCACATATGCTTAGCTAGAGCACACCTCCATGTGTAAAGCCCATTGCGGCAACAGCCAGTGTAGATTGGAAGCAGTAGGTAGGGATAGGCGTCCGGTGCCAGCCACTTCAAGACACCCGTGGCTGGGCACGATAGGGTTAGGCGTCGCGCTTCCCTCCTAAGTCTTGATAGTGCAGCCCAGTGGGGTTAACTGGGGTGCAGCTGCTGCGCCACCTGTCCACAAATGTGCCCCCTACGTACATGGACAGCGTACCCCAGTGCCCCTGGGGCATTAACAGGGAGTTCCTGGTCTGGGTGTGTGGACCCTGTGACGCTAACAGGGCTCACAGTCTCCTGATCCAAGTGTTACTTAACTTGGATCAGGCTCCTATTATTTCTGAGCCACCCAGCTCTGTATTCTGCGCCTAACCTTCGGGTTGCCAGCAGATCCTTCACCATCTTGGACGACTGGCGATTGGGATATACAACACCTTATCCTAATCTGCCAGTCCCTCCATAACATTGATTTAGGGGGAAAGACAGCAGATAAAATGTAAACTATGAAATATAAAAGTTGTCATTTAGGGGGAAAGACAACATAGAAAAAGCAAGTCCATTGCAAACTTGCTTATTTTCATGCAGTTGATGGCCGTTGGCGCCAAAGCGCTGGGGCGGTGATGCCGGTAAAGGACAAGCCGACACAGTCTCTGCGGGTTCAAGGTGTCTCTTTATTCACAGCTTCCATTTCCAGCCCAGTGATGCTGATCACCGCCGTGATAGGCTCTGGTCGATCCCGGGTCTAGGGAAGGCCAAGGCCGGTGCTGTAGTCTGTGGGCTCTTCCTTGCTGCGCTTTGTAGTGTGGGTCACTTTGGCTTGAAGCTACTTTGGGTCCCTCCTGTACTAGGTAAAGTACCATTCCCTATGCCAGTAGCGTGGATCCCCTTGAGTCTGACTGTGATCTAGGCCCCAGAATCCAGGGTGCCACTTGGCTCTGAAAATTTGTGGTGGGCAGAGAGGCATGAAACCCCTCCGTCCGGCAGAGTCTGATGGTACAACAAGGAATTGCACCACCCTAGGGTTCTGCACCCTGAACAGCGCCGACTCGTGGGAACTGGCTCAGTATTCCCTAAGCAACTGTGAAAACTCCTATGTCCCACAGGATCTACCGGGAAACACAATTGCTCGCTGTCTCTACTACTGGAGAAATCTCTAACTGTTGCTGTGTGTGGCTCTTAATTCCCCCTGGTGGCTACTCCTACCTTCTTCCAGGTCCTAAGCTAGTGGATTCGGGGCCCCTGTTGTAATAGCATCCTGTAAACACCACACTGTAGGAGTCCCGCTTGGTACCCGACCCTAGCCCAGTCCCCAGTGGGGAAGGGGCAACCCATGTGTGTATGTGGTTGTGGATGATGAAACTGGCACCGACCTTCCCAGGATCCATGACCAATACTACACCCCAAGTGGAGTGCAGTGGTGACCAGAGCCTCAGGGGTGCCACAGTCCAGCAGTAGAACAGGAGGTAACAGAACATGTACAACGTCTCATTCTGCTTCACGTAAGTAAAAGCTTTTGTGCCACCCCCGTGTCAGCAGCCTGCCACTGCTCGGATCCTGACCTTCCGGTGGGTGGCTCGAGGGTCTCCGGACCCGGGGGTCCTGCGGACACTCCGAATAAATGGGGGTTGGTGTAGGGACGTTTATTTACGGGCTGAGCCGTATACAGTTCATGACGCCACCCATGGTGTGTAGTGAGGTTGGACACTACTGCTGCTGTGTCGGGGCACCCGGGGGAGATGTTGTGCAGCAAGTTGTTAACCCCTTTGTGGGCAGGGATGGTGGCCCTGGGACCCGTTGGGCTTTTGTCGCGGGCGGAGGAGGGGACGCCGCGCTCTCCCACTGCTCGGGTCCGGCTGCCGCTGCGGCTGCTGCGGCCTGCTGCTGCTGCTCGGTGGCTCGAGCGATGGGCCGGATCCCGGGGACTCGAGCGGCGCTCCTCGCCCGTGAGTGAAAAGGGGATTGGTGTTTTGGGATAGTTTATTGTCCGTGACGCCACCCACGGTTGTGGTGATTTGTTTACACCACCGCTGCTCTGTATGGGGATCCCGGGAGTGATGGTATGGAGCAGCTAAGTTGTTGGTTCTCCCCTCCGTGGGTAGGGGGTAGTTGTCCCGGGGCCCAGTGATGAGGTGGGTGATGCAGGGCTTGGTGGGGTGCAGGGACGCGGGGGCAGCGCTGTGCCGCACGGCACTGTGGTACTCACTCAGCCTGAGACGATGACACAATTCTCGGTAAAACACACGGCTGGAAAGACGGTTCCCACGGACGGCTGCACTTGCTTTTCCCCAGTAGTTGACGGTGACGGTCCCTTTTCCTGCACCTAAGATGATGATGGTTTCGATGGGTTCCCACCGGTAACCCGCTCCCCGGCTTGGATATGGGCCGGAGGAGCCCTATTTTGCCCGCAGGCGCTGGCCCTGAGAAACTGGTGCCCTGGCGGTGGCGGTGTCTCTCTGTAATGGTTGGACTGTTGCCTTCAATCGGGACTTGCTTGTTGGGAGACCCAGAGGTCCCCTTCACTAACGGATTTGGCAAATTCACGGCGACTCCTAGCCTTGCCGGGATCCGAAAGGCCCCTGCCACTGGTGCTGACTGTTCTTCGTATACCGCTCCGGTACCGCCGGGCCACCACCCGTCCGCGGTCCTTTCGGCAACCTCCAAACAGCCACCCCTGCAGACAGTCACCGCCGTCTGCTGACCTTGCTGTCTCTCAGTCCGGGGCACACACCCGGACCAGCTTCAGGCTGTCTTAACTGTCACTTTCCCTTTCTTCAGCTCCTCTCCTTGGCTCCTCTACCACTTCCTTCTACTTCCTCCTCCTAAACTCAACTGCCTGGTTCTCCCGCCTCCAGGGCTGTGAACTCCTCGGTGGGCGGAGCCAACCGCCTGGCCCACCCCCTGGTGTGGACATCAGCCCCTGGAGGAAGGCAACAAGGATTTTAGGTTAGCCTTGGTGTTCCTAACTGGGGTGTAGGGTGTGGTGGTGTTATGACCTGTGACCCCTGGCTTGCCCAGGGTGTCACATTCCCCCTTAGCAAAATGCAGACCGTCCGCGGGCTGCCCGTCCAACACCGGTTTTATTTTCTGAAAATATATAAAAGAAAAGGTAACATAATACAACTTATGACATCATCCCACATCGGGAGGTTCGGTACTTAAACGTTACTAAACATTGAAACGGTTGTTACTGCCGCTCTCTCCCACCCAAGTAACCTGGCCCTGATGCTGCCCCTAAAGCCCAGGCAGCACCCCTTGACCCCAGTCCAGCACAAGTTACCCGAGCGGGATCTGTCCTTCCCCTCCAGAGGGTAGCCACCGGTTCCTGTGGTGGCTGGGCCCCAGCCTGCTCCACTGCGGGCCCTCCCTCCAACCTGCCTCTCCGGAGGCGGTTACGGTAGCTGCACAACATATTTATTTACAACCCACTTAACGTTTATGGTTGCCCTACGAGTTCTCGGGCTTGTCCATAGAAGTTTCTATGTAAAACTTTTCAAACGGTCCCCACGGGGACAACGGTGCCGGCAACGGCCGGTTTCCAATCACGGTTTGCAGACAATCAGGTGACTTTCACGGTAATCATTTTTCATTTTCAAAAACTGTTTCAAACTTTCAAACACACTCAGACTTCCTCCCCCTTTTAAAGGACGATTTCCCTGTACCTAAGTGGGGGTCTACCTAGGTTGGGCCGAGTGGACCTCCGAGGTCCGGTATCAGTGGGGACAGGCAGTGGGGCAGAGGGAACAATCAGTTCCTCTTCCCTGCTATCGTGTGGGGCAGGCGGAGGCATTGAGGAGCTGGGTACAGGTTCATCCCTGGGCACTGGCACTGGTTCTGGCTCACGGTTGACCGCTTCCATCACTTCTTCATTCACAGGTTGTGGGAACAGTATCACTGGAAGAATCACCGCACCGTTCTGTGTAGGCCAGTCTTCTGGGAAGTCATCCATCACAGTGTGGATCACCTCTTTTGCCTTCTCTGCTGGTGGAGGAACTGGTACTTCAGCCGTTGCCCTCAATGCTGGTGGGCACCTTTTCAGATGGTCCCGGGAAACCGTGGCCAAAGTGCCCCCTTGGTCACGACTGATCCAGTAGGCCTTCCCATCTTCCCATCCTGTGGGCTGTATGACGTATGGGATTTGTTCCCATTGATCATCCAGCTTGTGGGTCTTCCTCTTCCGCTTTAACACCACATCTCCAGGCTGGAAAGGGCCTGCGGACGCCGTCTGGTTGAAGCGCCGCTCCTGTTGTTCTCGACTCTGACTTAAATTCTTTTCCACATACTCCTGAATCTGTCAGTACTGCACCCTCCGCCGGGTGTCCCATTCAGCCGTCGAGGGGAGTGTCTCTGGGGCTTCCAGTCCCATTTCCAGGTCCACCGGCAGTCGGCCGGGACGAGCCCTCATCAGATATGCTGGGGTACACTTCGTTGAGCTCGATGGGATATTGTTGTACATATCGACCAGGTCAGGCAGCTTCTCCGGCCACAGGTTCCGCTCTTCCAACGGCAATGTTTTGAGGAGACCAAGGACCAAATGGTTCATCTTCTCACACATACCGTTGGTCTGGGCATGGTAAGGTGTTGTCCGGATCTTCTTGCAGCCGTATAGCTGACAGAACTCATGGAACACCTCCGCCTCAAAGGCTGGGCCTTGGTCGGTAAGCACCTTCTCTGGGTATCCATGGGGTCGACAGAAGTAAGCTTGGAACGCTCTAGCGGCGGTACGGCCGGTTAGGTCTTTGACCGGGACAACCACCATGAACCGGGAGTAATGATCTACTATGGTCAGAGCGTAAGTGTACCCACTTCGGCTGGGGGTGAGCTTTACATGGTCCAAGGCGACCAGCTCCAGCGGTTGATGTGTAATGATCGGGCGTAGGGGAGCCTTCTGGCTAGCTTCGTCCTTCCTCCTCAACGTACAAGGACCGCACTCTCGACACCAGGCATCCACAGACTCCCGCATCCCACTCCAATAGAACCGCTCCCTCAACAGCATCTCCAGCTTCTTCCATCCGAAGTGTCCGGCACCATCATGGTACGCCTGCAGAACAGTGGGTACATCAGCTTGGGTAATGACCAACTGGCGGATCTTCTCATGAGTCTTCAGGTTGATCAGCTCACTGTACAACTTCCCTTGGTGCAGATACAGCCGGATCCGTTCCTTCCACAAGCGTTGGGCTTCAGCTGGGGCGGCAGGGTCCATCCCAGCAGTGCCTTGCTCCACCAGGGTCTTGACTAGGCGGACAGCGGGCGCCTGATTTTGGGCTTCCTGCCACTCCTGACTGGGCAGCGGATCCAGGTTCACCCGATGTTGGTGGACATGTACCTTCTCAGTTGGTGGCTGGTGAAATGCAGGCAACTCGATCTCTTCGAGGTCATCATCCTCGCACCCTCCTTCTGACAAGTGGGGCATCTGAGAGAGTGCATCAGCATTAATGTTGACACGACCGGCCCTGTATTTGATTGTAAAGTCATAGTTGGCTAGTCTGGCCACCCACCGCTGCTCCAACGCGCCCAACTTGGCCGTGTCCAGGTGAGTCAACGGATTGTTATCCGTGAAAGCGGTGAATTTTGCTGCGGCCAAGTAGTGGCGGAACCGCTCGGTGATAGCCCACACCAGTGCCAGGAGCTCGAGCTTGAAGGAGCTGTAGTTCTCAGGGTTCCTTTCAGTCGGCCGGAGTTTTCGGCTAGCATAGGCAATCACTTTCTCCCTTCCATCCTGGACCTGGGACAGGACTGCCCCCAAACCCACATTGCTGGCGTCTGTGTAGAGGATGAATGGGCAGCCGTAGTCAGGGTACGCTAGGACCTCTTCTCCAGTCAAGGCCGCTTTCAGCTGGCGGAAGATTTCCTCATGCCTGTCCTCCCACACCAGTGGGGCTCCGATGGGTCTACCACCTTTGGTCTGTCCCACGAGGAGGTCTTGCATGGGAGCAGCCATCTTCGTGTACCCCTTGATGAAGCGTCGGTAGTACCCCACCAGACCCAAAAACTGCCTTACTTCCCTCACGGTGGTTGGCCTTGGCCAGTCCTGGATGGCAGTGATCTTCTCAGGGTCAGGGGCGACACCTTCCGCACTCACCACATGCCCCAGGTACTGCACTCTGGGTTTCAGCAGGTGACACTTAGAGGGCTTCAACTTCATCCCGTATTTGGCAAGGGACGCGAACACCTCGGCTAGGTGCTCCAGATGGGCTTCATACGTCTGAGAGTACACGATCACATCATCCAGGTATAACAGGACGGTCTCGAAGTTTAGATGTCCCAGACAGCACTCCATCAGCCGTTGGAAGGTTCCAGGGGCATTGCACAGCCCAAACGGCATACTATTGAATTCACAGAGCCCCATTGGGGTGGTGAAAGCGGTTTTCTCCCGGTCCTCCGGAGCCACTGCCACTTGCCAGTACCCACTGGTGAGGTCAAGGGTAGAGAAGTAATTTGCAGTTCTCAGTGCGGCCAAAGACTTTTCAATACGGGGCAGTGGGTAGGCATCTTTATGCTTTATCTGATTTATCTTCCGGTAGTCCACACACATCCGCATGGTACCATCCTTCTTCTTGACCAGTACCAACGGAGCGGCCCAGGGACTACAGCTGTCCCGAATAACCCCTGCCTCCTTCATGTTCCTCAACATATCTTTGGCACACTGGTAATGTGCAGGGGGAATAGGCCTGTACCTCTCTTTGATAGGGGGGTGTTCACCGGTGGGGATGTGGTGTTGGACCCCTTTAATCTGCCCAAAGTTTAGTGGATGTTTACTGAAAACTTGTTCATACTCCCGCACCACCCTGTATACCCCTGCTTTGTGATGTGTAGGGGTATCATCAGTGCCCATGTGTAGCTGTTGGTGCCACTCATTTACCTCCCCTTGAGGCGGGGGAGTGCTGGTAGTAGATGGGGAAACTGAGGGAGTGGCCTCGTGGATGGTGTGGGGATCCAGGGTGAGCAGCTTGGCAATGGTGGCATACCGGGGAAGCCTGACTTCTTCCTCCCCACAGTTCAGTACCCTCACGGGCACTCTCCCCTTCTTTACGTCTACCACCCCTCGGGCGGCCATTACAGTGGGCCAGTGCTAGGAGGGTATGGGCTCCATCATGGCAGGGTAGTCACGCCCCTGAGGCCCTACTGCTGCCCTACACCAAATCATCATCTCACTCCTAGGGGGCACAATCAACGGAGCGACATCCATCACTCTCACTCCACCAATCTCTCCTCCCGTTGAGTTTACATGCTGACGGTACATCAAGGCTCGGATCTCACGCTGCACAGCTCTCTGTCGGTTCCCCGCCGCCGTGGCGGCCAGCTGTTGCAGTAGGGCCAACACATCACCCATACAGTGCTCCATCACATTGGTTCCTAGCACTATCTTCGGGTTATGATCACTGGGTTCATTCATAATCTCAATCATACCCTGGTGCTGCAGTTCAGCTTGCCCCACTGTCATAGCCACCTGTTTATACCCCACTTGGGTCAATGGGAGTCCATTAGCAGCAATTAGTGTTATACTAGTATCTGGGGGTGCCAGCTCGTCTATCCCCCAATACCGCTGGTACAATGTGTATGGTATGGTGGTTACCTGTGATCCAGTGTCCAGGAGAGCCATCACCGGTATGCCGTCCACAGCCACGGGGATGATGGGCCGGGCCCTGATATACCGGTCCCGCCAGTCTGGGGGGCCACGGGGTTCTACTCCTGAGGATTGGCCCGGGGCCCCAGGGGTTGCTCGTTTAACGGGCACTGTCGGAAGTAATGCCCAGGCTTACGGCACTTGTAGCAGGTTGGAGGTCTGCTCCGCGGATTGCTAGCACTTCTCCGCTGCATCCAGGGGACATCCTCAGGGCTGTGGGCAAGCTGTATCTGCGCTGGAGGCTGGGATCTGGTCAAAGGTTGGAGTGCAGCGAGGATCTTGGCGAGGTCTCCGTCCATGCGACGGACCTGGGCTGCCAGTTCCTCCATCGTGCTGCTTGGGGCTGTAGGTATTGGAGAGGTTGGTAGGTCAGGGGCCACCACAACGGGGGCCGTCTCAATGGGCCACGGGGCTGGCTCCAAGATTTCTGAAGCTGGGGGCTGCAGTGCTTTAATGGCACGTTCCTTTAACACGGCAAAGTCCACATCAGGGTGTTCTAGGGCCCACAGCCGGAGTTGTTTGCGATCCTCAGGGGACCTCATCCCCTGCACAAATTGCTCTACTAACATCTTATTGCTGTCCGCCTCATTGATAGGATTCACCCGCTTTAGCGTGCGGAGGGCGGTTTGCAGACGTAGAGCATAGTCCCGAATGCTATCCACAGACCGTTGCCGGCACTGGTAAAACTGCATCCTCAGCTCAGCTTCAGTACGGGTCTCAAAGGCAGTCTGTAGCTTCTCAAAGATGGTGGCTACAGAGAACCGGTCCCCCTCGGCCCAGGTCTCTGCCTCCTGCTCAGCCGCGCCGGTTAACTGGCCCAGCACTACCGCTGCACGTTGCTTATCGGTCAGGGGGTACAGTTTGAGCAACGGGTTAAGCTTTTTCCAGAAGACCTGTAAAGCATCAGGTTTCCCGTCATACTGCAGTAGCCAGGTAGCTCCGGGCGCATAGAGCAGGGAGAACGGCATCACCTGAGCGAGCGCGGGGGCCGCGGCACCTCCCGCCAGCGCGGCCGGGACCTGGGCAGGCCCATTCCCATCCACGGGTGCCACTGCAGCTGCGACCACCGCTCCTCCAGTGGCTCCGTCGGGCGCAGACATCTTGTTTCCGTCCCCCTTAGCCTCTTTCCGGCCCCTCCTCTATCGGGGCGGGGTTTTGGCCTTCGCGCCTCTACTACTCGAGAAGACGCTCGAGCGGGAACTTTTCGTGCCAAAGATGGCGACTTCTGGAATTTTCCGGCCGGATACCTCCGGCGGTCACAAGGCGCACCTCTACCCAACGGCAGAGCGGTAAGATCCTGTTCGTGACGCCAAGTTGTCGCGGGCGGAGGAGGGGACGCCGCGCTCTCCCACTGCTCGGCTCCGGCTGCCGCTGCGGCTGCTGCGGCCTGCTGCTGCTGCTGCTCGGTGGCTCGAGCGATGGGCCGGATCCCGGGGACTCGAGCGGCGCTCCTCGCCCGTGAGTGAAAAGGGGATTGGTGTTTTGGGATAGTTTATTGTCTGTGACGCCACCCACGGTTGTGATGATTTGTTGACACCACCGCTGCTCTGTATGGGGATCCCGGGAGTGATGGTATGGAGCAGCTAAGTTGTTGGTTCTCCCCTCCGTGGGTAGGGGGTAGTTGTCCCGGGGCCCAGTGATGAGGTGGGTGATGCAGGGCTTGGTGGGGTGCAGGGACGCGGGGGCAGCGCTGTGCCGCACGGCACTGTGGTACTCACTCAGCCTGAGACGATGACACAGTTCTCGGTAAAACACACGGCTGGAAAGACGGTTCCCACGGACGGCTGCACTTGCTTTTCCCCAGTAGTTGACGGTGACGGTCCCTTTTCCTGCACCTAAGATGATGATGGTTTCGATGGGTTCCCACCGGTAACCCACTCCCCGGCTTGGATATGGGCCGGAGGAGCCCTACTTTGCCCGCAGGCGCTGGCCCTGAGAAACTGGTGCCCCGGCGGTGGCAGCGTCTCTCTGTAATGGTTGGACTGTTGCCTTCAATCGGGACTTGCTTGTTGGGAGACCCAGAGGTCCCCTTCACTAACAGATTTGGCAAATTCACGGCGACTCCTAGCCTTGCCGGGATCCGAAAGGCCCCTGCCACTGGTGCTGACTGTTCTTCGTATACCGCTCCGGTACCGCCGGGCCACCACCCGTCCGCGGTCCTTTCGGCAACCTCCAAACAGCCACCCCTGCAGACAGTCACCGTTGTCTGCTGACCTTGCTGTCTCTCAGTCCGGGGCACACACCCGGACCAGCTTCAGGCTGTCTTAACTGTCACTTTCCCTTTCTTCAGCTCCTCTCCTTTGCTCCTCTACCATGTCCTTCTACTTCCTCCTCCTAAACTCAACTGCCTGGTTCTCCAGCCTCCAGGGCTGTGAACTCCTCGGTGGGCGGAGCCAACCGCCTGGCCCACCCCCTGGTGTGGACATCAGCCCCTGGAGGAAGGCAACAAGGATTTTAGGTTAGCCTTGGTGTTCCTAACTGGGGTGTAGGGTGTGGTGGTGTTATGACCTGTGACCCCTGGCTTGCCCAGGGCGTCACACTTTGTGGTGCAGGGAGATGGGCGACCTCAGAGGGTACTGATGTACTCACTATTATAAGGAAACACTCGAGTCTCTGGTAAACCAAGGTTATGGTGGTCGGTGCCCGCAGCCGGCTGCGTTCTGGTTCCCCACCCGGCTGGTGGTCTCTGTCTTTCTCCTGCACCTTTGTGTGATGGTGGACTGCCTTTGCTTGCAACTTCAGGAGTCCGCTCCCAGCTGGATGTGGCCTAAGGAGCCCTTTTGCCCGCAGACGCTGGCCCGTGGGATCTCTGAGCCCTGTCGGTGGCCTTCTATCCCCCTCGGTGGGCTGTTGTCTTCAGTCGGGACTTTGGGTGGGACAGGACCTCGAGTCCTGGCCTCAATCAGTTAATTAACTAGTACCAGTAGCTTTTGGGCCTAGTTTCAGGGTCTGAGTACCCCCTCTGGTGCTCCAGTTCTCGGATCGGTTCCCCGGGTAAGTACCGGCGGGCCACTACCCTGTCCCGGTCCACCACAGTTCCGCCTCACCGTCTTCTTGGCTCCTGCAGACGGGGACCACAGTCTGCCTCCTAGCCATTGGCACCAGGGCTCCTACCCTGGTACCTGTCAGTTTGCTTCAGGCCTGACACACAGGCCTGACCTCCACTCTCACTGAACTCTAAAACTGAACTGCCCTGTTTACTTTCCCGCCCCGGGCAGTGTAGACTCCTTGGTGGGCGTCTTCCAACCGCCTGGTTCCGCCCCCTGGTGTGTTTAACTGGCCCTGAGGGGGGTGACTACTAGGTTACAATGTGCGGCTGATGTCACCTGTGAGGGAAAGATGTAATGCAGAGGCCTATTTGTGACTACCTGCCCCGGCCAGTCGATCCTGCTCAAGCCTGCGCTAAAGCTAAGTACCACTTTAGCCAGTGAAATATCATGTTTATTATATTGCAGTTACGTCCCCTGCTATGAATTGGCTCTTAATGGGGTGCATTGTCCACCTTCCTTTAATTAATTTTATACCTTTATGCATGTCTGATATATTTACACTCTAATTTATGCCTGCTATATAGGAGTCAGGTCATTGCTGTGTTTACATCGCAGTAAGATATGACATGCCTTTAGTCCTGCTATTACTATTACAATAAACACATATGACCACTCACTGTGACGATCTATATCAAGTCAACGGACCTGAATAATTGAATGTGGTTTACTTGTCCCTTATTTATAGGCTGTCGCTATTATAATTGAGTGGAATGTTTACATATGATCAACTACTGTGATAAACTATAAGCACAGCACTTTAAGACCTTTATAGACTGTATGCTGTTGCTATAGCAATTGAGTGGAAGGTTTACATTTGATCAACATACTGGGATAAACTATATGCATATGCACAGCACTTTAAGGTTCCTATAAACTGTATAGTACTGTTGCGCTTTACGATCTGTTTTGGTGGACAGATTGTTTGTTTAAGGCATTCATTATATTAGAAAGGTTGGAGGTTATTACATCTATACCACATGAGCCTTTGATATTTTTGTAGGGTCACACTTCTCCCTATTACTTTTGATTATATATTAAAACTGTCATTTGTTTTTTATCTTGACAGTATGGACCTTTTTGATTAATCTGCAGTGCAGTGATTATTTTTAATTGCACTCCTATATTCCCAGACTAGCTGCACTTTAGCATAGTGCAGGGATAGGAGGGTGAGCCGACGTTGAGCGGGGGCGCCATTCCGTTCCCCTAGGATGCCAACCTCCGCCGCTAGGTAGGACTCTATAGGGCATTTGACCAAACCCTGCTTTGCACTGCAGCACTTTTTGTCTTTGTATCTTTGTGTGTGATTATTGTGCGTGGGGAATCTAATTTTAATCAAAATTAATAAAAGGTTTTTAGGGTTTTTTCACGGTTTTGTTGTCGTCACACTTTTTTTGCCAGTTTAGGGGAAGAGAAGAAATTGTCAAGGTACATCTGTCATTCTTCTGGAAAAAATCCAGTGATTTTTACTACTTGCTTGACAACACTGCAATCTATAGATGCCAGTCTGGTTGGGCGACTGGTCATCAGAACAGAACAACCATTCAGAAGAGACTCTCTCACCAAACTGCCACAATCTGCCCACAAGGTACAGGCTCTTTAGGATTAGAGCACAAGTGACGGGATGTGAAGTCCAGTGTGTGAAGACTTTCATCTAAGCCATCAAATATAAAGAAAAGTTTCTCTGGAGATGCTTCTGAGCTGCTGCTCCAGATGTGGATACCGATGAAGGATCAGGGTCTCCAGACTAACTTTATCCAGTCTGTTCATTTCCCGGAATTTGAAGAAAAAAGCAAAGGAGAATCTTTGATAGAGCTCGCCCCTCGTCCAGTCATAGACAAACTTCTGCATCAGTGTGGTCTTCCTTACATCGGGTACTCCGCTCACCATTACCATAGGTGGGACAAGTTTAGATCAATGACACCAGCGGAATAACTTCTTGGGGGAAATGCATTGTAGAACATTTTGGGTCTTCTGTAAATATTCCTCCTGTTTTACCCCGGTCTCTATGAGCTCATTCTCTGAACGTTGTCTGAAGTTATCAATCGGAGCAATCATGAGGTTCACATAATGTGTACAAAATGAAAAACCTTCCTCTCCCCGGAGACATTCTGGTTGGTTTGTTCTCTAAATGATTCTCAGTTTTTTCATATAAATGTTTCTTGTGAATGTCCTGGATGTCTGTAGACGAAATATAGAAAATAAGGGTGAAGATCGGAAATTGAAAACAAAATCAAGATATTTTGCGGGATCTGTTTTTAACATTTGTTGAAATCAGAAATATAATTTTTATTGGGATATATCTGATTTGATGAAATGGAGATTTATCAGTAGTGCCATTCTCGGCGTGGGTTTATGACTGTGTACCGCCCCAGCACCAGCAACCGGGCTGCTGCTCAGACCTGGATCCGCGGTGGCTCGAGGGGTCTCCGGATCCGAGAGGGGCCGCATGGACACCCGGAATAAAAAGGGGTATTTTACAGGGGAGTTTGTGGTTCATGAAGTCTTCGCCCGAATCATGAAGTCTTCGCCCTTGTCTTGTAAATTACCAGGACGCGTGAAGCTACTTCCTGGCCTAGGGTCCACGTACCCCGTCATGTTCTGGCCCCTGCCCAGAGATGGCTCAAGACCGCCGGCTGCCCTCCTCAGCAGTTCCATGCCCCTTGACATGATCCCCTGCGACCGGGGTTCCAGCTCCTTCCAGGCCCAGACCAACGTCTCACACCTAGTACTGAAGAGCCCAGCTCCTAACCTGTGACCTCTCCTCTTAAGAGTCACTCCAGAACTGACTGTCTCCTACACTCCTGACCCTCCCAAACCAACCGCCCAAGAGGGCAGCCCTATTCCCTTCAGGCTACCCAATGGCGTGTCTGGTGAGTATGGTGCAGAGTGTTTTCTATGATTTTTGATTGGCTTGGCTCTTAGCAAAACCAAAAGGTCAGGGACCCGTAACCAAGGAGGTGGATACTGTGCATAAGGGCAGATTGCACAATACCCTGTGACGACCTGATAGGCCAGGGCGTCACAACTGCACGAATGGTACAGGGGACATAATATTTGTCAAATTTGCTTAGTACGTCTCACCAGCTCAGGGCTGGCACACAGTTACATAATATTTCCTGCAGCTTCAATCTAATTTTTTAAAGAATTTATTTTCCAAAATTTGTCAGATTCACATATTTTGTTGTTTGCTTCAGGAGAATCACTTAAAATAATCGCCTCCATGAGAAAAATAAAATCACAGAGTATCAGGTGGAGTTCCCGTAATGCCAAGCAGTTATACCTCAGCAGATAATTTTGTATTTTTGTATGTTTTTTTGGTTGAACAGAATTCGGAAGAAAAAAAAAATTGGATTGTGTAGACACAAATGTGTCATGATAACTCATCAGCACCCTGGGATCACTATTCGGGGAATGATGTGCCCTATATTTCATGTGCCTTGCATGCCACCTAGCGGCATTTACGAGGCCACCTAGTGGCATTTAAGAGTTAACAGCAGTGATTGGAGTTTCACCATTATATAAATTGAACACCATACAACCCAATGGACTAACAAACTTCTGGATGTTTTCTTATATTTGTTCTTATTTATATCTTATGATTTGTATGTGTATAGATCCTTATCTTTCAGTTTTTAATATTCCTGTTAGGTCTCATCATAATGATATTGTTATTTGAGTTGTTTCAATTGTTTAAAAATTAATTTGTTCCTATACAGATGTGCCGCCCCGGTGTTAGTTGGGCTGTACAGATCGGGGATCGTGGCTCGAGGGGGGGGGTCCGGACCCAGCTTGGCGGACACTTTGATCCATATAAAGGGGGTATTTACAGGGGATAAGTTTGTGACGCCACCTGTGGGTTGCGATAATGGGAGTACCGCCGCTGCTGTAAGGAGTAGCGGGGCAGATGGAGTTAAGCAGCCTGATGTTAGTCCCTCCACGGGTAGGGGAGGCCCCGGACTCAAGTTGTTGGTGGCTATTTGGGAGAGCAGGGTGCAGGGGACCAGGGTACTTACTGTGGGTAGTCGTGATGCTGGATGAGATTTATAAAGGAAACACACACGCTGTTGGTAAACCAAATTCTCTGTGTGCCTCTGCCACTGCGGGGAGCCCGTCCAAGTAGCCGGTCCCACCGGTGTCACATAGTAATCCGGAGCCTGCCTCTGTGCACAGTTTCGCGTCCGTGTGGGTCCCTATATCTTGAAGCTGTATGGTCCCATTCTTCAGTTTTTAAGTGAAGACTTGCTCCCAAGGGTTGGCACTTGAGACTTTAGTGGGTTGCTTTCTCTGGAAAACCCTGTCCCCCACGGTGTGCTGATGGCCTCAGTCTCTGAGCTCTCTGGGAAGGTCCCTGAAGGTCCCCTTCCTCTGCAGGTCAATTGTCAGGACGTTGAATCGGCTCCTGACCTAGGGTCCTGTACCCCGTCGTGCTTGGTACCGGACAGTTCTTTTGGGCTTTCTGGTGCCGACAGTTCTCCAAGACTATGTCCGTCGCACCCTTATCCATTGTCACTGCTACCGGTCCCCGACTCCTCTGGTCCCGGACCACTGTCTGCGACCCAACCTCGGTCCTTCTAGCTCCCCGGGAGCTAACACTCCCCAGCTCCTCTCTTTTTGAGGGCTTTCTCTAGACTCATTTTGTCCCTCCCACCATTCAGCCTGACCCCTAAGTGGGTGGCCCTTTTCCAGCTAGACCAACCCACTGGTGTTGACAGGTCATGATGTGAGGTGTTGGTTGGGATTTGTGGTGCTGATGGAGTTGATACCGGTTTCTGGGAACTTGGAACCATGGGAGGGTAGGTCCTGCACCCTGATGAAAAGGATGCAGTTCCCTGTAGCACCCTGATGTATTCAGGGGCGCTACACAGACATATATTTATAACCTTTAATATTATAGTAGTCCAAAACAGCATAAGAGCATGACACTTCATCGTAATCTATTCAACAAACCATCATTATATAAAACAATGGAAACAAGAGATTCATGCAAAGTATTTTAATAAAGATATTTTGTGAAAAAGACATTACATAGAATATACAGACATCAAACACGAACACCTCTATGAGGGACAAGAATGCATACTAGTAGGTACATACAATAAAGCTGCTTTGAAGCTGAATCTTTGAAAAAAGCGGAAACCGCAATAAATATATCAGACTATGTATTAAATAATGTGTAGTACCGAAGTATATACACAAGGATATAATTTATAACATATCAAACGATTCATAATGGACCTGCATAATAGAAAGATATTAGTATTGGATATAAATCATGACAAGATTAAAATAAGGTTGAGCATGCACTTAGAAAACCCATAAAATTGGGAATCACTAAATCCTTGCAAATGTCATAAATTTAGACTACATGAAATAGATATATCCTGTTCTGAAATTGGAAAATATATATATATATATATATATATATATAAAAATATATATATATATATATATACATATATATATATATATATGATGAGCAATCAACAGTATAAGAAATATATAATGATCTAAGCTCATCTATAAAAACGTATATATAATATCGATCATGAGTCAGAATATTTAGTGATGAACTAAAAAATAGACATCACAAAGTATATTCCTATTGGTATGGCAAACCGTGAATTCTAATGGCAAAATGCACATATAATCACTGTGAAAAATTATAAGTACCAAAAAAAGAAAAAATGCAGGAAAATATGTGTGCTAACAGAATTACCTGTATTAGTCACAATGCATTGTAAAAAATGCAGCCATTAGTACCTAGTTAGCAGCAATGTAATAATAAAAGAGACCACCAGCAGCATGCACGTCTCTCCACCTCGACGATCGTTTCGCCTCTGGGCAGACCGGCAGCCCACCGCGGGGGATAGGGCATCCGCTAGGGCCCTTAGATCCCAAGGGTCAGCTCCTGCGGGCAAGGCTCCCACCAGTAGTTCTGGGAGCGGACTCTCGTGTTTTATACCCTGAAGTCCAAGGAGAACTAGAAACAGTGCAGAGGAAAGTGACACAGACCATCACTCCGGGTGAGGGACATGAATACACCCAGTCGCGGAGCTCCAGCCACTGGCTCCTTGGTTACTACTGGACTTGCATGGTTTATTTGACTGTGAGTACACCAACATCTCCTGGTCCGACCGGGCACGCCGGCCCCTGCAGCCACCATCCTCAACACAGTGACACTGGGTCCCGGGGCATCCATCCCTTCCCACGGAGGGTTAAAAACAACTAGCTGCCATCCCAACGTCCCCGGGAGCTCAGTAACAGCAGCAGTGGTACCCCATCTTACCACACACCGTGGGTGGTGTTACGTACAATAACAAAAATCCCACATCTAAACAATCCCCTTTTTATTCGGAGTGTCCGCGAGACCCCCGGGTCCAGAGATCCCACGAGCCACACTGTGGATCCGGACCCGAGCAGCCCGGCTGCTGGCACACCTCGAAACTTTGCGTCACAAACAGGATACTTACCCATCCACTTACCTGGTGGAAGTGTGCCTTGCTCTGGATTGTCAGCAGTGCTCCGCTGTAAAAATCTTCAAAAGTCGCTATTTTGCCGACATCTTTGGGCGCGAAAAACGACAGCCCAGTGTCTTCTTCCCCGAGAACGAGCGCGAAAAGGAAGCCTCGCCCCCTGGGAACGCGGGTGGTAGGAAGTAAAAACTCTAAGTTTGAAAACAAAACCAACAAGACGCGCTAAGGGAAGGCTCCCGAAAAACCGAGGGGGAGAAGCACCGGATGGATGGCAGCGCCTCGCAGTGATGGAGGTAGAGCGGTGGCTCCCGCAGCGGAGCATGAGTCAGACCGTCTTCCACAAGGGACCGCTGCCTGGCTAGAGCGGGAACTAGCATGGTTCTGTGTCCGAGTACGGGTCCAGTCGATGCAACAAGTGCTGGACTGGAAAACGGAGGTCCGGAGAATGGTAGCATTGGTGTGGGCCCACGAGAACCGAGCCACCCACACAGCGCCATGTCGGGAGAGAGGAACACAGACCCTCCCGACTTCGCTGACTTGCCCGGAGCCGGAGCTCGTTCCCAAGATGGCCGTGAAGCACCAGCCGATGCAGCTCCCCGAAGTGAAGGTACTGACTGCTATACTGCCTCTGTTCCCAATGGAGGACTAGAGCCCTGGGATGTGCTGCGGCTGTTGAAGGGATGCTGCCCCTGGAGAGCTGAGTGACCCGTACGGCCCTGTGCAGCAGTGGTAGCGGTTCCCCAGCTACCCCGTTGTTCAAGTTTCCCGTTACAAATGTTATAGTTTTAAACATGGACCATGGCTGAAAACTGGCAGGCCAACCCAAAACTTTTTGGGCCTTGTAAATTATCCCCACCACCTTCCCGTTGTGCACCGGCACGGCCTCCGGAGAGGCAGATTAGAGGAAAAGCCTGTGGTGGAGTAGGCCGAGGCCCAGTCACCACCAAAACCGGTGACTACCCTCCAGGCCAGGAGTCCCCGGACTAGGGGACCTTGCAAAGGACTGCTGGCTAAGGAACCTTTTACCCGGCCCATGTGGGCATCACCCGGAACCATTTCTGGTCTTGGGCAAAGGGGTGGCAACCAGTTTTAGAGGTCGCCCCAGGGTTAGGTTTGCTTGGGTGGCGGGTCCAATAGTAAGGTGGTCCGTTCCGTAACGTTGAAGAAAAAGTGCCTCCCGTCAGGGAAGAAATGTTTTATGCTGTTTTAATGTTTGAAATTTTACACCTCTTTTCTATTTTTCAGTTGCTGTTTAATAAATTTCAGTGGTCGGACAGACCGCGGACGGTCTGTATTAAAGCAAGGGGGAATGTGACGCCCTGGTGCCGCCAGGTGGTCACACAGTATAAGCCCCCACACAACACCTTCCCTCACAGGGTTACATCGAGCCAACAAAACCCTAGTCACCCCCCTAGGGTAGGAAAGGCACACCAGTGGGTGGGACCAGGAGGAAGGGAAACGCCCACCTAGGGGGTGGGAAAAGAGTCAGTCTAAGTTTGGAGTTCAAGTTGAGAGGAGGAGGAGAGAGGACAGGCATCAGGGTTGGAGCCCTGACAGGAGACGGGAAGACGGCTGCCGGAGATCCGAGGTGGACCGGGACCTGGTAGGACCCCACCGGTACCGACACCGGAGAATCGACCTGGAAACCATGCACAGAGGGGGTAGCTGGACCCTGAAGCAACGTCCAAAAACCACCAGCTTGTTAATTAACCAGTTGAGGACAGGATTACAGGTCCTGTCCCACCCAAAGTACCAAAAGCAGACCAGCAGCCCACCTCGGGGGATAGGGCATCCGCCAGGGCCCATAGATACCAAGAGTCAGCTCCTGTGGGCAAGCCTCCCACCAGTAGTACTGGGAGCGGACACTCGTATTTTATACCCTGAAGTCAAAGGAGGGAAAGTGACACAGACCATCACCCCGGGTGAGGGAGCAGAATACACCCGGTCGCGGAGCTCAGGCCACTGGCACCTTGGTTACTACTGGACTTGCGTGGTTTATTTGACTGTGAGTACACCAAGATCCCCCGGTCTGACCGGGCGCACTGGCCCCTGCAGCCACCATCCTCAGCACAGTAACACTGGGTCCCAGGGCATCCATCCCTACCCACGAAGGGTTAATAGCAACTAGCTGCCATCCCAACGTCCCTGGGAGCTCCCTAACAGCAGCGGTGGTACCCCATCTTACCACACACCGTGGGTGGCGTCATGGACAATAACAAAAATCCCACATCTAAACAAACCCCTTTATATTCGGAGTGTCCGTGAGACCCCCAGGTCCGGAGATCCCTCGAGCCACACTCCGGATCCGGATCCGAGCAGCCCGGCTGCTGGCAGGGGGGCGGCACATGGGCACTTAGGAAAGCAGTTTCCTATTCACTGGATAGATAGGGATGAGCATTGAGAAGTGAAAGACCTATGGTCCTGCTGCTTGCAGACCTGCATGACGGTTGTTGTGTGCCAAGGATGAAGACCACATCAGATAGTATGTTGTTCTGAAGTAACTAAGGACTAAGAGGGAGACAAAATCCTGATCTCCGGTAAGGAGACCTAGCAAGGACTTAACAGAAGGGAGGATTCCTTATTTCAGACAAGTGCATAAAGCAAGGATTATGTAACAGGAGGATCTTATCTTAGACAAGTGTGATCTAGAGCAGAAATGATCTATACTAGATAATAAATGGAAGTGTAGCCCCTATCTGTACAGAGTACAAAAAATAAAGCTATAGCACGTCCCAAGGATGGATGGCTGTAGTCGGAGCACTGTGATTTTCTGCCCATATTCATTGATATCACTGATACAAGGTAAGGTTTTAATACTAGAGTAGGAGTGTCCCAACTGGGTACAACTTATTGTAGTGGGATGGTGTTTTGCCCAATATTTAAAGGGATAGAATACAACTTTAAAGAAGGCAATTGATTTTATTATAATTAAATGATTACAGAAAATAGGAAATAGTGTGATATTGCGTACACTTTTGCATAATATAAATAACAAAGGTAAAGTACTTACATTGTACACTACATAAGAAGAAACTTCACCAGGAGCTACATGCATCATCTGTCCGGAAACATCAGCTGTGAGAAGCAAAACAGCGAAGACAGAGAAACTCCGGGGATCCACATTGTGGTGTCACAGGCGTCCCCTCCACAGGTAGACAAGCTTCTGACTTCGCTGTAATCTTCACCAGTCTATATCTCCCTTGAAAATAAATTGCTTGCGTAACCAAATGTTACACAAACTCTAATAGGTTCCATTTGTCCAATATAGTATCCCTCTTCTGAGTGGCCAAACCTTCAGATGTGAACCTACAACAGATAAATACGTCACCGGATCAGACATGCCAAAAAGCTCCTGGTTTCAGATGTTTTACCATACTATAAACACACGCACATTCTCAGTAAACATTGATAAGAGAACTATGTGTTACTGAGTGATATAATAAACATGTGTTTTCTCACTAGAACTATAATTCCAGGTGTCTGTGAAAATTACAGAAAAACAAGCCAATAGAAACTATAACTCTTGCAGTCTCATATCTGAAAGGGTTTCTTAAAGACAGACTTCCAATATGGAGTCCTGGATGGCCACTAACATGTTAGCACTACAGATGGCTTTTACTATTTTTGATCAGTGTTAACCAAGTGCCCCATATTGTTTACATGTACAACTACTATCTACTAATTTACTTTATTACAGGGTATTTGATTATTTTATGTTTTTGTGGCGCCCTGGACAAGCCAGGGGCCACAGGTAACAACACCACCACACCCCACACTCCCTGTAGGCACATCAAAGTCAGAACACAAAATCCTTGTTGCCCTCCCCAGGGGCTGATGTCCACACCAGGGGATGGAGCCAGGCGGTTGGTCTCCACCCTCCAAGGAGTTCACAGTCCTGGAGGAGGGAAAACACAGGCAGTTAGAGTTTGGAGGAGAAAGTGAGAGGAGATAGAGTTGAGGAGTGGAAGTGAGCAGAAGGAAGTAGCAGTTGAGCAGCCTGAAGTTGGTCCGGGTGCGCGGCCCGGACGGAACAGCAAGGTTGGCAGACGGTGGTGACCGTCTGCAGGAGTGGCCTATCGGAGTTGCCGCAAGGACCGCGGACGGGCGGTGGCCCGGCGGTACCGGACCGGTACACAAGGAGAAGCCAGCACCATTGGCAGGGGCCTTTCGGATCCCGGCAAGGCTAGGAGTCGCCGTGAAGTTGCCAAATCTGTTAGTGAAGGGGACCTCCTGGGTTTCCAAACAGTCAAGTCCCGACAGAAGGCAACCGTCCAACCGTGCAGGGGAGACACCGCCACCGCAAAGGGCAACTGTCTCCCAGGGCCAGCGCCTGCGGGCAAAAGGGGTTCCTCCGGCCCATATCCAAGTCGGGGAGCGGGTTACCGGTGGGAACCCATCGCTACCAACACTGAACTTAGGTGCAGGGAGAGACAGTCATCACTAACCTACAAGGAGGAACAACCGCAGCCGTCTGGGAGACCCGTCCATCCAGCCGAGTGTCTTACCAAGAACTGTGTCCTGATTACTGGCTGAGTGAGTACCCCCGTGCCGTGCGGCACAGCGCTGCCCCTGCGACCCTGCACCTCGCCAGGCCCCGCAACCCGCCTGCCATCCATCCCTACCTACCCCTCACTGGGCCCCGGGACAACCAACCCCCCTACCCACAGAGGGGAGAACTACCATCAAAGCTGCTCCCTGTCACCGCTCCCGGGATCCCCGTCCAGAGCAGCGGTGGTGTCACAAAAATCACCACAACCGTGGGTGGCGTCACGGACAATATCCAAATCCCCACAATCAACTTCCCTTTTCACTCACGGGCGAGGAACGCCGCTCGAGTCCCCGGGATCCGGCCCACCGCTCGAGCCACCACCGAGCAGCGGCCGCAGCAGAAGCGGCAGCCGGACCCGAGCAGTGGGAGAGCGCAGCGACCCCTCCTCCGCCCGCAACAACTTGGCGTCACGAACAGGATCTTACCGCTCTGCCGTCTGGTAGAGGTGCGCCTTGTGACCGCCGGAGGTGTCCGGCCAAAAAATTTGAGAAGCCGCCATTTTGGGCGCGAAGAATTCCCGCTCGAGCGTCTCCTCGAGTAGTGGAGGCGCGAAGGCCAAAACCCCGCCCCGATAGAGGAGGAGCCGGAAAGAGGCTGAAGGAGACAGAATGGCGACTGGCCGCGTGTAGCTCGCGGCTATATGTGCGGGGATGCCAGGACTTCGTGTCAAAACCGTTCCTGGAGAGCACAATTGCTGAGATGTCCGCTCCAGCTAACAACAGCGAGACCCCCGCGCCCGGTACAGCGGCGTGGATGGAGAACCGGACCACCCCGCTGAGTCGTCTGCAGGCCCGGATGCAGCTCCTCTTGCAGGAGTGGGAGGCCGACATGGCGGACGTGGTGGCTGCTATGCGGAGATGCGAGGTGGAGGAAGATTTGGAGGAACGGGTAAGAGACCCACGTCCCTGTATTCCCGGGGGATCGGCCACTGCGGCTGAGGGGCCCGGCCTACACCCGTTCACCCTGCTGCTTCCCCCGTTACCCGCGTTAGTCGCTGCTGCCCCGCCACTAGGCCCGCTGCCTGACCCACTGGTAGCGGTACCCTGCCCGTCCGCCCAAGCGGACCGACCGGCTGCAGACGCCCGGGGCAGCCCTGTACTGCTTCCTCAGAGGCCACCGGAGCCAAGGCCCCATAATGAAGAGGTGTTGGAGGCCCCGGCAGTGATTGTACCGGGTTCCGAGCCCGGGACTGTGGCATGGATGGGGGCCAGAGTAGTTGAGTTCAACCAGCGTCAGCAGAAGCAGATCTTCCAGATGATGGAGCAGTGGACCAGCGAAGTGGAAGCGCTGGTTGCGACTGTCCCGATGTATGTGATGGGAGCCGGCGTGATGGAACCGATAGGCGACCCACGTCTCCATGTCCCCCAGGGACCGGCCACTGCGGCTGGGCGGCCCGGTCCAGTTTCGGCTTTTGCACCGTCTCTGCCATTGCCTATGGGGCACCCCAGTGTTGGTCGACCTGATATGCTGCACCGTGCTACAGCGGTAGAGCCTGATGTGCTGGATGTCGGTGGCCTGGAAGCTGCGGCAGTTGGCGGCAACCCGTCTGACGCAGGAACAATTGATGATGGCTCCGGCCCCGGCGCCGAGTCCACTGCTGAGTTTGAGGGGGCAAGTGAGCGTCCCCGCCATGCGGGAGACCCAGTGGTTTTCTACACCCCGCGCACCGGTGGAAATGGATACCGGGCACCCCTGTCACAGCAGGCATGTCAGTGCATGTTTGATATGCTGGTGGCGGAGGATGAGTCCGTTTCAGCTGAAGAATCGGAGTAAGGGCAGCGGAGTACTGTTGTCACCGTCCCCGTTGGGACCACCAGAAAACTGTGTGTGCATGTTTAAAGTTTTTAAAGTTTGAAAAATGAAAATGAGTGATTAACCGAAGTTCACCTGATTGACAAACTGCTGATTTGAAACCGGCGTTGCCGGCACCGTTGTCCCGGTGGGGACCGTCTGAAGTTTGCATAAGGGACTCCTTATGGACAAGCCCGTGAACTTGCAGGGCAACCACAAACTTGTGGCTTGTAAATAATAATGTTGTTGTTACAGCTTCCACCGTTACCGCCTCCGGAGAGGCAGATTGGAGGAAGGGCCCGCAGTGGAGCAGGCTGGGGCCCAGCCACCACCGGGACCGGTGGCGATCCTCTGGAGGGGAAGGACAGATCCCGCTCGGGTGACTTGTGCTGGACTGGGGTCAAGGGGTGCTGCCTGTTTTCTTAGGGGCAGCATCAGCGCCAGGTTGCTTGGGTGGGAGAGAGCAGAAGCCGTAACCGTTAACCGTTTGCAATGTTTAAGAATATGCCTCCCGATGTGGGATGAAGTTAGTATACTTGTATGTCTGTTACCGTTTTCTTATCTTTTTGCAGTTTAAAAATAAAAATAAAACCGGTGATGGACGGGCAGCCCGAGGACGGTCTGCATTTTGCTAAGGGGGAATGTAGCACCCTGGACAAGCCAGGGGCCACAGGTAACAACACCACCACACCCCACACTCCCTGTAGGCACATCAAAGTCAGAACACAAAATCCTTGTTGCCCTCCCCAGGGGCTGATGTCCACACCAGGGGGTGGAGCCAGGCGGTTGGTCTCCACCCACCAAGGAGTTCACAGTCCTGGAGGAGGGAAAACACAGGCAGTTAGAGTTTGGAGGAGGAAGTGAGAGGAGATAGAGTTGAGGAGTGGAAGTGAGCAGAAGGAAGTAGCAGTTGAGCAGCCTGAAGTTGGTCCGGGTGCGTGGCCTGGACGGAACAGCAAGGTTGGCAGACGGTGGTGACCGTCTGCAGGAGTGGCCTATCGGAGTTGCCGTAAGGACCGCGGACGGGCGGTGGCCCGGCGGTACCGGACCGGTACACAAGGAGAAGCCAGCACCATTGGCAGGGGCCTTTCGGATCCCTGCAAGGCTAGGAGTCGCTGTGAAGTTGCCAAATCCGTTAGTGAAGGGGACCTCCTGGGTTTCCAAACAGTCAAGTCCCGACAGAAGGCAACCGTCCAACCGTGCAGGGGAGACACCGCCACCGCCAAGGGCAACCGTCTCCCAGGGCCAGCGCCTGCGGGCAAAAGGGGCTCCTCCGGCCCATATCCAAGTCGGGGAGCGGGTTACCGGTGGGAACCCATCGCTACCAACACTGAACTTAGGTGCAGGGAGAGACAGTCATCACTAACCTACAGGGAGGAACAACCGCAGCCGTCTGGGGGACCCGTCCATCCAGCCGAGTGTCTTACCAAGAACTGTGTCCTGATTACTGGCTGAGTGAGTACCCCCGTGCCGTGCGGCACAGCACTGCCCCTGCGACCCTGCACCTCGCCAGGCCCCGCAACCCGCCTGCCATCCATCCCTACCTACCCCTCACTGGGCCCCGGGACAACCAACCCCCCTACCCACAGAGGGGAGAACTACCATCAAAGCTGCTCCCTGTCACCGCTCCCGGGATCCCCGTCCAGAGCAGCGGTGGTGTCACCAAAATCACCACAACCGTGGGTGGCGTCACGGACAATATCCAAATCCCCACAATCAACTTCCCTTTTCACTCACGGGCGAGGAACGCCGCTCGAGTCCCCGGGATCCGGCCCACCGCTCAAGCCACCACCGAGCAGCGGCCGCAGCAGCAGCGGCAGCCGGTCCCGAGCAGTGGGAGAGCGCAGCGACCCCTCCTCCGCCCGCGACATTTTTCTCTTACATTTTGCCTGTAAAATGACTATGCTGTTAATGTGCTCCTATTGCACGTATACCAACTTATGCTCTGATTCATTTTTATTTTTTTTTTTCTTAAGCTTCTTGCTTTGAAGCATTTTTTCCCACACCTGTCCAAAACCTTTGCACAGTACTGTGTGTATAGATGTGCTTGAAAAAATATATTGGAAAGAGTATAATAAAATAAGTCAAAAATATATATTCATTTAGAAATAAATGTATTTATTATTCTGTATCAAAGTAATTAGAATTTATAATTTCTACAATAAATTAATTTAGGAAAAAAGGTATAAGGATGCTATCACACAATAAGACTGCGTCGGAATAACTCAGATTATGTTGTGTCAAGATAAAACTTGGGACATGTGATGAAATTGCAATAGCGGTAATTCTAGAAAAGTTTCTTCAGATGTCCATTATGTAATAGCAACTAAATACATTGCTGCAATTAAAGCAATATATAATTTCCTACTTGTACCATAGATAATGCTAATATTATAAATCTCTAGCAATAATCTTAAATTTAAAAATCAGAATTAAACACTCAAACAAATATGAATAAATTCTTAGACCTAATCTTCTTACATTGATGATATGTCATACATCTATGTGACCCCCTGCATCTGATAAATTAGGTTTTGTGGTCCTGTGTTGGATTGGTTAGTTAATCTGGATTCACACATTTGATATTTACGGACTGAAGCTGAACACCAAATTCTCGACCAGCCAATGGTCCCCAGATCCGAACACAATGCTAATGAGGCTGTTGAACTCGTGTCTGGAAACCTGTGGCTAAACATGAAGGTCCAAACCCAGAGCATTAACTCTGGAAGTGTAATACTGGCCTTGTAGTTTTTTCTTATTTTACCATGTTTCATTTTTTATGAAATATTTTAATTCCCAGATAGTCCCTTTGATCGGCTAGTTCTCAATTTGGTCAGAAGTAGAATCATTATAATCATGGCCCACAGAGAAAAGAAGCTCCACTTGAATGTTGGATGTAAGATGATGATCATGATAAGATGATCTTCATTGTGGTCAAGGAAGCCTAAAAACAATAAATCAACATAAATATAAATATGATAAATAAATAAAGAACAAATGAGAGAGAAGTCGGCGACAGTGCTCCAAAATTAGACGTACTTGAGAAAGGACTATAGCCCGATAGTAGTCTGAAGAGAAGCACCCAAGATGACAAAGGCTAGAAGATCTTGATTCAAAGTATATATTTAATTAGATCTGGAAAAAAGGGAAGAACAGATTTCTTTTGACTAACAAATGGTCTTTTTCCAGGAAATCTGTACTGAGAAGAGCTAGGCTCTAGTAAAGTATTACGCTGGTTGAAACCTACACATGGCTCAGTGCAAATGTCAATGAAAAAGATGATTTCTTGGTTCAAACTTTGAATGGTATCTGTTCTTCCATTTTTTCTGGCTCTAAATAAATATATACTTTAAAGCAAGATACGATGTTGAGGTTCTCTTTACACATATGTAGAAATACAAACCTATTCTAGATGGTTCCGGAACATTGTTCCTTGTTGTCCTAAGCACTAACGTCTCCAGCAGATGTTATGGGCCGGGACAAATCATCAATGTCCACATCATCATATCCCTGTTCTTCTCCTAGTTATCAAATGACAATACATTTTTTAGGTTAATTGTTATGCTTTTCATATTTTCAATAAGTAATGCTAAGATTTCTATACAACCATGTAGATTGGTATCACACTATGGCACTTGCTTTTATATTTTGAGTTCACTCATAATTGGGGTCAGCATAGCAAACAATTGACAGTGCAGAAAACGAAAACGTATGGACTCCTATAGATAAATGGACCCATCCTATTCATTATTAACTTAACTGTTGGGGGTCACTGGTGGGAAATGTTTGATCAATTTTGGTTCCTTGGTGATAAAATATTAAGTCATACCTTGGGCAAATAGCCCATCGCCTTAATGGCAATTTTTCAAAAAATGTGGTTCTCCATAAATCCCATTTTATATATGTACACTATGTGCACAAAGTATTCTTATTCAATGAAGTCATATTTTCATTATCTCCCATTGTTACTAATGTGTAATATCCAGCCCGCAGTCATGCAGTCTGCTGTCACTAATACTTGTGAAAGAACGTCTAATGATAAAAAAATTCACTTCTTTCAGTGTGGTTTTGGAAGAGAATGTCACATTAGGAAACAGTCAGTTTGTGTAATTTCTCTCCTCTTATATATTCTACATATAGTTGTGAGTGTCATTCCTCAGATTTAATCCGGCACTCTCCTGTGTAGTCCGTTTCTCTCTCCACTGAACACACAGTCAGGTTTTGTAGCTGTCTTGGTTCTGAACTATTAGTCTGCTTTTTACACACTTGGTATTCATTGCCTTTCTGCCAACAAGTGTTTCTAATTACGTACTTTGGCCTCCCCTATCAGCCTTCAGGTATAACTATTTAAAGCCTCCCCGGGCTTCCAATCCCTGCTGGTAATTTTTCTAAAGTGGACCCTGCTTGGAACTACAGTCTGTTGGTTTTGTATTTCTCCTGGTTTGTTATTTACCTTCGGTTTACCTAATTTTACTCTACACCTTTCCCCAATTTTTTAAAGAGGTACATGGAACCCTTGATGGTTGCGTAGGGAGTTATTGTTTTGAGTTATCTGGTTAGGGTTGTTTTACTCTGTACATGGGGTCTATAGAGACTGCATAGCTGGGACTTCTAGTCTGTACAAGAACTTGGTTGTTCAGGAGTAGCAGTCTTAAGTAAAACCTTATTTTACATTATCTACCACATGTACATTACTTGGGAGATAACAGTGAGTGAGTAGAAACTACGCAAAGATACAAAGTGGGGTCAGCAAAGAGCAAAGTGCATAATAGTTATCAATGCAGAGATCCAAGACTCTTCGGCTATGTTCACACGTGGCATCTTTTTTGTCAGTGCATCTTGAGTGCATCTTAAAATGCACCAAAAATGCATCAAAACGCATTTGACGTATTTTTATCACGTTTTGCCCAATGCGTTTTTCAAGTCAAATCTATTGACTGCAGGGCTCAAAAATGCGGTAAAAACTCAAAAAGAATTGACATTCTGCATCTTGGCTGTATCTTCAAAAATTCAGCTAAGATGCAACCAATGAAAGATGCCCAGTGTGGACAGCAAAATCGAAATCTCATGGAATTTGCTGGGAGAAAGAAATGTATGCATCTGGTACATTTTTGTGACCTCAAAAACGTGCAAAAATAGGCAGCAAAAGATGCCCTGTGTGAACTTAGCCTTCACTGCAGAATTCCAAATTAGCTCCATAGAATGGGTTTCCATGGCCAAATGACTGCATGCAAGCCTTACATCACCAAGCAAAATGCTAAATATTGGAATAAAGTGGTGTAAAATATGCCGACACTTGTCTGCTCGGTAATTGAAATGTGTTTTGAGGAGAGACAAATCATGTTTCTCTACCTGACGGTCTTCTAATGGATGAATTTGTGTTTGGGCGAATTCTCAAAAAACTTGACTGCTATGTGCTTGATGCAAAGTTTGGTGGAATATGGATAATGCTATTGAGCTGTTTTTCAGAATTGTCCCTGTCTCGTTTCAAATAAGGTAAGTGTAACCTTTCTATGATGATGCCTGCTATAGACTATTTGGGACATCTGAAAGAATGTTTCGAAAAGAAAAGATGAATGCTACCATGAGTCGTGTCTCATTGCAACACTAAATCATCCTGAGATCATTCATGTGTGTGGGGCGTTTCATCCAAGGAAGAGGGTCTTGCCTAAGAACAGCGCCATGAATAAAGAATGGGATCTCAACACCCTCCAAGAGCAAATTCTCCCAAAGATCTTGGAGCAATTTGGTGATGAACATTGTTTTTTTCTAGCATGATAATGGACCATGTTACATGGCAAAAGTGATAACTAAGTTGCTTGATAAGCAAAACATTGAAATGTTTCATAAATGACCAGGAAAAGCCTGTGATAAACTCCAAGCACTTAGTGAGCTGCCATCAATCACTATTTGGCATGTAATTTGCCAGTGTCAATTGCAAATGTCTTGAAGAAGAAGGGTCCACAAGATATATATTGATTGAGGGGGGGGGGGTTATCATTAACTTGATTTGTGAAAAAAAAGTTTAAAAACTTTGAAATGCTTATACACTGACTAACAAAAGGGTAACAATGTTTTGAACTTTTGACTTTCAGGTTCCAGATCTCAGCTTCCACTACAGCTTTGAGCGTGAGACTACCTTCATTTTATAGACAATCATCTTGGCTATCTCATAAATAAATTTGACTTGCAATTATTTAGCATATGATTAGTTATGCAGATCCTTGTCATGTCACTTCATTGTTACTGTTTTGCTCCTAAAAATGTAGCACTGCCTGAATCCTTCTGGGCATTCTCTCCATCACATTCAAGCATGTCTGGACTGAAATCTGATCCCAGGTTTCTTCTTCATGTTTTCAATGACTGGTTGCCTCACTTTGAAATGTTTACAGCTTTTTCTTCAACCCTACCCACAAATGTTCGATTGTGTTGGGGTCTGGGGACTGAGGCCAATCCAGCATCTCTACTTCATTGTCATTGAACCATTTCTTCTCCAATCTAAATGTATGCTTTTAGTCAGGTTTCCTCTAGCAAACTTGACAGCTCCTTCAATTTCTCAATCCATTAGCCTCTTTTTCCGTTGTTTCTTCCAGACCAACTTGTCCCCATCAGAGCCGTCTATTGACTTTCCTCTCATCGCTCTATATCACTTGTTTCCAATCTTCTATTGTTCACTTTTTGTAAATTTCAGCCAATCCTTCTTATGGTGATATTAAAGTAGATTCTTTTCCACCTTTTTTCAGGCCACCTTTCCAGACTTGTGTAACGTGCATTGCTCAACGTTTGCATGGACGTCTGTGATCTCACTATTACAAAGCCTACGAGCCACCTCCACTGCCTTGTTTATCGCACCAGAACTGATAGACCTTGTGATGAGGCGACTTCTTGATTCCAATATTTTGCTGGACGTCCACCTCTTGGTTTTTTGGAATGTATGAACAGACTTTTTTACGTATTCTTCATTCAAACTATCATGAAACCCCCTGACGAAGGTGACGCCGAACGTGCGCGTCGGGGTTTGGTGTCGCATGTGCAGACAGGTTCTCCTCTCTCCTCCACGATCAGGTAATTTTACCACTTATACCTCTCTTTACTTTCTTTCATATTTGTTTCCATCATTCTACCACGTGAGTAGTGAGATGCAGTGTGCTTTGGCCACTTGTGCTTTATTTATTTATTTTCTGCACACCAGTATCTCATTTTCCCAATGTGATGTGGTATTAGATGGGTCATATTAACATTAACTATTTTTGTGGTATTTACATGGAGTCCCTGCCCCCACACTATGTTCCTATTCACATGTGATGACAATTTTTCTGCTTTGGTCACCCTGCCTTGTGGCACACTCCCCCCCCCCTTTTTTTAATCAATAAAAATGTTATATTTTGACCTTATCGGTTTTCTGTAGAATTTATTTCTACCCATTTGTGTTTCAAACTATCATGGCCTGACATGATAGTTTGGCAATTTGCTTGGCCAAGAGAATGTTATTGACAAGATGGATAATGCTGTTTTCTTTTGATTGAGAAATCTTCGTCATGGCGGCTCCTCAATTCAAACCAGTGATTTTTTTGCTTGGGAGTCAACCTTCAATATACACAGTATAAAGTATACAGGAAGAAAACGATTTTTCTACCACCAGGAGCAAAACATTAACAGTGCAGTGACATGACAAGAATCTGCATAATTAGTCATAATAACAAATAATAATATGCTAAATAATTGCAAGCCAAATTTAAGTGTGAGATATGATTCTCTAAAAAAATGAAGGTCGTCTCACGCTCAAAGCTGTAGTGGATGGGGAGATATGGAGCCTGAAAGGCAAAAGTTCAAAACATTGTTACCCTTTTTGCTCGTCAGTGTTATTGTTCTGCAGTATCCATAGAAATTACTGAACTGACTTAAAAGATCTAAAAACAATGAAGTAGCAAACTCTGAACACTGAAATTTGTGTAATTCTCATAATTTATGCCCGCGATCGTACATGTATAAGTACAAACCTGTCCTTGATGGTTCCAGTTGTTCATTCCTATAATTAGCACTGACGTCTCCATCCGAGTCTATAGGCTGAGACAAATCATCCATGTCCATATCTTCATATCCATGTTCTTCTCCTGGATATAAAATACATTTTTTTGTTTTAATTGTTATTGTCACAGGGTCCTTCTCCAATATCACACAATCAACAGAGCAAGAGATGAGTGAACAATCCAAAGAACATTTATGCCAAGCAAGTCAGAAGGTCCATCAAATAATCCACCACACAGAGGATAAAGTAGTCCAGTAATGGGATAAATGTCCTGGGGATCAGTCACAATCCTCCGGCAGTCGTTTTCCAGGGAAATTAGGGTTTCTCATAGTCTCTCTGGGGTGTCAGCTTCTCCCTCAGAGGATCAATCTTACTCCTTCTCTCTTGTCTTTCTCACTCAGGTAAGTGTCACGCCCTGGCAAGACCAGGTAGTCACAAAAATTGTCCAACCTCCTTGCTACCACCAAAATCCCACACCCAGGTACAACACACAGCCATTAAAGCCTAGCCACCCCCTCATGATAATAAGGGCACACCAGTGGGCGGGATCAGGCAGATGAAAACGCCCACCCAGGGGTCCTGAGGTGTCAGAGGCGGGAACACGTTAGTCTAAGTTCAGTTAAGTGGAGTCAAGTTGAAGTCTGAGTCAAGTGCAGACAGTCAAGTGGAAGTGAAGTGTAGTCAGGGGTAGGGACCCTTGGACTACCCGGCTAGGTGGCAGATGGTGAACAGGGCCACATGCGATGGAGATCCGGTCGCGGGAAACCCTAAGTGGAGCGGGGCAGGGTCATAAACCTGCCGGTTCCGACAGTGGGAATCTGGTCCGGAGGCCGTGCACAGACGGGGTGCCTGGACCCTAGGACGAGGAAGGTTGCATGCCCCTTGTTAATTAACCAGCAGAGGACAAGGTTTCAGGCCTTGTCCTCCCGAAGCCCATAGAGCGAAACGGAAGCCCAACGCAGGGGATAGGGTGTCCGTCAGAACCCGTAGAGATCCCAAGGGTCAGATTTCAGGGGCCACAGCTCCCAAATACACACAGAACCGGGAGTGCACTTCTCCATTCCATGCAAAGTTGTCCAACAGGAGAGAGAAACACAGCGTGCAGAAAGAAGGGACACCTGTTCACTAACTTGGGCGTGGGACCCGAATGCGCCCCCCGACGGCAGCTGGTCACTGGCAACTTAGTTTACCACTGGACTTGTGTGAAATTACTAAACTGTGAGTACACCATTGACCCCCAGTCCAACCCGGCGCGCCACCTCCAGCAGCCATCACTCCCATGTTCAGACCGTGGGCCCCGGGACTACACCTCTCCTACCCGTGGAGGGGATCCAATCTTGCTGCCCCACTCCATCAGCCCCGGGCGCCCCATCACCAGGCAGCGGCGGTGTCACCATCTGTTACGGGGGGCTGTCTGATAATAACCTAAAGGAGTATCAGACAGTCAGGGTCCACCGTGCAAAGACTCTGCTGCAGACTATGGCAGAGTGAAATACCTCTGTTAACTCACAGAAGGATATAATAAGTAAGTAAAGCAATTCCTCCCTTACTTGGAGGGTGTGAGGAATGACCTCTGTTAATAATCACAGAGACAAAGGCAATGTGTGCGAAATGGCACCTACCTAGGTCCGCTCTTCTAGTGGTGCAAAAGAGACGAACAGCAGCGTAAGCCGCACAAAGCTCCTACCTGCGTTCGCTCCACTAGTGTGCGAGGACACGAACCACTAGATATGGCACCTGCCAAGGTCCGCTCTTCTAGTGGTGCAAAAGAGACGAACAGCAGCGTAAGCCGCACAAAGCTCCTACCTCTGTTCGCTCCCCTAGTGTGCGAGGATAAGAACAACTGCCAGACGCAGTATAAGGAACGTTACCCTAGCGGCAACGTCCACCTACGAGTCAAACCACAAGGCCCAGCCAGACCATGTGCCTCAGGCACCTGCCTATGTCCGCTCCCTAAGAGGTAAGGATACGGACAGCAGCCGAAGCTGTAAGGTATAAGAACGCTACCCTGCCGGTAGCGCTCACCTAGCATAGACAGAGGAATGCCTAGAGGAACGTGCACAGAGCGTCTACTCTTATGCATGAACCAAGAGGACTGAGCGCCATGCGGCGTGTATCAGGGTCTTATATAGACTCTGTGCCTCATCCAAGATGGAGGACACCAGAGCCAATCCGCTGCCAGAACGACAGGAGTGATGTCATGCTGGCCTATCACCGAGCAAGGCATCACAAGCACATGACCAGCGACCAATTGGCATAGAAGGTGTCAGAGACATGTGACCTCGTGTCAGCGATGATGTCACCCGCACATGTGCAATGGCTCCAAGATAGGACTTAGTCTCCGGCGCTCGCACATGTGCAGTAGCAAGAAATCTGGACATAGTCTCCAGTGCTCGCAGCAACCGTAACACCATCCTTTACCGCAACCCATGGGTGGCGTCACCGACACAACAAATTCCCTGTAAATATCCCCTTACGATGGTTGTGAGGACGGATGGCCATGCGAGCCCGGGTCCGGTCACTACTCGAGCCCCAGCAGCGAACCCCGGATCGGAGCAGGCCCAGAAAAGTGGCAGCAGCCCCCGCCCGCAACATAAGCAAAGAGTTTAGATGGATCCCAGGCCCCCTCTCCCCCAGACTTAGGGACAAAAGCCTGGCAGGGGGTGATTAACCTGTAAACAGGACAATGTACACACAAGGAATACACAGAATGGAAAGAGCACCACGCCTAGAATACGAACTTACAGAACATTATACACATCCTCCCATATACTACCATCACAGTTATAGTTTGCATTGTTTCATTGGTTAGGAGTAGACTGTAGACTGGTATCGCGTATATCTCTGCGCATGATGCTCAAGGATAATTTTATTTCCATTTTTTTTCATCATTTGGTTGTCATTAACTTGTCTTTCGTTCCTATGATTTTCCTAATTCCACAAAATGTTACTTCTTGGTGCTTAATTTTCAGTGTTGAGGGGTATAATTATGTTGCTGTGCTATTTTACCTTTATATCATTGGGTAATTTACATTTTCCCCTCTGGTAATTTCTCGTTTCGTGACACCCATTATATAAATTAGTTCTATGAATACAGAATATCTTACCAAACCATAAACAAACATTATATAACGACACTGCTAAAATTATTATTGGAATGTTATAAATATGTAGATTGAGCCAAAAATATCTCGGATCTTACAAACACTCATTCACAATTAGCAAATTGATTCAAATGCAAATAGACTTTATGTGGGACGCTTAGGAATTTAATTTGTGTTTCGCCTTGCTGAATCACCTAAAATTGTAGAAGTGGCAATTTTACACATTGCTCCAATCAGAGAAGGCTCACGTGATCAAGGCAGGCTATCCCATAATGCTTTACAGCTATCACATGACATGGTATAATAATGGTATACAGTAGATAGTCAGGGAGCACTATCATAGTCTATATAAAAAGAGGAAATGCAGCAACTCTTTTTTGGTTAATCTATAAAGTGGTAAGATGTCAAATATCACATAGTAGCCATAAATATAGAGAGAAAAAACATAAAACACTAAATAAACAGCATATATAGTTTGCGAGAGCACTGCTGTAAAGATTAATGTGGGAGGAATAGGCTGTTGGTTATTATCTCTTTACCCATAGCCATATGCGTTGAAGTCACTTTGACATTACTAAGGCTGTTTCTGTGTTAGGCTGCTTTCACACATCTGGTTTTTCCTGTGCGGCACAATCCGGCGCTTTGCAGAAAAACCGCAACCGTTATTTTTTGCCGCCGGTTGCAGTTTTTTTGCATAGACTTACATTAGTGCCGTATTGTGCCGCATGGCCTTGCGTTCGGTCAGGGTTTTGCCGATGCGGCCAGATGGAACATTGCCTGGCACATTTTTTTTTTCCGGCAAAAAAAAAAACGCATGCGGCGTCCATAGGCATGCATTGCAAATCGCGCCGCATCGACCGGATGCTGCGCGATTTGCAATGCATGCCTATGGACGCCGCATGCGGCGTCCTGCGGCGAACACTGCATCCGGCCGCCGCATGCATTTTTTTCCACTGCGCATGCTCAGTAGCCTACCGCAAGCATCAAAAAATGGACGGGCCGCATGTAAAAAACTTATGCAAAGGATGCGGTTTTGTCGCCGCATCCGTTGCATAGGTTTTAGAGCCGGATTGGCCGGCTCTGCTAAAACCGGAGGTGTCAAAGCAACCTTAGAGGGAATGTGTCATCAGAAAATGAGTTTAATTAAATGTTAATACAGACATCAAATAGAGGGCAGCCCTTATCACCTGCCCAAGCCAAGAAATGAATGCACTAGCAGGATGCAGCAAGACCCTCAATAAGGTGGAGGTATCACAGGTGCAAAAGAAGCAAATCACTCACACACTTCCAATCCATGGAGGGGGCAATTGTTGCTGGATGATAAAATTGCACACAAATGGCTTGTATGGGGCGCCATTCACACAGGTAGGGGCACAGTATCTGGCTAGCAGCCTATTAATTACACCCATACTATTAGACTAGGCGGGCTGCCCAGCACTATATAAGTGCACCACACAGGAACGGAGACCCCAGTATACAAGGCCTACATTAAAGGGCCTGGCTGTAGCCTGTATAAAATGTTATGTGCGAGAAAATATAATATGAGATATTAGATGGTATTATGGCAAGAATATGGTTGCCCACAACGCATGTCACGGGTCCTCATGCTTGTGGGTCCTACACTGATCTATAAATGAAAAAGCATGCGTCCACCTTATTGGGGGCTTTGCTGCCTTCTGCTAGGGCATTAGTTCCTTGGCCTCAGCAGGTTATAACTACTTGCCTCTAGTTGGTGTAAGTAATTGCTGATTTTTTGGAGGAGATTTTTATCCTTTTTGTTGCTTTTTTATCTATATATCAGTGTAGGGACCCACAAGCATGAGGACCTGTGACATGACTTGTGGGCAATCATATTCTGGCCATAATACCTCATATATATTTTTTTTGCACATAACATTTTATACAGCATGCAGCCAGATCCCTTAATGTAGGCCTTGTATACTGGAGTCCTCATCTCTGTATAGTGCACTTAGATAGTACTGGGCAGCCTGCATGGAGGACATTTATAATAGTATTAATCAGTGCATGTATGAATCCAGCTCCAGGCTGAGGTCAAAGACTTGTTAGAAAGCTCAGCATGGTCTTTCTGTGTCTCCCTCTGCTTATTTTTACTCTCTGTGGCTCTCCCTTCTCCATAAAGTCTAATGAGCTGTGTAACTTGACAATGCAGTAACTTTGCAGTCAGTCTTGATGTTGATATATGCCAAAATCAGACTCACCAAACTTTCATGTTGGCAGGTCATTTTTACTTCACAATTGACACTTAATAAATAAAACCCAAAAAATAGTGGTGGGATTGCAATTCACGTCACCATTTTATCTTACTTGGATTTTCTTTTACCATTTTCAGTACATTATCTGGTAAAATGAAGGCTGTCATTCAAAACTACTACATCTTCAAAATAATCATGCCCTTGTATGGCCATGTTGATGAAAAAGTAAAAGTTCTTATATTCTTGGAAAAAAGTGGGGAAAAAATAAAAGAGAAAAGACTACAAATCCCCTGGTCTTTAAAGCATTTGTTACTACATTGATGGCTACTTTTAGATTTGTTGCAAACTAAAGGTACCGTCACACTTTAGCGACGCTCCAGCGATCCCACCAGCGATCTGACCTGGTCAGGATCGCTGGTGCGTCGCTACATGGTCGCTGGTGAGCTGTCAATCAGGCAGATCTCACCAGCGACCAGTGACCAGCCGCCAGCCAGCAGCGACGCGTGGAAGCGATGCTGCGCTTGGTAACTAAGATATTTATCGGGTAACCAAGCAAAGCACTTCGCTTGGTTACCTGATATTTACCTTGGTTACCAGCGCACACCGCTTACCGCTGGCTCCCTGCACTCGTAGCCAGAGTACACATCAGGTTAATAAGCAAACCACTTTGCTTATTTACCCGATATGTACTCTGGCTACATGTGCAGGGAGCAGGGAGCCGGCACTGGCAACCTAAGAGCGTCGGATGCTAGTAACCAAGGTAAATATTGGGTAACCAAGCAAAGCACTTTGCTTGGTTACCTGATATTTACCTTGGTTACCAGCGCACACCGCTTAGCGCTGGCTCCCTGCACTTGTAGCCAGAGTACACATCGGGTTAATAAGCAAACCGCTTTACTTATTTACCCGATATGTACTCTGGCTACGTGTGCAGGGAGCCAGCACTGGCAGCGTTAGAGCGGCGGATGCTAGTAACCAAGGTAAATATCGGGTAACCAAGCAAAGTTTGGTTACTCGATATTTACCTTGGTTACAGCTTACCGCAGGCTGCCAGAAGCCAGCTCTCTGCTCCCTGTACATTCAGATCATTGCTCTCTCGCTGTCAAACACAGCAATGTGTGCTTCACAGCGGGAGAGCAATGTCCAAAAAATGAACCAGCACTGTGTGTAACGAGCAGCGATTTAACTCTAGGGGAATGTACATGTGGATCAAAGTCATTGTAAAATGATAAGTCATCACAATGAAGTCTAAATTTATCATCTAGGATCATAAACATCTAGGATCCCCATTCATTGTGACTGATGATGTTCCTGATAATCTTAGTGACAGAGTATGTTGGCGTCAGACTCTATTGATTCATTAAGATACATCTGCCGCGTATTGATTTAGGAGCATTTACCTTCGTACACACAAATCTGAAAGGACAGGACTGGAAGGAGATTTCTGGCCACAGCTCATCAGGAGTTAGGGGCCCTTTGCACACTACGACATCGCAAGCCGATGCTGCCATGCCGTGCACGATAGTCCCCGCCCCTGTTGCAGCTGTGATATCATGGTGATAGCTGCCATAGCGAACATTATCGCTACGCCAGCTTCACATGCACTCACCTGCCCTGCGACGTCGCTCTGGCCGGCAAACCATTTCCTTATTAAGGGGGCGGGTCATGCGGCGTCATAGCGACGTCACACGGCAGACAGCCAATAGAAGCGGAGGGGCGGAGATGAGCGGGACGTAACATCTCGCCCACCTCCGTCCTTCCGCATAGCCGGCGTGAGCCGCAGGACGCAGGTAGGAGATGTTCTTCGCTCCTGCGGCTTCACACACAGCGATGTGTGCTGCCGCAGGAACGAGGAACAACATCGTAACATCGGTATTTCCCAGTTCATGGAAATTACCGAGGCTACACCAATGATACAATTACGACGCTTTTGCGCTCATTAATCGTATCATAAAGGATTTACACACTCCGATATCGACAGCGACGCCGGATGTGCGTCACTTTCGATTTGACCCCACCGACATCGCAGCTGCAATGTCGTAGTGTGCAAAGTGCCCCTTAGACAAGCTGTGGCACCAAACCCCCGTCCTGTGGCACCAAACCCCCGTCCCACCCTTCTTGACCCATTTTAGCAAAAAAGGAAGAACCCGGTGCAAAAAATCTAGAGTTGCCAAATTTGTTTTTGGAATTCATGTTAGCAAAATATTTGCCACTTTTTAAAGTGATTTATTTCAGAATTCTGGCATTGGATGAATCACAACCATGGTATTTGGTTTATTCAGTCATTCGATTTTTGTTTTATCATAGATGTATCTAAAGTGCTCAATCACTTAAAACTTACTGACCTGAAACCTGCGACATACTATTGTTTCTCTCTGTCAACCTGAGCGCGACATCTTCATACACCGGATCACGGGAAGAAGCGGAAGTGAAATTTCTGAAGACTGAGGGAAAAATGATTTCTATTAATTCAGGAATAATATAACATTATACCCAAATAGTTCCATAAATATTAGAATTAACGCACAACACAAACTATGAACCACATCATTTCTAATGGTTACTTATAAGAAAAGATATTTCAAAATGTTTTCGAGATCCGTGGTCCCCACAAAGCTGCTCATGAGCCAGATCAGACACCCCATACTTTGCACTGACGAGGGGCAAGCACCCCGAAACACCGTGTCTGCAAATTGGGATTCTGATCTGGCATATACTGTATATCCTAAGTTATATGTAAAGGATTGTTAAAAATCCACATTTAACTTTTAGGATCGCTACTTCCAATAGGTGGAGCTGTGCTAGAGTTTGTCTCTTGTCCTGGAGAGACAATTTTCGAGATCTGTACATTATAATGTGGTGGACTATGAAATAAAATGACTTTTTTATATATATATATATATATATATATATATATATAAATAAAATGACAGCTGTATGAAAATTATTTTATATTATTTTTTTTCTCATTGGGTCACGTGCTCAGCTACTTACTGAGGTTTCAGAAGTTTCAATACTACTAGTGTTTTATCAGCAGGAGATTATTACTGCAGGACTAAAGGTGGCTTTACACGCTACGACATCGCTAAAGCGATCTCGTTGGGGTCACGGAATTTGTGACGCACATCCGGCCGCTTTAGCGATGACGTTGCGTGTGACACCTATTAGCGATTTTGAATCGTCGCAAAAACGTTCACAATCGCTCATCGGTGACATTACCCCCTCTTCTTGATTATCGTTGCTGCTGCAGTAATCATGTTGTTTGTTGTTCCTGCGGCAGCACACATCGCTATGTGTGACACCGCAGAAACGAGGAACATCTCCTTAGCTGCGTCCACCGGAAAAGGAGGAAGGAAGGAGGTGGGTGGCATGTTCCGGCCGCTCATCTCCTCCCCTCATTTTCTATTGGGCGGCGGTTCAGTGACACTGCTGTGACGCTGAACGAACCGCCCCCCCTTGAAGGAGGGATTGTTCGCCGGTTACAGCGACGTCACTGCACAGGTATGTGCCTGTGACGCTGCCGTAGCGATAATGCTCGCTACGACAGCGATCACCACATATCGTGCCCCCGACGGGGATGGGTGCTATCGAGCTCGGCATTGCTAGCCAATGCTAGTGATGTCGCAGCGTGTAAAGTGGCCTTTAGTGTCTACTGCAAAAATGGTGAGCTAATCTGTGTAACTCCGCACTCGCCTTTTGATTGTCAGTTTGACAATGCGCACTGTAGACAGCAATCTGCCAATTGGGGGTGTGGGCGGAGTAAAAACACAGCTTCTCATTCTGACCACTGTTACATCTACAGCAGAAAAAACGGGATTTTATCAAAACTGCACCAAGAAATTCTGTAAGTAATATATTGGTGGAATCAGGCTGTACACCTGCTGACAGACTCACTTTAGTATGATACTATACTCACTATAATATACTCACATTTTTTAGACCACTTGGATTGTCTAATCAAAAATATTATTGTAATGATTGCAATACCAAGAAGGAGCAGGGAAATGATAGAGATGATAAGAAACACATTGGGGTTCAAGGTAGTATCAGGCAGGGATGGAGGAAGATCTATAAGATGGTGGAAATTAAATTATTAGCATAATATCACATCACTATGTGCAAAAAGCAAATAAAATTATTGTAAAAATATATTGCACTTATTAATTTACTTTATATAAGTCATATATTCAATTAGTGGATAAATAAATACCTGGAGTGTATGAAGATTATTTGTATATAAATATCTATGTCTGGATGATCCCAATCACTTATTTAATTAATAAATGTAAAAAAGAAGATATGTATATGTGTATGTATATATATGTATACATCACCCAGATACGCACCTGTCCACATTGTACAGGTGCTGCCAGTACGGTTTGAAGTCAGGTTAGTATCAGCGTGGGAAACCAGCAAGGGAACCCCTGTTTCATTCTGTTTTTTTCCTATTTGTATATATATATATATATATATATATATATATATATATATATATATATATATATATATGTATACTTGCAATTTAATAATAATAATGGGAAACCTTTATGTTTTAAGATGTACACATATTTTCTCAAAAGTCATAGCCTTTTAATAAGTCATTGTACGCCATTACTTATTGTCTCATGTTAATATTTTACCTGTGGTTATAGTTAACACTGAGTGAGTAAAATGGTCTCCATGATCTATGAAATAAAAAAAAGTCAGTCACTATAACCACAAACATGTTTCCTATTTTCATGCTTATATTACTTTTTGGAATATTAATTTTCATTTATTTAAATATTCAATACATTTTATAGGCCTACTATACTGTTGACATTGCCTTTGGATGGGGCTCTGACATCCAGCAACCTCCATTAATCAGTTGTTTTCTAAGCCCCAGCAGCTGCTTTATCTAAACATGTATTTATGCTCCAGAAGAAGCCATGATGGCGAAACTCTGGGTGAAAATTGAATTGATCTTCAGTGTTTTTGTTTTATCATGCTGTTTTAATTTCTTGATGCAAAAGGATGTAGGATGAGTTTGAAATTAACTGCCTCAGGACAGACAGCTCCATTGACAGAAAAGTCTAAGACCTATGGCTTTCAGAGTATGGTGGCAAAAATAATAAAAAATAAATTTGTTTTTTAAAGCAGTATATTTATAGTACAAATGAGTATAATATAAATAAAGCTATATAAATTTTATATCACCAACATTTTGCCAACCAATATAGTAAATGAAACACGAAAAAATAAAAATACTATGGTTCATGGACTGTGAACAAAATGAAAACAATTGATTGTCCTAAAGGCTAAAAGTGGACAAATCATTAAGAGGTTAATTCTTTTATGAAAAATGGAATAAGGACAGATCAGTCATATGCATACCAAAATGGAACCATTAAAAGCTTCAGTTTGTCAAACAAAAAGGAAGCTCTGACACAACTCGAATCAATGGAAGCTTATAAACCTTATGACTCTCAGAAGATGCCGGGTGAGTTGATACAGATGGCACTTTTGGGGTGGGGCTCAAGTAGGGTCCAAAACCGTCTCAAGTAGATGTAGAAACTTGGCACTCAAGATAAATGTGAATATTGGTCTTTTATTGAGAAGAACTTGTAGGACCAGCACAAGCACAGACGTTTCGGTTGAAGACCTTCATCAGTGTGCGTGCAGGGGTCCTCAGAAGGTATAGCAACTGGCGTAGTCAGGTATGACGTGGCAATGCTACATAAACTGCAGTAGACACCGCGTCATACCTGACTACGCAAGCTTCCAAGTTCCTATACCTTTTGAGGACCCCCTGTAGACACACTGATGAAGGTCTTTGACCGAAACGTCTGTGCTTGTGCTGGTCCTACAAGTTCTTCTCAATAAAAAAAACACTATTCACATTAATCTTGAGTGCCAAGTTTCTACATCTATTTCAGAAGATGCCGACACAGAAAAAAATGTTTAGGGTGTTTTTTTGGATTATATAAACGTAATGAAAGGATGTAAATTTGGTATATAGTTAATAGTACTGACCCAAAAAAAAAGTTTGCACTAAATTATTGTAAAACGTTGAGTATTGCAAAATTTTAATAATTCAAGAACATGGTCAAAATGTTTTCTTTTTCTATTTCTTCCTATAAAGAGTAAGGCGGGCTTTACACGTTGCGACATCGCTACCGATATATCGTCGGGGTCACGGTTGTTGTGACGCACATCTGGCGCCGGTAGCGACATCGCAATGTGTAAATCCTAGGTGCGACGATGAATGACCGCAAAAGCGTAAAAAATCGCTGATCTGTATAACGTCATTCATTTACATAATGTCGTTACTGCTGCAGATACAATGTTCATCGTTCCTGCGGTATTACACATCGTTATGTGTGACACCGCAGGAACGACAAACATCTCCTTACCTGCATCCACTGGATATGCGGAAGGAAGGGGTGGGCGGGATGTTACGTCTCGCTCATCTCTTCTCCTCCGCTTTGCAGGGATCTGTGCTTGGACCGATTCTTTTTACTCTCTTTATTAATGACCTTGTGGATGGGATTGATAGTAAAGTGTCAGTCTTTGCCGATGACACCAAACTATGTAGGATATTAAAAACTGACCTGGATAGTACAATATTACAAAAAGATCTGGATAAGATGTCAGAATGGGCAGATACTTGGCAAATGAGATTTAATGTTGATAAATGTAAAGTAATGCACCTAGGACGGAGTAATCCTATAGCTGCGTATACATTAAATGGAAGTAAACTCGGGACTACAGAACAGAAGGACTTGGGTATTCTTTGACAACCTACAGTCCGGCTTCCGTCCACATCACTCCACCGAAACTGTCCTGACTAAAATCACAAATGACTTGCTTACTGCCAAAGCGAACAAGCACTTCTCTATACTCCTACTCCTAGACCTGTCCTCAGCCTTCGATACCGTTGACCACTCCCTCCTATTACAGACCCTCTCTTCCCTTGGTGTCAGAGATCTTGCCCTCTCTTGGATCTCTTCATACCTCTCAAATCGCACTTTTAGTGTCTCCCACTCCCACACAACCTCTTCATCCCACCATCTCTCTGTTGGCGTCCCTCAAGGCTCTGTCCTAGGACCCCTACTTTTCTCTATCTACACATTTGGCCTGGGACAACTCATAAAGTCCCATGGCTTCCAATACCACCTATATGCCGACGACACCCAGATCTACCTCTCTGGCCCAGATGCCACATCTCTGCTGTCCAAAATCCCGAAATGTCTATCTGCTATATCCTCCTTCTTCTCCTCTCGCTTCCTAAAGCTCAATGTGGCCAAAACTGAACTAATCATCTTTCCTCCGTCTCACCTACACTCTCCACCTAATCTATCTATTACAATAAATAACACCACGCTCTCGCCAGTACCCAAAGTTCGCTGCCTCGGAGTGACCTTTGACTCTGCCTTATCCTTCATACCACACATCCAATCCCTCACCACCTCCTGCCGTCTTCAACTCAAAAATATTTCCAGAATCCGCCCTTTCCTCAATTTGCAATCAACTAAAATGCTAGTGCATGCCCTCATAATCTCCCGCCTCGACTACTGTAACATCCTCCTCTGTGGCCTCCCTGCCAACACGCTTGCCCCTCTCCAGTCCATCCTTAACTCTGCTGCCCGACTTATCCACCTCTCTCCTCAATACCACCCCGCTTCTCCTCTCTGCATGTCCCTCCACTGGCTTCCAATCTTCCACCGTATCCAATTCAAACTTCTAACACTGACCTACAAAGCTGTGCATAATCTTTCCCCTCCGTACATCTCCGAACTACTCTCCCACTACACTCCAACACGTCACCTCCGGTCCTCCCAAGATCTCCTCCTCTCCTCCTCTCTCATTCGCTCCTCACACAACCGACTCCAAGACTTCTCCCGAGCATCCCCAGTCTCCTGGAACTCGCTGCCTCAACACGTCAGACTATCCCCTACCCTTGCAAACTTCAAACGGAACCTGAAAACGCACCTGTTCCGAAATGCCTACAATCTACAATGAACTCGCTGCCGCCCGACCACCGTGCGGAGCTGCCGCCCGACCACCGTGCGGAGCTGCCGCCCGACCACCGTGCGGAGCTGCCGCCCGACCACCGTGCGGAGCTGCCGCCCGACCACCGTGCGGAGCTGCCGCCCGACCACCGTGCGGAGCTGCCGCCTGACCTACACCCCACCTATTGTCTCCTCCCCATAATCCTATAGAATGTAAGCCCGCAAGGGTAGGGCCCTCTTCCCTCTGTACTAGTCTGTCTACTGTAACTTGTATACGTATTTTGTATGTAACCCCCTTCTCATGTACAGCACCATGGAATTAATGGTGCTCTATAAATAAATAATAATAATAATAATAATAATATTCTCATTATAAATAAGCTGAGCAGCAGCACTCAATGTCAAGCAGCAGCTGCAAAAGCAAACAAGATTCTAGGGTGTATAAAAAGAGAGATTAGATCCCGTGATCCCAACGTATTGTTACCCCTCTATAAATCACTTGTAAGGCCACATATGGAATATGGGATTCAGTTTTGGGCTCCACATTTTAAAAAGGACATTCAGAAGTTAGAGTCAGTTCAAAGGCGGGCAACTAGACTATTACAAGGAATGGAAGGCCTCCCATATGATGGCAGATGGAAAAAGTTAGATATGTTTAGCTTAGAAAAAAGACGTCTCAGAGGAGATCTCATTTATATGTATAAATACATGTGTGGTCAATATAAAGGACTGGCACATGACTTATTTCTTCCAAAGACAGTACTAAGGACCAGGGGGCACTCACTGCGAGTGGAAGAAAAGCGATTCCGACAGCTAAATAGGAAAGGGTTCTTTACAGTTAGAGCAGTCAGACTGTGGAATGCCGACCACAAGAGGTAGTAATGACAGACACTATAACAGCTTTTAAAAAAGGGCTGGATGATTTCCTCACTACACACAACATTGTTGGTTATAAATGACTTAGTGACCAAATGTAGAACTGGTGGAGGAAGGTTGAACTAGATGGACCTAGGTCTTTTTTCAACCTAAGTAACTATGTAACTATGTAACTATGTAACTATTTGCCGGCCGCTTAGTGACGTCTCTGTGATGCTGAATGCACCTCCCCCTTGAAAGAGGGATTGTTCGGCGGTCACAGCGACGTCGCCGAGCAGGTATGTGCGTGTGACGCTGCCGTAGCGATAATGTTCGCTACGGCAGCAAGCACCAGATATCGCATGTGCGACGGGGGCGGGTGCTATCGCACTTGACATTGCAAGCAATTTCCAGCGATGTCACAACGTGTAAAGCCCGCCTTAGTTTTCAAGTATTATGAACCCCAATATAGTCCACTGCACATTGAGTGAAGCTATGCATTGTAGCTCGATTGAAAATGCTTATATCCGGCTGTTACCGGAGCAAATAACAGCTGATCGGAGTGGGTTCTGAGTGTCGGACACCCACCAAACTCATATTGATAACCTATACAGTGGATAGATCAACAATCTAGTGTTTCCAGACAACCCTCTTTAAGGGAATCTGTCCAGTGTTTTTTAAGCAATTTGAGATAAGTATCATTAAGAGTTGGAGACCCCCTGAATTAATTAATGTATCACTTGCTGGTCTGCATGCTGCCATTTTGACCACTGTTTTCTCTGCTGTGTGTGTAGCGGTGCTCAGAATGCTGAGCTTTTAATAACCTCTCTCACAAAACCGTTTAGCTGCTCTATTACTACAGTGTATATAGAAAGAAAGCTGCTAATTAGTGGTGGAGGCAGGGGTTACACAGAGCAGCAGGACTAGGAGGCACAAGACACCGAGTCTTGTTGTGATAATCTCTTATTGATAAAGCACTCATTATTTTGAAGCAGCAACACATAACCATGTAAGTGACATCGCTAGGATCAGGCCGTCAGTCCCTATCAAGAAGTCAATCAAGAACATAGTAAGTAGAAAACGTTCATACACATTCTCTAATTCTATATTTCTAATTCTTTATCGCAGTAATGACTGACAATAAAATCTGAGTCTACTCAATTATTAAATCACATCAATATATTTTTACTTAAGCTCAAAAGGTAGTGTCCGTACCGTCACATATGACTCCAGCATCTTCCTTGTGGAGACAATCACTTTTATTCCAGCGTGTAGACCAGCAATCCTGTAGCGCTCGCTCATATCCTTTACATTGCACCTCACTTAGCCATATGGGACCGGTTCCTTTTTCGAACCTGGCCTCTGTAGGATCGGTCATAGCGGAGCCACATCCTACTTGTCTACACACGACGTTTGCATCATGGATATCCCAATCATCATTACACACAGTGCCCCACTGTCCCTGGTAAAACACTTCCACTCTGCCGGAGCATCTGTTGTCTCCTCCAGTCAGACGAATCCGGTCATTGTCTAATACAAAAAATAAAATAAAATTAATGTAATAAGGGTTAGCGATGAATCTACATTCAATCTCTACAAGAAATCAGTTCAAAATATGTATCACCAATACCAATAGTTTCTAGGCATTCTACACAGCAAGGCATACAGTGCCTTGAAAAAGTGTTCACTCTCCGTGAACTTGTCCACCTTACACCCACAAATGTAATTGTATTTTATTGGGATTTTATGTGATATGCCAACATTAAGTGCCAAGTATTTGTGAAGTGTAAGGATATAATACATGGTTTTCTAAATATTTTAAAAACATATATCTGAAAATTGTGTGGGACCACCTGTTACAATTTGGCGCTGCCGTAGTCCTAAGCAGTCTGCTGCGGTTCGTGCTATGTCCAGGCGCCGGCCGACATTTTTGGCTGTGCCTCGGGTTGTCCAGCTGGCTGCTTCCTCCTCCACGTCTAAGTGTGGAGATGCGGCTAGTGCGCATGCGCATGCCAATTTGCCCTAGCCAGAGCCCATGTCCAGTGTTTCGCCTAGTGAGCATGCTCAGCCTGTTAGTGCCATTTCTGAGGTTAAGTCCTCAGCTCAGGCTACTGAGCATGCTCCTACACTTAGTGCGAAAAGCCTTTGTGCTCAGGTATTGTTCTGTGGCCAAGTCCTGTGCTCTGCCTACTGAGCATGCTCGCGCTGATAGTCTAATTTCTCAGACTGTTGTTCAGGCTACTGAGCATGCTCAGGCACTAGTGCCTCAGAACGTGAGAAAATAGGGAGATTTCAGCTCACCTGCCGACTCAACTGCTACGATCTCATGGGTGCACGGATCCGCTGGTAGGTCCAGACCAGCCAGGGTAAGCGGAGGAAATGAAGAGAGGAAGGATCCAGCACAAATCCTCGTGGGTTAAAAGTAAAAATTCATCCTTTATTTCAAATGTTAAAAATCTTCAGAGACCGGGGGTGACAAATAAATATACCTATGCGCTAATTGTATATTTATTTGTCACCCCCGGTCTCTGAAGATTTTTAACATTTGAAATAAAGGATGAATTTTTACTTTTAACCCACGAGGATTTGTGCTGGATCCTTCCTCTCTTCATTTCCTCCACTAGTGCCTCAGAGGCTAGGTTCGGTAAGGACTTCACTGGGCATGTCCGTGAGGTGGCAGGCCCTGATAGGCTGGATAGCATCAGTTGTCCTTATGATGTGGCCACTATGGACTGGCTTGCGGAGGCCCGCCCTGATGACCTTGCACCTCATCATTGGTCATCAGGTGGTGACTGGTAAGGTGTTTGGAGTGGTGCTGCCCATGTGTCATCAATGATATGGCGGTTCCGGATAGGCCGCTGGTGACGTCACTTATGATGTGGCACTCTGCTATTGGCCCCTGGAGGTGCCATTGTGCCTCACCCTGGGTTTGGGGCGGACCTTAGGTGTTAAAAGTGGCTGGAGACTGCATGGAGGTGTACAGTCTTCATTTTCATTATGATAGAGCCAAATTGCAGTCACCCACTAGTACTAGAAGTGATAGGTAGGGGTAGGCATCTGGTGCCTGTCACGCCAAGATTCATGGCTCGGCACATCATAGTCAGTCATCGCGCTTCCCTCCTACCGTCCAGTCCTGCTTGAGCAGCTCAGTGGAGGTAACTGTATAATAGGATAAAGAGTTGCACACTACTTACAATGTATAGGGGAATGATGAAAAGCAGAACTGCTATGGGAATACTAGACTGAAAAATACAATGAACTATCTGAAAAAAGTGAAAAACATGAAAATGGAATATGCATAACTGCTATGAATAATAGGAATATAAGAGATGTTTAACCATTGTATTGACCAATGCAAAAGAGCCTCAAAACCAACGCCAAGGTAATCTCTATTTTTGGGGTCCCTAACCTATGTGTAACCTCACCTGCAGTTAAAAAACACTTGCTCTGTATGGGAATATGTTTTTGATCTTACACCTCATCCAGTAATTTAGTACATTTTTGCCAAAGGTGTTGTTATGTTTAAAATTGTAAATGATTAGTTATTAAAATATTGCTACCAACCTGTACAAGGTTCAGATTCTGGGCAACTCTGAATGGATGTTTGATTTTTCTCACCTAAATATTACAAGCAGAAGTCATGAAAAAAATAGTAAGATGATTATTGTAGCATTGAGATATACTAATTAAAGAGAAAAGTATAAATGAAGACCTAAAGTAAATATAACATCTGTAACTTCTGACACAAAACGGCTGACTCGGATTGACTAGGCACAAGCCACTCCATTCGGCAGAATTCCGAGAAACCCTGACACCCTTTAACCCTATACAGGAATTGGGATTTATAACAGGGTCCAGGAGATTGCTGCTTATGGATTGGCTGCAGTCCAGAGACAGGAATAGTCGCTAAGCAGGGTCAAAGTCGAGAGGTCATGAAATAGGACAATAGTGTCATCCATTAGAAAAGTTGGGGAGCTGGGCCATTACCGATGAAACAGCAAGGTACCAAATCAACAGGCAGGAGAGTAGACAGAAAAACAGACCACAAATGCAGAGCTAGACAACTGAAAGACTTAACCAGGGAAGTACAAGCTATATTTGGCAGCTTCTAGCAGCAGAAAGCTGAAGGCTTAAATAGGGTGTGGTGCTTTCTAATAGGTTGAAGCTAGGAGCTTATGACTTGAGCTGGACAGCACACACATCCACTTTGTCAGACCATGAAGAACTACAGGACTCAGCCACTCTAAGGGGTACTTTACATGTTGCGACATCGCTAGCAGTTGCTAGCGATGTCCAGCGCGATAGCACCCGTCCCCATCGCACATGCGATATGTCGTGATTGCAGCTTTAGCGAACATTATCGCTACGGCAGCTTCACACGCACATACCTGCTCGGCGACGACGCTGTGACTGCCGAACAATCCCTCCTTCAAGGGGGAGCTGCGTTCGGCGTCACAGCGACTTCACCGCGACGTCACTAATCGGCCAGCCAATAGAAGTGGAGGGGCAGAGATGAGCGGGACATAACATTCCGCTCACCTTCTCCCTTCCGCAATGCCGGTGGACGCAGGTAAGGAGATGTTTGTCACTCCTGCGGGTTTACACACAGCGATGTGTGGAGCTGCAGGAACAACAAACAACATCGTACATGCGGTCAAACCAACATTATGGAAATGAGCGACGTTACACAGATCAGCAATATTGTATGCTTCTGTGCTCGTTCATCGTCGCACCTAGGATTTACACGTTGCGATGTCGCTACCGGCACCAGATGTGCGTCACTAACGACGTGATCCCGATGATATATCGGTAGCAATGTTGCAACGTGTAAAGCCCGCCTAACCCTAGTGGATGGATGGATTCTAAGCTCTCTAGAGTTTCTGGCATTGACTTCTCATCAACACCACCTACAGATTGAATCAGCGTGAATACAGCAGTACCTGATGACAGATGCAGATGTCGCAGGAGCAGGCTCTGGCGGAGATGTGGTAACATCTTTATCAGTTTCACTAACATATTTTAGCCTATTAAGCATTGGAAGGCTTTGGGCTTCCCTTCTGTGACTTGATGATCATAAGTAAATGAACAGTCCAATGTTACATTTTTAGTATTTATGTAACTAGCTGTAGTACCCGGGCATTGCGTTTGAGTTTCTGTCTGTTTCTGTCTGTCTGTCTCTGTCTGTATCCGTTTCTCTGTCTGTCTCTGTATCAGTCTCTCTGTCTGTCTCTCTCTCTGTCTCCCTCTTTCTTTGTGTCTGTCTGTCTCTCTCTATCTGTCTGTCTCCTTCCCCATCTGTCTCCTTCCAGGGCTGTCTCTTTCCCCATCTGTCTCTTTCCCCGTCTGTTTCTTTCCAGGTCTGTTTCTTTCCAGGTCTGTCTCTTTCCAGGTCTGTCTCTTTTCATGGCTGTTTCCTTGCCCGGGCTGTCTCTTTGCCTGGGCTGTCTCTTTGCCTGGGCTGTCTCTTTGCCTGGGCTGTCTCTTTCCCGGCTGTCTCTTTGCCCGGCTGTCTCTTTCCAGGGCTGTCTCTTTGCCTGGCTGTCTCTTTCCAGGGCTGTCTCTTTCCAGGGATTTCTCTTTGCCCGGCTGTCTCTGTGCCCATCTGTTTCTTTCCCAGGCTGTCTCTTTCCCAGGTTGTCTCTTTGCCCGGGCTGTCTCTTTGCCCGGGCTGTCTCTTTGCCCAGGCTGTCTCTTTCCCGGCTGTGTCTTTGCCCGGCTTTCTCTTTCCCCGGCTGTCTCTTTCCAGGGCTGTCTCTTTCCAGAGCTGTCTCTTTCCAGGGCTGTCTCTTTTCCCGGCTGTCTCTTTTCCTGGCTGTCTCTTTTTCAGGCTGTCTCTTTCCCCGGCTGTCTCTTTTCCAGGCTGTCTCTTTCCAGGGCTGTCTCTTTCCAGGGCTGTCTCTTTGCCCGGCTGTCTATTTGCCGGGGATGTATCTTTACGCAGGCTGTCTCTTTGCCCGGGCTGTCTCTTTGCCCGGGCTGTCTCTTTCCCGGCTGTCTCTTTGCCCGGCTGTCTCTTTCCAGGGCTGTCTCTTTGCCTGGGCTGTCTCTTTGCCTGGGCTGTCTCTTTGCCAGTCTGTTTCTTTCCAGGTCTGTTTCTTTCCAGGTCTGTTTCTTTCCAGGTCTGTCTCTTTCCAGGTCTGTCTCTTTTCAGGGCTGTTTCTTTGCCCGGGCTGTCTCTTTGCCTGGGCTGTCTCTTTGCCCGGGCTGTCTCTTTCCTGGCTGTCTCTTTGCCCGGCTGTCTCTTTCCAGGGCTGTCTCTTTGCCTGGCTGTCTCTTTCCAGGGCTGTCTCTTTCCAGGGATTTCTCTTTGCCCGGCTGTCTCTGTGCCCATCTGTTTCTTTCCCAGGCTGTCTTTTTCCCAGGTTGTCTCTTTGCCCAGGCTGTCTCTTTGCCCGGGCTGTCTCTTTGCCCGGGCTGTCTCTTTCCCGGCTGTGTCTTTGCCCGGCTTTCTCTTTCCCCGGCTGTCTCTTTCCAGGGCTGTCTCTTTCCCCGGCTGTCTCTTTCCAGGGCTGTCTCTTTCCAGAGCTGTCTCTTTCCAGGGCTGTCTCTTTTCCCGGCTGTCTCTTTTCCTGGCTGTCTCTTTTTCAGGCTGTCTTTTTCCCTGGCTGTCTCTTTTCCAGGCTGTCTCTTTTCAGGGCTGTCTCTTTCCAGGGCTGTCTCTTTTCCCGGCTGTCTATTTGCTGGGGCTGTATCTTTACCCAGGCTGTCTCTTTGCCCGGGCTGTCTCTTTGCTCGGGCTGTCTCTTTCCCGGCTGTCTCTTTGCCCGGCTGGCTCTTTCCAGGGCTGTCTCTTTGCCAGGGCTGTCTCTTTGCCCGGGCTGTCTCTTTGCCCAGGCTGTCTCTTTCCCGGCTGTGTCTTTGCCCGGCTTTCTCTTTCCCCGGCTGTCTCTTTCCAGGGCTGTCTCTTTCCAGAGCTGTCTCTTTCCAGGGCTGTCTCTTTTCCCGGCTGTCTCTTTTCCTGGCTGTCTCTTTTTCAGGCTGTCTCTTTCCCCGGCTGTCTCTTTTCCAGGCTGTCTCTTTCCAGGGCTGTCTCTTTCCAGGGCTGTCTCTTTGCCCGGCTGTCTATTTGCCCATCTGTCTCTTTCCCAGGCTGTCTCTTTCCCAGGTTGTCTCTTTTCCCGGGCTGTCTTTTTGCCCGTGCTGTCTCTTTCCCGGCTGTCTCTTCGCCTGGCTTTCTCTTTGCCTGGCTTTCTTTTTGCCCGGCTGTCTCTTTCCAGGGCTGTCTCTTTGCCCGGCTGTCTCTTTGCCCGGCTGTCTCTTTCCAGGGCTCTCTCTTTTCCCAGGCTGTCTCTTTTCCCAGGCTGTCTCTTTTCCCAGGCTGTCTCTTTTCCCAGGCTGTATCTTTCCCAGGCTGTCTCTTTTCCAGGCTGTCTCTTTCCCCGGCTGTCTCTTTCCAGGGCTGTCTCTTTCCAAGACTGTCTTTTTCCCAGCTGTCTCTTTGCCCGGCTTTCTCTTTGCCCGGCTGTCTCTTTGCCCAGGCTGTCTCTTTGCCCGGGCTGTCTCTTTGCCTAGACTGTCTCTTTTCAGGGCTGTCTCTTTCCCCATCTGTCTCTTTCCCAGTCTGTCTCTTTCACCGTCTGTCTCTTTCACCATCTGTCTCTTTCCAGGGCCGTCTCTTTCCCTGTCTGTCTCTTTGTCCGTCTGTCTCTTCCAGTGCTGTCTCTTTTCAGGGCTGTCTCTTTTCAGGGCTGTCTCTTTTCAGGGCTGTCTCTTTCCAGGGCTGTCTCTTTGCCCATCTGTCTCTTTCCAGGGCTGTCTCTTTGCCCGGCTGTCTCTTTCCAGGGCTGTCTCTTTCCAGGGCTGTCTCTTTGCCCGTCTGTCTCTGACTCTATCTCTGTGTCTCTTTCCCTGTCTGTCTCTGTCTGTCTGTCTTTTTCTGTCTCTCACTCACACAGAAGCTTCTTATACTAACAGTTTATTTTGTTCCTATAGCAACCACTGACAGTTACTATTAATAGCCCGTATCTCCCAGTTCCATTCAGATTAATGGAGGCAGGATTTTTGAGAGTAACTGTTAAGTGTGGGGTTAAATTTTCCCATCAAAACATAGTCTATGACATTCCCTGGGTCACATGGAGTGTCTGTGCAAAATTTCATGATTGTAAATGCAACGGTGCGGACCTTTAGCGGACATACACACACACACACACACACACACCACACATACATACACATATACATACACACATACATACACTGAGCTTTATATATTAGACTAGTCCCCAATGTATTTAATTAAGCTAGTATTTGAGGATATCATAGTTTCATTTTAGCATAAAATTCACAGTATACTTCTCATCTTGCTCACCTGACCACACGTTGACCCCATTAGGTATAACATTACTGTATGTCCTTTGAAGAAATTCAATTGCACATACTGTATTACACACTATCTGTGTGGAAGGGTGGATGGAACTCCTATCACAGTTTCTAATGATGACTTGACGGCTCCCATCACACAGAATATAATGTAGAATTTAACAGTTCAGTCTTACTAAATGTATAGTGATAACATGTTATGAGAATATAGAGGGTATGATCATAAAAGTGATATCCTAGAAGGCAAATCTGGTGAAGCTATGATGTTGCATCATGGAAGTTATAGTAGAGCATAAAGGACAGGGAAAATCTATGGAGTAAGATGTTGAGGGAGTTGAGGAAAACATTGAGCTTAACTGCAGGAAAGCAAGTAAACCATATATAACAAAAATGCAAACCATGAAAGATAATCAGGCAATGGATGTATGGATAGAAAAAGATGGCAGGACTGCTTCTTTAATCTCATGTAATTCTCAAAAGCTTTTTGTTACAAACTGGCGCTGCCATAGCCGCAAGCAGCCTGCTGCGGTTCTTGTTGCGCCCAGGCACTAGCTGCCGTTTTTGGCCGTGCCTCGGGTCGTCCAGTTGGCTGTTCCTTCCACCACGTCTAAGTGTGGAGAGGCGGCTAGTGCGCATGCGTGCGCCGATTTACCCCAGCCAGAGTCTAAGCCCGGTGTTTTGCCTAGTGAGCATGCTCAACCTGATTGTGTTATGTCTGAGACTAAGTCCTCAGTTCAGGCTACTGAGCATGCTCCCACAATTAACCCTAACAGCCTCTTTGCACAGGTACTTGGACTTCGTGCTGTGTCTAAGTTCTGGGATGTGCCTACTGAGCATGCTCAAACTGATAGTCTGCTTTCTGAGCCTGTTGCTCAGGCTACTGAGCATGCTCAGGCACTTAGTGCATCAGAGGCTAGGTCCGGTAAGGAACTCACTGAGCATGTTCGTGAGGTGGCAGGCCCTGATAGGGCAGAGGGTGTCAGGTGTCCTGATGACGTGGCAACTCCGGACTGGCTCGCAGAGGCCCGCCCCTATGATCTGGCACCTCACCATTGGTTGTCAGACGATGACTAGTGAAGTGTTTGGGGCGTGGCTGCCATGAGGTCATCAATGACGTGGCAGTTCCGGATAGGTCGCATGTGACGTCACTGATGACATGGCACTCTGCTATTGGACCTTGGTGGTTCCACCCTGGGTTTGGGGCGGACCCAGGTTATAAAAGGGGCTGGAGACAACATGGAGGTGCGCAGTCTTCATTTAGAGTTCTTGGTGGCATAAGCCTTGTTGGAAGCGGTAGGTAGGGTTAGGCGAACGGTGCTTGTCACGCCAAGATTCGTGGCTCAGCACATGAGGGTCAGGCGCCGTGCTTCCTTGCTACCATTCCTGTTGTGCTAGAGCAGTCCAGTGGCATTAACTGGGCTGCGGCTGCTGCGTCACCTGTTCAGTTGTGCCTCCTACGCACACGGACAGAATACCTGTTGCGTCACCTGTCCGAGAGTGTCCTCTACGCACACGGACAGTGTACCTGCTACGCCACCTGTCCAGTTGTGCCCTCTACGCGCACGGACAGCGCACCCCAGAACCCCTGTGAAGTTAACAATGTGTTCCTGGATTGGGTGTGTGAACCCTATTATCCTCCTCGGCTTCCCAGTCAAATGCTACTGGTGTGACTACCTGGTCTGACGTGTCCTTTACACTTGTGGCCAGTCGAGTGGTGGCCAGAAACGCTAATCGGAGGACCGCTCGGCCTGACGTGTCTTACACACGTGGCCAACAGGGCGCTGTCGCAGCGGTCTTCTCGGTCAACGCTAACTGGTTACCATCCGGTCTGACGTGTTGTTACACACGTGGTCAGAGTAGCGTCCGCTCCACCGAAACGCTAACTGGGTTGTCGTCCGGTTTGACGTGTCCCTACACATGTGACCGGTTCCTTGAGTTATCTCAGAGCCATCCAGCTCTATAGTCTCCGCCTAACCCACAGGGTGCCAGCAGCTCCATTACCATCTGGAGCACGGTGGGCCCCGACTGGCAATTGGGATATATACCCCTGGTCCTAATCTGCCGGTCCCCCGTAACACTTTTCTTCTTGTCAATTACCTTATTTCTATTTTGTCACAGTTGTCATGCCATGTATGTGCAATTGTTATGCTTCTTGTATTTATAAGGGTGTACACAAATCAACTAACAAATCATTAATACCATTTGTGACACACGCTTTATTAAGCAGGATAGTTATTGAGGAACACAATCTCCTCTCTCAAAAATTGGCAACTAAGAAATCCTATTTAAATCCAAAAAAATCAGCAATAACAACCATGTTATCAATATTGCATATATACGTATAGCAAAATAAAATATTATAATGGGTGTGCAAAAAAAAACTAATATTTTTTTGTGACACAGCCACAGAGTTAAATGTTTCCCTTTTTCAGAAATATTGTGGTGGCTTGCTTCTGCAAATGCATAAAAAAATCGAAGCAGCATTTTAACCACACTGATCATGTAAACAGTAACCAACTGCACTACTCTTCCTGGCTCTCATCTACTATATTATCTCTCTCCCTTTCAATTAAATACCTATTTTTACTTTTTTTGTCACACACTAATCTTTCTCCTGCACTATTCGATACACTGTACAGTTTTTTCAGTGCCTTAAGACTTTCCCTCTCTATCTCTATTGTTAGGCGGTGAGCTTTGACGTCTTCTTATTTTCCAGATTCACCACAAAATGGCCCTACATTTTATGCTTTTGCTTTTATATTGGTATGATAATTGACTGTGCTATACCATGTGAGAATGTGAGAACTGTAGGGCAATATGAGGAAGCTTTCCGGACCCAGCCAAAAACAGTCTTTAATGACACTTTCTGTAAAGTGTAAAATGGCATTTCAGTGTGATTTGAACCACTGCAAATTGCTCGAATTCACCGAGTTAAGCGAATTTCGAAAACTTCAACATAAATTTTCTTTCATGCTACATTAATTTGCTCCTCTCTATTTTACACCTTTTTTAGCCTCGTAATATGCAACTTTTTACTACTTTTGTACAGGAATAAAGTTATAAAGTCCTAATATGTTTTATTTTATGCCAACATGTTAACTCCTCTTTTCCCGTATTTAATGGGAACCTATCAGGTGCAATATGCACCCAGAACCACGAGCAGGTCTGGGTGCATATTGCTAATCCCTGCCGAACTGTCCCTGTATACACTAGCATAGATAAAGAGATCTTTAGAAAAAGTATTTCTAAAAATCTTATATCATATGCTAATGAGCGAGGACACTAGTCCCCTGAGCGTTAGTTCCTCGGCCAGTCGCCCCTCTTAGCATATTAGTATGCCCCTGTGGACCCCTTTGGGCGTACTATCATGTTAATCAATGTGCAGCGTCAGAGGATGATCTCACTCACCTCTCCACCACCAACGCCGCCCAACGCTGGATTTTGGCTCAGTGAGCATGACCCCGGAGTTTGGGTCATGCACACTATGAAGCCGGGTGTACATGTCCTGGCTTCAAACTGAAGTAGTGCGCATGACCCAAAGTCCGAGGTCATGCGCACTGAGCCGAAATCCCCCGTCGGAAGTGATGGCAGCGGAGAGGTGAGTGAAATCATCCTGTGTTGCTGCACATCCATTAACATGTTAGCACGCCCACATGGGAGTACCAATATGCTAATGGGGTCGACTGGCCGGGGAACTAACGTCCAGCGGGCTAGTGCCCTCACTCATTAGCATACAGTACGGATCTTTAGAAATACTTTTTCTAAATATCTCTTTATCTTTGCTAGTGTATACAGGGACGGTTAGGCAGGGATTAGCAATATACACAGAACTGCTCATGGTTCTGGGTGCATATTGCACCTGACAGGTTCCCTTTAAGTGTTAGTATTAAAAAGTGGTGGATTACAGCGGGCTTTACACGCTGCGATAACGTTAATGATTTATCGTCGGGGTCACGTCGTTAGTGACGAACATCCGGCGTCATTAACGATATTGCAGCGTGGGACACTTATGTGCGACCTAAAACGATCACAAAAGTGGCCAAAATCGTTTGCCGCGGAGAGGTCGTCCTAAAACAAAAAATCATTCTCTTCTAATTAACAATGTTGTTCCTCGTTCCTGCGGCACCACACATTGCTGTGTGTGACACCGCAGGAGCGAGGAACATCTCGTTACCTGCCTCTACCGCCAATGCGAAAGGAAGGAGGTGGGTGGGATGTTACGTCCCACTCATCTCCGCCCCTCCGCTTCTATTGGATGCCTGCCGTGTGACGTAGCTGTGACACCGCATGACCAGCCCCCTTAGAAAGGAGACGGATCACCGGCCACAGCGAAGTCACAGGACAGGTAAGTCCGAGTGACGGGGGTGCGCGTTTTTGTGCACGACGGGCAGCGATATGCCCATGTCGCACAAACGATGGGGGCGGATATAGACGCTAGCGATATCGGTAACGATATCGCAGCGTGTAAAGCCCGCTTAAGTGGTGCAGTCAACAACTAACAAGCAATGTCAGAAATTGAGCTAATGTTTTGGTGCAAACACAATGATAAATATACAAAATTAAACACAAATTTCAGTGACTGGCAGAATTATATTACAAAGTAATGTCAAAAACATAAGATTATGAAAAAAGGGTGATATATATTCCATATTATATAAAGAAATATTTCTACACATACTTACAAACTAAATAAGCGTAGTCTCTGTTACTGCAGGGGTTTGTACTCCACGGAGATGATGGACACTCCCACAATAGTTTACTATGCTTGGTGCAGTTTATATGATCCACCCAGAAGGATCCCTTGCTAACATCACCCATTTTTATATCTAGGTATCCCTTGGATCCACAATTCAGATGTTTGCAGATAACGGATAGAGAGAACTCTGGCATAACATTATTACACGCAAAGCCCCATCTTCCATTATAGTAAACTTCTAGCCATCCTTCACATTCATGTGGCCCATCAACCAGACGAAGATCCAAAAATTCTGCAAAAAAAAAAAAAAGATATATTTACCTATGATGAACAGCAAAAAGAAATTCTCAGGGATTTACCTTTTTATATAACCCTCCTCAACCTTCTATATAGAAAACTGACTAAAATGATACCTTTATATCTACGATCTGATATGTTAATCCAGATAAATCCATGTTTTTCTCAATATGTAAATGAGCTGTTTAGATTTAGGGTCCGGATATAAATTTCTAAGAGACTCTGCCTCCAAAGCTTATTCTAAATCACAGGAGGTGCTATGATTATGAGACATGTAATGACTGATAGTCTGCTTCTTTGATCTAAATGTCTGATAATCCTAATCGAAAAGTTTGGACTTGTTATGCAACATAATCATAGTGTGCCTTTTCTAACTGATAACTGTACTACCATAACAATTTTTTTTTAGCTTAAATACTATTTGGATATGTATTTGGAAGTAGAAATCATTTTTGCCATTGGGTGCTATTGAAAATAATGCACTGTTTTGTTTTTATAGGCTTTTCGTTTGCTTCCACATTCAATTTGGATAAATCAGCTGAGAGAAGGTTAGAAAAAGAACAGATTAATAATTATAAACTTTTCCCTCAATCATCCACATAAATTTACTGATGGATTCTCAGTTAACACATAATGTAAGGCTATGTCTAAGTAACTGTAGTTTTGGTCCCAGAGTTGACCATAAAAAATACATCATTTACACCAATAATATTAAATAACCCCCTTTGGATGACCATTCTTTCCATGGAACGAATACCCGCGTGAAAAAATATACTCCAAAAACTATTCTCTTCTGTATTTTGAATGATACCTGTCTCTCCAAGCATAAGGATGCACACAAAAAAATCAAATAAAACGTAGCATCTATTTTTTTTTTTTATTCAATGCATTTTTTCAAAAACTATTTGATTTTGTAAAATGTAATATCTTCTGATATATAAAATTGGATGGTATATGATGACAACACAGATTTAAAATGAAAGAATGACAATGGACAATTTGTTTAAAGGTCAGAGGCAAAAGAAGATAAATATTAAAAACATTTTAATAAAACTTAATTGCAAAAACTGTTTTTTAAGCCACAAAGGAATGAGTACGTGAAAAAAGGAGCCAAAAATGGACAAACATTTTAAAAGGAACAATGAACTAAAAAATGTAAACTCACAAATGACTGCTTTGAACTGACCATTTATTTCAACAAAAATAATTGCCGAATTCTGGGACAGAGTCCAATTTGTTAGTCCATTGCAAATTTCCTTATACCTGCACCTCTTCTAATTACTAACTCGCGCGCAACCAGATTAAATGTCAAAAACCTGAATACAAATTTCCTTTAACACAAAAGTGAAAGAACAGAATCGATTTTTTTCTTAAAGTATCCATCTTATCTTAAAACTTTATGATGTCACGGTGATGAAGTATCAATAATGGACCAGGACGTTTCAAATTTCCATTCATGCCATTACTGTTCTTATTGTTCGATAGTTCAGAAGGACCTAGTCCTTTGTCTGTGACCCTATTTAAACTGGTCACATGAGCTAACTAAATTGAAGTCTCCAATACACCATACTAGGCTGTGCTGTAATGTTCTCTAGCATTTGGAAAACAAATATAACTAATTTGGAGTTCAAAAGGTATAGAAGGAGTGTATTTTGCTCACTACCGCACATGAACATATATTGTCTCTTACCTGAGCATATCACACCAGCATCTTCTTTATGACCACAGTCAGTCTTACCAAACTGTTTGGAAGGACAGTTCCAGATATATGTTTCATTTCCTACACACTCTACATCGTCCAGCCAGATGTCCCCAGTTCCTCTCCCATAATAGGCTCCAGTTGTACCTTTGACAGCAGATCCGCAGTCCAACTGCTTACAAACAACATCTGCATCTGATTTGTCCCAGGAGTCATCACAGATCGTCCCCCATCTTCCATCATGATAAATCTCCACTCTTCCCACACATCGAGCAGAACCATTCACCAGCCTCAACTGTTTACTTTCTAAATTAGATTAGACACACATTATTCTTATATTGTATGTATATAATACATATGTATATATGTGTATATATATGTGTATACACATACACGTAAACACAAATAAAAAAAATTAGGCAACACTTGGGCATCATAGAAAGACTCTAAGTCAATTAAACTTCAGGGATATCATTATGTCCAGTTAAAACGTATAAGTAGATGTGAATCAATGTCACCAACTGAAGTGCAAATGAAAGGGACAAAATATGCACTGGAGAGGAATGGAAGGATAACCCCCAAAATTGGAGTGGCCACAGACAATTATTTTCTCCATGTTTCCTGATGAATTTTTCATTAGTTTTGTATCTTGTTAGTGCTTTTATCACTAAAGATAGTGTAGATCGATCTGCAGACGATAGGGTTTGGCTTGAACTATTTCAAAATTGCGATAACACCAAAATTTCAACACAGATTCAATTCACAAAAAAAGCTCTCTTTTTTTTTCCTATGCCCATTTCCTTTCTATCTTTCTTCATCTACTTCTCTCATTCTCTCCTTCCATTCTTGTTGCAAAATTAGTCCAGCTCCTCCAATATGGTACATCAAAACTTGTCGTTGGAAAAGGTTTTCTGTATCCTCAAATACTATTTCAAAGGCTTGGAGTTGATACCAGGACATAGACTGCTATGTGAAGGGAGCTGGAAAAGGCCGAAGAAGAGGATCAACTTATCAGTAAAATCAGTATGTGTTCATTTGCGTGAGAAGGAACTGGAAGAACAATGCTTGAATCCTACAAAATGGCCTTTGTAACTGGTGTCAAAAATTGTCATAAACAGACTCCATGAATATGGTTTTAGGGCCCATTGTCATGTATTTAGACCTGTGCTCACAGACCGATTCCATTCAACTTGATTAGTACTTGCCAAAAAACACTAGCTTGGGCAGGTTCATCATTGATTCCCTGTTTGCTTTACAGTGGTCAATGTAAGGCATCCTGAAACATCATTCAGTTTGACTACGTTTGCAGTGGGTGAGTGATGGCCTCGAGAGTCTTAGGCTATGTGCCCACGCTGCGGATTTACCGCGGATTTTGCCGCGGATTTGCCGCGGATTTGCCGAAAATCTGCAGCAGCGGCACTTCCAAGCCATTTCAATGGCATTTTGGAAATGCTGTGTCCATGCTGCGGATTTTTCCGCTGCGGATTTGCCGCGGATTTTGATCCGGAAAAATCTGCAGCATGTCAATTGTTTGTTGCAGATTTGGTGCGGATTTTGGGTATAGAATGGGGAAAAAAAAAAAAATCCGCATCAAAATCCGCGGCAAATCCGCGGTAAATCCGCGGCAAATCCGCGGGTGCGGATTTGCCGCGAAAGTCGCGGATTTTCAGGCAGAAAAATCCGCAGGTACATTCTACCGTGGACACATAGCCTTATTCTTGGAGGGTTATACAAACCTCCATGTTTTAGCCAACTTAACTGCTAAGTATCAGGATTAAATCTAAAGAGCCAGTTTTACAACTTACACTGGTGCCAAGTTTCCTGTTTTACCTTCTGATACCAGAAAACCATTGATGTCATTGACAAAATCTTAAACTCCACAAATCTGGATCCAATTAAGAAACTTTTGGACATTTAGCATCCACCATTGCTAAATGGAGCCAAAGACTATCCCAATGCTCACTGATCCAAGTCTGGGAGAAAATTTTACAGTATACCATTCACCATTTCAGCATAAACATGATCAAATATTGCCAAGAATTCATACAAGGATATTGGGGGCCATACACAATTCTAAGTCACATCAAGAATTGCTGAAATTCATGCAAAGTAGAGTTTTGATTTTTGGGGTAATCCAAATCCAGCTTCAAATTGGTTGAGTATTTGGGGGTTTTTGATTGTTAATAAAGAGGATTAGAATCGGTAAATATTTTCAACATCAAACTTTGGGGTTATTTTTGAATTAAATGACATTTATTGGAGTTGTCTTATTTACTAATAGTCGTGAAGATACATTTACGCTACTATACCTGAGCAGATGACTTCTATCTCCATTTTCTGATCAGTCTCTTCAGATGATTTGCTAATAGAACAATCTGACAGTCGGGTCTCATTTCCCAGACATTTTCCACTGAGATACACATAGCCATTGATTGCTGTTGATTCTCTAATATATGAGCCAACTGCATGACCACAATGTATTTCTCGGCACACAACGTGGGTCTCGTTGATGCCCCATTGGTCACTGGACGCTCTGCTCCATGTATTATTTGTGAGAATCTCCAGTCTTCCCACACAGTGATCCTCTCCATCCATCAGCCTCACTGTCTGCTCTTTTCCTGTGTAATAGAAAGCAATAGTTTAATTAAAGGTCAATGTTTTATAGAAGTAGCTCCAAAGAGTTTCTAAGTGACTATACTAAGATGTAATCAAATGTGTAAAGTGTAGAAATTGACGTCTAATGAGAACAACATCAGTGTACAATTTGTAATTTGATTTTTTTTTATTTCTAGGTTATCACCATCATATTATTAGGAGTTTCGGAACCCAACAATCCTACTATCTGTTATCTGCTTTATCGATAGTCAGAATACTGCTGCTTCACTCACTACGAAGTAGCGACCACCCAGAACTGCAGAACAACTCCAATCCTCTTCAATTGGAGCTGAGCTGCAGTTTTATTAATAGCCACTACGTAATGTAAGACCGGTGCTGGTCAGCTCCTTTCACGGTTTATATCTGGCCACCAGAACAGACCCCCTCCCATTTTGTCAGTGATTAAACGCTTTAAGACATTTAATGCCATATTTAAATGGCTTTATAACCCCCTACTAATATATGCCGGACATGTACCACGCAAGTTATTGGCAGGTATATAGAGCAGAACTTGCCCCATACAGGCAGGACTTGACTAACAGCTGTGGGTGAAGGAGAGCTCCTCCCATGACTGTTAACTTGTTAAATGCTTCTGTCAATCTCAGAGTGGCATTAATAGTGTGCTGGCACGGGGCCATGCAATTCTTTATGCTCATCGATGCCCCCATGACAAAATATGGTAAAATGAATAATGTCATTCAAAAGTACAACTCATGCAAAAAAAAATCACATGCCTATGTGGACAAAAAACAAAGTTATGACATTTGGAAGAAGCAAAAATGCAAAAAAAATTATATTGGCCGTGTCATGAAGGGGTTGAATAATGAAGCCAATTACTGGTATAGCTCAAACGGGTACCATAGGTCTGGGTGCAGCTTTGCACACTCATGCAACACTATACTGGTCTGTAAAGTGGACAAGAATAGGGCATTTTCCATTTTTCCCACACACATTTAATTTCATTATGTGGGTGAGTTGGCCTTCAGTTGTACGTAAGGAGAACTGGACAAAAATACATCTATCTGAATGAGCTCTAAACCTGTGAATTGTGTCTTTCAAACTAGCTGTGCTCTTAACCAATACCAAATCCTAAGGGAACTTATTTCCTAATTTTCATGCCCTTTCCATTTTGCCAGGTGTAAAGTTTTTATTTTTGATTTGATGGTAATGTGGCTTTTTCATTAGAAATCTGCCAGTATATCCTGATCAATGTTAAATCCACTTGATTACACGAGTAGTTGAAAAAGAGTTATTTGAAATTCTAATTCCTCAAAATTTTATAAAACTTGCAGCAAATTGAAAATATTCCAAAGCCCACAATTACCCTAAAAAGACAACTTTCTGAAGTCTCTTAGGACTGTACTCAACCTCTTTCAAGCTTTGTAATGCAAGGTCTAAGTGAGTGCCCTCAACACACCGTATATAACTATAGGTAACCAGGCCACAAGTGGTAAAAGACAGCCTGTTTATTATAATAAAAAAAGATTTAAAAATTATATTTTTTGTAATAAACAAATTTGACTGCATCTGCCTTTAAATTTAAGAAAAAATAATTAAATATCTTTCTCAAGGATTTCCTAAGAGGTACTTATGAAACTCAGGGCTCAATAAGGTTGTCTTTACCTTAACACTAGAAGTCCCAGAAATTTCGAGCTCCCCCCTGAAGTCCCGAAAGAGGGTCAAATGACCCTTAGTCCAAACTGAATAGAACTAACTAGAAACTTAATGGCTAAACTCAATGGAAAACAACAACCTCCTGTGGTGCGACAGTAATGGCCTTAATTACAGAACAAAAGACGGTGATTATAGGATGTTAGCTAAAATCCTTCAGGTCATTCCACCCGTCTCTGGGTTCCAAAGGTAGAAATGTTAAATGACCCCTCTCTGGGACTTCTAGTGTTAAAGAGCTCAAACAGGGTTCAATATAGTCCTAGATGAGCTCTGAATGTTATATGTGTCCTTTCTTGGCAATGAGAGGCTTTGAAGTATCGCGATTTGTGGCAAATTTATTTGACTTACCTGATATTTTTGGGAAAAAATTTGGTGAAGCTGTTAAATCCATATTTAAATCCAAAAATGTAACCCCTTCACCTTTGGGCAATGTTCCATTTTTTGATTTTGTTTTTTGCTCTCCTTCTTACGAGAGCCATAGCGTTTTTATTTTTCCGTCAATCTTGCCAAATGAAGGTCACTGAGACATGCCAGGAAACGTGTAAAAACCAATGTGGAGCACAGAAAGGGCAGTAGCCATATGGGAATAGAACAAAGCCCAGAACAGCTAAAAGAGGTATCTATCTATCACATATTTTGGAAATATGGGGATAGAGAAGAAGATGGATACTGACAGCCCAAACAAATGGCAGCTGACCACAGTACAGCCTTAACTTTTAGATGCATGAGGGGTCTAACGAAGGAGATGATGTCACTGAGACTTGCCAAGAAACTTGTAAAAACCAATGTGGAGCACAGAAAGGGCAGCAGCCATATGGGAAGAGAACAGAGTCCAGAATAGGTAAAAGAGGTATCTATCACATATTCTGTAAATATGGGGATAGAGAAGAAGAAATATCTGCCCAGCTTACATATTATTTTAAACACAGCTAAATGGCTTACCTGTGCAGATTACACCAGCCGTATCCCAAGGTGGACAGTCACCATTTCCGAGTGCAGTTACACTACAGTCCCCAAGATGGTATTCTGTACCTGTACAATGGAATCTGTACTTTGTACTAATATTAAATTTACCAAAATGGCCTCTATCGGGAATAGAGACAACTACCCCACATTTAATTTGCCTGCAGAGTACATTAGCTTCTCGTAGAGTCCAATGAGAGCTGCACATCGCCATCCATCGTCCTTCATATAATATCTCTACTCTTCCAGAACATAGATGGCTTCCATTCACAAGTCTGTAGCTGTTAAAAATGCCTAAAAAATGTCAACATTGTTAAAACCCAATGGGAAGAAATTATAATTGTCATGTTCAATCAACAACAAATATGGTACTGGTTTTCTATTCATGAAAAACACAATCTATCTGGTGAGACGGGCCTCACCACCGAGGTCAGGAGACAATTGAATAATGAATTAAGCAGTCATGTTATTATTTAATGTAGTTGCACTACAGTATAGGTGGCAATGCTCAGTCATCACCTTGAGCTGTCTAGGGTACCGCAAACAGATGTGAGTAGAACATGCATAGAGTTCAACATAGGAGACACACTTATCCCTTAACAATGGACACTCATGGCCAACAGTGTTGGCATCTTGAAATTGTTACAGAAAATTAAGTATCTCTCCCAGAAAATAATTGTAATTACACATTTAGTTATTCACATGTCTATTTCCTTTATGTGTATTGCAACAACACAAATAAAAGTGAAGAAATAAAGGCAATTTGGACATAATTTCACACAAAAATGCAAAATTTGGCCGGACACAATTGTTGACACCCCCAACTTAATACTTGGTTGCACACCTTTTGGAATTAATAACTGCAACCAATGACTTTATTTCACCATCCTCAAGCTTTTTAAACCTCCCAACTTGACTTTTGGACGCTTCTTTTGCAAAATGCTCAACATCTCTCATATTTAAAGGTGCCCTCTCCAAAAACAATTTTAGGATCTCTCCACAAGTGTTCATTGGGATTTAGATCCAGACTCATTGCTGCCACTTCAGGACTTTCCAGAGCTTATTTTCCATCCATTTTTGGGGCTTCTTGAAATATGTTTGGGGTCATTTCCTACTGGAAGACCCATGACCTAGGATGCAAACCCACCTTTCTGAGACTTGGGAACTACATTGAGAAACAAAATCCTTTGGTAATCTTCAGATTTCATGATACCTTGCACACAGTCAAGATACCCAGTGCCTGGGACAGAAAAACAACCCCAAAACCTCTCTTAACCGCCAAGATATTTGACTGTAGGTAGTGTGCTCTTTTCTTTGTTGGCCTCATTTGGTTTCTGGTAACCAGTTGAATGATGTACCATATCAAAAGCTCTTTCTTTGTCTCATGTGTCCACAATATGCCTTCCAGAAGGATTTTGTCTTACTCCCCTACATTTTGGCAACCTGAAGACTAGATTTTTTGTTTCTTCGTCAGCAGTACGGGTCCTCCTTTGTCTCCTGCCATAGTGTTTCATTTCATTCAAATGTCAACAGACTGTTTCTACTGATGCTGTTACACCCTGAGCCTACAGGACAGCTTGAAGTTTTTTGAAACTTGATTGGTGCTGCTCATCTACCGTCCTGACTATCCTGCATTGGAACCTTTCAACAATTTTTTTCTGCCGTCCTTGTCTAGGGAGCTTAGCTACAATGCCATGAGTTCTAAACATTTTCATTATGTTGTGAATCGTGGAGAGTGGGACATCAAGTTCTCTTCTCCTTCTGTTCTCCATGCTTAGTGTAGAAAAAACAGACACAGAAAGCAAAGATTGAGTGAACTTCTCCTTTTTTACCCGGTTTCAGGTGTGATTTTCCCCATATTGCCCACACCTGTTACTTGCCTCAGGTAAGTTTGAATGAGCATCTCTTGCTTGAAACAAAGTTGTTTACTCACAATTTTAGGAAGGTGCCAAGAATTGTTTTCTGGGAGAACTACTTCAGTTTCTGGAATAATTTCAAGGATGCCAACACTTTTGCATATGACTATATAATGTACATTTTTGTCATAAGCTGCTAAAGAAAGAATAAACCTGACTCTGGAGCAGAGCTTGCTTCAAACCAGGCAGATGCCATCTGTGCTACTCAGCTAGGATTTGCCTGCTACTGCAGTGACTGGAACTTGCTCCAGTCACTGCAGCTAATCAATTTAAATGGTGCTATCAATCACTCACAGCAGAATGCAGATGTCATTAAAGATGAATGCGGGCATTGGCTCTCATCAGCCCCATCAGCCTGTTGATGTTCTCCTTATTGGAAAACCAAGATTTCTCTGCAGCATCTACTGCAATACTGTAGTATAATACATGAATAGTTATTTTTCATTATAATAAAAAATATACATTACATAATTTTTTTATATTAAAAACTTTTCATTAAAAACACATTTGAAATAGAAAAATTAGGCAGCATTGTAATACTGGCTGGGTCAATAATGGGTTGTAAATAATATCACATACCTTTACATTGAATAGCAGGAGGATACTGATTGCTGCAGGTTCTCTTTTCTCCAGGTTTTCTTGCACAGTCTATTAACCTAGTCTCATTACCGGTACAGTGGATTTCCTCTGTCCATATTCTTGCTTTTCTTCTTGGATAGTTTATTAACGCTGGCACGGCTTCTCCACAGTGAAGCTCTTTGCAGAAGACATTGGCTGTGTTTAATTCTGCATCAATTTCACAGACCGATCCCCATTCATTACCATGCAAGGATTCCAAATGTCCCGAGCAAGTGTTGGGCCCATCCACTAATCTGTACTCTCGGTGACCTAAAGAAGTACAAACCATTATTTACTTGATTAAAGTATTATCTCTTCACGATTTTATGCTTCTTTGGGTATGTGCACAGGGCATATTTTTCAGGTTTATGAACCCCCTAAAAAAGACCTAAAAATGCTGAAGTAGAATAAGCATATGCACTGCAATTGACATGCCCATGGGGTCTGGGGTTACTCATCATTGGGCCGCAGTTCTTCTCCTGGGTCGCCACGGTGGCCTTCCCCAGTTCTGTGACCCCGACGGTGTCAATAACGATGGGTACAGGGATGATGGGAGTAGTTGTTTGTGACACCACCTGTGCTATAATGAGAGCTGCCACTGCGGAGGGTCTATGTCTTCTGGGGTGGAGGGTAACACAGCTCAGGTGTTGCAGCTTTCCACTGGTAGAGCTTTGCCCCAGGGGGATGACAGGAGTGGCAGTAGTCGCCTATGACGCAGGGCCACGATATAGAAAGCGCCGGCAGTAACGTGACAACACAGAGGGTGCAGTTCAAGTTCTCTACTCACTGAAAGCACACTGCCATTGGAGCACCGAGCTAAGGTGTGATGGGCTTCAGCTGATCCCGAATGCTTCGACGGTCGAGGCCGGTGTTTCCTTCTGTACGTCACCTTTCTACAGGTTTTCCTCCACCCCGACTCCTGGGCCGAAGAACGGGTCACGGGTGCCTTCTGCGAACCCTGGGATCGCCTTTCTTTCCTAAGAACCCGGGTCGAGCTTCCAGCTCCGGACCACGGGCCCCGAACTGTCTGTGTCTGCTTCTCTCCTCCTGAATGCAACATGGTGCTTGCTGCACCCGGAGCTGACTGACTACTCTGTGTGATGGCTCCTAACTCCCCTGTTGGTGCCTTGCCTCCCAGGTTCCTGAAGTAGTGGGCAAGAGGTCCCATACCTCCTGATCGCCACCCCAGCACCGACCCTAGCCCAGTCCCAGTGGAAGAGCTCCCATGTTATGTGTTGGTTGAGTGTGTTGTTGGTGGTTTACCGGTGACTACCTTCTCTGTATCCGAGATGAATACTGCACCTCGGGTGAGGTGCAGTACCATGTGATGCCTGAAGCCGCAGGGGCGCCATACAATGAAAAAGTGGCTTACTGTTCATATCGTCAGTTTTCTTGTGCATTTTTAACCACATAAGAGAGGGATAGCAGTGAAGTGGCTAAAAGCAACCTGATGTGTTCTTCTGGTAGCACTAACTAGTTAATATATATAGTTAAAAATGAAAAAACGCAGTAAAAACAAATTAAAGGATCCCAGAGAACTCTGCTGTCAATTTTCTGGAGCATTTTCTCCTTCAAAAATTCAGCAGGTACATGTCACTCTGGAAACAAGGGGACGCAATACAATGGGAATACCAGGGAATCAATACAATGGAAGGCCCTGGATTTCTGGAGAGGGGTTACATCCTTAAACTCACCTAAGGCTGATCCCTGCCCCCATGCACCATCACGTGGCTAGGACTTCACTGGCCCTGAAGTCACCCTAACTAGTGAAGGCCAGTGGGATGCTAGACTTTCCATTACAATAAGACAACATGATCTAGGTAAGACAAATAGGTGGGGAAATACACAACAAATAACACTCCATAACTTCTCCAGCAGCAACTTCACAGCTGCAACAGAATTAACACCTCAGCTTCTTCAGATACAGGATCCTTAGAAGTAGACAGCATAGATATGAACTATAGCCAGTGTAGGGAGGACTGGATACTTCTAGTAGAAGTGAGTGGCTACAGATGAGATTGCAACTATAGTTGAAAAGAGAAGGGCATAGACAGTAGAGTAGAGCAATTTTCGAGGTTCGCCAACTTGACGTTCGAGTGATTTTGGGGGGTGCTCGAGATCGAACTCAAATGCGAGCTTTTTGCTAAAAGCTTGACAGCTCGAGTTACGTTCGAGAACATTTCGATCAGCAAAAAGCCTAGCTATTTACTATCTGGCTATTCACTGTAAAAGTGTGAGTCACTGTGATTCACAATATTATCAAATTTCAGCATATAGTGTGCTGGGGGGACGCAGTTTAGATCTGTGGTGCTGAGAGAATGCTGATCGCCATTTTGTTTTTTTCCTAAGCGCGCGTGCAGCGGGCCAGGATGTCAGCCAATCACAGACACACACAGGTAAGTGGATTTTTGCCAGACAAGCAAGGGCATGTGTCATAGGCTGTGAATGTCACATGTCCTTGCCTTATAAATACGGCCATTTTCCCTATTGGCGCCATTATCTGCCTTCTGCGTGTGGGTGACAGTCACAGCTCACGCTGCTGCCGCCGATCCTGCTGTGCGCCCTATAGACATAGTGCTAGCTACACAGCGCTGTAGGGATTAGGGAGGGACTGCAGGCTACTTCAGCCCTTTTCAGGGCTGATTTTCAGGTGTTCATAGCCATAGCTGCTAGGCAGGTCCATGCAAAGGCTGTATACAGCTTTAGATAACAGCGTCTGCGTACCTCAGCTCAGCGAATTCTTTGCTGCATTTCATCATTAGGAGGAATAGAAAGTGAGGCTTCCTTGCTGTACACTGACCCACAAAACCCGGGCACTCTACCCACCTGCCCACTTTTGCCACGCTATTTTATTTGCCAAAGAGCTGACACTTTCTGCCATCCTAAAAGTGTCTGGAATACTGTTAGTTTTCCTTTCCTTTCCTGGTACCCACAGAACCCGGACACTGTACCCACCTGCCCACTTTTGCCACGCTATTTTATTTGCCTAAAGAGCTGACACTTTCTGCCATCCTAAAAGTGTCTGGAATACTAACTTATTTTTTCTTTCCTGTCCTGGTACCCACAGAACCCGGGCACTGTACCCACCTGCCCACTTTTGCCACACTATTTTATTTGCCCAAAGAGCTGACACTTTTTCTGCCATCCTAAAAGTGTCTGGAATACTAAGTTAGTTTTCCTTTCCTGTCCTGGTACCCACAGAACCCGGGCACTGTACCCACCTGCCCACTTTTGCCATGCTATTTTATTTACCCAAAGAGCTGACACTTTCTGCCATCCTAAAAGTGTCTGGAATACTAACTTAGTTTTCCTTTGCTGCCAAGCAAGGTACAACACATGGGCATTCTACACTCCTTTCCATTTCTGGAATGCAATTATTAACTGCAGGTAGTCCAGGCAATCTGTGAGGAAGGTGCAGGTGTGGATATAATGTTGCCTTCATCCAATGGTGGTTCTCTCGATGTCTGACAGCTCAACAATAACATCTGTTTCCACTTCCAAAATAAGTGATGACCTGCCAATCACACTCCCGGTTGCGGGTAAAGTGGTGGAAGTTCAGTGTGAAAAAGCATGTGTGACTGCTGTCCCCACAGTCACAGAGGATGAAGAGCACGCAGATGCACTTGATGGGGCAGGCGGTGGTTGCACCGCCCCGCTAGGCCACATTGTAGAACAGTGAAATTCCCATTGCGACTTATGCTTCATTTAAAGTCATGTACAGGGTGGGCTCCCCAGTATGCAGCAAAACCACGCAACAGGAAAAGAACTGTATGCAGTTGGGTGGATAAATGATTGTTTAACTTTCCCAAAACAAACAATAAGAACCATGCATAAAACTTAAAGAATAGAACAATCTATTCAGTTGCCTACTACCTGCTAATCCCTCTGCGTAGCAGGAGTAATTGTGTGTGTGTGTGTGTGTGTGTGCGAACACGACTTCCAAGTGGCGCATCACAAGAGCTTACAACTAATCTACCTAAACATAGACAAAACCCATTACCTCCCCTGAATACCCTTGTTAGCTGAAGCCTCACAGATAAGGCAGATGATAACAGTGTGAATGCAAACCACACAGCTCAGTAACACAGTCATGGAAATCTTGTAAAGCAACAGTCAATGCAAACATGTGTCGCTGTCCCTCTATGATTTAAACTTTAAGTGACAATTTGACAGTGCAGAGGCAGCAAGTCTAATCATCTTTATAGTCGGCCTACCAAGAACAGATATGTGTTTTGCTAATAAAACAAAGTGTTGCGTGCACGCATTACTGTCTGGGCACAGCCTTCAGTACCCAGGTACTGTGGTGTCCAGTTGCCATAAATACAGACTTTACGCTTCTCTCACGGTAAACAGTAAAGACAGCACTGGAAGAATGTCGGTCTCTGGCACAGGATGCTGCTCACTGGCGTTGCGGTGCTCCTCACCAAACTCCAATACGACTTCACTCACAATTGACCGAAGTGTTTCCGCAGTGGCTCCTTGCTGTAACACATACCTTTAGCTTTTCCTTCTGTTCATAGACATAATCTCCAAGTCCACACCCGAAGACCAATTTGGTATTGCTATAGTGACCAAACAGAAAAAAGGCAGATCCAAAAAAACAGCAGCCCCTTGTGTGTAGTCTGCAACAATGTATGCAATGAACGGCAAATAAGCATGTTGCATTGACATTGGCTAAAGCTGAGCAATACACCCTCACGCTATCATTTCATATCCATGTGACACTTCATGGACGAAGTACTCAAAGTTGTGAGTTTTTGCCTTCTAGTTAGAGATTGTTGTCAAATCTTACAGATTACATGACTTGGGTGATCCTTTGCGATGTCAAAAAAGTCCCAGGCTAGGCAAGGCTTACAGCCCATACGACCTGCAGAGCCAACATGACTTATGCTCAGAGGCAGAGTTGTGGCCGAGGATTCAGTTGTTGACGTGCTTCCAGTACTTACTTTGTGTCCAGGAAGACACAACGTAACCTCGTTGTCAGTAGCATCCTCCTCCACCTCCTCTGCTGACCTCATCGACTAAGTGACTTTGGTTTGACAGTAAGTGGGCCTCCAACCTCATCATCACCCTGTGTGTTTTCATTCCCCTTGTCCTGAGTCCTCCGTGACAACCTCTTCCTGCCTTGACCGAATAGTAAAGTTATCGTTCCAATCAGGTATCTGAGTCTCCTCATCATGTTCCCCATTGTCTCCACCAGGAGGATTTACTGTTTGGAAATGAGGGTGTACATTATGCTCAGCACCTTCTTCATTGGGGCCTGGATCTGACTCACAAAGCTTCTGGCCATCTGTGCAGATTATTTCCCCTGTCTCCTGGAACTCGCTGCCTCAACACGTCAGATTATCTGCTACACCCGCAAGCTTCAAACGGAACCTGAAAAGTCATCTGTTCAGAAATGACTATAACCTTCAATGACACCACCACCGTGCGTAGCTGCCGCCCAACCATCACCACACCTACTGTCTCCTACCCAAAATCCTTTAGAATGTAATTCGGCAAGGGCAGGGCCCTCTTCCCTCTGTACCAGTCTGTCTATTGTTTCTTGTATATGTATTCTGTATGTAACCCCCTTCTCATGTACAGCACCATGGAATCAATGATGCTCTATAAAGAAGTAATAATAATAATAATAACTTCCTTGTCTGGACTCACTGCAGCTTTGGAGCAGACCTCTGATTCCCAGGCTATAGTGTGACTGAACAGCTCTGCAGACTCAACCATCTATGTTACCCCATACTCAGCAGGGCTGTTGGAAACTTGAGAGTTGGGTGGAAGCAAATGCGATTGGGTTGACACCACAGAGGAATGGAGTATTTGGGATATTGAACTTGAGGTGGAGGAGAGGCCACTTTATGGCGCACTTGAGATCCATTGAAGCAAATGCTGTTTTGGTGCCTCATCTACATTTGGTAGCGATGGTCGTGTCCGTGAAAAAAGAGATCATATCAGATTATCCACGGGAAGAAGTACACCTGTTATTTTGGCTGCTATTTGTTGTAACGAATCGGTGCCGCCGTACACGCAAACAGCCTGCTGCGGTTCCAGTTGCACCCAGGCGTCAGCTGCCATTTTGGGCTGTGCCTCGGGTTGCCCAGCTGGCTGCTTTCTCCTCCACGTCTAAGTGTTGTGGAGAGGCGGCTAGTGCGCATGCGTGTGCTGATTTACCCCAGCCGCAGCCTAAGTCCAGTGTTTTGCCTAGTGAGTATGCTCAGCCTGACTGTGCCATTCCTGAGCCTAAGTCCTCAGTTCGGGCTACAGCGCATGCTCCCACACTTAGTGCGAAAAGCCTCTTTGCACAGGGACTTGCACTCCGTCCCATGTCTAAGTCCTGTGTTGTGCCTAGACAGCATGCTGAAGCTGATAGTCTTTTTTCTGAGACTGTATTTTATGCTACTGAGCATGCTCAGGCACTTACTGCATCAGAGGCTAGGTCCGGTAATGAACTCTTTGGCCCTGCCCATGACGTGGCAGGCCCATATAGACCACAGAGCATCAGGTGTCCTGACGATGGAGCCAGACCACTCCGGACTGTTTGCAGAGGCCCGCCCCTATGACTTGTCAACTCATTATTGTTGATCAGACGATGACTGTAGAGGTGTTTGGGTCGTGGCTGCCATGAGGTCATCATTGAAGTGGCAGTTCCGAATAGGCCGCTAGTTATGCCACTCATGACGTGTCACTCTGCTTTTGTCTCCAGGAGGTGCATTGTAGTTCACCCTGGGTTGGGGTGGACCCGGGTTATAAAAGGGGCTGGAGCCAACAAGGAGGTGCGCAGTCTTCTATTATGCTCAGAAAGAGCACACCTCCATGTGTTTAACCCATTGCAGTTTTAGGCCAGAGGTAGGCAGGGATAGGGCGTCGGTGCAGGCCGCCACCACAGTTGGTAACGCAGAACGGTTAAGACGAGCTCCTGTCCTACCAGTCCTACTAGTGCAGCCCAGTGGCATTATTGGGCTGCTGCTGCTTATCCGCCTGCTGTCCACAGGTGTGGCCCCTACGCACACGGACAGCGTACCCAATAGATCCTGTGTTGTTAACAGGGAGTTCCTGGGCTGGGTGGGCATGTGGACCCTGTGACACTAACAGGGATCCCAGTCTCCAGATCCGAGTGTCGTCTAACTCGGTTCAGGCAACTATTAGTTTCAGAGCCACCCAGCTCGGTATCCTCCACCTAACCTTCAAGTTGCCAACATCTCCTTTTCCATCTGTGAGCACGGTGGACCCCGACTGGCGATGGGGATATATACCTTTCTCTTTATTTTCTTCTTAATTTTTTGATATAGCGCTAACATAGTATATACCACCTTTTCCAAATCTGCCAGTGCCCCCGTACCAGATGGTGTTTCTTCAGCAAATGTTACTGTTGCTTAACCACCAAACCCACGGACACAAACTTCTTTCCCCTTTCCAACACACCTGTTCCCCTTTCCATCAGCATCTGTCCTTTTTCAACTCATTTTGTATATGACCAAAAGTGCAACTCTGCAGGGACACCGTACTCAACGCCATCTCAGCACAGCAGCCAGCCCTCGGTCCCTCAGATGTGGACAAGTAAAAGACCATTTCCTCCTACCCATGACAAAGCATTGAGATTCACTCTGTGCAGCACTGGTGTTTAGTGGAAAAGCAGGTCTAAGACTCGTACCACCTTCTGCTGATACTCCTGCATACGTGCGTCCCTTTCTATGGCAGGACTTATTTCGCCAAATTTTGTCTTGTACCGGGGATCTAATAGTGTGGCAACCCAGTAGTCAGCATTACTTCGAATTCGGACAATCCGAGGGTCATGTTGTAGGTAGTGCAGCAAGAAGGCGCTCATGTGTCTTGCACATCCAGGAGGACCAAGTGCTTGGTGTGTTGGTGGCGGAGAGGTGAGAATCATGCCTCCTTCCTCTGCCCTCTCCCCCCAACCTCACACAACCGAAATGTGAGCAAGCTCTCATTCATCTGCTGAGTCTTCCATGCCCATCGCCAGTTCGTCCTCCATTTCTTCACTGGCTCCTGCACCTTCCTCAACAGTTTTGCTGATACTATGCGCCCTTGTTAATCCCTATCCCCCACCATGACTGCCGCCTAGGTGCCGCTCATCGTCTGGACCTTGTAGATCTTGTTATCCCTTCCGCATATGACTCCTCCTGTACTTCCTCCCCTTCCTCTTGGACCAACACCTGACTCCGAATAATGCTTACAGTGTGCTCCATCTTGTAGATGACCAGAATTGTCACGCTGAGAATGGCATCGCCAGTGCTAAACATTTTCGTCGACATTTGTAAACTGTGTACAAGGGTGCATAGGTCCTTGATCTGACACCACTGCAGCAGCGTGATCTGCACCACCTCTGGATCTAGTTAGCCCAGGCTATACGTCATAACGTATTGCAGCAGTGCTCAGCGGTGCTGCCACAGACACCGCAACATGTGCAGATTCAAATTCCTGCGCATCGGCGCATCGCATTTCAGGCGTTTAACCACCAGACCGAAAGACTTCTGGAGCGATGCAAGTTGTTGAGCTGCTGGGTGTCAACGGTTGAAATGAGCACATAGCGAGCGTACCCGCTGCACAAGGCCATGTAGGCCAGGATGGTGGTTTAAAAATTGATAGAGAACCAGGTTCAACACATGAGCCATACAAAGCACGTGTGTTACATTGCCCTGACGAAGGGCCGCAGCCAGGTTTGCATCATTGTCGCACACGGCTGTTAAGTCACCACCGGAGTCCGCTCCATCAATTTGTACTCCGGTCGCCAGGTGACACCGTGTTCCTTTCATGCATAGTGCTGATGATGGGAGTGAAGTCAATGCTAGCGGCGCCGGTGGACACAGGTTATGCTCACCTACTGGGCTGCATTACCTTGAGATATGCAGAACCACTGGCTGAATGTAGGTGGTGGGTGTCTCAAAGATGAAGTACCATCATTCAGCTACAACAAATGGGAAGACACCACAGCCTTTTTTAGGCCCATCCTGTCTGCTGACCACTGGCAGACATAGCTCTGAACCTCTGGTTCCTGTTCCGCCCAGTTCTGTTTTGTGATTTTGTGTGCTTGTTTCCTGACTACGTCTCCTGCCTGCTGTTTATGTACCTCGTTGCCCGATCCGCATTTGACCTCTGCTTGTTTTCTGATTAAGTCCTGGCCGTCCCATTCTGTTCCGGTTCATCAATTCATGGTTTGACCCTGCCTGACTACTATTCTCTCGGGCTGCAGCCTTCCACAGGTATTGATCAACTTGGGTCCTGTGTAATTCCAAATCACTGTATAGGGGTTAAAGGGTTTCAGGGTTCTAGGGGTCCTGCTTGGTGAGTGGCTTCCCTCTAGCCCATCCTTTACAGCCCGTCTGAGTGTGTGGATCCAGGCAGGCGTTACACCGTGCCCTCTGCAGAAGGCCATGTAGGCCAGGATAGTGGTTTAAAAATTGCTGGACAACCAGGTTCAACACGTGAGCCACACAAGGCACGTGTGTCACATTGTCACGACGAAGGGCCGAACCCAGGTTTGCATCATTGTCGCACCTGGCCTTCCCTGGCTGCTGGTTGAGTGGAGACAACCATTGATGAAACTCGGTCTCACTCTCCACAGCTTACCGTCCACAACTCCACAGCGGTCTGACTCACATTTCACAGACATTTCAAAGTAAACAGTCGACCGCCTGATGCCGTAGAGCTCTGCTGCCAGCATAGTAAGGAGGTGTGTGGGATTCCTTATGTGCAGTTACAACGTGGGTGGCCTAACCACACAGGGTTTGGGCAGAGGTGTAGGGCCCAGATGAGGTTGAGGAGGCAGAAGCAGTGGAGGAACTTCTACATACAGAGGAAGGATTTACACACAACTCATGGTGATGGCAAGGCTTGTACAGCAGACCCTTCTCCATCTCTCCCCATAGTAACCCAGTGCCCAGTCAGCGACATGTAACGCCCCTGTCCATGCTTACTGGGCCAAGTATCTGTGGTGAAATGCACCCTGTCACACACACAGAGTTTCTCAAAGAAGCGGTGATGTTTTGTACGACATGCTGGTGTATCGTGGGCACGCCTTTCTTGGAGAAAGGGCATCAGCTCTTGGGGCACTGCAATGGGCATAAGGTCTTGAAAATCTTCTGTTCAAAAGGTTGGAAAGGCAGCATTTCTGTACCCAACCGTTTGCAGATGCTGAAAGTAAACCTCTAAGCCATGTCATGCCCTTCGAAAATCATGTAAAAAACAGCAAGTGGACTCCAACCACAGTCTCCCTCGTTTCCAAAAATTGGGCCACACACACCACTTCACTGGCATCAGTTGTCCACCAGTTTTAATCTTAAAAAGATGCTTTGCATGAAGCACTATCAAAAATCCACGAGCCTTTTGGCTCCCAAGAATGACACAGGGGAAGAAAGTCCTCTGTGATCCATGACTTGTTCATCTTGGTTATTTTTTTTTAAAAAAAAAGGGGATTCCAATCACAGTCTACCTCATTTCCAAACATTAGGCCACACACACACACCACTTCACTGGCATCAGTTGTCCCCCATTTTCAATCTTAAAAATATGCTTTGCATGAAACAATATCAAAAATACACCTGCCTTTAACCTCCCCTGGATGACACAGTGGTGGAAAAGTCCTCTGTGATCCATGACTTCCTCATCTTGATGAACATTAGTCTGTCCACATTGTCAGTGGACAGATGCGTGCGCTTATCTGTCAGCACACACCCAGCAGCACTGAAGACACGTTCCGAGAGAACGCTGGCTGCGGGACACGACAAGGTCTCCAAGGCGTACGTGGCGAGCTCAAGCAATTTATCCAGATTGGAAGCCTAAAATGAGCAAGGTTCAAGTTGCACAGTAATGGCATCGATGTTCACTTGTATATACTCATATATCTGTGTGTCCTCCTCTTTTTCCTTGTCCAGCTGTTTTGTTTTCGCATGAGTATTTGTCCTTGTCACTTTCCCATGTGTTTGTGTTGTCTTGTGAGTTGTGTATCACCTTTTGGACACCTTTGAAGGTGTTTTCTATGTGTTATTATGTGTTTGTGATTGCCTCCCATTGTTTTCTATGGGGTTTGAGAGGTTCGTCGAACGGCTCGCCGAACTGAACTCGAAAGTGGCCTCCGTTCGACAAACCGAACTCGAGCCTCTAGAGGCTCGCTCATCTCTAGTAGTCAGGTCAATTTCCATGGTCAAAATTCCAGGAAGGAAAAGGATAAAGACATAGAAGGTAGGAAAATAGATCATCAGATACAAAGTCCAAGGTCAAGTAAGAATACCTCAGATACTGAGCACAGGAACACAAGGCATGCAGACACCACCGAGCTAAAGCTAAAACTGGCAAAAATTAGAGACAAAGAGCAAGCTAAACAGCAAGGTAATAACTCCAAACAGGAGACACATAGACGAAACCTTGCATGCCCCAACAGTGATTGGCTGGCTATCCATGACCATACTGACAGTTCAGCAGGCCCCTGGCCAATATTGGACTCACTGTGTCCAGGCACACCAGATGGAGGAATCGTGACATTGTCACAGTCTATATCATGGGTCCCCAATTCCAGTCCTCAAGGGCCGCCAACAGTGCAAGTTTTCAGGATTTCCTTAGTATTGCACATGTGATGTAATCACCTGCACAGTTGATGATTCCAACACCCATGTAATGCTAAGGAAATCCTGAAAACATGCACTGTTGGCGGCCCTCGATGACTGGAGTTGGGGAACCCTGGTCTATATCACTGATGGATTCTTTAGGGTTGGAAGTGGACAAAAGAAATCAATGGGCTTTTTCTGTAATGTATAGACAAAATGAGTCTTCTGGAGAGTGATTGACTTTAATAAAAGCTCTCTGCTATTATTAACCAATGAAGTTCTTGAATAAGGGATTATCCTTAAGGAAATGTGCACACAAGTTCTTTTTGAGGCAGATTCCCCCTGAAAAAGCACTAGCAAACTGCAGAAACAAAATATGTTGGTGGAACAATGACATTGCTGTGCATCTGTTCAATCTATTAATATTTCTTATATCCTCTTTAGGGTTGGAAATGTGTCGCCCTGGGCAAGCCAGGGGACACAGGTCACAACAACACACACACACACCCCACATTCCCTGCAGGCACAACAGCTAACCAGAAATCCTTGTTGCCTTCCTCCAGAGGCTGATGATTCACACCAGGGGGTGGGCCAGGCGGTTGGCTCCGCCCACCAAGGAGATCACAGTTCTGGAGGCAGGAAGTACCAGGCAGATTAGCCCAGGCAGGGCAAGAGTGAAGTTCAGCTCAGGGAGAGCTTGAGTGAGGAGTGGACAACTAGGGAAGTAAGAGAAGTGACAGAAAGCCTGAAGTTGGTCTGTGGCTGTGTGCCCAGACGGAATCAGCAAGGTCAGCAGACGGCGGTGAAGGTCTGGAGTGGGACTGTCTGGAGGTTACTGGAAGGACCCCGTTGGCTGTGTGCCCGGTGGTCTGGAGTGGATACAAAGGGCAGTCAGCACCAGAGCAGGGGCTTTTCGGATCCCAGCAAGGCTTGGAGTCGCTGTAAATTGCTAAATCCGTTAGTGAAGGGGACGTAGATCTCCCAACAAGCAAGTCCTGATTGACGGCAAAGGTCCAACCACAACGGGGAAACACCGCCACCGCCAAGGCACCAGTTTCCCAGGGCCGGCGCCTGCGGGCAAAGTGTGGAGCTCCTCCGGCCCAGATTGTAGTCGGGGAGCGGGTAACCGGTGGGAATCCATCGCTACCAATAGACTTAACATAGGTGCAGGGAAGAGTGACCATCACCGTCAACTGCAGGGAACCGCAGCACCGTGAACCGTCCGTGGGACCGTCCTACCAGCCGTTGGTTTACCGTACAAACTGTGTCCATGTCTCAGGCTGAGTGAGTACCACAGTGCCGCAAGGCACAGCGCTGCCCCCGCGTCCCTGCGCCCACCAGGCCCTGCACCTCACAAGCCATCACCGGGCCCCGGGATCACCAACCCCTACCCACGGAGGGGCAACACAACACCTGGCTGCTCCACATCACCATCCCCGGGAGCCCCGCATCGAGCAGCGGTGGTGCTACACATCACCACAACCGTGGGTGGCGTCACGGACATTATCCCAACACCCCAAACCCCCCTTTCACTCACGGGCGAGGAGTGCCGCTCGAGAAACCCCCGGGATCCGGCCCACAGCTCGAGCCACCACTGAGCAGCAGCCGGACCCGAGCAGAAGGGGTGAGCGCGGTGTGCTGACACCCTCCTCCCCGCCCGCGACAGAAACAGTACAACAGCAAAACAAAACACACAATTCTTCAGGTGTCTCCATTGAGAAGTCACTTGTTTTTAACTGGGAAAAATGTCAACAGCAGAAAAAATTATGGCAAAACTGGCAACAAAGTCACTTTAGGCTTTTTTCATTTATCAGTTTTGCCTAGGAAAACCTCATCAGCCGGCATCATAATGGCATTATGTGGACATGCCTTTAGACTCTTGAATGCCCGTTTCATATCTTATCATCTTATCAAGATTTCGGCATCCGTTAGCCTTCACCTTTTCTACTTCCCTGATTGTCCAAATGCCATAAATGTTGTATCTCTACCATACATGGAAACCTCGGCTGCTCTGCCATCAGAATTAATATGAATACAAACGGCATTCATATTCAATACGAATACATCCCTTGTCATTAATGTATGTCCTGAGGAAGAGGGATGAGTCCTCCGAAACGCATTGACCTGTATTTGGTAATATTCATTAAAGCCATGGAATAAATTATATCCCCTCGTTTGAAAGGTGAATAGCATGAATTATATACCAATTTTAGATGCTCAAAGTAGATATTTACCAACACCAGATTCTTACTACTTTTATATAAAACCGTATAATTTTATTAATATCAAAATTACGTACATAACAAACAATTAAAATACAGGATTGAGAGAGGAAGGATGATCTTGCCCTATCCTTTCCCTTCCTCAATACGGGGGTCGGCGTCCTAATGTGAAGACGCGCCCATTCCTCGATGGCTATCCCTGGATGTTGCCCTCCCTATTGGATTAGATGTGATCCCTCTCAGATAGAAACAACCCCTTAAAGTAGTAACACCACAGTGAGGAAGAGGTGCTCAGTCCGCAGTGGCTAATTTGTCTGTATCACCACCCAGATGAGTAGGGATACGGGGCCTAGGGAAGTCGTCAGATATTCATGAGTCTATGTGCTCAGTTAGAGAAATAGATAGGTGAGTCACATTTCTTATATAAACCAATTCAAGAAATGCCCGACGCGTTTCGTCCTTGTCAATATCAATAATCAGGGGCTCATCAGGGGCTTTTCAACAATTTCTTGAGAGATTTTTCCGTCTTTGGACAGATCTGTGACAAATACAATAAAATAAAACCCTCATTAATTACAGGTCCAAGGATCCAATTAGATAGTGAATGTAGGTGTACGTAAATACTGACCAACAGTCGCTGATTTGCCACCTCAAGGGTGTATGGGAAGAAAATGTGTTGCCTATTCAGCTGGTCTATCGTAGAAAATGTCAGGATGAATTTTTCACCTATATAGGTAAACACACTATTAATAAACTTTCCTATAGGTAACAGCCATTCACCCCGAAATAGGGGCCATACATTAGGAAAAACAGTACCTTTCTGAATGGTGGTTCCTATGTTACTCAAACCTCAGTGGTGTCCAAGACATTACTGGACACTGTCAATAGAGAATCAAACAAACGATTTGCTCCATAGTTATGGCATAAGGGGACAAGTATGCAACCAAGTTCAAATACATAGTTCCATATTCAGTCCCTATATGAGATTACCTGGAATAGTTATAGATATCCACACTGGACCATGTTATATCTCACTCAAAACAGTGGCCGAGGAATATAGCCGTATGTATAGCCACCAATAGAGTCAGTTTACTCAAAAGGGGAGGACCTAGGGGGAGAAAGGTACAAAGAACCAAAATGCAACCCCAATATAGTCAGAGCAACATGAGTATAAGTATCATAGGACCGTAGGACAATACCTTACGTTCATCCAAAGGACAGAATAATTTTATAATTTTAAGGCGGTCAGCCACATATCATTGGCAATATCGCTTATGCAGCCTCCAGTAGTTAATGAGAGGGTACATATACTCCAGGTCCTATATAAGCAAGAGAGATTCATTTATAATTCAATATAATAAGGGGCTAGCCCTTTTCTCTTATCCCACAATGTAAAAATGCAGTAAGAGGAAGGCCACATACCTGGTTGCTATCCCACAGTGGGGCACGGGGTAACCACAAGGATCCACAGCAACCGGAGTCTAAAGTGCAGATGTATACAAACACTAATTTAGCCGCCTAAAGCTGGTGTCACACTAAACGACAGCGACAACGACGTCGCTGTTACGTCACCATTTTCGGTGACGTAACAGCGACCTTGTAAGTCGCTGTTATGATCGCTGCTTAGCTGTCAAACACAGCAGAAGCAGCGATCATAACGTCGCTGTGCTACATGTTCAGAGAGCAGGGAGCCGCGCTTAGCGCTGGCTCCTTGCTCTCCTGCAGCACACATCGGGTTAATTAACCCGATGTGTGCTGCAGCTACATGTCACAGTTCAGAGAGCAGGGAGCCGCGCTTAGCGCTGGCTCCTTGCTCTCCTGCAGCACACATCGGGTTAATTAACCCGATGTGTGCTGCAGCTACATGTCACAGTTCAGAGAGCAGGGAGCCGCGCTTAGCGCTGGCTCCTTGCTCTCCTGCAGCACACATCGGGTTAATTACCCGATGCATACTGCAAACACATGTCACAGTGCAGGAGCCGGCGCTGGCAGCAAGAGCGGAGGCTAGTAACCAGCGTAAACATCGGGTAACCAGGGAAAGGTCTTCCCTTGGTTACCCGATGTTTACGCTGGTTACAGCTTACCGCAGCTGCCAGTGCCGGCTCCTGCTCGCTTCATTTCGTCGCTCTCTCGCTGTCACACACAGCGATGTGTGTGTCACAGCGGGAGAGTGACGACCAAAAAATGAAGCTGGACATTCAGCAACGACCGGCGACCTCACAGCAGGGGCCAGGTCGTTGCTGGATGTCACACACAGCGACAGCGACGGGACGTCGCTGCAACGTCACAGAAAATGGTGACGTAGCAGCGACGTCGTTGTCGTCGTCGTTATGTGTGACACCAGCTTAAGTCTTATGTTGCTCACCAGAAGGTTGTAAGAGTCCTACCTTAGAGGGGTCCGTGTGGGGGATTCCAGGTATGGCATCCAGCGGTCGCACACCCAATGATACGGAATGGGCTATTTAAAGCAAAATTTGGCGCCTCCATAAGGGAAACCGGAGGTGACGTAACGCCCCATGCATCATGACCCCTAGGTCCTTCCCTTTTGAGTAAACTGACTCTATTGGTGGCTATACATACGGCTATATTCCTCGGCCACTGTTTTGAGTGAGATATAACATGGTCCAGTGTGGATATCTATAACTATTCCAGGTAATCTCATATAGGGACTGAATATGGAACTATGTATTTGAACTTGGTTGCATACTTGTCCCCTTATGCCATAACTATGGAGCAAATCGTTTGTTTGATTCTCTATTGACAGTGTCCAGTAATGTCTTGGACATCACTGAGGTTTGAGTAGCATAGGAACCACCATTCAGAAAGGTACTGTTTTTCCTAATGTATGGCCCCTATTTCGGGGTGAATGGCTGTTACCTATAGGAAAGTTTATTAATAGTGTGTTTACCTATATAGGTGAAAAATTCATCCTGACATATTCTACGATAGACCAGCTGAATAGGCAACACATTTTCCTCCCATACACCCTTGAGGTGGCAAATAAGCGACTGTTGGTCAGTATTTACGTACACCTACATTCACTATCTAATTGGATCCTTGGACCTGTAATTAATGAGGGTTTTATTTTATTGTATTTGTCACAGATCTGTCCAAAGACGGAAAAATCTCTCAAGAAATTGTTGAAAAGCCCCTGATGAGCCCCTGAATATTGATATTGACAAGGGCGAAACGCGTCGGGCATTTCTTGAATTGGTTTATATAAGAAATGTGACTCACCTATCTATTTCTCTAACTGAGCACATAGACTCATGAATATCTGACGACTTCCCTAGGCCCCATATCCCTACTCATCTGGGTGGTGATACAGACAAATTAGCCACTGCGGACTGATCACCTCTTCCTCACTGTGGTGTTACTACTTTAAGGGGTTGTTTCTATCTGAGAGAGATCACATCTAATCCAATAGGGAGGGCAACATCCAGGGATAGCCGTCGAGGAACGGGGGCGTCTTCACATTAGGACGCCGACCCTCGTATTGAGGAAGGGAAAGGATAGGGCAAGATCATCCTTCCTCTCTCAATCCTGTATTTTAATTGTTTGATATGTACGTAATTTTGATATTAATAAAATTATACGGTTTTATATAAAAGTAGTAAGAATCTGGTGAAGGTGAAAAGCATGGCAAGACACCTGGTTCTTTCTCCGTTTGTATTCTGCTGGATTTCTTCAGGGCTGCAGCTGTTCCATAGTAAGCCAAAATGCAATTACAGGAGTTGTGACTTAAACAACCCCTTTAGGTGAGTGTACCTACTTCAAAATATTTTTTTGTGTTTTATTGGTTAAGACCCTATTGCGCTTCTGTACCGCCCCCGTGGAAGAATTCGAGCTGCTCGGATCCGGGTTCGCTGTGGCTCGAGGGTCTACGGACCCGGGGGTCATGCAGCCACTCGAATGAAAAGGGGGGTATTTACAGGGGAGTTATAGTTCGTGACGCCACCTGTGGTGTTTGGTAATTGGGAGTATTACCGCTACTGTTGAGAGTACCCAGGGATGATGGAACGTGGCAGCAAGGTGTTGTAACCCTCCACGGTTAAGGGGTGTGCCGGGACTCGGAGAAGGGGATGCTGTGGGGATGCAGGGGTCACTCTCATACTCACTCAGTTCATAAACAGACACCGACAACCGGGTAAACCAAGTCTCTGGATAGCGCTGCCGCTGAGGGGAGCTCATCTGGGTCCCGTCCCTAAGTGGTGCTGCCTGGTGATCTGTCCGTGACCTGCCTCCTGGAACTCAGTTTAGACTTCAACTTGATGGCCCAGTAGTGTAGAACTAGCCAGGCCCCACTCCTTACTTTGGCTAAGTATGGGAGCTTGCTCTCAGGGGTCACGCTTAGGATTTTCTGGACCGTTTAAGTTGGAAAGTCCTATCCCCCTCGTTGCACTAGTGTGACGCCCTGGCAAAACCAGGTAGTCACAAAAGTAGACCACCCTCCTTATCACACCAAAACCCCACACCCAGGTACAACACACAGCCATTAAAACCTCGCCACCCCCTCATGACAATAGGGACACACCAGTGGGCGGGATCAGGCGGATGAGAACGCTCACTTAGGAGTCCTGAGGTGTCAGGGGCGGGAAGACAACAGTTGAGTTGAGTGGAGTTGAGTTCTGACAGTTGGAGTGTGAAGTGCAGTGGAGTCAGGGGTAGGGGCCCATGGACTACCTGGCTAGGTGGCAGACAGTAAACAGGGCCACAGGCGACGGAGATCCGGTCGCGGGAGACCTTAAGTGTACTGGGGCAAGGTTGTAGCCCGCCAGTGCCGACAGCAGGAACCCGGTCCGGAGGTTATGCACAGACGGGGTGCCTGGACCCTAGGACGAGGATGGTTGCATGCCCCTTGTTAATTAACCAGCAGAGGACGAGGTTTCAGGCCTGGTACTTCAGAAGCCCAGAGAGCGAAATGGAAGCCCAACACGGGGGATAGGGTGTCCGTCAGAACCCACAAAAATCTTAAGGGTCAGATTTTGCGGGCCACAGCTCCCAAACATACACAGTACCGGGAGTGGACTTCCCCGTTCCATGCGAAGTCGTCCCACAAAAGACACAAACACAGAGTGCAGGAGGAAGGGACCCCTGTTTGCTACACTCGAGTGTGGGACCCGAATACACCCGCCAAAGGCGACCAGTCACTGGCAACTTGGTTTACTACTGGACTTGTGTGTGATTCTTGAACTGTGAGTACACCATTGATCCCCGGTCCAACCCGGCACGCCACCTCGAGCAGCCATTACTTCCGTGTACAAAAGGGCCCCGAGACTACACCTCCTCTACCCGTGGAGGGTATTCCATCTTGCTGCCCCCGCTCCATCAGCCCCGGGGTGCCCCATCACCAGGCAGCGGCGGTGTCACCATCGCTCACCACAACCCATGGGTGGCGTCACCAACACATCATTTCCCCCTGTAAATATCCCCTTTCGACGGTTGAGAGGACGGACGGCCGTGCAAGCCCGGGTACGGTCACCACTCGAGCCACAGCAGCGAACCCGGATCCGAGCGGCCCCAGAAGCAGAAGCGGCCCCTGCCTGCAACAATAGTGCCCCGATTCTGGAGCAGGTGGGAACATATCATAAAGGCTCCGTTCTCCTCAGGTGAATTATCGGGTTGCCTGAAGCTACTCCCCGACCTAGGTTCCATGTACCCCGTCGTGCCTTTGGTCCCTGACTGGTGATATGGCTAGGCTGCTGGCAATCCTTCTCGATGGGTCTAAGCACCTCGCCACAATCCCCTGCGACTGGGGGTCTGACTCCTCTAGGCCCAGACCACCGTCTGCAACCTAGGCAGTTCTTTCGGGAGTCACCACTCCCGACTTCCTCTGAGCTCCTCTCAGCTCGAGGGCTACTTCCAACTCCTTCTCCACTCACAGACAGACAACAACTCACTACACACCTCACCTCCCCTTCCTGACCCCCCCAGGTGGGCGGCTCTATTCCTTTCAAGCCGTACACTGGTGTCTCATGTGGGTGTGGTGCAGGGAGTCTCTAGGGTTTTGATTTGCTGTTGGAGGCAACACTACTTAAGTAGGGACCCAGGACCAAGAGAGGGGCAGAATACTGCACTGAAGGGCAGTGTTACGAACCGGCGCCGCCATAGCCGCAAGCAGCCTGCTGCGGTTCCTGTTGCGCCCAGGCGCCGGCTGTCGTTCTTGGCCGTGCCTCGGGTCATCCAGTTGGCTGTTCCTTCCACCACGTCTAAGTGTGGAGAGGCAGCTAGTGCGCATGCGTGCGCCGATTTACCCCAGCCAGAATTTAAGCCCGGTGTTTTGCCTAGTGAGCATGCTCAGCCTGATTGTGTTATGTCTGAGACTAAGGCGCGCTTTGCACGTTGCGACTTCGCAGGCTGATGCTGCGATGTCGCACGCGATAGTGCCCGCCCCCGTCGCAGGTACAATATCGTGTGATAGCTGGTGTAGCGAAAACTATCGCTACGCCAGCTTCACACGCACTCACCTGCCCTGCGACCGTCGCTCTGGCCGGCGATCGCCTCCTTATTAAGGGGCTGGGTCGTGCGGCGTCACAGCGACGTCACACGGCAGGCGGCCAATAGGAGTGGAGGGGCGGAGATGAGCAGGATGTAAACATCCTGCCCAGCTCCTTCCTTCCGCATATCCTACGGAAGCCGCAGTGACGCCGGTAGGAGATGTTCCTCACTCCTGCGGCTTCACACACAGCGATGTGTGCTGCCGCAGGAGCGAGGAACAACATCGGACCGTCGCGTCAGCGTAATTATGAATTACGCCGACGCTGCAACGATGATACGATTACGACGATTTTGCGTTCGTTAATCGTATCAACAAGGCTTTACACACTACGATATCGCATGCGATGCCGGATGTGCGTCACTTTCAATTTGACCCCACCGACATCGCACCTGCGATGTCGTAGTGTGCAAAGCCGCCCTAAGTCCTCAGTTCAGGCTACTGAGCATGCTCCCACAATTAACCCTAACAGCCTCTTTGCACAGGTACTTGGACTTCGTGCTGTGTCTAAGTGCTGGGATGTGCCTACTGAGCATGCTCAAACTGATAGTCTGCTTTCTGAGCCTGTTGCTCAGGCTACTGGGCATGCTCAGGCACTTAGTGCACCAGAGGCTAGGTCCGGTAAGGACCTCACTGAGCATGTCCGTGAGGTGGCAGGCCCTGATAAGGCAGAGGGTGTCAGGTGTCCTGATGACGTGGCAACTCCGGACTGGCTCGCAGAGGCCCGCCCCTATGATCTGGCACCTCAGTATTGGTCGTCAGACGATGACTGGTGAAGTGTTTGGGGCGTGGCTGCCATGAGGTCATCAATGACGTGGCGGTTCCGGATAGGTCGCATGTGACGTCACTGATGACATGGCACTCTGCTATTGGACCTTGGTGGTTCCACCCTGGGTTTGGGGCGGACCCAGGTTATAAAAGGGGCTGGAGACAACATGGAGGTGCGCAGTCTTCACTTTTGCTCAGTCAGAGCACACCTCCATGTTAGAGCCTCATTGCGGCATAAGCCTATGTTGGGAAGCGGTAGGTAGGGTTAGGCGAACGGTGCCTGTCACGCCAAGATTCATGGCTCGGCACATCAGGGTCAGGCGCCGTGCTTCCCTCCTGCCGTTCCAGTCTTGCTATAGCAGCCCAGTGGCGTTAACTGGGCTGCGGCTGCTGTGCTTCCTGTCCGATTGTGCCCCCTACGCACACGGACAACGCACCTGCTGCGCCACCTGTCCGATTGTGCCTCCTACGCACATGGACAACGCACCTGCTGCGCCACCTGTCCGATTGTGCCCCCTACACGCACGGACAGCGTACCCCAGGACCCCTGTGGAGTTAACAGGGTGTTCCTTATCCTCCTCGGCTTCCCGGTCAACGCTACTGGTGTACCCATTTGGCCTGACGTGTCCTACACACACGTGGCCAGTCAAGATGTGGCCAGAAACGCTAATCGGAGGACCGCTCGGCCTGACGTGTCCTACACACGTGGCCAACGGGACGCTTTCGTGGCGGTCTTCCGGTCAACGCTACCTGGTTACCACCCGGCCTGACGTGTTTCCTGCACACGTGGTTGGTGTAGCGCTAGGTGCACCAAAACGCTAATCGGGTTGTCGTCCGGTCTGACGTGTCCCAACACACAAGACCGGTTCCCAGAGTTCCTGGGTTATCTCAGAGCCATCCAGCTCTATAGTCTCCGCCTAACCCTCAGGTGCCAGCAGCTCCTTTGTCATCTGGAGCACGGTGGGCCCCGACTGGCGATTAGGATATATACCCCCTGGTCCTAATCTGCCGGTTCCCCTGTAACAGGCAGCTTGTGCAGTACCCTGTGACGACCTGATAGTCCAGGGGCGTCACACTACTTCTCCACAGCTTCCTTCTGATCAGAATTCATATGTCATTGTACAAACCCTTAATTAGTCATAATAGCTTAGTAATGCATTAAGCCGTTACTGAAGGCTACCATGTCCTCCATGTTTGTACACCTATGAAGCCCATTCTGCAGCTAGGCTTTGTAGGAGATAGTTGATTATGGATTGGACTGGAATATCACAGTAAAGCTTTAATTTTTCAGTTCCTCCAAACTTTGATTTTTTCCATATTTTTCATTACACGGTATGATAAAATTAATTACTTCATTCAAAGTTACAACTCGTCCTACAAGCAAAAATCCCTCATATGGCTAAGTTGAAGGAAAAAGCAAACAATAGTTAAAGATTCAGTTGATGGGAATTGTAATGTTGAACATACATCTGAACATGGTTCATACCCTGAAATCCACCTCTTATAGGACATAATCTGCGGCTCTTGTACTGATTAGTCAGTCTGGTGCGGTTACAAATCGGCACCGCCATAGCCACAAGCAGCCTGCTGCAGTTCCTGCTACGCATACTATTTTTGGCCGTGCCTTAGGTCGCCCCGCTGGCTGCTTCTTCCTCCACGTCTAAGTGTGAAGAGGCGGCTAGGGCACATGCACGTGCCGATTTGCCCCAGCCAGAGCCTATGTCCAGTGTTTTGCCTGGTGAACATGCTCAGCCTGATAGTGCCATTTCTGATGTGAAGTCCTCAGTTCAGGCTACTGAGCATGCTCACACACTTAGTGCAAAAAGCCTCTTTGCTCAGGTTCTTGGACTCTGTTCTGTATCCAAGTCCTGTGTTGTGCCTACTGAGCATGCTCAGGCATTTAGTGCATGGGAGGCTAAGTCCGGTAAAGACTTCACTGGGCATGTCCGTGAGGTGGCAGGCCCTGATAGGCTGGATAGCATCAGGAGTCCTGATGATGTGACCACTCCAGACTGGCTAACGGAGGCCCGCCCCTATGACTTGGCACCCCACTATTGGTCATCAGATGATGACTGGTAGGGTGTTTGGGGCAGTGCTGCCCATGTGTCATCAGTGACGTGGCGGTTCCGGATAGGCCGCTGGTGACGTCACGGATGATGTGGCACTCTGCTATTGGCCCCTGGAGGTGCCATTGTGGCTCTTCCTAAGTTTGGGGCGGACCATAGGTGTTAAAAGTGCCTGGAGACCACATGGAAGTGCGCAGTCTTTACATGCTCATACCTATGATTAGAGCCTTACTGTGGCTACAGCCACTAGTTTTGGAAGCGGTAGGAAGGGTTGGCGTGCGGTGCCTGTCACGCCAAGATTCGTGGCTCGGCACATTAGGGTCAGGTGCCACGCTTCCCCTCCTATCACTCTAGTCCTGTTGTAGCATTCCAGTGGAATAAACTGGCCTGCAGCTGCTGCGCCTATTGTCTGGGTGTTGTGCCCCCTACGTACACGGACCGTGTACCCCAGGACCCCTGTGGTGTTAACATGGGAGTTCCTGGTTTGGGTGTGTGGACCCTGTGGTGTGAACAGGGTTCACAGATTCCTGGTCCAAGAGACGCCTAACTTGGATCAGGTTCCTATTATTTCAGAGCCATCCAGCTCTGTATTATCCGCCTGACTTACGGGTTGCCAGCAGCTCCTTTACCATCTTGGAGCACGGTGGACCCCAACTAGCAATTGGGATATTCACCACCAAATCCACCAGTCCCCCCGTAACAGGTGCGTCATCATTATTGCAAAGGCCAGCTAATCTAAAGAGCCACGGATTTCGGAAGGATGGTATAAGGGGATTTTCAAGGATTACTGACGTGGACTAGGACTCAATGAATCATAGCTAAGGAAAGGAGAAAAAAACAAAGGGAAAATTTAAAAAATGGTCACATCTCCTGGGGATTTAATAAAGTATGTATAAATATATTCAAAAAACTTAAGAAACCCTTACCTGAACATATCACACCTGCGTCTGTTTCTTGAATACAGTTATATATACTTAGTGGACGTGTTTCACAGTTCCAGATGTGTGATTCTTGTCCTGTACATAATATATTGACCAGCCAGATGTCCCCACTTCCTCTCCCAAGATAAGTTTCTGATGTAGTGTCAGACACAGTACCACAACCCAGCTGCCTACAAACTACATTGGCATCTTCTTCGTGCCAGATGGTAGGACAGATCGTCCTCCATTTTCCACTGTGGTAAATCTCCACTCTGCCGGCACAACTGCTGGGACCTCTCGTCAGTCTTAGCTGTTGTCTTTCTGCATTTAAAGAAATACAAAGATATAATTCATATATAGAATATTTAATGGAAGGTAATTTATAATTAATTACCTGAGCAGATTATTTCTATATCATTTCCAGTCCATGTTTTTAAATCAGATGATCCAGGAACAGAACAATCTGACAGTTTGGTCTCATTTCCTTGACAATTTCCACTTAGATCCACATGACCATTGATGGTATCTGGGGTGGGGATAATAAATGTACCAACAGCATGACCACAACTTAATTCTCTGCACACAACGTGCGTCTCGTTGATGCCCCATTGGTCACTGGATGCTCTGCTCCATGTATTATTTATGAGAATCTCCAGTCTTCCTACACAGTGATCGTTTTCACCTATCAACTTTATTGATCCAGCTTTTCCTGTGGGTATATAATGTAGTTATTTATCATATTTATGAATTTTAAAGATTGATTCAATCATTTCCATGGACTTTTTAGTGAATGTGATGATCCTATCATGAAATTTTGCTCTTATACTCTGATAGTTAAGACGGATTCTCACAGATGCATGGAAAAATGTACCAGTCGTATGTTAATCATGTTGCGTATAGATGCCACAACTGATTACACAACATGCAAAATACTGGTCCATAAGACAGACTAGAAAAATGCATGCTGCAGTATTGACCACGCGGGGGATCAGTGCATGTGGAAAATTGCCCATTTTCGCCAGCACATGGGCTAAGATAGCATGTGGTCTCTATAATCATTCCCGCTCAATGAAGGACAGCACACAGCCCATTTATATGCCTTTCTGAGCGAGCCCTAAAGCCTGATTTGTAATTTAGTGTTGCATTGAAGTATGTTGAAGATTCAAATTTGCAAGATAATGTTACTTTTACTACTGTTGAAGACTAGTTTTAGTTGGTAGGGAGACAACAAGTGGTACATTTTCTACTCAATGTAGAGGATCAACTTCTCCACTATGTAAGTAATGTTCTATTCTTTGCGGACTTGAACACCTGCCCATCCGAGAAGGTGTTGTTAACATCTGGCCTCATTGTGATGCTGCATCTGTGGTGCCCACCTGCAGCAGTCGCCCCAGGGACATTACTCCATCTTCAGGGACGCCACAGGGTCTCCACTTTTTGGGAATTCTGGCAACAGGTATGTCAGTTTTATATATGTAGGAGTCGTGACGCCACTCACGGTTTGCGGTCAGGGATATGGGTGACCGCCACTGCAGGTTTAATGAGCGTCTGGGGCTGATGGAGTCTGCAGTCTGATGGTATGGCCTCCCGTGAGTGACTCGGGTGTGTGAAATGACAGGTCCCAGAATAACTCAGTCTCAGTCCAAGATGTCTTTCAACTGTTCTTTACTCACTTTTAGATGTTATTGTGAGGTAACCTGGGCGATGCTGAAATAAACCAGGTGGAACCAGGTATTCTTTAGGCCGGTCTAAGGGTAACCGTTAACTCGCCTTCCTAGCACTTCTTGTTTCGGATAACCCCTGACTTGAAGTACCGTGGGATTCATCCAGGGAAGTCGCTACTGCCTTTTCTCCCCTTTTTGGACCATTTGCCGACAGCGTGGATCAAGGGAGATGGCTCCAGGCTCGATCCCCCTTATGGGCCCCCACTTTGCTGCTAAGGCTCGGACTATAGATGGTTGGTGAGTGACTTGCAGATCCCCTCACCGGCAGGTTTAGCAGATCAATAAATGGATGTCTACTCTAGGGACCTGTTCCCTGTGCGTGCCTAGTCAACAGGAGTCCCCATACTCAACCACCTCTCCTCAGGTGTCTTTCTAACTGACTGACTGATCACCGTTCTCCCCGCTAATGGCAACTTCACGTTCAGGGTCTGACTAGGGTGTCCACTTAGCAACTGCCGCACTCCACTCCCAGACTGGCTCGCTCCTCCTAGTTTCCTCTGCATCTTAGCTTACAGGCCCTCCACTACACCCCTTGCTGAGATGTGGAGGCAAGCCCTCATTTGGTTCTGCCCAAGGGTCCCCTCTCAAAGTGTGGGAGACCTGGTTGTTATGTGTCTGTGCGTACACACCCTATTCCAGCCTTTGGATTACCTGAAAGTACTGCCCCAGCATGGGTGCAGTACCCAGTGGTGCCTGACCAGGTCAGGGGCGCCACACATCATCTTTCCTGCCTAACAAAACATTGACTCATTGTGTCATGAAAGACATGACCTGTCCTTGGAAGTAATTGCCTTACCACATTCTCCATTGAGACAGAGCAAATGTCGTCAGGGGAATTAGCTAAGAAATAGGACAACAACTGGAACGCCATCTACTAGGAAATACAGGCGTTCATTTCTCAGTGGCAAACAAGCTGACGATTGGGCATAAATTGCTGTTTTCTGGCCACACAGTTATGGACAACTGATGATGTAATGGAGGAGGAGAATGGTTCATGGATGAGAACGTTAATAGAGATTACTAGTTACAGTTTGTGGCTATGGGCAGGCTAGAACAATGATGATGGCGAAGTAAACACTCGCTCATATTGATGGCAATTTTAATTTTCTTAGACGAGCAGGTTATGCTGTTTCATGGGATGATGGAAAATTATAAATTTTTAATTTGTGTGTAAGCAAAGGCTTATTCATTTTTGCAGTGCATTTGCCATGTGATAGTGTTGTCCTTCAGCCAAATAAATTAAAATTCCCATGCACATATTCACTGGCGGCAATGCTACCTCCACCAGAGCTTTCTCTAGGTCTAAAGGGGGCTTTACACGGTAGCGATATCGCTAGCAATTTGTAGCGATAGCGAGCGTGTAAGTACCCGCCCCGTCGCGCATACGATTGTTTGTGATCGCTGCCGTAGCGAACATTATCACTACGGCAGCGTCACATGCACTTACCTATTCGGCGGCGTCGCTGTGACTGCCGAACAATCTCTCCTTCAAGGGGGAGGGACGTTCGGCATCACAGCGACGTCACCGCAACGTCACTAAGCGGCCGGCCAATCAAAGCGGAGGGGCGAAGATGAGCAGGACGTAACGTCCCGCCCACCTCCTTCCTTCCGCATTGTGGCCGGCGGCAGGTAAGGAGATGTTCCTCGCTCCTGCGGTGTCACACATAGCGATGTGTGCTGCCGCATGAGCGATGAACCACCTGCATAAACAACCCTTACTGATTTTTGAGTTTGGGACGACCTCTCCATGGTGAACGATGTTCACCATTTTTGAGGTTGCTTAAGGTCGCTGGTCAGTGTCACACGCTGCGATATCGTTAATGACGCCGGATGTGCGTCACTAACAACTTGACCCCGACGACAAAACATTAACGATATCGTAGCGTGTAAAGCCCCCTTAAGAGCTTTGGTTCCTCATACAGCTGTTGCCCAATGTCATGTGCTCCTGAGATGACCACATTAACAACAGATCTATCCCTGGAAGGTTTTGATGTTTCAAGCATACAACAATTCCATCCTTTATTGCTAACATAATTAGTCTTCTATTCTGATGGCATAATTACCCAAATCTATTTCCCGCCAACAGGAATCATCATTATTGGTGACTTCATCATCATCATCCTGCCATTTTTATTAGTGAGAAAAGTTATGTTCTCCTTGACCCATCCACTCTTGTGTTGAGTAAATGATTTTATGATTATGAGTATTGCAGATAGTACTTCTGCACTTATCACAGAAATCCTTACAGGAGCATAGCTGTCCTGTCTACAATATGGTTACCGATAGAGGAGCATGTGCACAGACCTTTCCATTAACCTCTGTGGTACAGCCACTCTCTCAGCAGTAGAAGATGGATGCAGGAACACCTCACATGTGGATTTTTACCTGGTTTATTATCATCAGTCACAATCCATTAACAAAAGGACAGCACTACTTCCTCCAGCACAGGAAAATACAGAGCAGAACAGAACCATGAGTGTGTCCAGAGGCCTGGATTTTACCTCTTGGACCACACCCCGAGGTGGAGATATGGTGAACACGTGCGTCTCCTCCCACCAACCCATAAAAAGGTTGGCGAATGAAGGTGCACAGCATGCCTCCATCGTGGTACCGGACGTCTGCCTGTAGGTGGTTCGGTCAAAGACAAAAAAATTATGTTGGAGAACAAAAGATAGGAGATTCAGAATAAACGTACCATGGACCAAAATGTTGCCGTTTTCATCCAACAAAAAAGTAGATACAGCATGGAGGCTGTCTTCATGCCCTATTCTAGTGTATAGGGCCTCAACATCTAAAGAAACCAAAAGAGTCTGTGGAGGTATTGGAAAATTCTCAAAAATGTCCAATATGTGTATGGTGTCCCGCACATATGATTTCAAAGACATAACAAGCGGTTGTAGTTAGAAATCTATATATATACAGACATGCTCACTTAGACCCCCTATACCTGCCACAATTGGTCAAAATGGAGGGTTTTCCAAACATTTGTGGACTTTTGGAAGCAAATAAAAAGTCGGAGTAATCGGATGGGCATTAAAGATGAAATTCCGTTCCCTCTTACCTATGATGTTTTTAGAAACAGCATCAGCTAACAGAGCATCCAGTTTCTTTTGAAAGGCTGTCGTGGGGTCCGAAGGTAAGATGGTGTAGAGTGCCGCATTTGTAAGTTGTCTTTTGGCTTCAGCTGTATATAGGTCGATTGGTCACAGCACTATATTTCCGCCTTTATCAGCCTCAATCGGGCCCTCCAGAAAGCATCACATACAGATCGGAGTACCCTTCTAAACCTAAACAAAGAGATTCAGTATCCACCTTTCCAAGATTGATAACCACTTTCAATGGTCAATGGTCGGAGATTCGTCAAATATTAAAGAAAAATTGGGACATTTTGCTATCTGATTCTAATCTTAAACAAATAGTATCCTCTAAGCCTTTGTTGACAGCCTGAAGGGCTGCCAATCTTAAAGATCATTTATGTAGAAGTTATTTTACATGGCCAACAACCAAATTGGGTAGAGGACTTATTCAAGTAGGTTCGTATCCCTGTGGTCAATGCTCCATTTGCCAATTCATGACTCCAAACTCCAGCTTCACGAACCCTCGAGATAAAAAAACGTACCAATTACGCCATTATACCAATTGCAAATCTCACAATGTGATATATGCTCTTATTTGTTCGTGTCAGTTTGTGTACGTTGGTCAGACCATGCAGGAATTGCGACATTGTATTCAGAAACATTTTTCGGACATACAGTTAGGTCCAGAAATATTTGGACAGTGACACAAGTTTTGTTATTTTAGCTGTTTACAAAAACATGTTCAGAAATACAATTATATATATAATATGGGCTGAAAGTGCACACTCCCAGCTGCAATATGAGAGTTTTCACATCCAAATCGGAGAAAGGGTTTAGGAATCATAGCTCTGTAATGCATAGCCTCATCTTTTTCAAGAGACCAAAAGTAATTGGACAAGGGACTCTAAGGGCTGCAATTAACTCTGAAGGCGTCTCCCTCGTTAACCTGTAATCAATGAAGTAGTTAAAAGGTCTGGGGTTGATTACAGGTGTGTGGTTTTGCATTTGGAAGCTGTTGCTGTGACCAGACAACATACGGTCTAAGGAACTCTCAATTGAGGTGAAGCAGAACATCCTGAGGCTGAAAAAAAAGAAAAAATCCATCAGAGAGATAGCAGACATGCTTGGAGTAGCAAAATCAACAGTTGGGTACATTCTGAGAAAAAAGGAATTGACTGGTGAGCTTGGGAACTCAAAAAGGCCTGGGCGTCCACGGATGACAACAGTGGTGGATGATCGCCGCATACTTTCTTTGGTGAAGAAGAACCCGTTCACAACATCAACTGAAGTCCAGAACACTCTCAGTGAAGTAGGTGTATCTGTCTCTAAGTCAACTGTAAAGAGAAGACTCCATGAAAGTAAATACAAACGGTTCACATCTAGATGCAAACCATTCATCAATTCCAAAAATAGACAGGCCAGAGTTAAATTTGCTGAAAAACACCTCATGAAGCAAGCTCAGTTCTGGAAAAGTATTCTATGGACAGATGAGACAAAGATCAACCTGTACCAGAATGATGGGAAGAAAAAAGTTTGGAGAAGAAAGGGAATGGCACATGATCCAAGGCACACCACATCCTCTGTAAAACATGGTGGAGGCAACGTGATGGCATGGGCATGCATGGCTTTCAATGGCACTGGGTCACTTGTGTTTATTGATGACATAACAGCAGACAAGAGTAGCCGGATGAATTCTGAAGTGTACCGGGATATACTTTCAGCCCAGATTCAGCCAAATGCCGCAAAGTTGATCGGACGGCGCTTCATAGTACAGATGGACAATGACCCCAAGCATACAGCCAAAGCTACCCAGGAGTTCATGAGTGCAAAAAAGTGGAACATTCTGCAATGGCCAAGTCAATCACCAGATCATAACCCAATTGAGCATGCATTTCACTTGCTCAAATCCAGACTTAAGACGGAAAGACCCACAAACAAGAAAGACCTGAAGGCTGCGGCTGTAAAGGCCTGGCAAAGCATTAAGAAGGAGGAAACCCAGCGTTTGGTGATGTCCATGGGTTCCAGACTTAAGGCAGTGATTGCCTCCAAAGGATTCGCAACAAAATATTGAAAATAAAAATATTTTGTTTGGGTTTGGTTTATTTGTCCAATTACTTTTGACCTCCTAAAATGTGGAGTGTTTGTAAAGAAATGTGTACAATTCCTACAATTTCTATCAGATATTTTTGTTCAAACCTTCAAATTAAACGTTACAATCTGCACTTGAATTCTGTTGTAGAGGTTTCATTTCAAATCCAATGTGGTGGCATGCAGAGCCCAACTCGCGAAAATTGTGTCACTGTCCAAATATTTCTGGACCTAACTGTAGCTCTGGCGTCAAAACATCTTAAACAGGGAAAAACTATTTCCACGGTTGCAAACCATTTTCTAAATCATCATAATAGTAAACTTGGGGGTATGTCTATAGTAGGTCTCCATAGGGTCCTTAGTAACATCAGGGGAGGTACTCCCATTCCAGCATTATTGAGGTCCGAATCCTGGTGGATTTTTCTGGGAGTGCTGAGGTAATTTCAGGTCAACACCAACACACGGTTGCCAGGGCTGAACTGTCTCACCCTGGCAGAGCGATTATATTCTCTCGCCTGTGCCTCTTGAGCCCGGAGAAGACTCTCTTTCATGATGGGTATCACCTCAGCCATCCTCTCTTGCATCTCTGCCACATGCTCTATGACACTCCTATGGGGGTAACCTCTGCTTCCCAGGTTTCTTTGGCTATGTCAAGCAACCCTCGGGGATGTTGACCATATAAAAGTTCAAAGGGAGAGAACCTGGTAGAGGCTTGTGGAACTTCCATGATCGAAAAGAGCAAGTATGGAAGCAGGCAATCCCAATCTCGGCCATCCTTCTCCATGACCTTCTTAAGCATGGACTTTAAGGGGTGCTTCACACACAGCGAGCTCACTGCCGAGATCGCTGCTGAGTCACGCTTTTTGTGACGCAGCAGTGACTTCATTAGCGATCTCGCTGTGTGTGACACTGAGCAGCGATCTGGCCCCTGCTGCGAGATCGCTGCTCGTTACACACAGCCCTGGTTCGTTTTCTTCAAAGCCGCTCTCCTGCTGTGACACACAGATCGCTGTGTGTGACAGCAAGAGAGCGACAAATGAAGCGAGCAGGGAGCAGGAGCCGGCGTCTGACAGCTGAGGTAAGCTGTATCCAAGATAAACATCGGGTAACCAAGGTGGTTACCCGATATTTACCTTAGTTACCAGCCTCTGCAGCTCTCACGCTGCCTGTGCTGCCGGCTCCGGCTCTCTGCACATGTAGCTGCTGTACACATCGGGTTAATTAACCCGATGTGTACAGCAGCTAGGAGAGCAAGGAGCCAGCGCTAAGCAGTGTGCGCGGCTCCCTGCTCTCTGCACATGTAGCTGCATTACACATCGGGTTAATTAACCCGATGTGTACTGTAGCTAGGAGAGCAAGGAGCCAGCGCTCAGTGTGCGCGGCTCCCTGCTCCCTGCTCACACTGGTAACTAATGTAAACATCGGGTAACCATACCCGATGTTTACCTTAGTTACCAGTCTCCGCAGCTTCCAGACGGCGGCTCCGTGCAAGCGCAGCGTCGCTTGCACGTCGCTGCTGGCTGGGGGCTGTTCACTGGTCGCTGGTGAGATCTGCCTGTTTGACAGCTCACCAGCGACCATGTAGCGATGCAGCAGCGATCCTGACCAGGTCAGATCGCTGGTCGGATCGCTGCTGCATCGCTAAGTGTGAAGGTACCCTAAGAATCTCTCCACAAGGCCGTCTGTCTGTGGGTGATAGACTGAAGTCTTCAGTTGTGTAATCCGCAGCACCTTACACAGTTCCCTCATGACTTTCGACATAAAGGGGGTCCCTTGGACTGTCAGGATCTCCTTTGGCAGTCCGGTCCAAGAGAAGATATGGACGAACTCCCTGGCTATATTCTTAGAGGAACAATTTCTCAATGGTACCGCCTCAGAGTATCGAATAGTATAGTCCAGAACCACTAAGATATACTGGTGCCCTCTAGCGGATTTTACCAGGGGGCCCACAAGATCCATGGCAATATGGTCAAACGGAACCTCTATTATAGGTAATGGCACAAGGACTTAGAAAATGTGAAACTGGTGCAGTTAGCTGGCAGGTGGGACAGGATCTACAATAACTAAGAATCTCTCGATGACACCTCTGTAGAATCCGCTCCCGTGTTTTATCTACCCCCAGATGACCACCCAGGACAGGAGAATGGGCCATTTTTAACACCCGGCATCTATAAGGCCCTGGTACCAATAGTAGCTCAATTATCTCGCCTCTCAACTGGGTAACCCGATATAACAATTCCCCATTTACTGCAAAGTGGGGGAATCTGGTGTCAGCCCCCGGCTCTTGAGCAACCCCGTTTATTATTACTGGGTGCAACAGATCTGTTACCACTCCAACCTCATGAGACTCCGACCCACAAGTTGTTTTTATAGTCACAGCAGCCACAGGGTAGTCCTTGGCATCCCCATGAATACAGCGGACGCCCACCCTCTTCCCAGGAATCAGCTGGTGTGTAAGTGTGTCCCTCACGAGATGCACTGAACTCCCAGAGTCTAAAAGTCCCACTATTCTGGTACCATTTATTTCTACAAGACATGCCTGTGGCCCCTCACTGGGTTGACTGTCCACACTGCAGGCTGGGTATGCATAATAGGAAGAGTGCCGATGAATGCTGCAGTCCATCGGCTCGGAAGTCAAGGGACAGCGGGCAGCAATGTGACCTGGTCCCTGGCACCTCCAATAGATAACATTACTGACTGGGGGTTTTGCATGCCGCCACTTGGGACCTTGGATTCCCCCCTCCTGTGGCTCTTCTACCCTTCTTTTGGGTGTCGCTCACTGAAGAAATCCCCCAATAGGGAAATGGTAAGTCCCGTGACTTCCCCCGGGAACTCTCTACCACCTGGTACCTCTCCACCAGTCCAACCAGGTCATCAGCATTCAAGGGGTTTCTTCGGGCAACCCAAGTCTGCACTGGCTTTAGAAGGGAGTGAAGAAACCTGTCCATTACGACCCGCTCCACCATCTGCACTGGGGTAGAGGACTCTGGCTGCAACCATTTTTGTACCAGATGCAATAAATCAAACATTTGCGAGTGAGGGCTTTTGTCGCCATGATATGCCCACTGGTGGACCCATTGTGCCCTAACAGTCATAGTCACACCCAGGTGTGCCACAATTTCAGCCTTTAGATTGTCATACTCCTTAGCGTCCTGTAAAGCAAGATCATAATAGGCCTTTTGTGGCTCTCTACTTAAATATGGTGCCAATACCTTTGCCCACTGCTCCGGCGGGAGTTTTTCTCTTTCAACAACTCTCTCAAACACAGTCAAGAAGGCCTCAACATCATCCCCCGGAGTCATCTTTTGCATAGCTCGCCTTACCGCCTTCCGGACGTTAGCGTCATTACCTGGACTGGTCACTCTGCCACGGATTACCTCTGCTAGGACTTCTATCTGCCTCTGCTGTTGCTCCCGTTGTTGCTGTAGCTGCTGTATGAACAGCTTGTTCGTCTCTTGTAGGGCTAGCTGCTGCTGCTGTATAAACAACCTGTTCATCTCCTGCTTGGCCTGCTTCTGTTGTTGTTGGGTCTGCACCAGGTGTTTAATCAGGTCCTTCATGGTGTCTGACCGTGTTCCCTGGCTCATGACTGCCTTCACCCAGGACATCCAGCTCCTCTGTAGCAGGTATAAACGGCCCCGGGATGCCTGCCCGCAGTCTGCACCACTTGTGGTAGAGCCACTCTCTCAGCAGTAGGAGATGGATGCAGGAACACCTCACGTGTGGATTTTCACCTGGTTTATTATCAGCAGTCACAATCCATTGACAAAAGGACAGCACTACTGCCTCCAGCACAGGAAAATACAGAGCAGAACAGAACCAACCATGAGTGTGTCCAGAGGCCTAGCTTTTACCTCTGGGACCACACCCCGAGGTGGAGATATGGTGAACAGCCATCCCACCCATCTCTTTAGCTGTCCACAACAAACCCGGCCCAGGTAATACAAATTAACCCTCTCAGCACCTAATGTGCTGGAGTACTACATCTGGGTTCACATCACTGATTGCAGTAGTCGCAGCGACACATATCTCCCCTCGTGCACATCACCAGTGATCACATCACACCTACCTCTATTACAAAACATTCACATGAGTATGCTGTTATTCAATTATCAAGTTATCCAATGTTGGATGACAAGGATAAACTACAGCAGGGCAAGTGCTATCTGTTTAAGAACAGAATTATTCTGTCACGCTGTACAAAGGGCAGGTAAGACATAGTACAGCGTATTCCCCATTAGGTGACAGCAGAGTAGGGAAGGAGAGTCAAAGTAACACTGTAACAGAAAGAAGGCGAAGTTCAGCAGAGTAACTTCACTAGGCAGTTCACCGGCGAACCACCAGGGGGGCAATAGAGTAGTCAAACAGTTCGGGTCTAGCCAGGAAAGTCAAGTCACTGCAAAGGGAGGATTACAAAAAGGTAACAAAACAGAACCGCAGTCAGATGCCGGGAGATCAGGTATGCAGAGGGAAACACCAAAGGCACAGGGAACAGAAGACAAGACTGGAGGCTGAGGAGACACACAAACACGGGAAAGAGGATGAACCAGGATGGGTAAACACCTGAAAGGAGCGGGAAGTCAGGGACTGGGACAGATGGACAAATGGGGAAGGGTACACATCAGGGCATGGTAACTAGGAGTCAGATCAAAGAGGAAATCTCACCAGAGCCAGTCACAGGCTGCAGAGCAAAACTATAACCAGTACAGGAATGCAGGTGCAGCGCCCAGATACAGTGTCTCCTGAATCCAGAACGAGACTGATTGGAGTTAACCCCTAACATGACCAGGCCGGGTCTGGGAAACTCTGGAGCGGGGAATACCGGTCCTGGATCATGACATATTACCAGTTCAACAGTATCATTCTAAGAATTCAGTCATATCCAAGGAAGACAATATCAATTAGGATTCATAAGAACTCTACAACACTGCATGTTAGGGTACATGCAATAAATGCCTTTTGTTTCCACAAGGTTTTCAATGTCTGTACCCCGAGGAGTTTTATAGTCTTACATCAATTTTTGGTAATTTCATAAATGCATTTTTGACCATTGTCTTTTTTGACAGGTTAATTTTTACAAGTGTTTTCTAGTTGTTCTTTTTGTCGAAAAGGCTGACATAACACTCATAAGAATGCTCAGGCATTTTCCAGGCATCTTTTGAGCCTTCCCAATGACTCAAATTGTAAATTATGGAATGTCATCAAAGCAGAAAATTTCTGCAGAATGGTCCGGTCACATCTTTTTATAGTATGACATTTTTGGAAACCTGAAGCAGTTAAAATACACAAAAGCCTGAACAATACAAAAAGCAAGTCCTTTTTTTCCATAAGATTTAATATATCCATTTTTTAGCATTTCCGTTTTTTCAGTGCTTTTTCAGGTGGTTTTCAAAACACACACACTTTGCATCGACATTAAAGAAAACATTGTGTGAACACACCCTTATAGGTTTTTATCATTATGATAAACCCCTGTCCCCCAATTCCATTGTGTCGTTTCCACTGCTGCTCCACGTGACTAATATCTGTAGGGCGACATCATATCACCAGTGCTGCAGCCAAACAGTAACCTCAGAGACTCTGACCAGTTTGTGCCGTGCACTCAGAGAGAGCCGCTATGCTCAATTTTTGGTTGACATGACATCAGCACTGTAGACAGTAATAGACACCATGAGAAGTGGAGAAGACTCGGAGAAGGTGAGGGAAACACAATTTTTTTTTGTTTATAGAATAAACTCCATCAAGTGAAAAGGGGGATTAAAAATTTTGAAAAACATTTTAAGTTCTTGGGTTCTTGCTTCATATTTTCTGAAAATTTTTGGAATAATTAGTTACTACCCTGATTGCAGGGCTAGATGTTCTTCAAATGTCAAGGATGTTATTTCTCAAATATATGTGGTACACTAGACATAGAAGTATATTTAAAATAGGTTGAAGAATAGTGTATAAAATAATTCAGAGTTCTTACCTAAACATATTACACCTGCCTTTTGATAACTAATACACTGGTGTTCACTCCATTTGTCTGCAGCACAGTTCCAGATGTGTGTTTCATGTCCTCTGCATTGTACTCTATCCAGCCAGACGTACCCAGGCTCACTAGAGACTTCATTTGTAGCGTTAAGAGCATAACCACAGTCCAGCTGCTTACAAACCACATCTGCATCTGGTTTATCCCAAAAGTGGCCACAGATGGTACCCCAATTGCCATTATAGTAGATCTCTACTTTTCCAGCACATCGACCAGGTCCATTTACCAGTCGTAGACGTTTACTTTCTGCATTGGATAAAGCATACATTTTATGATAAGAATAAAATCAATAATAATAACAACTGTATATTTACAATTAGAAGCCCATAATCTGGTTGTCAGTGCCCTGGTTGCCCTTCCTTGACATTTTTTTGGTTAGCAAGCACTGGTGCATTAAAAGGTGCTAACCACTACATACTGGAGAATCAACAAGGCCATTTTTTGGAGATAGTATGACTGAGTCAAATCATCAGTAATACTTAACTCTTGCTAATGTGGGTTACAAATCTACACTTGTCTCTTTAGCCTTTTTCTTCTAAGTCATTCATTTTTAATTCCTTCTTGATGCAGCCAAGGTGCCACACAAGAAACATCTCATGATGGGTAAAACCAGTGAGCTGTCTCAAGACCAATGCAACCTTATTATGGCAAAACATACTGATGGCATTAGTTATAGAATTTCTAAACTATAGTAGGTTCCAGTGAGCACTGTTGGAGCCATAATCCGGAATTGGAAAAACACAAAATATTTGACCGTAAATCGTCCATGACCAGGTGCTCACCGCAAGATTTCAGAAAGAGGAGTGAAAATAATTAATAGAATAGTTGTCCAAGAGGCAATGACAACTTGTAAATCCTTTCTTGTGGCCAAAAGTTTTGATTGTGTTTTTCCTTCCCTTCTTGCAAAAGCTATACCTTTTCTTATTTTCAAATTATGGTTGTAGTTTTAAATTACATAATTCACTTTATAATATGAGTGATACTTTTATTTCATTTTGTTTTTTGCATTTTTGCATTGTTGATGACCAACTTAGTGTCCCCTACTTAACAACTTTTGGATCTGGCTATTCATATTGGCACCTACGTGGATAAAATGCTGAAATCACACAGAATTTGAACACTCTGAAATCCCACTTTCACAAACAATCTTTTAAGTTGGGAAAGCCATCAGTGTTATAATTTAAAGACAAATTATGCTCAAAGGTCAATATTATAGAGTGAGAAAGAATTGTTCATCAACTACAACTTTTCACTCTAAAGCGGGCTTTACACGCAGCAATATCGCTAGCAATGTCGCTGGTGAAAGAACCCGCCCCCATTGGTTGTGTGTCAGGGGCAAATCGTTGCCCATGGCGCACAACATCGCTAGGCCCCATCACACGGACATACCTGCCTAGCGACGTCACTGTGGCCGGCGAACCGCCTCCTTTCTAAGGGGGCAGTTCGTGCGGCGTCACAGCGGCGTCACTAAGCGGCCGCCCAATAGAAGCGGAGGGGTGGAGATGAGCGGCCGTAACATCCCGCCCACCTCCTTCCTTCCTCATTGCCGGCAGCCGCAGGTAAGCTGTAGTTCGTCGTTCCTGAGGTGTCACACACAGCGATGTGTGCTGACTCGGGAACGATGAACAACCTGCGTCCTCAACAATCAACGATTTTTTGAAAATGAACGACGTGTCAACGATGGATGATTTGGTGAGGATTTTCCATCGTTAATGGCCGCTCATTGGTGTCACACGCAATGACGCCGCTAACGATGCCGGATGTGCGTCACGGAATCCATGACCCCGGCGATATATCGTTAGATACGTAGTTGCGTGTAATGGGGCCTTTAGGCATATGAATGTAGGGTTAGGTTTAGGCATAATGAAACATTTACATGTGTAGTAGAAAGGATCAAAACATCTCCCTTTGCTGAGGCCATGGACTTGAGACAAGGGTGGAGAAATGTCTAGATTAATTGATCAGAAGTAGAAAAGGTGCTGGGGTACCTTAACAACTGACCCAGATCTCACCGAGATAATTACCCCTTATACATCCATCATTTCTACGAAATGTTTACGAAGGTAAAATCAATAAGGAATCAACTAACAGCCTCTATAAAGCAAGAAATCCAGATAGGATCAGGTTGGAATATAAATGTGATATACTATGTAAGTATGTACGCTTAGATATATCGTCAAATGTCGAATAGTTTAAAGGAGCTGTCTTAAGTGAATAAAACACAATACTTTCAACGTTCAAGTAAAGTCAATGCCTCAATGGGTCAAACCTTTTGACAACTTAAGGGGACACCTACAAATTATTATTAGGCTAGTGATTTTAGTATTAGTGCTTGTTGAACTTTATATTAAATTATATGATAATAATTATACCTGAGCAGATGATTTCTAGTTGGTTTTCCTGATCTGTCCATGTATTTATTTCAGATGATCCAGTTCCAGATCCAGATCCAGAACAATTTGACAGTTGGGTCTCATTTCCTTGACATTTTCCACTGAAATATACATGACTGTTGACTGCTGTTGGTGCTTTGACCTTAAAGTAATCAATTGGATGACCACAATGTAATTCTCTGCACACAACTTGTGTCTCATTATAGCCCCATTGATCGCTAATAGCAATGCTCCAATTATTATTTCTTAAAATCTCCAGTTTTCCAGCACAACGATCCAGTCCATCCATCAACCTCACCGATGACTCAATCCCTGCAGTTATAAAATGACAATAATAATGAGAAAAAAAAAGAGGAAACCGGGCACTGCTAGTCCTTCTGATGGATCACTGTTAGATCACTCTTGGTATACCGCATGTATCGAGTGCACATCCAAAAGAAGAGAGTCTTCTTTTGGATGTTTTGTTTTGAATGAGGGGGTGATTTGAACTTTTTTTTGTTCTATATTTTTAAAAACATTTTTCATTACATTTTCTATTTATTTTACTAGTCCCCCTAGGGGACTTTATCACCGCAGTGTCCAATCGCTTGTTTATTTTTGCTGATCAGAGCAGCATCACTCTGATCAGCAGAAATGATGCTTTCCTGTGAATGCTGGAGCTCTGTTGGCTCTCACAGGAAGTTTGTCATGGTCATCAGGGGTCATCAGCTGATCCCGCGCTATCATGGTAACATATTGGCTCCCCGTGATCACATCAAGGGGCTGTCATTCTCGTTGGGGAACAGTGTGATCCCCACAGCAACCATTTAAATTGTGCTGTATCTGACAGCGCGATCTAAGAGGTAAACAGGCACTGGTGGATCTCTAATCAGATCACCAGACATGTGCGGGGCTTACAAACTCTTCGAGCAAAAATGGGGATAAAACTGTCCCTCCACTATAGCCTGTTTAGCAATGGGCCTTTAAGCACCCTAGATGTATGGTGCCCCTATTCCACGGTGGCTGTCCCTTATTTCCCTGTCCACCTAGATTAATTACCCAGCCTCCAGACAAAGGGAAAGGTGCAATATATACTGTATTAAAACATGCTGGCTACAGACACACCAAAACAAGAGGGTATTAATGTCATACATACAATATGTCACCCTCCCTGATAAAGATCTGGTAACTCAAGGCTACCGCATATACCAAAAATAATGATAGTCTGTGGCCAATATAATTAGCGAACTAGCTAAATATACATAGTACTGGGGTACTTAGCTTTAGATGGTAGTCCTCCCGGGCTGCAAGGAGAATCCACATGCCATAATACGTCACCACATCTGAGTATCAAATACTTGAATCCCGGTACCAAAGAACTTGATTCTCTTGATTCCCCCCACTATTTATTGGGGTTCATCATAGGAATTGATAGTGGCTATAAGGGACCGATGGTGTGTATCGATAGAATGTTATGTTACCCCATACCGGTCATCCAGATACTGCAAAATACACTGGAGAAAATCCCCCGTTGGGCATAGTCCAAGGGCAACAGATATATCACAAATGCAGACTGATGTTTGCTGGATTATCCCCTTTTTTGCTCGAAGAGTTTGTATTACAAATATACGGATAGGAAAATCTGTGAAAAGAGAAGCGCAATAGGGTCTTTCCCCGGTATATAAGGGGTCTTGAATAGAGATGAGCGAACCGGTCGCGGTTCGGCTCGAGGTTGGTTCGCCGAACGGACCTCCCGTTCGAGTTCGGTTCGTCGAACGTTCGACGAACCGAACTCGAACTGCATAGGAAACAATGGCAGGCAATCACAAACACAGAAAAACACCTAGAAAACACCCTCAAAGGTGTCCTAAAGGTGACAAACAACTCAAACACATTAAAAAGTGACAAGGACATATACTCATGCGAAAACAAAACAGCTGGACAAGGAAAAAGAGGAGGACACACAGATATAGGCATGGCACGCCCTTCTAAAATCATGTAAAACACCGCAAGGTGACTCCAAGCGGAGTCTCCATTTTTTCCAAAAATTGGGCCACACACACACCCACCCCTTCAGTGGCAGCAGTTGTGCCCCAGTTGTACACTTCACAGCTACATTTGCATCAAGCACATTCAAAAATACGCCATTCTTATCCATCCCCAGGATGACACCGGGGTAGGTAGCAAAGTCTTTGCTGACCCATGACTTGTTCATCTTGGCTTCTTTTAAAAACAATGTAAGCAAGGGTTACTCCAAGCGGAGTCTCCCTTTTTTCCAAAAATTGGGCCACACAGACACCCACCCCATCAGTGGCAGCACTTGGGCCCTAGTTGCAAACAGGATGTTTTGATTTGCATCAAGCACATTCAAAAATACGCCATTCTTATCCGTCCCCAGGATGACACCGGGGTAGGTAGCAAAGTCTTTCCTGATCCCAGCTCTGTTCATCTTGGCTTCTTTTAAAAACACATCAAGCAAGGGTTACTCCAAGCGGAGTCTCCCTTTTTTTCCAAAAATTGGGCCACACAGACACCCACCCCATCAGTGGCAGCACTTGGGCCCTAGTTGCAAACAGGATGTTTTGATTTGCATCAAGCACATTCAAAAATACGCCATTCTTATCCGTCCCCAGGATGACACCGGGGTAGGTAGCAAAGTATTTCCTGATCCCAGCTCTGTTCATCTTGGCTTCTTTTAAAAACACATCAAGCAAGGGTTACTCCAAGCGGAGTCTCCCTTTTTTTCCAAAAATTGGGCCACACAGACACCCACCCCATCAGTGGCAGCACTTGGGCCCTAGTTGCAAACAGGATGTTTTGATTTGCATCAAGCACATTCAAAAATACGCCATTCTTATCCGTCCCCAGGATGACACCGGGGTAGGTAGCAAAGTCTTTGCTGATCCCAGCTCTGTTCATCTTGGCTTCTTTTAAAAACACATCAAGCAAGGGTTACTCCAAGCGGAGTCTCCCTTTTTTTCCAAAAATTGGGCCACACAGACACCCACCCCATCAGTGGCAGCACTTGGGCCCTAGTTGCAAACAGGATGTTTTGATTTGCATCAAGCACATTCAAAAATACGCCATTCTTATCCGTCCCCAGGATGACACCGGGGTAGGTAGCAAAGTATTTCCTGATCCCAGCTCTGTTCATCTTGGCTTCTTTTAAAAACACATCAAGCAAGGGTTACTCCAAGCGGAGTCTCCCTTTTTTCCAAAAATTGGGCCACACAGACACCCACCCCATCAGTGGCAGCACTTGGGCCCTAGTTGCAAACAGGATGTTTTGATTTGCATCAAGCACATTCAAAAATACGCCATTCTTATCCGTCCCCAGGATGACACCGGGGTAGGTAGCAAAGTCTTTGCTGATCCCAGCTCTGTTCATCTTGGCTTCTTTTAAAAACACATCAAGCAAGGGTTACTCCAAGCGGAGTCTCCCTTTTTTTCCAAAAATTGGGCCACACAGACACCCACCCCATCAGTGGCAGCACTTGGGCCCTAGTTGCAAACAGGATGTTTTGATTTGCATCAAGCACATTCAAAAATACGCCATTCTTATCCGTCCCCAGGATGACACCGGGGTAGGAAGCAAAGTCTTTGCTGATCCCAGCTCTGTTCATCTTGGCTTCTTTTAAAAACACATCAAGCAAGGGTTACTCCAAGCGGAGTCTCCCTTTTTTCCAAAAATTGGGCCACACAGACACCCACCCCATCAGTGGCAGCACTTGGGCCCTAGTTGCAAACAGGATGTTTTGATTTGCATCAAGCACATTCAAAAATACGCCATTCTTATCCGTCCCCAGGATGACACCGGGGTAGGTAGCAAAGTCTTTGCTGATCCCAGCTCTGTTCATCTTGGCTTCTTTTAAAAACACATCAAGCAAGGGTTACTCCAAGCGGAGTCTCCCTTTTTTCCAAAAATTGGGCCACACAGACACCCACCCCATCAGTGGCAGCACTTGGGCCCTAGTTGCAAACAGGATGTTTTGATTTGCATCAAGCACATTCAAAAATACGCCATTCTTATCCGTCCCCAGGATGACACCGGGGTAGGTAGCAAAGTCTTTGCTGATCCCAGCTCTGTTCATCTTGGCTTCTTTTAAAAACACATCAAGCAAGGGTTACTCCAAGCGGAGTCTCCCTTTTTTTCCAAAAATTGGGCCACACAGACACCCACCCCATCAGTGGCAGCACTTGGGCCCTAGTTGCAAACAGGATGTTTTGATTTGCATCAAGCACATTCAAAAATACGCCATTCTTATCCGTCCCCAGGATGACACCGGGGTAGGAAGCAAAGTCTTTGCTGATCCCAGCTCTGTTCATCTTGGCTTCTTTTAAAAACACATCAAGCAAGGGTTACTCCAAGCGGAGTCTCCCTTTTTTTCCAAAAATTGGGCCACACAGACACCCACCCCATCAGTGGCAGCACTTGGGCCCTAGTTGCAAACAGGATGTTTTGATTTGCATCAAGCACATTCAAAAATACGCCATTCTTATCCGTCCCCAGGATGACACCGGGGTAGGTAGCAAAGTATTTCCTGATCCCAGCTCTGTTCATCTTGGCTTCTTTTAAAAACACATCAAGCAAGGGTTACTCCAAGCGGAGTCTCCCTTTTTTCCAAAAATTGGGCCACACAGACACCCACCCCATCAGTGGCAGCACTTGGGCCCTAGTTGCAAACAGGATGTTTTGATTTGCATCAAGCACATTCAAAAATACGCCATTCTTATCCGTCCCCAGGATGACACCGGGGTAGGTAGCAAAGTCTTTGCTGATCCCAGCTCTGTTCATCTTGGCTTCTTTTAAAAACACATCAAGCAAGGGTTACTCCAAGCGGAGTCTCCCTTTTTTTCCAAAAATTGGGCCACACAGACACCCACCCCATCAGTGGCAGCACTTGGGCCCTAGTTGCAAACAGGATGTTTTGATTTGCATCAAGCACATTCAAAAATACGCCATTCTTATCCGTCCCCAGGATGACACCGGGGTAGGTAGCAAAGTCTTTCCTGATCCCAGCTCTGTTCATCTTGGCTTCTTTTAAAAACACATCAAGCAAGGGTTACTCCAAGCGGAGTCTCCCTTTTTTTCCAAAAATTGGGCCACACAGACACCCACCCCATCAGTGGCAGCACTTGGGCCCTAGTTGCAAACAGGATGTTTTGATTTGCATCAAGCACATTCAAAAATACGCCATTCTTATCCGTCCCCAGGATGACACCGGGGTAGGTAGCAAAGTCTTTCCTGATCCCAGCTCTGTTCATCTTGGCTTCTTTTAAAAACACATCAAGCAAGGGTTACTCCAAGCGGAGTCTCCCTTTTTTTCCAAAAATTGGGCCACACAGACACCCACCCCATCAGTGGCAGCACTTGGGCCCTAGTTGTACACTTCACAGCTACATTTGCATCAATCACATTCAAAAATACCCCATAATTAACCGTCCCCAGGATGACACCGGGGTAGGTAGCAAAGTCTTTGCTGACCCATGACTTGTTCATCTTGGCTTCTTTTAAAAACAATGTAAGCAAGGGTTACTCCAAGCGGAGTCTCCCTTTTTTCCAAAAATTGGGCCACACAGACACCCACCCCATCAGTGGCAGCACTTGGGCCCTAGTTGCAAACAGGATGTTTTGATTTGCATCAAGCACATTCCAAATCCACAAGCATTTACTCTCCCCAGGATGACACAGGGGTAGTAAATTCCTTCTGGATCCATGACTTGTTCATTTTGATGAACGTCAGTCTGTCCACATTGTCACTGGACAGACGCGTGCGCTTATCTGTCAGCACACACCCAGCAGCACTGAAGACACGTTCAGAGACAACGCTGGCAGCTGGACACGACAAAATCTCCAAGGCGTAACTGGAGAGCTCTGGCCATTTTTCTATGTTTGAAGCCCAAAAGGAGCAAGGCTCCAGTTGCACAGTCATGGCATCGATGTTCATTTGGAGATACTCCTGTATCATCCTCTCCAGCCGTTGAGTATGTGTCAGACTTGTTGTCTCTGGTGGCCTTGCAAAAGAGGGTCTAAAAAAATTATGAAAAGATTCCATAAAATTGCTGTTACCGGCACCAGATACGGTCCTACTGGTACGGGTAGACTGGTGAAGATGACGAGACCGTCCCATGTTTGTCAAGTTACAACTGGGAGATTCCCTCCCTGCACCTGCACGGTTGTTTGGTGGAAAAGCCGAGCTAAGATCGAGTAACAGCTTCTGCTGATACTCCTGCATACGTGCGTCCCTTTCTATGGCTGGAATTATGTCACAAAATTTGGACTTGTACCGGGGATCTAATAGTGTGGCAATCCAGTAGTCATCATCACTTCTAATTTTGACAATACGACTGTCATGTTGGAGGTAGTGCAACAAAAAGGCACTCATGTGTCTTGCGCAGCCATGCGGACCAAGTCCACGCTGTGTTTGTGGCATAGAGGTGCTACCCGTTCTTTCTTCCTCTGACATCTCCCCCCAACCTCTTTCAACTGAAATTTGACCAAGGTCTCCCTCATCCGCTGAGTCTTCCATGTCCATGGACAGTTCGTCCTCCATTTCTTCATGTTCTCCTGCACCTTGCTCAACATTTCGCCTGCTACTATGCGCCCTTGTCGATCCCTGTTCCCCATGGTCCCATGCCTGCTGCGTTGGTGATGATGAACGTCTGGACCTTGGTGATGTTGTTGTCCCTTGCACATATGAATCCTCCTGTAGTTCCTCCCCTTCATGTTGTCCCACCCCCTGACTCCGAATAGTGTTTAGCGTGTGCTCCAGCATGTAAATGACTGGAATCGTCATGCTGATAATGGCATTGTCAGAGCTAAACATATTCGTCGCCATGTCGAAACTGTGCAGAAGGGTGCATAGGTCCTTGATCTGAGACCACTCCATCAGGGTGATCTGCCCCACCTCTGCATCTCGTTGGCCCAGGCTATACGTCATGACGTATTGCACCAGGGCTCTGCGGTGCTGCCACAGTCGCTGTAACATGTGGAGAGTTGAATTCCAGCGTGTCGCCACATCGCATTTCAGGCGATGAACCGGCAGGCCGAAAGACTTCTGTAGCGATGCAAGTCGCTCAGCTGCGGCGCTTGAACGCCGGAAGTGAGCAGACAGTTTTCGTGCCCTGTTCAGAAGGCCATCTAGGCCGGGATAGTGTGTTAAAAATTGCTGCACGACAAGGTTCAACACGTGAGCCATACAAGGTACGTGTGTCACCTTGCCCAGGCGAAGGGCCGCACCCAGGTTTGCAGCATTGTCGCACACGGCCTTACCAGGCTGCAGGTTGAGTGGAGACAACCATTTATTAAACTCGGACCGCAGAGCTGACCACAACTCCTCAGCTGTGTGACTCTTATTACCAAGACATGTCAAGCTAAAGACCGCCTGATGCCGTTGCGCTCGGCTGCCAGCATAGTAATGAGGCGTGCGTGATTCCTTCTGCGCAGTGAGAACGCTGGTGGCCTGACCAGGCAGGCTTGGGGCGGAGGTGGAGGACCCAGATGAGGTGGAGGATGCAGAAGCTGTGGCGGAACTTGGACAGACAGAGGATTGACACACAAGTCGTGGGGACGGCAAGACTTGTGCAGCAGACCCTTCACCATCTATCACCATAGTTACCCAGTGCCCAGTCAGCGACATGTAACGTCCCTGTCCATGCTTACTGGTCCAAGTATCGGTGGTGAAATGCACCCGTTCACACACAGAGTTTCTCAAGGAAGCGGTGATGTTGTGTGCGACATGCTGGTGTAGCGCAGGCACACCTTTCTTAGAGAAGTAGTGGCGACTAGGCATCTGGTACTGGGGCACAGCGACAGACATAAGGTCTCTAAAATCCTGTGTGTCCACTAGGCGGAAAGGCAGCATTTCGGTAGCCAACAGCTTACAGAGGGATAGAGTCAACCTCTTAGCTTTGTCATGGGTCGGAGGAAGTGGCCTTTTATTTGACCACATCTGAGGGACAGAGATCTGGCTGCTGTGTGTAGACGGTGTTGAGTAGGGTGTCCCTGGAAAAATGCAGGTTTGTGAGGAAAGTGCAGGCGGAGACATGATGTTGCCTTCATCCAACGTTGGTGCTATCGATGTCTGAGAGAGCTGTACACACTCACTTGTTTCCCCTTCCAAACCAACTGACGACCTTACAAGCAAACTGCCTGTTGCGGTTACAGTGGTGGAAGTTTTGCGTGGAAAAACAGGTGTGACAGCTGTCCCCACAGTCCTAGAAGATGAAGAGCGCGCGGATGCACTGGAAGGGGCGGGCGGTGGATGGTTCGCTCCGCTAGCCGGCATTGCAGCACGGTGAGCTTCCCACCGGGACTTATGATATTTATTCATGTGACGATTCATGGAAGAAGTTGTCAAACTGCTGAGGTTTTGACCTCTACTAACAGAATCATGACAAATGTTACATATCACATGAGTTGGGCGATCTTTTTCGATGTGAAAAAAGGCCCAGGCTAGGCAAGGCTTAGAGGCCATGCGACCTGTTGATCCACCCCGAATAATGCTCATAGGCAGAGTGGTGGCTGAGGATGCAGTTGTAGACGTGCTACCAGTGCTCCGACTCTGTCCAGGAAGGCGCAAGGTAACTTCGTCGTCGGTTGCATCCTCCTCCACCGCCTCTGTTGACCTCCTCGAGTGCCTGACTGGGGGTTGACAGTAGGTGGGATCTAGAACGTCATCATCAATTGTTGTGTTCGCACTCCCCTCCCCCTCAGACCGAGCCTCTTCTTGCCCTGACCGAATATTTAAGTTGTCATCCCAATCGGGTATCTGCGTCTCATCTTCATCAGTATGTTCCTCATTGTCTATAACCACAGGTGTTACAGTTTGTGACAAAGGGTCAACATTATGCTCAGAAACTTGGTCCTCACGGCCTGAATCTGAGTCACAAAGGTTCTGGGCATCACTGCAGACCATTTCCTGTTCTGTACTCACTGTAGCTTGGGAGCAGACCTCTGATTCCCAGGCTATAGTGTGACTGAACAGCTCTGCAGACTCAGCCATCTCAGTTCCACCATACTGTGCAGGGCTGATGGAGACTTCAGAGCTGGGAGAAATCAAGAGTGATTGGGATGACAACTCAGAGGAATGGTGTTTTTTGGATGCGGTACTTGAAGTGGCTGAGAGGGCACTTGTTGGACCACTTGAGATCCATTCAAGCATTTTCCTTTTTTGCCCATCATCTACCTTTGTTCCTCTTGTTCGTGTCCGTAAAAAAGGGAGCACATCGGATTGTCCACAATAAGTAGTAGACATCTTACTTTTGCTAGTAGATGGTCTATCTTCAGCAGATGATAATGGAGCTTTGGCACCTTCCCCACTGACAAAACCTTTTTTGCCTTTTCCACCACGCCTCTTCCCCTTTCCACCAGCATCTGTCATTTTGCCACTCATGTTGATTGCGACAAGATTGTGGACTGAAAATGTGGTAGTAAAAATTGAGAGGTGGTGAAGATTGCAGTGGTGGTCTAGCTTTATTAACAGCAGAATAATAAAGAATAAATATCCCTGACAATGTAACTTAGTTATAATTCGTTGGAGTGTGCAACGCAGGCAGACGTGCTGCAAATGTCTTGGCACTAGTGGGACTATAGCAAAGTCCAATAGCCACGTATAGGATGCCACTAGGTTCACTGAGTGTGTGCTAGTATAATGGCTTAGTTATAATTAGTTGGAGTGTGCAACGCAGGCAGATGCGCTCTGCAAATGTCTTGGCACTAGTAGGACTATAGCAAAGTCCAATAGCCACGTATAGGATGCCACTAGGTACACTGAGTGTGTGCTAGTATAATGGCTTAGTTATAATTAGTTGGAGTGTGCAACGCAGGCAGACGTGCTGCAAATGTCTTGGCACTAGTGGGACTATAGCAAAGTCCAATAGCCACGTATAGGATGCCACTAGGTACACTGAGTGTGTGCTAGTATAATGGCTTAGTTATAATTAGTTGGAGTGTGCAACGCAGGCAGACGTGCTGCAAATGTCTTGGCACTAGTGGGACTATAGCAAAGTCCAATAGCCACGTATAGGATGCCACTAGGTACACTGAGTGTGTGCTAGTATAATGGCTTAGTTATAATTAGTTGGAGTGTGCAACGCAGGCAGACGTGCTGCAAATGTCTTGGCACTAGTGGGACTATAGCAAAGTCCAATAGCCACGTATAGGATGCCACTAGGTACACTGAGTGTGTGCTAGTATAATGGCTTAGTTATAATTAGTTGGAGTGTGCAACGCAGGCAGACGTGCTGCAAATGTCTTGGCACTAGTGGGACTATAGCAAAGTCCAATAGCCACGTATAGGATGCCACTAGGTACACTGAGTGTGTGCTAGTATAATGGCTTAGTTATAATTAGTTGGAGTGTGCAACGCAGGCAGACGTGCTGCAAATGTCTTGGCACTAGTGGGACTATAGCAAAGTCCAATAGCCACGTATAGGATGCCACTAGGTACACTGAGTGTGTGCTAGTATAATGGCTTAGTTATAATTAGTTGGAGTGTGCAACGCAGGCAGACGTGCTGCAAATGTCTTGGCACTAGTGGGACTATAGCAAAGTCCAATAGCCACATATAGGATGCCACTAGGTACACTGAGTGTGTGCTAGTATAATGGCTTAGTTATAATTAGTTGGAGTGTGCAACGCAGACAGACGTGCTGCAAATGTCTTGGCACTAGTGGGACTATAGCAAAGTCCAATAGCCACGTATAGGATGCCACTAGGTACACTGAGTGTGTGCTAGTATAATGGCTTAGTTATAATTAGTTGGAGTGTGCAACGCAGGCAGACGTGCTGCAAATGTCTTGGCACTAGTGGGACTATAGCAAAGTCCAATAGCCACGTATAGGATGCCACTAGGTACACTGAGTGTGTGCTAGTATAATGGCTTAGTTATAATTAGTTGGAGTGTGCAACGCAGGCAGACGTGCTGCAAATGTCTTGGCACTAGTGGGACTATAGCAAAGTCCAATAGCCACGTATAGGATGCCACTAGGTACACTGAGTGTGTGCTAGTATAATGGCTTAGTTATAATTAGTTGGAGTGTGCAACGCAGGCAGACGTGCTGCAAATGTCTTGGCACTAGTGGGACTATAGCAAAGTCCAATAGCCACGTATAGGATGCCACTAGGTACACTGAGTGTGTGCTAGTATAATGGCTTAGTTATAATTAGTTGGAGTGTGCAACGCAGGCAGACATGCTGCAAATGTCTTGGCACTAGTGGGACTATAGCAAAGTCCAATAGCCACGTATAGGATGCCACTAGGTACACTGAGTGTGTGCTAGTATAATGGCTTAGTTATAATTAGTTGGAGTGTGCAACGCAGGCAGACGTGCTGCAAATGTCTTGGCACTAGTGGGACTATAGCAAAGTCCAATAGCCACGTATAGGATGCCACTAGGTACACTGAGTGTGTGCTAGTATAATGGCTTAGTTATAATTAGTTGGAGTGTGCAACGCAGGCAGACGTGCTGCAAATGTCTTGGCACTAGTGGGACTATAGCAAAGTCCAATAGCCACGTATAGGATGCCACTAGGTACACTGAGTGTGTGCTAGTATAATGGCTTAGTTATAATTAGTTGGAGTGTGCAACGCAGGCAGACGTGCTGCAAATGTCTTGGCACTAGTGGGACTATAGCAAAGTCCAATAGCCACGTATAGGATGCCACTAGGTACACTGAGTGTGTGCTAGTATAATGGCTTAGTTATAATTAGTTGGAGTGTGCAACGCAGGCAGACGTGCTGCAAATGTCTTGGCACTAGTGGGACTATAGCAAAGTCCAATAGCCACGTATAGGATGCCACTAGGTACACTGAGTGTGTGCTAGTATAATGGCTTAGTTATAATTAGTTGGAGTGTGCAACGCAGGCAGACGTGCTGCAAATGTCTTGGCACTAGTGGGACTATAGCAAAGTCCAATAGCCACGTATAGGATGCCACTAGGTACACTGAGTGTGTGCTAGTATAATGGCTTAGTTATAATTAGTTGGAGTGTGCAACGCAGGCAGACGTGCTGCAAATGTCTTGGCACTAGTGGGACTATAGCAAAGTCCAATAGCCACGTATAGGATGCCACTAGGTACACTGAGTGTGTGCTAGTATAATGGCTTAGTTATAATTAGTTGGAGTGTGCAACGCAGGCAGACGTGCTGCAAATGTCTTGGCACTAGTGGGACTATAGCAAAGTCCAATAGCCACGTATAGGATGCCACTAGGTACACTGAGTGTGTGCTAGTATAATGGCTTAGTTATAATTAGTTGGAGTGTGCAACGCAGGCAGACGTGCTGCAAATGTCTTGGCACTAGTGGGACTATAGCAAAGTCCAATAGCCACGTATAGGATGCCACTAGGTACACTGAGTGTGTGCTAGTATAATGGCTTAGTTATAATTAGTTGGAGTGTGGAACGCAGGCAGACGTGCTGCAAATGTCTTGGCACTAGTGGGACTATAGCAAAGTCCAATAGCCACGTATAGGATGCCACTAGGTTCACTGAGTGTGTGCTAGTATAATGGCTTAGTTATAATTAGTTGGAGTGTGCAACGCAGGCAGACGTGCTGCAAATGTCTTGGCACTAGTGGGACTATAGCAAAGTCCAATAGCCACGTATAGGATGCCACTAGGTACACTGAGTGTGTGCTAGTATAATGGCTTAGTTATAATTAGTTGGAGTGTGCAACGCAGGCAGACGTGCTGCAAATGTCTTGGCACTAGTGGGACTATAGCAAAGTCCAATAGCCACGTATAGGATGCCACTAGGTACACTGAGTGTGTGCTAGTATAATGGCTTAGTTATAATTAGTTGGAGTGTGCAACGCAGGCAGACGTGCTGCAAATGTCTTGGCACTAGTGGGACTATAGCAAAGTCCAATAGCCACGTATAGGATGCCACTAGGTTCACTGAGTGTGTGCTAGTATAATGGCTTAGTTATAATTAGTTGGAGTGTGCAACGCAGGCAGACGTGCTGCAAATGTCTTGGCACTAGTGGGACTATAGCAAAGTCCAATAGCCACGTATAGGATGCCACTAGGTACACTGAATGTTTGCTAGTATAATGGCTTACTTAGAATGAGTTGGAGTGTGCAGAGGACAAGAGGGTACAGTGGCAGGATTGTGGTGCTCTGGGTAGAGGAATGGAAGCCTGCCTTTCTATTCCCTCCTAATGGTGAAATGCAGGGAGGAAATCCCTGACCTGGGCTACACAGACGCTGTTGCTGTTTGCAGGACCTGTCACTTATGGCTCTCTGACCCTGCCGCTTTGAGCCCTTAAAAGGACTGCTAGAATGTGCTCTCCCTAAGCTGTCTAGCGCTGTGTATGCAGCGCATACAGCTGTATCGGCTATAGGACTCAGGAGGACGGAGCTGCGACACTGATGTCTGACACCAAAGACGCAGAAGGCAGATAATGGCGTTCGTGAAGAAAATGTCCGGTTAGAGTGACTTACACTATTACAGCAGAAACCAAGCTAGGATTTAGCTGTTTTTTGGCTGCTAGAACCGTTCTCGAACGTTTCTAGAACTATCGAGCTTTTGCAAAAAGCTCGAGTTCTAGTTCGATCTAGAACATGCCCCAAAATCACTCGAGCCGCGAACTGGAGAACCACGAACCACGAACCGCGCTCAACTCTAGTCTTGAATGAGCACACCTACTCACCAAAAGGGGTTGTGAAAGTCACAACTCCTATGCAAGCATGTAACTCCAGGTCACGGCAGCAGTCCCCAAATGGCAGATAACAGAGAACGGTAGAGAAGGGTTTCAACGCCGCGCCAATGACCGACAGATCCTGAAGTGTCAGATTAATGTTGCTTTATTTCACGCACAGGTAAAGTCAACGCGTTTCAAGAGAGTCAGCTCTCTTCATCAGGACAAGCTGGCAAAGAACATCAAACCTCTCAAGTCAATGCGTTTCAAGAGACTCAGCTCTCTTCATCAGGACAAGCTGGCAAAGAACATCAAATCTCAAGATTGAAATTTGATGTTCTTTGCCAGCTTGTCCTGATGAAGGGAGCTGAGTCTCTTGAAACGCATTGACTTGACCTGTGCGTGACATAAAGCAACATTAATCTGACACTTCAGGATCTGTCGGTCATTGGCGCGGCGTTGAAACCCTTCTCTACCGTTCTCTGTTATATTACAAATATACCACTGAGTCCCTGGACACCTTTTTTACCTAGTGTGCACTGATCACAGAAGCACTATGTATGTGTGTTTTTTGTCTGTCCTATTGTGGTTTTAATGAATTGACAATTAAAGCATTCATTTTATGGGTAGATATTTGGATAGTATGGCCTATTGAAAACTCTCTTCTGCAATAAAAATCACTATATAAATTGTTACAGATCTATCAGTTCTCTGAATGTTGAGCTCTGAATAACCCCGCTCACACCATGGATTGACAGTTTATTGTGTACCCTGTGCATAGGCAAAAAACCCTCTACATAACCTCACCCACACCATTGATTGACAGTTATTGTGTAGCCTGTGCATAGGCAGAAAAAAAAGCTCTGCATAACCCCACCCATACCACTGATCGACAAATAATTAACATTTCATTAAAATTTGAGATACTCTAAGGAATATAAATCTGAAAAACACACATACCTTTACATTGAATTGCCGAAGGATATTGTTTGCTGCAATTCATCTGTTCTCCAGGTTTTCTTGCACAGTCTAATAATCTGGTCTCATTACCAGTACAGTGGATTTGCTCTGTCCATTTCTGGTCAAGCCTCCTGGTATAGTTCAGTAACGATGGCACGGCATGACCACAGTTGGTCTCTCTGCAGATAACATTGGCAGCTCTTAACTCTGAGTCAATCTCACAAATCGATCCCCAGGTATCACCGTGCTGAGCTTCTAAATGGCCTGAACATGGATCAGACCCATCAACTAATCTGTATTCTCTGTAATCTAAAGAATTGCAAACAAAAACTTATGGAAAATATCTCAATAATGTTGTGTTTTTGTATTTAAAGCTTTTAGCATTTTTTCTAAATACGAGGGTCAAAAATTACTCGCACTCTGGCTGTAGAATTTATTTTAATACAACTTTCAGGAATACAAATACATAATTTGTACGACCAATCTCCACCCTTCTTAAGACACTTTTTTCCACTGTCAACTAGCTTTCATATTCTCTGAATAAAGCTGCAAACCACTAATGCACCGCTTTCTTGACCCCATCGTCATCCAATGTTAATCGTTGTTGTTGTAGGGCTTCTTTCAAGGGCTCAAACAGATAATAGTCTGATGGGGAAGATCAGGATGATAGGAAGGATGCTCTATCATACGTTTTTCATCAGTCATGGGGATGGATGGGTATCCATCTCTCGTTACTTATGACACTTGAGCAATCTACCTTGAATTTCCTTTTCCATTCATACATATTTCTCCACGACAAAATACTTTCTCGAAACTCTGCACAAAGTCTTTGATACATTCTATAGACACACCTTCAGGCAACAAAAAAATAATTTCTTCACGCTGCTCTTTTTCCTATGCAATGCACATGTGGGTCCTCCACTGTTCATCGCACCACAGTCACACATTGATGTACCATGTTCACACCTCAGCAACTGGAAAGATAGTCAGTAACCCCGCAAGGAAAGCGCTGACAAGATTGTGTGGCCAACAGAATATTTAATAATGACCCCAGTTGTCATGGATGTGTCACGGCTGGCTGACAATCCAGTAGCAGCAAGTGTTAGAAAATCCCAAAGATTGGCAGCATGTGTTATTTGCCAGTTCCCTGTTTCTGCAGCAGCAGACTATAGGATCCTGGGACACTGGCAGTTTCTGCTCTCAGTTGCTAGCCTCTGACTTCCTTTATAAACCTCACACTGGAAGGATTTGGGTGCAGTTTATAGTTTGTTCTTTGCTGAGCTCTGGAAAGGTCATCTTCTGTTGCTCTAGACTCCTGTAGTTGTTGCAGCTCAGATAAGTCTTGTTTTTTACTATCTACCAGGGCTCTGGTGATAGCAGTTGTGTTTTGCTATATTGTTCCCTTGTGTCTTCCTTTAGGGATAGTGGTGTTGGTGAAGAGCTCATACCTTCCATCCTTACTTAGGCCAAAGATCAAGGTTTGCCTAGGGGTGAGGTATTCCTGCTCGGCGACAGGTGAGGGCATTGAGGATGAGATGCAGGTTATTTGTCAGGGGTCACCACTTCCCTCTTTCCCTAGCGATAGGGCATTCCTTTCCCCTTTTCTTTGTGTTGTCCTATACGGCGGTATAGCTTCTATCCTCTATCATGACACAGTGCAGACTATTTTTGACTCACCCTCGCATTTTTCCCATAGTTAGTGAATTTAAATTCTAACATAGTAAATCAAAATACTAGACATAACAATGCGATGAACTTTTATTTGGTGATTTTTTTCATGCATATTTTGAAGCATATTCCTTATGCAGCTTGGCCAGAAGACCAGTCACTTTCATTTCATTAGGTAATTAGGCTTCTCATACACACAGTTTCAGCTTTTTTCCGCTTTTAAAACAACTTTCATAACTAACATATTGTACCTCCCCGGGGCTCGGCCGGCTGCCCAGCGGCTCAGATCCGTGCTCGTCTGTGGGTGGCTCGAGCTCCTCCCGGACCCGGGGGTCACGTCGCTCTGAAGGGAATGCTGGCACTACGTGAGGGGTGGTGTTCGGTTGGGGTTAGGTCCACGGCCGAGGCCGCGGTTGTTTGGGAATTAAGTTTGTGACGCCACCCACGGGTTGTTTTGAATGGATGGACACCACCACTTCCGTTGACTAGGCTCCCGGGGACAGTTTTGCGCAGCTTGGTGTTGACCCCTCCGTGGGTAGAGGGATGATGGTCCCGGGGGCCCGAGGATGCTGAGTTTGGGGAATGCGTGCTGGTGTGTCGGTGCGGTGCGGCGCAGTGTGCGACCCGAGAGCACTGTTGTGCTCACTATTACAGACACACTGGAGTCTCTGGTAAACCAAACAAGATGGTGGACGGTGCCCGCAGCCGGCTGCACTTCTCCCCTTTTTAGGTTGGTGGTTTCCGCCTTTCTCCTGCACCTCTCTTTTGGTAGAAATGATGACTCCTATGCCTGAGCAACGGTAGTCCACTCCCCAGCTTTGTGTGTGTCGGTAGAGCCCGTTTGTCTGCAGATGCTGGCCCGTGGGATCTCGATGCCTGGATGGTGGCTTTCTATCCCTATGGTTGGGCTGTTGTCTTCAATTGGGTCTTGGGTGGGAAAGGACCTAAAGTCCAGACCCCAATCAGTGAATTTGACTCGGTCCAGTGGTTTCTGGGCCTCGTACTGGGTCTGAGTACGCCTCCTGGTGCTCCGGTTTCTAATCGGTTCCCGGTTCGGTAGCGGCGGGCCACTACCCGGTCCCGGTCCCTTACGGTTCCACCGGCTGTAATCCCAGCTCCTGCAGGCAGTCACCACCATCTGGCTCCTGGCCACAGGGTATCTGGGCTCCGACCCAGATCCCTGACAGATGTCTTCTCCTCCTAACTCTCTCCCTCCTCTCCTTTCCTCTCCCTTTTACCTCCAAAACAGATCTGTGTGTTTTTCCGCCTCAGGCCATCTGAACTCCTCGGTGGGCATGGCCAACCGCCTGGCTCCGCCCCCCAGCAGTGGACGTCAGAACCTGAGAGGGGTGACTCAGGGTTTTAAGGTTGGCTGCTGGTACCTTTTTAGGGGAAGGTGTTTGCGTAAGGGCCTACCTGTGACTACCTGGCTAGTCCAGGGTGTCACATTCACCCTTGGTTTAATGCAGACCGTCCGCGGGCTGCCCATCCACCACCGGTTTATTTTGTTGCTTTTAACTGAAAAAGAATAAAACATATTTACATTTATAATAACTTTTGTACAATTTAAGCATATTTTTAAATCTTCCCTTATGGGAGGCACATTCTTTAACCGTTGCAAACATCAAACATTTTTATTAATCACTAGAGTTGAGCGCGGTTCGTGGTTCGTGGTTCTCCAGTTCGCAGCTCGAGTGATTTTGGGGGCTGTTCTAGATCGAACTAGAACTCGAGCTTTTTTGCAAAAGCTCGATAGTTCTAGATACGTTCGAGAACGGTTCTAGCAGCAAAAAAAACAGCTAATTCCTAGCTGGCTTTCCGCTGTAATAGTGTAAGTCACTCTGTGACTCACACTATTATGACATTTCAGTGTATAGTGTGCGGGAACAGCGCATTCAGATCACTGCTGTTTGGATAATGGAGATCGCCATTTTTTTTTCTTTCCTTGTCTTCCTTCCCTAAGCGCGCGCGTGTGGTGGGGAGGGCCAGCATGTCAGCCAATCCCAGACACACACACAGCTAGGTGGACTTTTAGCCAGAGAAGCAACGGCATGTGTGATAGGATGTCCATGTCACATGTCCCTGCATTATAAAAACGAGTATCTGCCCGTCCGGACGCCATTATCTCTTCTGCGTCCTTGGTGTCAGACATCACTGGCGCAGCTCCTATCGCCGATACTGCTGTGTACGCTCTATACACATCGCTTTACAGCATAGGGATAGCACTTTCTATCAGTCCTTTTAAGGGCTCATACCGGCAGGGTCAGAGCCATAGGTGACAGGTCCTGAAAACAGAGTTTAACAGCTACACAAGATGACAGCGTCTGTGTAGCTAAGGTCAGGGATTTCCTCGCTGCATTTCCCCATTAGGAGGGAAAGAAAGGCAGGCTTCCTTTCCTCTACCCAGAGACCCACAATCCTGGCACTGTACCCTCCTGTCCTCTGCACACTCCAACTCATTATCACTAAGCCATTATACTAGCAAACACTGAGTGTACCTAGTGGCATCCTATACGTGGCTATTGGACTTCTGTATAGTCCCAGTAGTGCACAGATATTTGCAGCACGTCTGCCTGCATTGCACACTCAAACTCATTATAACTAAGCCATTATACTAGCAAACACTCAGTGTACCTAGTGGCATCCTAAACGTGGCTATTGGACTTCTGTATAGTCCCAGTAGTGCAAAGATATTTGCAGCACGTCTGGCTGCATTGCACACTCCAACTCATTATAACTAAGCCATTATACTAGCAAACACTGAGTGAACTTAGTGGCATCCTAAACGTGGCTATTGGACTTCTGTATAGTCCCACTAGTGCACAGATATTTGCAGCACGTCTGCCTGCATTGCACACTCAAACTCATTATAACTAAGCCATTATACTAGCAAACACTGAGTGAACTTAGTGGCATCCTAAACGTGGCTATTGGACTTCTGTATAGTCCCAGTAGTGCACAGATATTTGCAGCACGTCTGCCTGCATTGCACACTCCAACTCATTATAACTAAGCCATTATACTAGCAAACACTGAGTGAACCTAGTGGCATCCTAAACGTGGCTGTTGGACTTCTGTATAGTCCCAGTAGTGCACAGATATTTGCAGCACCTCTACCTGCATTGCACACACCAACTCATTATAACTAAGCCATTATACTAGCAAACACTGAGTGTACCTAGTGGCATCCTAAACGTGGCTGTTGGACTTCTGTATAGTCCCAGTAGTGCACAGATATTTGCAGCACGTCTGCCTGCATTGCACACACCAACTCATTATAACTAAGCCATTATACTAGCAAACACTGAGTGAACCTAGTGGCATCCTAAACGTGGCTGTTGGACTTCTGTATAGTCCCAGTAGTGCACAGATATTTGCAGCACGTCTGCCTGTATTGCAAACTCCAACTCATTATAACTAAGCCATTATACTAGCAAACACTGAGTGAACCTAGTGGCATCCTAAACGTGGCTGTTGGACTTCTGTATAGTCCCAGTAGTGCACAGATATTTGCAGCACGTCTGCCTGTATTGCACACTCAAACTCATTATAACTAAACCATTATACTAGCAAACACTGAGTGAACTTAGTGGCATCCTAAACGTGGCTTTTGGACTTCTGTATAGTCCCAGTAGTGCACAGATTTTTGCAGCACGTCTGCCTGCATTGCACACTCAAACTCATTGTTACTAAGCCATTATACTAGCAATTTATACTGCCAGTTTAAGGGCCGTAGTTGCATTGTCAGGGATATTTATTCTTTATTATTCTGCTGTTAATTAAGCTAGACCACCGCTGCAATCTACACCACCTCTCAATTTTTACTACCACATTTTCAGTGCACAATCTTGTCGCAATCAACATGAGTGGCAAAATGACAGATGCTGGTGGAAAGGGGAAGAGGCGTGGTGGAAAAGGAAAAAAAGGGTTTGTCAGTGGGGAAGGTGGCAAAGCTCCATTATCATCTGCTGAAGATAGACCATCTACCAGGAAAGATGTCTACTACTTACCGTGGACAATCCAATGTGCTCCCTTTTTTACGGACACGAACAACAGGAACAAAGGTAGATGATGGCCAAAAAAGGAAAATGCTTGAATGGATCTCAAGTGGTCCAACAAGTGCCCTCTCAGCCACTTCAAGTACTGCATCCAAAAAACACCAATTCTCTGAGTTGTCATCCCAATCACACTTGCTTTCTCCCAGCTCTGAAGTCTCCATCCGCCCTGCACAGTATGGTGGAACTGAGATGGCTGAGTCTGCAGAGCTGTTCAGTCACACTATAGCCTGAGAATCAGAAGTCTGCTCCCAAGCTACAGTGAGTACAGACCAGGAAATGGTCTGCAGTGATGCCCAGAACCTTTGTGACTCTGATTCAGGCCGTGAGGACCACGTTTCTGAGCATAATGTTGACCCTTTGTCACAAACTGTAACACCTGTAGTTATAGACAATGAGGAACATACTGATGACGATGAGACGCAGATACCAGATTGGAATGACAACTTAAATATTCGGTCAGGGCAAGAAGAGGCTCGGTCTGAGGGGGAGGGGAGTGCAAACACAACAATTGATGATGAAGTTCTAAATCCCACCTACTGTCAACCCCCAGTCAGGTACTCGAGGAGGTCAACAGAGGCGGTGGAGGAGGATGCAACCGACGACTAAGTTACCTTGCGCCTTCCTGGACAGAGTCGGAGCACTGGTAGCACGTCTACAACTGCATCATCAGCCACCACTCTGCCTCTGAGCACTAGTCGGGGGGGCTCAGCAGGTCGCATGCCCTCTAAGCCTTGCCTAGCCTGGTCCTTTTTTGACATAGAAAAAGATCGCCCAAATTATGTGATGTGTAAAATTTGTCGTGATTCTGTTAGTAGAGGTCAAAACCTCAGCAGTTTGACAACTTATTCCATGAATCGTCACATGAATAAATATCATAGGTCCCGGTGGGAAGCTCACCGTGCTGCAGTGCGGCCTAGCGGAGCGAACTATCCAGGGCCTGCCCCTTCCAGTGCATCCGTGCGCTCTTCATCTTCTAGGACTGTGGGGACAGCTGTCACACCTGGTTTTCCACGCACAACTTCCACCACTGTAACCGCAACAGGCAGTTTGCTTGGTAGGTCGTCAGTTGGTTTGGAAGGGGAAACAAGTGAGTGTGTACAGCTCTCTCAGACATCGATAGCAGCAACGTTGGATGAAGGCAACATCATGTCTCCGCCTGCACTTTCCTCACAAACCTGCATTTTTCCAGGGACACCCTACTCAACACCGTCTACACACAGCAGCCAGATCTTTGTCCCTCAGATGTGGTCAAATAAAAGGCCATTTCCTGCGACCCATGACAAAGCTAAGAGGTTGACTCTATCCCTCTGTAAGCTCTTGGCTACCGAAATGCTGCCTTTCCGCCTAGTGGACACACAGGATTTTAGAGACCTTATGTCTGTCGCTGTGCCCCAGTACCAGATGCCTAGTCGCCACTACTTCTCTAAGAAAGGTGTGCCCGCGTTACACCAGCATGTTGCACACAACATCACCGCTTCCTTGAGAAACTCTGTGTGTGAACGGGTGCATTTCACCACCGATACTTGGATTAGTAAGCATGGACAGGGACGTTACATGTCGCTGACTGGGCACTGGGTAACTATGGTGATAGATGGTGAAGGGTCTGCTGCACAAGTCTTGCCGTCCCCATGACTTGTGTGTCAATCCTCTGTCTGTACAAGTTCCGCCACTGCTTCTGCCTCCTCCACCTCATCTGGGTCCTCCACCTCCGCCCCAAGCCTGCCTGGTCAGTCCACCAGCGTTCTCACTGCGCAGAAGGAATCACGCACCCCTCATTACTATGCTGGCAGCAGAGCGCAACGTCATCAGGCGGTCTTTAGCTTGACATGTCTTGGGAATAAGAGTCACACAGCTGAGGATTTGTGGTCAGCTCTGCGGTCCGAGTTTAATAAATGCTTGTCTCCACTCAACCTGCAGCCTGGTAAGGCCGTGTGCGACAATGCTGCAAACCTGCGTGCGGCCCTTCGCCTGGGCAAGGTGACACACGTGCCTTGTATGGCTCACGTGTTGAACCTTGTTGTCCAGCAATTCTTAACACACTATCCCGGCCTAGATGGCCTTCTGACCAGGGCGCAAAAACTGTCTGCTCACTTCCGCCGTTCAACCGCCGCAGCTGAGCGACTTGCATCTCTCCAGAAGTCTTTCGGCCTGCCGGTTCATCGCCTGAAATGCGATGTGGCGACATGCTGGAATTCGACTCTCCACATGTTACAGCGACTGTGGCAGCACCACCGAGCCCTGGTGCAATACGTCATGACGTATAGCCTGGGCCAATGAGATGCAGAGGTGGGGCAAATCACCCTGATGGAGTGGTCTCAGATCAAGGACCTATGCATCCTTCTGCACAGTTTCGACATGGCGATGAATATGTTTAGCGCTGACAATGCCATTATCAGCATGACAATTCCAGTCATTTACATGCTGGAGCACACGCTAAACACTATTCGGAGTCAGGGGGTGGGACAACAGGAAGGGGAGGAACTACAGGAGGATTCATATGCGCAAGGGACAACAACATCACCAAGGTCCAGACGTTCATCATCACCATCAGCAGGCATGGGACCATGGGGGACAGGGATCAACAAGGGCACATAGTAGCAGGCGAAATGTTGAGGAAGGTGCAGGAGAGCATGAAGAAATGGAGGACGAACTGTCCATGGACATGGAAGACTCAGCAGATGAGGGAGACCTTGGTCAAATTTCAGTTGAAAGAGGTTGGGGGGAGATGTCAGAGGAAGAAAGAACGGGTAGCACCTCTATGCCACAAACACAGCGTGGACTTGGTCCGCATGGCTGCGCAAGACACATAAGTGCCTTCTTGTTGCCCTACCTCCAACATGACCCTCGTATTGTCAAAATTAGAAGTGATGATGACTACTGGCTTGCCACACTATTAGATCCCCAGTACAAGTCCAAATTTTGTGACATAATTCCAGCCATAGAAAGGGACGCACGTATGCAGGAGTATCAGCAGAAGCTGTTACTCGATCTTAGCTCGGCTTTTCCACCAAACAACCGTGCAGGTGCAGGGAGTGAATTTCCCAGTTGTAACTTGACAAACATGGGACGGTCTCATCATCTTCAACAGTCTACCCGTACCAGTAGGACTGTATCTGGTGCTGGTAACAGCAATTTTATGGAATCTTTTCATAATTTTTTTAGACCCTCCTTTGCAAGGCCACCAGAGACAACAAGTCTGACACATAGTCAACGGCTGGAGAGGATGATACAAGAGTATCTCCAAATGAACATCGATGCCATGACTTTGCAAATGGAGCCTTGCTCATTTTGGGCTTCAAATCTAGAAAAATGGCCAGAGCTCTCCAGTTACGCCTTGGAGATTTTGTCGTGTCCAGCTGCCAGCGTTGTCTCTGAACGTGTCTTCAGTGCTGCTGGGTGTGTGCTGACAGATAAGCGCACGCGTCTGTCCAGTGACAATGTGGACAGACTAACGTTCATCAAAATGAACAAGTCATGGATCCACCAGGAATTTACTACCCCTGTGTCATCCTGGGGAGAGTAAATGCTTGTGGATTTGGAATGTGCTTGATGCAAATTTAGCTGTGAAGTGTACAACTAGGGCACAAGTGCTGCCACTGAATGGTTGGGTGTGTGTGGGGCACAATTTTTGGAAAAAAGGGAGACTCCACTTGGAGTAACCCTTGCTTACATTGTTTTTTAAAGAAGCTAAGATGAACAGAGCTGGGATCAGGAAAGACTTTGCTACCTACCCCTGTGTCCTCCTGGGGACGGTTAAGTATGGCGTATTTTTGAATGTGCTTAATGCAAATCTAGCTGTGAAGTGTACAACTAGGGCCCAACTGCTGCCACTGAAGGGGTGAGCGTCTGTGTGGCCCAATTTTTGGAAAAAAGGGAGACTCCGCTTGGAGTAACCCTTGATTGCTGTGTTTTTTTAAAAGGAGCCAAGATGAACAAGTCATGGTTCAGCAAAGACTTTGCTACCTACCCCGGTGTCATCCTGAGGACGGTTAAGTATGGCGTATTTTTGAATGTGCTTGATGCAAATCTAGCTGTGAAGTGTACAACTGGGGCACAACTGCTGCCACTGAGGGGGTTGGTATGTGTGGGGCCCAATTTTTGGACAAAAGGGAGACTCCGCTTGGAGTAACCCTTGCTTGATGTGTTTTTTAAAAGGAGCCAAGATGAACAGATCAGGAAAGACTTAGCTACCTACCCCGGTGTCATCCTGGGGACAGTTAAGGATGGCGTATTTTTGAATGTGCTTGATGCAAATCTAGCTGTGAAGTGTACAACTAGGGCACAACTGCTGCCACTGAATGGGTGGGTGTGTGTGGGGCACAATTTTTGGAAAAAAAGGGAGACTCCGCTTGGAGTAACCCTTGCTTGCTGTGTTTTTTAAAAGGAGCCAAGATGAACAAGCCATGGTTCAGCAAAGACTTTGCTACCTACCCCGGGGTCATCCTGGGGACGGTTAAGTATGGCGTATTTTTGAATGTGCTTGATGCAAATCTAGCTGTGAAGTGTACAACTGGGGCACAAGTGCTGCCAATGAAGGGGTGGGTGTGTGTGTGGCCCAATTTTTGGAAAAAAGGGAGACTCCGCTTGGAGTCACCTTGCGGTGTTTTACATGATTTTAGAAGGGCGTGCCATGCCTATATCTGTGTCTGGTCCTCTTTTTCCTCGTTACGCTCTTTTGTTTTCGCATGAGAATTTGTTCTTGTGACTTTCCCATGTGTTTGTGTTGTGTTGTGAGTTGTTTGTCACCTTTTGGACACCTTTGAGGGTGTTTTCTAGGTGTTTTTATGTGTTTGTGAATGCCTGCCATTGTTTTCTATGCAGTTCGAGTTCGGTTCGTCGAACGTTCGACGAACCGAACTCGAACGGGAGCTCCGTTCGGCGAACCGACCTCGAGCCGAACCGCGACCGGTTCGCTCATCTCTATTAATCACTGTAACGGGACCAGGTCCTTCTGCTTGCCCACCCAAACAAAACTAGCCTTGATGCTGCCCCTAAGAAACTGGCAGCACCCCTTTTCTCCAGTCCAGGAACGGGCCCAGGTTTTGTTTTACGGGACGGGTACAGAGTTCCACATTCGGCTGTCTCTCAGGGGCCCCACATCCAGGGGACCCCCGGACCCGGAGGATCGCCACTGGTTGCAGTGGTGGCGGGGCCTCGGCCATCACTTTCCCGCAGTCCCATCCTCCAATCCGCCTCTCCGGAGGTTGTGAGATGGGACAGGCCGGTCCTGGATTATTTACAAGCCCAAAAGTTTTTGGGTGGCCTGCAAGTTCTTAGCCGTGTTCATTTTTTAACGGGGCAAATCAACAAAGTCCCAACATGGATGGGCAATATGGTCCTAACAGGGACTTTTCAACTTGGTAGCCGGAATCTGCTACCTTTAATCTCTGTCTTCGTATTCTTCTTCCACCGTGACTTCAGAGCTGTACGGTGGGGGAGGGGACTGGGAGCGCCCCAAGCCTTCCTGGTATGCCCTCCTCCCTCTGGACGCTGAGGGCAAACCAGCCCCTCTCCCCACAATAACGGGTATAGGTGACCAGTTCTCCGGGTACTAGGTCACGGTCTGGGTGACCCATGAGCAAGTGCGGATACACATCCCGACGGGATACAAAGACTTCGGCCTCCAGGCTGGGCTCATATACAAATCCCCATCCGCGGTCGGGGTCAAATCGCCAGACCTGGCCTTTGTAACTCGGGCCCCGCACCCGGCAGGTGGCACTCCTCAATTTCTCTTTTTCCCGGATGGTACAGGCTAGGATCTCCGCTCTCCGCTTCTCCCGAGCCTCGATTTCCCGGCCCAGCTGGTTTGGCTACCGCTCCCAGTACGGAGCGTCTGCTTGCCCGAAGTTTCTTGGTGCGGGGGTCTGGCCCAGCCGGTTCTCCCCGGTGTCGACCACGACCGACACTTTTAGCATTGAGGAACCCCGCTGTGTTGCGGCCGGCTCTGCTGCTTGGCAGCGGCAACCCCGCGGGACCTCAGCCGAGGCCTGAGACCCGGGAATGACCAGCCTCACCTGCTGGGCCTTCTTCCGGGTAGCGCCCACCTCCTTCTTGGCCAGGCGGACTGCCGAGGCCTGGACCTTCTGCAGCACGGTCACTTCCGGGACCGGCGGGACCACATCGGGAGCGGGCATCCTCCGCGAATCATCTTTCCACGGGAGCAGGAATGGTGCAGGCCGAACGTACGGCCGTCCGCGTGCTGCCTCCACAGGCAGATCCTCATAGGCGTCTGGGACGGGCTCCGCCACCGGTGACGGGGTTGGGGAACCGGGCGGAGAGGCAGCGGCAACCACTACGGGTGGTGAGGGAGGCAGTATGGAGGGCAGGAGCAGACCGGGTCCATCAGCCGCAGTGGCCTGTCCCTTTAGGACACAGGGACGTGGGTCGCATACTCTTTCCTCCAAAACTGCCGCCACTTCACATGCCCGCACGGTGGCGGCTATCCCCTCCATTTCGGCCGTCCACTGCTCCATGAGGAAGCGCACCTGTGCTTGGAGACGGCAACACATCAGAGTTGTCCGGGCTTCCACCAATGCCGCTGTTCCAGGCGCGGGCTCCGCGAATTCTGGCTTGCCGGACGGGGTGGACATGGTGCACTGTCGGGGACCAGGAACCAGATGGATGGCAGAGTCCTGGAGTCCCTTCCCTTTATCCCTTCGGTCACATGTGACAGGGTCTTCACCCGCCCCCCCTGGTCTTTTCGGGGCACTCTGGTTTCTTTCTGCACCGCTCTGTTCTCAGGGGCGGGGCTTCACTTTCGCACTTTTTTCCTTGGAGAAGACGGCTTTGGCGGGAAACTTCGCGTCAAAAGATGGCGGGTTCTGCAATTTTTCAACAGAACACCGCTGACGATAACTTCAAGGCGCACTTCCACAGGTAAATGGATGGGTTCAATCCTGTTTGTGACGCCAGAAGATCGGACGTGTACCGCCCCGGGGCTCGGCTGGCTGCCGAGCCGCTCGGATCTGTGCTCGTCGGTGGGTGGCTCGAAGTCCTTCCGGACCCGGTGGTCACGTCGCTCTGAAAGGAATGCTGGCGCTACGTGAGGGGTGGTGTTCGGTGGGGGTGAGGGCCACGGCCGAGGCCGCAGTTGTTTGGGGATTAAGTTCGTGACGCCACCCACGGGTTGTGGTGAATGGATGGACATCACCGCTGCCGTTGACGAAGCTCCCGGGGACGGTGGTCCGCAGCTTGGTGTTGACCTACCGTTGGTAGGGGGATGATGGTCCCGGGGGCCCGAGGATGCTGAGGAGGGGGAATGTGTGCTGGTGTGTCGGTGTGGTGCAGCGCGGTGCGCAGCCCGAGGGCACTGTTGTCCCCTTTTTAGGTTGGTCGTTTCCGCCTTTCTCCTGCACCTCTCTTTTGGTAGAAATGATGACTCCTATGCCTGAGCAACGATAGTCCACTCCCCAGCTTTGTGTGTGCCAGTAGAGCCCGTTTGCCGGCAGACCCTGGCCCGTGGGATCTCGATGCCTGGGCGGTGGCTTTCTATCCCTATGGTTGGGCTGTTGTCTTCAGTCGGGTCTTGGGTGGGAAAGGACCTAAAGTCCAGACCCCAATCAGTGAATTTGACTCAGTCCAGTGGTTTTTGGGCCTCGTACTGGGTCTGAGTACACCTCCTGGTGCTCCGGTTTCCAATCGGTTACCCGGTTCGGTACCGGCGGGCCACTACCCGGTCCCGGTCCCTTACGGTTCCACCGTCTGTAATCCCAGCTCCTGCAGGCGGCCAGCACCGTCTGCCTCCTGGCCACAGGGTATCCAGACTCCGACCCAGATACCTGACAGACATCTTCTCCTCCTAACTCTCTCCCTACTCCTTTCCTTATCTCTCCCTTTCACCTCCAAAACAGATCTGTGTGTTTTCCCGCCTCAGGCCATCCAAACTCCTCGGTGGGCGTGGCCAACCACTTGGCTCCGGCTTCATGTGGTTATGTGGATGGAAAAATTTAAATATAATTATTGGAAGAAGAGCGGGAAAAATAAAAAAAAAATTGTTCAGTTATTAAGGGATTAACCTGCAAATTAAAAGGGCTAACCAAACTGTAGGGTTTCAGTTTAGAGACCAATGGAGATGAAGTTATTGAGAAATTTCGAGCGACTTGTAAAACCCATAAATAGGCACAGCAAAAGGACAGCAGGCATAATGGAAGGGAGGGGTGCCATGCCCAGCTAAAACAGATGTGTAACACCATGTATGATAATTAGAGATGAGCCACCACCCTAGTGTTCGAGTTCAGTTCGGTTCGTCGAATGGTGGGTGTGTTCAACGAACGTTCGTTGAACACTTTTGAACACCATTGAAAACAATTACAGGCAAACACAAACACATACAAACATGCACAAACACGAACGCACACACACATATTATGCTCACCTTACCTTCCGTTCCATCGCCGGCCTCCTGGGACTTGCAGTTCGCCGGTACAAGATATATATCTAGTAACCATGCGACCAATGCCCTGGAGCTTCCACTGCCAGAGCGCTGACGTCAAAGGCAGGAGCCGCTTGCCTCTGATTGGCCAGCGCAATGCCTTTGAGTAGCGTCTGACAGAGGAAGTTCCTCCCTCGTCGCGATGGTTAACCGATACACATCCTGTAGCGGCGAACTACTTGTATCGGGTAACCATTGCAACGAGGGAGGAACTTCCTCTGTCAGACGCTACTCAAAGGAAGCACGCTGGCCAATCAGAGGCAAGCGGCTCCTGCCTTTGATGTCAGTGCTCTGGAAGCAGAAGTTCCGGCATCGGTTGCTATGGTTACCCGATACACATCTTGTACCGGCGAACTGCAAGTCCCAGGAGGCCGGCGATAGAACCGAATGTAAGGTGAGCATAATATGTGTGTGTGCGCGTGTATTTTTGTGTATGTTTGTGTGTGTTTGTACGTGTTTGTGTGTGTTTGTGCATGTGTGGAATGGCACAATAGGGGACCAGGATGGGACATTTAACAAGTTGTGAAAGGAATTGTCTGCATTGTAATGATTTCCTATGGGAAATCTTGCTTTGCTAAACGAGTAACTTGGTTAACAAGCACAGTCCCAGAACGGATTGTTCTCGTTAACATTGAATGACAGTATTACTGTGAAAAGCCAGTTACGCTTTTGGTGATCGAACCGTTATCGAACATAACCTCGAACTGTCGAACTTGAAGCTAAGTGTTCACGTTCGTCGAACGACTCGAACATCGCCTAAAACAGGTCGAATTTGTGATTGACAAATAGTTCGATTTGAGCACCGCTCATCTCTAGTGACAATATAAATTGTAAAAAAAAAGTATGCAGAAATCTTTGGGTTTGCTTTTTTTTACCTGAACATATCACTCCTGCAGCAGTCATATAAGAGTAGTCTCCTTTTCCAAATTCACTTGATGGACAGTTTAGGATGTGTGTCTCATTTCCTTTACATTCTACATTGTCCAACCATTTGTCATTGTATTCTCTCCCATAATAGGCTTCAGTAGTAGCTTTAGCAGCAGAACCACAGCCCAGCTGCTTACACACCACATCTGCATCTGCTTTATCCCAGGAGTTATCACAGATCGTCCCCCATCTTCCATTATGATAAATCTCCACTCTTCCAACACATCGACCAGGACCATTGACCAGTTGTAGACGTGTGCCTCCTGCATGTAAGAGCAAATGTAGAAATGTAACAAACTTTAACATTCGGGTGAGAACCAATCTCAATAGGCTTCCACAGAACTCAATATAGTTGTAACCTGTACAAAGCAGTAATGCGGGCATCACACGAGACGATCTATCATGCAACATGTCGTCGGGGTAACGGTTTTTGTGACATACATCCGGCATCGTTCACAACATCGTCTCATGTGACACCTACGTGCGACTCCAAATCAGTTATAAATCATGGATCGTGTACTTGTCGCTCATTTTTAAAAAATTGTTTTTTTCTTATTTGCGCAGGTTGTTCATCGTTCCCGGGGCAGCACACGTTGCTCTGTGTGACACCCCAGGAATGATGAACACAGCTTACCTGCGTCCCGCGGCACCCGCCGGCTATGAGGAAGGAAGGAGGTGGGCGGGATGTTTACGTCCTGCTCATCTCCGCCCCTTCACTTCTATTGGCCGGTGGCTGTGTGACGTCGCTGTGACGTCGAACGTCCCTCCCCCTTCAGGAAGAGGTCGCTCAGCACGTATGTGTGACAGCAGTTTAACAACTTTGTGCGACACGGGGAGCGATTTGCCCATGACGCACAAACAACGGGGGCGGGTACGATCGCTCGTGCAATCGCACGAAAGATCGTACCATGTGAAGCTTGCATAAGCCAAGTCCGCAATGTTCAACCACTTTCTGTCTTGCAGACTCCAGGGTGAATTGGGTTTGTGAAGTAAAAACAAAGTAGCCAGCACTACATGTGCACTACTGCACTAAATATTCCAAACTGTACTTATTATTCAAATTTGAGATTTTTGGCAAAAAATTACAATTTCTTGAGCTAGCCCTCCATGACACGGCAAATCTCTTTGGGGCAGTCCTACTCTAAATTATTTTTATTCAAAATGTGCCATACAGCCTCACATATGAAAAAGTAGAACTGTTCATAGCAGCACTCACCTGGTGCTTTTCAATCCCGTACCCATGACTGAATCATGGCTGTGGGCGGGACCGGCCCAGGCACTGCTTCCTCCGACCACTGGCATCTGTGATTGGTTGCAATTAGACCCGCCACCACGCTAAGTGACAGCTGTTTGACTGCAACCGATCACAGTCATCGGTGGGTGGGTCTATATCGTACAGTAAAATAAGTAAAAAATTATAAAAACAGACGTGCGGTGTTACGGTTGCTGCGAGCACTGGAGACTATGTCCAGATTTCTTGCTACTGCACATGTGCGAGCGCTGGAGACTAAGTCCAGATTTCTTGCTACTGCACATGTGCGAGCGCTGGAGACTAAGTCCTATCTTGGAGCCATTGCACATGTGTGGGTGACATCATCGCTGACACGAGGTCACATGTCTCTGACACCTTCTATGCCGATTGATCGCTGGTCATGTGCTTGTGACGCCTTGCTCGGTGATAGGCCAGCATGACGTCACTCCTGTCGTTCTGGCAGCGGATTGGCTCTGGTGTCCTCCATCCTGGATGAGGCACAGAGTCTATATAAGACCCTGACACACGCCGCATGGCGCTCAGTCCTCTTGGTTCATGCATAAGAGTAGACGCTCTGTGCGCGTTCCACTAGGCATTCCTCTGTCTATGCTAGGTGAGCGCTACCGGCAGGGTAGCGTTCTTATACCTTACAGCTTCGGCTGCTGTCCGTATCCTTACCTCTTAGGGGAGCGGACATAGGCAGGTGCCTGAGGCACATGGTCTGGCTGGGCCTTGTGGTTCGACTCGTAGGTGGACGTTGCCGCTAGGGTAACGTTCCTTATACTGCGTCTGGCAGTTGTTCGTATCCTCGCACACTAGGGGAGCGAACAGAGGTAGGAGCTTTGTGCGGCTTACGCTGCTGTTCGTCTCTTTTGCACCACTAGAAGAGCGGACCTAGGCAGGTGCCATATCTAGTGGTTCGTGTCCTCGCACACTAGTGGAGCGAACGCAGGTAGGAGCTTTGTGCGGCTTACGCTGCTGTTCGTCTCTTTTGCACCACTAGAAGAGCGGACCTAGGTAGGTGCCATTTCGCACACATTGCCTTTGTCTCTGTGATTATTAACAGAGATCATTCCACACACCCTCCAAGTAAGGGAGGAATTGCTTTACTTACTTATTATATCCTTCTGTGAGTTAACAGAGGTATTGCACTCTGCCATAGTCTGCAGCAAAGTCTTTGCACGGTGGACCCTGACTGTCTGATACTCCTTTAGGTTATTATCAGACAGCCCCCCGTAACATTAGGACTGAGCCAAGGGTCTGGCAGTTATGGCAGAATATCAGCAGTTACACCGTTACATACAAGTACTTGAGTCACGGCTCAGGAGTATAGAGGATAAACCTCAGACCATGGTGACAGCTGCACATGATCCTCGACTTGCTCTGCCAAACAGATATTCTGGCGATGCCAGATCATGTCGTGGTTTCATTAGTCAGTGTCAGATACACCTAGAGGTCAACTCTTCTCGCTTCTCTACGGAGAGGTCCAGAGTAGGCTTTATCATCTCCTTACTTCAGGACAAAGCCTTAGAATGGGTGACTCCCCTATGGGAGCGCTCTGATGTGGTTACTCTGAGACATCAAGACTTTCTTGATGCTCTTAAGGCGGTATTCATGGGTCTGCAGGTTACCCATGATGCGGCTCTGAGACTGTTAGATCTATCTCAGGGTTCGTTATCCACTAGTTCTTATGCCATTGCTTTTAGAACTCTGGTGGCAGAACTAGATTGGCCAGAGAAGGTGTTGATTCCTATCTTCTGGAGAGGGTTGGCAGGCTATGTCAAGGATGCTCTTGCTACTCGTGAGGTCCCTGCTTCTCTGGAGGACTTGATCACAGTAGCAACGAGGATCGATGTACGCCATAAGGAACGTAGACTTGATATCTCTTCCTCACGCCCTAAGCATCGGGCTATTCCAGTTGTTGAGGGTCCACTACCATGTTCCTCAGCATCTGAAACATCTCCCACTCCTATGGAGTTAGGTCATACGTCCTCCAGACTACGCAAGTCTGGTCCTCCTATATGTTACGTATGTCGTCAGGCTGGGCACTATGCCAACAAGTGTCCTAGTCATCAGGGAAACTCCCTGGCCTAGTAACCATTAGAGGGGGGTTACTAGAGACGTCTTCTGCACCCTCTAAGTGTTGTATCCCAGGTCAGCTCTCGTTATCTGAGAATACATGGCCTATTATGGCTTTTGTGGATTCCGGAGCTGACGGGACTTTTGTGTCCTCAGGATTTGTAAAGGGACACCATATTCCCTCTATCATGTTAGAGGCGCCTATTCCTGTCCGTGTTGTTAATGGAACTATGTTGTCTGACTCCATTACATTGAGGACAGTTCCCTTGCGCCTTTCCCTGTCTCAGGGTCACATAGAGGAGATTTCTTTTCTTGTTTTGCCTGAGGGTATAGACGACATCCTTCTGGGTCTCCCATGGCTTCGGACTCATGCTCCTCACATTGACTGGGAGTCTGACAGCATTATTAGTTGGGGTTCGAAATGTCAGTCCCGATGTCTTCCCTTACCACCTAAGGTCGTTGCGGTTGCATCAACTGATCTCTCTCCCATACCTACACCCTATTTGGATTTCGCTGACGTGTTCTCCAAACAGGGTGCTGAGGTTCTTCCACCCCATAGGCCGTATGACTGTGCCATAGACCTTATCCCAGGTTCGGTTCCACCTAAAGGCAGAGTTTACTCCCTGTCGATACCTGAGTCGGAGGCCATGTCGACCTATATAAGAGAGAGTTTAGAGAAGGGGTTCATTCGTAAGTCTGTCTCTCCCGCGGGAGCTGGGTTTTTCTTTGTTCGGAAGAAAGAGGGTGATTTGCGTCCCTGCATAGATTACAGGGGTCTCAACGCAATCACAATAAAGAACAAATACCCATTACCTTTAATTTCGGAGCTCTTTGACAGACTGAGAGGAGCTCAAGTTTTTACGAAGTTGGATCTGCGGGGTGCGTATAACTTGGTACGAATTCAAAAGGGTGACGAATGGAAGACCGCTTTTAACACCCGAGACGGTCACTATGAATACCTCATCATGCCTTTTGGGTTATGTAATGCACCCACAGTATTTCAGGACTTCGTAAACGATGTGTTCAGGGATTTACTGTTATCCTCAGTAGTGGTGTATCTGGACGACATCCTGATTTTTTCTCCTGATCTGGAGACTCATCGTCAGGATGTCGTTCGTGTCCTTTCCCGTTTAAGGGAGCACTCATTGTTTGATAAACTCGAGAAATGTGTATTCGAGCAGTCCTCATTGCCTTTTTTGGGTTACATTATCTCACAAGAGGGTCTGGCTATGGATCCTGCGAAGCTCTCTGCTGTCCTGCAATGGTCCGAACCTCATTCCTTGAAGGCGGTGCAACGCTTCTTAGGATTCATAAATTATTACAGGCAGTTCATACCCCATTTTTCTACTTTGGTGGCCCCTTTGGTGGCCTTGACAAAGAAAGGTGCTAATCCCAAAGCCTGGTCTACTGAGACATCTCAGGCTTTCGAGGCAGTAAAAAGACACTTTTCAACTGCTCCCGTTTTTCAAAGACCCGATGAGAGTAAGCCCTTCCTCTTAGAGGTTGATGCCTCTTCAGTGGGTGCTGGTGCGGTCTTGTATCAAAAGAACGGTGCAGGTAGAAAAAGGCCGTGTTTCTTCTTTGCTAAAACCTTTTCACCGGCAGAGAGAAACTATACCATTGGGGATAGGGAACTGCTCGCCTTGAGATTAGCCTTGGAGGAGTGGCGTCACTTGCTGGAAGGAGCAAAACATCCTTTCCAGGTCTATACAGACCATAAGAATCTGACGTACTTACAAACCGCTCAGCGTCTGAATCCTCGCCAAGCCCGCTGGTCCTTGTTTTTCTCCCGCTTTCACTTCTCCATCAACTATCTGTCTGGGAGTAAGAATAACAAGGCAGACGCCCTGTCTCGCTCTATGGTTTCTACCCAGGAAGAGATTGACGAACCTCGTCTTATCCTTCCCTCCAGGGTTTTTCATACGCTCTCCCCTGTGACGTTAGACCAAATCCCACCGGGCAAGACCTTTGTTCCGCCTGATCGACAGAATGATATACTGTCATGGGCCCACACCTCAAAGGTGGGTGGGCATTTTGGTATTAGGCGGACACGAGAGTTACTGCAGAGGTGGTATTGGTGGCCACACTTAGCCAGCCACGTCAAGAGATATGTCGGTTCCTGCTACTCGTGTGCTCGCAACCGTCCATTACGGCAGAGACCGGCTGGGCTCTTGCATCCTTTACCGGTGCCAGATAGACCATGGGAGGTGGTAGGCATGTACTTTGTGGGTGATCTTCCATGTTCTCAGGGACATAGATTTGTGTGGGTCATTACGGACCATTTCTCCCGGATGGTTCATCTCGTACCGTTATCGAGAATCCCATCTTCCAGGGTACTAGCCAAACTATTCCTCAAGCATGTCTTTAGGCTTCACGGGATGCCAGATCGTATCATTTGTGATAGAGGCCCGCAATTTGCTTCCGGTTTCTGGCGAGATCTTTGTAGCCTTCTGCAAATTGAGTTGAATCTCTCTTCGGCATACCATCCGGAGACCAATGGTTTGGTTGAGCGTACCAATCAATCTATGATTATATACCTTCGACACTTTGTTGCTGAGAACCACGATAACTGGTCCTCCCTCCTACCCTGGGCAGAATTTGCCCTTAACAATTCGCTGGTTGAGGCCACTGGGCAGACACCGTTCGTACTCAATAATGGGCAACACCCTAGGGTACCGGTACCGTTTCCCGCTGCGGCACCTCCTCCTCTTGTGGCCGACTGGGCAACTAATGCCAGAGAGGTTTGGGATCGGACTCAAGAGTCGATCCAAGCAGCTAAGGACCGTATGAAGACGGTGTCCGATCGGTTTCGTCGCCCGGCTCCTGTCTTTTCTCCAGGGGACTTTGTGTGGCTCTCTGCAAAACACGTGAGACTTAGAGTGAGCTCTGTCAAATTTGCTCCTCGCTTCCTGGGTCCTTATGAGGTTCTTAGACAGGTAAATCCTGTAGTCTACCAATTGAAGTTACCTGTCCATCTTAGGATTTATGACAAATTCCATGTCTCACTGCTAAAGCCGGCTATTTTACCTCACGCTCGTGAAGTGCACTCTCCTGCCTCTGATTCCTCTTGCTCTAGCTATGAGGTACGAGCCATAGTTGGTTCTAAGATGGTTAGAGGGTGCAGGTTCTTCTTGATAGATTAAGAGGGCTATGGCCCGGAACATCGCTCTTGGGAGCCTGAGGAGGCTGTCCATGCTCCCGACTTAGTTGCCGATTACCTGCGTTGCCGGGAGGGGGGCCCTTGAGGGGGAGGTACTGTTACGGTTGCTGCGAGCACTGGAAACTATGTCCAGATTTCTTGCTACTGCACATGTGCGAGCGCTGGAGACTAAGTCCAGATTTCTTGCTACTGCACATGTGCGAGCGCTGGAGACTAAGTCCTATCTTGGAGCCATTGCACATGTGCGGGTGACATCATCGCTGACACGAGGTCACATGTCTCTGACACCTTCTATGCCGATTGGTCGCTGGTCATGTGCTTGTGACGTCTTGCTCGGTGATAGGCCAGCATGACGTCACTCCTGTCGTTCTGGCAGCGGATTGGCTCTGGTGTCCTCCATCCTGGATGAGGCACAGAGTCTATATAAGACCCTGACACACGCCGCATGGCGCTCAGTCCTCTTGGTTCATGCATAAGAGTAGACGCTCTGTGCGCGTTCCTCTAGGCATTCCTCTGTCTATGCTAGGTGAGCGCTACCGGCAGGGTAGCGTTCTTATACCTTACAGCTTCGGCTGCTGCCCGTATCCTTACCTCTTAGGGGAGCGAACATAGGCAGGTGCCTGAGGCACATGGTCCGGCTGGGCCTTGTGATTCAACTCGTAGGTGGACGTTGCCGCTAGGGTAACGTTCCTTATACTGCGTCTGGCAGTTGTTCGTATCCTCGCACACTAGGGGAGCGAACAGAGGTAGGAGCTTTGTGCGGCTTACGCTGCTGTTCGTCTCTTTTGCACCACTAGAAGAGCGGATCTAGGCAGGTGCCATATCTAGTGGTTCGTGTCCTCGCACACTAGTGGAGCGAACGCAGGTAGGAGCTTTGTGCGGCTTACGCTGCTGTTCGTCTCTTTTGCACCACTAGAAGAGCGGACCTAGGTAGGTGCCATTTCGCACACATTGCCTTTGTCTCTGTGATTATTAACAGAGATCATTCCACACACCCTCCAAGTAAGGGAGGAATTGCTTTACTTACTTATTATATCCTTCTGTGAGTTAACAGAGGTATTGCACTCTGCCATAGTCTGCAGCAAAGTCTTTGCACGGTGGACCCTGACTGTCTGATACTCCTTTAGGTTATTATCAGACAGCCCCCCATAACATGCGGTCTCCCCTAACTTTGATACCCAGCCAAAATAAAGCTGAACGCTGGTATTCCCAGACTGTCCAGACCCTCGTTATTGGGAGCCCGCAGCCTAAAAATATCAGCCACCAGCCACCCAGAATTGCCGCATCCAATAGATGCGACAGTCTTGGGAATTTACCCGGATCATTCCGATTGCCCTGGTGCAGTGGCAATTGGAGTTATGAGGAGTTACTAACAGCACACAGCTGTCATCAAGCCCAGACCTCCCCATCACTAATCCTATAGGTTAAAAATAAACACATATACACAGAGAAAAATGCTTTGTTTGAAAACATGTCCAATCTCTCCAGGCTCCGAGAAACACTGACAAGAAGGACACGGCTGACAGCAGTTACATCACTCAGTTCATGGACACTGTTAAAGTGCAGGTGGGGAGCGGGACATCCACCCCACACTTTAACACTGACAGTGCCATCCGGTGAGTTTGGGATAGCCTGCACCTCCATGCCAGCACTGCCATTGTTAAAGTGCTGTCAGGAAGAGGAACACGGTCCAGCACTTTAACAGTGGCAGTGCCGGCATAGAGATGTGGGCTGCCCCGTACTCCCCGGACGATATTGTCAGTGTTGAAGGGCTGGTGGGGAGGGGGACACGGCCCACAATTCAACTCTGAAAATGCCTTCTGGGGAGTGCAGGGCAGCTCTTACCTCCATGCTGGCACTGCCACTGTTAAAGTGCGGGCAGTGTCCCGCTCCCCGACAGCACTTTAACAGTGACAGTGTACTAAGTGACGTCACTGATGCCAGCTGGGTTCTTTGTGTCAGTGTTTCCGGAGCCTGGAGAGATTGGACATATTTTTGGTCTCTCCAGGTTCGGATGTAGCAGAGCCAGGACTGATGTGGGACATCAAGTGGATTACGTCGGACCTGGGTGTTTTTGGGTTAATAAAGTGGTGAAAGAGGGTGGTTTTGTATTTTTTTCTCCATGAATGTGTATTTCTTTTTACTTGTAGAATTAGTAATGGATGGTCTCATAGAAGACCCCTTCTCTAATTCTGGGCTTGATGACAGCTGTGAGATGCTATTAACCCCTCATTACCCCGATTGCCACCGAATCAGGACAATCGGGATGAGCCGTGTAAAGTCCCAGGACTGTCGCATCTCATGGTTGCGGCAATTCCGGGCAGTTGTAGGCTGATATTTTTAGGCTGGGGGACTCCCAATAATGTTGGTCTCCTCAGCCTGAGGATACCAGCCCCCCAGCTATAAGGCTTTATCTTGTTAGAGGGACCGCATGTCATTTTTTAAATTTATTTATTTATTTTACTGTACGATATAGACCCGTCCACCACTCATCACGAGTTCTCAGCTGTAGCCTTGTCACATTCATGTTACTATACCTGAGCAAACAACTTGTATATCCAATTTCTGATCAGTCCATATTATTGTATTAACTGATCCAACAGAAAAACAATCGTTCAGCTGTGTCTCATTTCCTCGACATTTTCCAATGAGATGTATATGACGACGGATTGTTGGTGTTGTGATATGAAATGAACCAACTGCATGACCACAGTGTAATTCTCTGCACACAACGTGGGCCTCATTTATGCCCCATTTGTCACTGAACGCTCTGCTCCATAGATTATTTATCAAAATCTCCAGTCTTCCAGCACAGCGATAAGACCCGTCCATCAGTCTTACTGTATCTTCTTTCTCTGCAGTTATACAACACATTATAGTTTTTATGTTTTTTACTCAATTTTTTTCTTACAATGTTTTCCTTCAATTGCATTATTTTTTCTCTTATTTAAACTATATATAAACTTAGATATCAAGCATAATTAAACATTTAAAATTAAAGTAGGGTTCCCAGAATTTTGGGGGACATATTTAATTACTTAATAGTGCTATTCAACAGTGTCATTTTTTCATCTCAGCTTTGTTACAACTATTCATTTCCCCTTCATTACATATGTTCCGCCCCTGCAGCGGATCGAACCGCTCAGATCTAGGGGTGGTGATTGATCTAGGGTCTATGTACCCCGACGCACCTTTGGTCCCGGATCGGTGATAGGAACAGGCTGCTGACCGTCCTTCTCTTCGGGTTCAGGCACTGGGCGTTGTGGCTTGCTACCTGGGTATATGATTCATGGCTCTTTGATCCGTGCCAAATTTCATTGGAGGTGTTTTTGCCTTTAATTTAAAATCTTGTGGGATATCTCCGGAGGTGTTCTCACCTTTTTACAATTGTACCTAGTCACTTACAATTATATATGTGATATGGGAAGCACTATTATTATGATTGTTTTATTATGTGCCAATGTACATTGAGGTGCTAGGTGTTGTGGTGTTGTGGCTCACCTGCAAATACCAATCGACAAAATATGCAATATTGTTAAATGATGGGACATGCTCTATGTAATGATACAATTTTATTAATATTTGGAAAAGTCCCCTTTCTTCCTTCCAACAAGAAGGATTGCATTATTTCAATTTTGCCAGGTGGGAAATAGCCTTATTTCATCTGTACGGTTATAGATTTGGCCGCAATATGGAATGCAAGTTGCAGGTTTTAGATCCATAAAATAATCTGAACCCTTTTGGCACTTTTACATAGTAGTGGGCTATCACTGGATGTGTCCGTGCCTACTCATACCCAGGAACTTATATATGTGTATGATGCATGTACTCTTTGATATTATGCCTTGTTCCACAATGCACCAGTTGTTTTTCTTTGGTTTTATGGGGTAGGGTTATTTTAATTCTGTGTATACCAGCATTCAATAAAGTAATATAATGTTGTATTTCAATTATGATGGAATAAAATTTGATACTTTTTCTAAAATATGATGGATATTGTATGTAATTCTTAGGTGCAGAAACACCTTTTTTTTGGTTTCATATATGAGTCATATGGTGGAATCTGCGTTGCTCAATGTGTAAACAGATATGGATCTTTGGTTTCTTCTTTTTGGTTAATACCTAGCCTCAATTCCCTGCAACCGGGGGTCCGACTCCTCTCTGTCCAGACCACCGTCTGCGACCTAGTTTACTTCTCCCTTGGGAGCTCCAAGTCCCAGCTTCCTCAGAGCTCCTCTCAGCTCGAGGGCTACCACTGAACTGACTTGACACCTACCACCTCCCTGTATGACCTCTAGGTGGGCGGCCCTATTCCTGCTTAAGCAGCCCACTGGTGTGTCTGACAGGTGTGGTGCAAAGTGTATCTAGGATTTGTGAATGCTGGTGGAGGCAGTACCGCAGGATGTAGACCCAGAACCATGGGGGGGTTGAATACTGCACGGGTAGGGCAGTTTGTGCAGTACCCTGTGACGACCTGAATAGTCCAGGGGCGTCACACATACAGCTGGGTAATGTTACCTCCAATTTGAGACTGTTTAGTGAGTGACCTTGGGTAGACAAGGTGTCATTTTTTGACTTCCTGGGAACCACGGGATAACATAATCACCTCTTAGATTCCATTAGGCAGGTCAGACTCCCCATCTCCAAATTCAGTTCTGCTCTTTTTTTGGACCTATGAGGGGCAATGTAAAGAGAAAGGTTCTGTTTACATGTACCGACTGGTGGCCATCCAAAATTGCATATAATTTCATGTTTTTTAAGGTTGAGCGTAGACATTCCATTGCGTTCAACCAAAACCTAACATGTTGATCCAGAAGCTGAGGAAAACCCCATGAGTTAGATGTTCATTAATCCATATTTGGGGGAAATGTTCCTTCCAGACTTCACATTTGCCAGTCAGTCTAGCTAGCTGGATCCATGTCCCATAACAAAATCTAGAATCCATATCCTGTAATATTATATTTTTCAAGAAAGGCATCCATTGGCAGCTATTGCACTTGGTAGCAAGAACCCTGTTTACATAGGATCATAAAAAGCTAAGAATAATGATTTTTAGTCAGGCTTAAATATAAACTCTCCTGACATTGACTGCATTAATGCAGCTATAAGTATGTTTTATTCTGAATTACTACTACATTTCAAAGAAATGTATTTTGCAAATCCGTCCGGGAGCCACGCATCTCTTATGAATGGCGGCTTAACCACGTCCTGCACCCTTGGATGACATAAGGGGAAATCTGTCAATCTAGGGGAGTGGTGTAGGGACAGGTTTCCTGGGAGCCACCTCAGATTAGTCATCCAAGACATATTGTTCTACCCCAAATTTTCAAACTATATTATCTATTAAAGACTCATGTGTTTTAGTGTTACACTTAAGTGGGCTTTACACGCTGCGATCTCGCTAGCGAGATCGCAAGCGATTGTACCTGCCCCCGTCGGTTGAGCGACACCAGCATATATCTGCTCGTGTCGCACGACCTCGCTTACCCCCGTCACACGCACTTACCTTCCCTGCGATGTCGCTCTGGCTGGCGACCCGCCTCCTTCCTAAGGGGACGGGTCGTGCGACGTCACACGGCAGGCGGCCAATAGAAGTGGAGGGGCGGAGATGAGCGGGACGTAAACATCCCGCCCACCTCCTTCCTTCCGTATAGCCGGTGGAGGCAGAAAAGGAGATGTTCCTCGCTCCAGCGGTGTCACACACAGCGATGTGTGCTGCCACAGGAACGAGGAACAACATTGCTAACATCATGAAAACGATTTTTTGTTTCCGGACGACCTCTCCACGGCAAACGATTTTGCCCTCTTTTGTCATTGTTTAAGATCGCTCTTGAGTGTTACACACTACGATCTCGTTAATGACGCCGGATGTGCGTCACAAACAATGTGACCCTGACGATAATTCATTAACGATATCGTAGCATGTAAAGCCCACTATGCACTGTTGCAATAACTCAACTGGTGTATTATCTATGCTCCCTGTGCTTCAGAGAGCATGAATATTTAGTCAGTTTTCTGTTAAAGTAAAATTGATCAGAACCTTTATATGCTTCTATGTTTGCAGTTGTATAAGTTAAATTGATCTGTTGGATTTTTATTGGTGTACAGAGACTCAGGAACCCAATATTTGGCAGTGGAAGCTAATCAATCTATGTAGACTGTTCTACTCAGAAAGCTCATGTGGCATATAATGTGCTACACGCTGATGGCACTGAGATCTTCTCTGGCTGAGATGTCGCCTCCTTGCTGTCCAGAATGATGAATTGTCTATCCGCCATATCCTTCTCCTCTCTCTTCCTAAAGCCTAATGTGGAGAAAACTAAACTCATCATCTTTCCTTTATCTCACTCATCTCCCCTACTTGATCTAATTTTTTAAAATAAATTACACCACACTCTCCATAGTAACAGAAATCCACTGCCTTGGAGTAACCCTTGACTCTGCCTTGTCCTTCAAACCGCACATCCAAGCTGTCACCAACCTCCTGCCACATCCAACTTAAAAATTTTTCTATAATCCACTGTGGCGCCCCTGATTTGGTCAGGCACCATAGAGTATTGCACCCATGCTGGGGCAGTGCATCCAGGTAATCTCCAAGGGCCGGGATGAGGTATGCACACAAACACATAGTGACCAGGTCTCCAACATTATTAGAAGGGACCCTTGGGTAGCCAGAAGGGGTTAACTTTCAATTCCCATCAAGGCGTGTGCTCAGAGGCTGGTTGCTGGGAAGCAGGGCAGACAGGAGAAAGAGGAGGAGCAAGGAGTCGGAAGCAGAGTGTTGAGGAGTATGGAAGGGAGCAGAGGGTGTCTCATGCTAGCCAGGCCCTGTGGAGTGCAGTAGCTGAAAACGGGGGAGAATGAGTACCTGTGGGTCAGCCTGAAAGACACCCAGAGAGAGGTGGCCGAGTAAGGGGATCACCGGTATTCCAGCATGCAACGGGAGACAGGTCCCCAGAGTAGACGGCTAATCATCCAGAGCTGCTCAACCTTCAGGTGGGGGTACTTCACGCCCTCACCACCACAACACAGAGTCCGAGCCCAAGCAGCAACCAGGAGGCCCATAAGGGGATAGGGCCAGAAGCCATCCCACCAAGGTCTATGCTGCCGGCAGACAGGCCAGAAAGGGGAGCGGGGGTCAGAAACAGCTTCCTTGGAGGAAACCTACCATAATTCATGTAAGGGGTCCTCCCAAACAAAAGGAGTGCAAGGATGGCGAGTGGACAGCTACCCTCAGAACGGCCTTCTGGAAATCCTGGTTCCACCTGGTTATCACAGTGTCACTCGGGCATCTCACAGTAACCATCAAAGAGTGAGTAAACATGTTAAAAGACTTCCTGGAAAGTGTTTGAGTCATTCTGCGCCTTGTGGTTCCACCCACTCAAAGGGCCCAGGGGCCAGCCCTATTCTTGGGGGCCACACCATCTAACTGCACCTACCAACAACCCCAGGCGTCCCTTAACCTGCAGTGGCAGTCCCCTGACCGCAATACCGAGAGTGGCGTCACGAAAAATCCTAAAGAGAAGGTTCCCTACCTGTGACCAGACCGTCCCGTGGAGTCCCTGAAGGTAACATACCAGACCGCTGCAGCAGTCCTGGGCTCCACATCTTTCTGGCGTCACGAACAGGATAAGGACTTGACCTGTTGAGACAGGTGACCGTGCGCCTCAGAGGTCCGACCGCAAAAATTGAACCGCCGCCATATTGCCATCATCAAAAGTGCACGCTGCAGCCCGCACGAGGGAGAAGAGCACCGCCCACAAAGAGGTGTGGCCGCCCCAGAATCCCCAGAGCGTTCTGACCCCGGAAGTAGAGGGAGCGCACAGATTTTAAAGAAGAAAAGCGGGACCTGGAAGGAAAATGGACGCTGCGGGAGGTAATGCCCCCGGTCAGGGCGACGCAGCCCAAGCGATGCCAGCCCCCAGCGCGGTGAACGCAGCAGCGCCTGGTGCCGGTGCCGCGGTCGCAGCTGCACCAGCCGAAGTCTCCCCGATAATGCCGATTTCCTTTCCGTACGTCCCAGGGGCACACTGGCTGCCCCAATATGCTGGTAAAGTAGACACACTGACCGGATTTAAGAAGAAGATCAACACCCTGCTGGACATGTACGCAATGACCGGTAAGCAGAGGGCCGCCGTGGTGCTGGGACAATTTACTGGATCAGCAGAATTGGAGGCTGAGGCCTGGACCAGTGATGACCGGAGCTCTGTAGAAGTCATCTTTGCCAAACTAGCAGCTGCTTTTGAACACTGCACCGAGGGAGAGCTGAGGACGGATTTCTATAACTGCCGCCAGAATCCTCAAGATAGCATAAGAGACTATGCCCTCAGGTTGCAAGCTGCACTTCGGGCTCTCAAGCTGGTGGACCCTGTCAGTGATCAGGAAGGAAACCAGCTGATGAAAGAATAATTCTTGCGGGGCCTGCACTCTCCTGAGGATAGGAAGTAGATGAAGCTGTGGTCCCTGGAACACCCTGACGTGGACTTTGCCATTCTGAAAGACAGGGCGGTGAAAGCACTCCAACATTCTGTGGACACAGACCTCGTCTCATCAGCATGGCCTGCCAGTTCCCTGGCTGCAGGAGCAGAATCCTCCTCGCAGGCCCTGGTAACTGCAAAAGGACTCAACACGCCGGCAGAGTCCATAAATACACTATCCTTCCAGGAGCAGCAGCTCAGCAAGGACGTTGCACGAATCCTGAAAGCAATGCAGTTGCCCTTAGAAACCAAAGTCCCTCATCGAATCCTGCTAGCTGACAGCCCGGAGGACGTCCCATGGATGAGGGGGAGAAGAGATCCTACAGCCCGAGGCAGGAGCAGTGATCGCTATGACTCATCTGGACAACGTATTTGCTGTCATTGCCAAGAGGCAGGCCACTATGCAAGGGCTTGTCCTTTAAACGAGCCGAACCTGGGGCCGAGGGCCAGTCCTCAGGATTAGAAGATCAGGCCCAGTTCACTGCCGTGATCAGTACGTGGGTGGACGTTTGGTCCTGTCCATCGTCCTGGATGGGATCCCTACTCCGGCATTATTGGACACTGGTTCTCAGGTAACCACGATCCCGTATGTTCTTTATCGTAGGTTTTAGTCGGACGACGATCTCCGACCACCGGACCCTGACCTCACCATCTATGCAGCCAATGGACAACCTATAGACCACGTTGGGGTCAAAGAGGTAACCATAAAGGTGGGAAGGCAGGAAATGAAAGGACAAGGACTGATTGTTGTGGATAATGATGTCAGAGAAAGGAACCCACAAATGATTTTAGGCAGTAATGTCATGGAAAATTGCCTAGGGGAAGTGTTGTTGTTGCTTCACCAGATTGCTGAAGGTGCTGAGGGCGGATCGCGGAGAGCCTTACAAAAAGAGATCCGAGTCATTCTGAGGAAGCAGCAGGTAAAACAGACTGGCGGTGAGATTGGTAGTGTACGGGTAATGGATGCTAACCAAATTGTGATACCCCCACGGAGTGAAATGATGATGTGCTTTAGAGCAGCGGTAGGTCTCAGAGGACAGGATTAACAGGCTGTACTAGAGCCCATTCATTCAGAACACTGGCCCACGATTCTGACAGCCAGGGGGTAGTTGACGTACACAAGGGACGAGTGCCTGTATGAGTGTTGAACTGTTGGGAGGAGGAAGCCAGACTTCCAAGGTACGCTACCATAGCCAAACTGTTTACTTGCCCAAATGACGCTATAACACCTGTAGGTCCCCTGACACAAGCCGACTCAAAAGAGGATGAGACCTCCCAAAAGCAGTTAGAGGACTGGTGCCAGAAACTCCATGTGGGGACTGACTCTACACCCACCTACCAGAAACATGGGGTTCATAGGGTCATGCAGGAATACGAGCGGATCTTTAGTAAGAACCCATTAGACTTTGGCAGAATCAAAGGGGTGCAACATCATATATCCACAGGCAGTCATCCTCCCATTAAGGAAAGACATTGGCCTATACCACTAGCCCATTACCAGCGCACAAAGGACATGCTGAAGGACATGAAGGAGGCAGGAGTCATAAGGGACAGTTGCAGCCCCTGGGCAGCTACCCTGGTCCTGGTGAAAAAGAAGGATGGCACAATGAGGATGTGTGTAGACTACAGACGGATAAATCAGATAACACACAAGGATGCCTACCCTTTGCCATGGATAGAGGAATTCCTCGCTGCCTTGAAAGCCTCTAACTACTTTTCTACCCTAGATCTCACTAGTGGCTACTGGCAAGTATCAGTTGCAGAGGAAGATCGGGAGAAGACGGCCTTCACCACCCCCATGGGCCTCTGTGAGTTCAACAGCATGCCATTTGGACTCTGCAACGCCCCTGGGACCTTCCAGAGGTTGATGGAGTGTTGCTTGGGGCACCTCAACTTTGAAACTGTCTTGCTCTACCTGGATGACGTCATCGTGTACTCCAAGACCTACGAGAACCATCTGAAACACCTGGCTGAAGTCTTTGAAGCACTATCTCGATATGGGATAAAGCTGAAACCATCCAAGTGCCGTTTACTGAAGCCAAAGGTCCAGTACCTAGGACATGTGGTCAGCGCAGAAGGAGTAACGCCGGACCCAGAGAAGGTCACAGTCATCCAGGAATGGCCCACACCTACTACGGTCCGAGAGGTATGTCAGTTCCTTGGCTTGGTAGGCTATTACAGAAGGTTCATCAAGGGCTACACGAAGATGGCAGCCCCTTTACAAGAGCTGTTAGTTGGCCAAGCAAAGAAGGGGAAGACCTCCGGCCCACCATTTCACTGAGGAGAAACAGAAGAACACTCCTTCAGACAAATGAAAGGGGCCTTGACGGGTGAAGAGATCCTAGCCTACCCTGACTACAGTCTACCATGTGTATTGTATACAGATGCCAGTAATGTGGGACTGGAGCAGTGCTTTCACAGGTGCAGGAAGGCAAGGAACGTGTGATTGCTTACGCCAGCAGGAAGCTCAGGCCTCCTGAAAGAAACCCAGAAAATTATAGCTCATTTAAGCTAGAGTTCCTGGCCATGGTCTGGGCTATCACAGAGCAATTCAAGCACTACCTTGCAACCACCAAATTCACCGTCTTCACGGACAACAACCCCCTGACCCACTTGGACATTGCTAAATTGTGCGCCATGGAGCAACGTTGGGTAGCCCGACTAGCGAATTATGATTTTACTGTCAAGTATCGAGCTGGCCGCAAAAATGGCAACGCAGATGCTTTGTCCAGGATGCCTCACCTAGCAGACGAGGGTGAAGATGTAGATGACCTTGATGAGATTGAGCTGCCAGCGTTCAATCGCCACGGGGCCAAACAGTGTCGGCAGTCACGTGTCAACCGCCAAGAAGTGACCCTGAATCCACTACCTCACTATAACTGGAAGGAGACCCAGGAAAATGATCCAGCGGTAGGCTTGGTGAAGAAGCTGATCACCCAACCTGGCACCAGCTTTGACCCAGGAGCCCCACCTGAAGCACAGTACCTATGGAAAGAGAGGGGTCGATTATTCATCTACCAAAACAAGCTCTACAGGAGTATCATTAACCCGAGGACGCATGAGAAGGTGTGGCAAGTGATAGTACCACAGAAGGATACACGAATGGTACTGGATATCATAATGGCGCGGGCAACTTTGGTTGGAAGAAACTGGAGGCACTACTTAAAGCAAGATTCTACTGGGTGGGCATGAGATCTGCCCTAGAGAAGTGGGGTCGAAACTGCGGGCCCTGCAATCTTAGAAGAAAAGACCATCACAGCCAGAAAGCACCACTCCAGCCAATCCAAACTAAACGGCCCCTGGAGATTGTGGCCCTGGACCATGTAAAGTTGGCGCCCAGCAGACAAGGCTACAACTACGCTCTCACTATGGTTGATCATTACTCCAGGTTCCTGGTGGTGGTAGCGGTCAAGGACTTGACAGGCCAGACTGCAGCCAGAGCTTTACAGACACATTTTTGTAGACCACAATGGTTATCCAGACCAAGTGCTCACTGACCAAGGACCAGCCTTTGAAGCTGAGGTGTTTAAGGAATTTAGTAACCTTTACGGCTGCAAGAAGATCCGTACCACGCCTTACCACCCTCAGACCAACGGCATGTGTGAGAAGATGAACCACATTATTCTCGACCAACTGAAAACTCTCCCACTAGAAGAATGAAGTCAATGGCCAGAAAAGCTGCCTGACCTGGTGGACATGTATAACAACATTCCTGTGAGTTCCACGAACTGCACACCGGCATATCTGATGAGGGCCAGACCAGGAAGATTGCCAGTAGATCTGGAAATGGGAGTTGAGACCCCTGAAGACCCTCTACAAGGTGCTGATTGGGATTCCAACCGCCAAGCCCAATACAAGAAACTACAAGAGTGTGTGTGGAGCGAAGCTTGACTCAGCAGCGTTAGAAACAAGAAAAAGCCTACAATCAAAAAGCACCTGCTGTTCCTTTGATGCCTGGAGATGTAGTCCTCAAGAGAAAGAGAAGACGTCATAAACTGAACAATCACTGGGAAGAAGAACCCTATACTGTGTTACCATCGACACTTAGCCGTGAAAAGACATGCCTTATCAGCAAAGATGGAGGAAAGACAACAGCTGTCATTTCTAGAGATCGCCTAAAGAGATGTCCTGAACAGCTAAGAATCCCTGAAGAAGTTTCCAACCCTTCGTCAGTCGAAGAACCAAGAGAAAAGATGATCCATACTGTACTTGGAGATTTTCCAGCAAGTTGGCCTCAATACAATGGAGCAGTTGTTATTCCAGTCATTACAGTCCCTCAACCTAGAGAAGAAGTAAAGAACCAGAAGAACCTGTTTAGAACCTTGAAGAGCCAAACGTAGCTGAATCATAAGACCATGCACTGGTATCGGCACCCAGTACACCCATTATTCACAGTGAGACACATACACCGGGTGGGAGGACACAACATCAGACAGATGACAGTATAGTACTGCGTAGCTCAACCCGCAGCAACTTTGGTCAGCCCCCATTATGGTATAGAGAAAGTACAGTTTAATCCAAAATGTCAGTATAACATGTATTGTTTAACCTGTTTACAGTTAAGTAACGTTTAAGTGAAATGTGCCCACAAGGACTATTGTGAGAACTCTTTAAAAATGTTTTCTTTGCACTTGGTTATGTGCACTTTAAAATATGGACCACAGGTTAGGAACTGGCTATACCACGAACTCTCTCATTGTAAAAAGTTATCTCCTTGGTACCAACCTCAGAGTCTGCCTGTTCAGGGGCATGGCTCTGCACCAACAAGGGGGCACGCCTGTTTATGGGGCCTGCCCTCCAAGACTCGGAAGTGGGTACGCCTGTTTATGGGGCATATCTTACACCACCCTCCTCAGGAGAGGAGGATTGGAGGAAAGGTCTGGGGAAATGGATGGCCCAGACCTGGTCACCAAAAGGACCGGTGACCTACCTCCTTGAAGTTTTTGGGTGGGTTTCGGACTTGTGGGTGGTTGGTGGTGGAATGCTACTTGGTATGTTTAAATGTAAATAGTTGCCCCTGTGTGGGAAAACTTTGTAATTACCTTTTTTTTCTTGTCTTTGCAGCCCAAGAACGTGCTGCTGATAACCAAGGGGGAATGTGGCACCCCTGGCCTGGTCAGGCACCACAGAGTATTGCACCCATACTGGGGTAGTGCTTCCAGGTAATCTCCAAGGGCCAGGATGAGGTGCACACACAAACACATAGTGACCAGGTCTCGCACACCATTAGAAGGGACCCTTGGGTAGCCAGAAGGGGTTAACTTTCAATTCCCATCAAGGGGTGTGCTCAGAGGCTGGTTGCTAGGAAGCAGGGCAGACAAGAGAAAAAGGAGGAGCAAGCAGTCGGAAGCAGAATATTGAGGAGTATGGAAGGGAGCAGAGGGTCTCTCATGCTAGCCAGGCCCTGCGGAGTGCAGTGGGGGAGAACGGGTACCTGTGGGTCAGCCTGAAAGACACCCAGAGAGAGGTGGCCAAGTAAGGGGATCACCGGTATTCCATCACGCAAGGGGGAGACAGGTCCCCAGAGCAGACGGCTAATCATCCAGAGCTGCTCAACCTTCAGGTGGGGGTACTTCACGCCTTCACCACCACAACACAGAGTCTGAGCCCAAGCAGCAACCAGGAGGCCCATAAGGGGATAGGGCCAGAAGCCATCCAACCAAGGTCTACGCTGCCGGCAGACAGGCCAGAAAGGGGAGCGAGGGTCAGAAACAGCTTCCTTGGAAGAAACCTACCATAATTCATGTAAGGGGTCCTCCCAAACAAAAGGAGTGCAAGGAGAGCGAGTGGACAGCTACCCTCAGAATGGCCTTCTGGAAATTCTGGTTCCACCTGGTTATCACAGTGTCGCCCGGGCATCTCACAGTAACCACCAAAGAGTGAGTAAACACGTTAAAAGACTTCCTGGAATGTGTTTGAGTCATTCTGCGCCTTGTGGTTCCACCCACTCAAAACGGGCCCAGGGGCCAGCCCTATTCTTAGGGGGCCACACCATCTAACTGCACCTACCAACAACCCCAGGCGTCCCTTAACCTGCAGTGGTGGTCCCCTAACCGCAATACCGAGAGTGGCGTCACGAAAAATCCTAAAGAGAAGGTTCCCTACCTGTGACCAGACCGTCCCATGGAGTCCCTAAAGGTAACCGCTGGAGCAGTCCTGGGCTCCACACCACCATTATTCAACTCCTAACATAAAAAAATTCTAGTGCAGCATCCTCCTCTGTGGCCTCCCTGTTAGTATACTTGCCCCTCACTAGTCTATCCTTAATTGTACTGCCCAATTAATCCACTGCTTCTCTCCTCTAAAAATCTCTTCATTGTTTCCCAATTTCCCAGTGTATACAATTGAAACTACTAACAAAGCCTTACAAAGCTGTCCATAATCTGTCTCCTCTATATATCGCCAAACTAATCTTATATACGTCAACACATAATCTCTGGTCCACCCAGCACCCTCATCTCTCCTACATAGAGATGAGTGAACCTCCCAAGTATTAGATTGGTTCAGGATCATCGAGTCCGCCTGAGTTTGCCTAACAGATCGACGATCCAATCGACGATCCTAGCCAAACCCATTGAATTCAATGGGATGCAAAAAAGGCCTAGACAACACCTTTGGGGGGGCCCAAAAGCTTCCAAAACTGCTCAAACTGTTTGACAGTGGAGCCACACTGTTGTGGCACAGCCATTAACTTCCTGAACTATTAACATAAGAAATATTGGATGTGCAACAGGAGTAGGACTGTTGCTCTGAGATTCCTGCCACTAGAAACAAGACAAAACTTGGAGACCCATCTTGGAGTCTCCACATTTCCAAAAGTTATGGTCAGACAGCAAGACAGTAGCATCAATTTCCCCACATTACCCATAGTGTCTTTGCACAGACATCAACCATGGGCATTGCTCCCCACAGGGTCTGGCCCAGTTTTTACAGCTTTAAAATCAAGAAGTGGGTGGATGGATTTGTGACAGAAGTAGGCCTTTTCCTCTTAGAATCCCTGTCATTACAGACAAGACAAAACTTGTAGATCCATTTTGGAGTCTCCACATTTCCGAAAATTATTTGCAGACACCAGGACAGTTTCATCAATTGCCCCTGAGTACCCATAGAGTCTTTGTACACCAGTGTGGCATGGACCTTGCATCACACAGGGTATAGCCCAGCATTTATAGCCTTCAAATGAATAGATAGATGAAGGATAGGTATAGGCCTGGTACTTTGAGACCCCTGCCACTACAGGCAACACACAACATGGAGTCCCAGATAAGAGTCTCCATGTAAAACAAATAGGCTTGTCGTGACTCGGCAAGAAGCAAAAGGAGGAGAAATAGGTGGATTAGTAAGTGCTTCATGCAAAACAAAAAGACAAGGTGTAAAAGTAACAGCGGTGGACACACTGCTTGATTGTTGCACCACCAAGGCACTTATTATTAAGATCACCAGCAGTAGTAACAGAAGCCGTGACAAAGGTGTCACAGACTACAATAATGCAATATGAATGCAACAGACTGAAAAGTACAATATTGCCAATTCTGCGCAGTCTGCAACTGGGGTGGAAAAGTAATTGAAAATCCATGACTTGTTCATCTAGATGAAAGTTAGGTGGTCTACACTTTCAAGGGACAGCTTGATGTGCTTATTAGTCAGGACACCACCAGCAGTGCTGAAGACACGTTCTGAGAGAATGCTGGCTTCTGGGCATGATAAAACCTCCAAGATGTTACTGGAGTGGCTCAGGCCACTCTTCTAATTTTGAAGCCCAAAATGCAAAAGGCCCAACCCACCCCTGATGGCATTGATATTGAGCTCGAGATACTCCTGCACCATCTTCTCTAGTTATTCACTATGCGTCAGACTTGTACTCTGTTCTGCTGGCGAATGGGATGGTGTAAAAAATGTGTTCTACAAGTTATAGAAATAGCTTCTGCCACTTAAACTGTTGCTGCTACTAATATTTCTGCAATGACAGCCCAATGTTCCCAATGTTTGACGTGAAGAACTGCAATGCACACTGGGTGCCACACTGCTGTCTTGGGAAAAGCACTCTTAAGATTGTGTTCCAGCTTGTTTCCATAATCCAGCATGTGTGCATCCCTTGACGCATCTATAAGGGATAAGCAGGTTAACAGGTTCTACCCCCCATACCCTATTTACTTAAATAAAGACGATAACTACGACTTTATTGCAAGGAATGGCCACAGCTTTTATTTAACCGTATATATGTATACCAAACTCGTGGCTCAACATGCCACCCATTGTTAAACATAACCTTTATACATATATACCCTTATAACCAAAACCACCGATAGATCCATCCGAGAGGGAAACAACCATCATTCTTAACCCCCCGGCCGTAACCTCCAAACCGGCCCAGAGGACCACCTCGGCCGTGACCAACCGGCCCAAGGTGAGGGGTAATAACGTTCCATCGTTAATTACCCCCACCCAGAACCTGCAGGACCTCCGCCTGCAAGTTCCCATCCACTCCGAAGCCACTCCCCTTGAGCGACTTCGTACCAACCAACCGACTGTCGGTACTCCCAACCTCTCAGACGGACCTATCCCCCCGCCACAGACCGGCCAAGTGACCACCTTACTTGGCCCGGGCCCCCCACACCCCAAGTGCTTGCTCCAGGCCATCCCTCAAACCCAACATCCATAAATCCAGACCCACATCGGTCAGGTGAACTCCATCTCCCCTTAGGTACTGTTCCGTGGACTCCTCCAATTCTCTATGCCGCACCACCAAACCACCATTCCGTGCCACAAACCTGCCAATTGCCCGGTTCAGCTTACTCCGAGCCCTATTAATACGGTCCACCGACCTACCAAAACGCCACTGCGTCCGAGCTATGATGTCCGACCAAACGATCACAATGCCCGGGAACGCCCTCCACAAATGTAACAGGTCCAACTTTATGTCCCTTTTCAATTCCCTTGCCGACCTTACTCCCAAATCATTCCCACCCACGTGTAAAATTAACACATCCGGGTCACGATCCATACGGCTATAATAAGCCACCTCTGGGCGCACCCTACCCCAGGTCATGCCCCGAATTCCCAGCCACTTTACTCGGGCCTCCGTCACCGACACTCCAAGCTGCCGACCATCGTGACGCACATCCACCCGCAACGCTCCCCAATACACGTAGGAGTGCCCGAGGATCCACACAAGGCATGGCCCTACCAAATATAAACACCACGAATAAAACAGCAACAGCCAAGAAAATTGTCACATACCAGCATCAAAACACAAAACAGGAATTCCCCACCCCCGAATCATCATCTGACCAAATGAGGCCTAATGTACAAGCGAAACCTGGAAGACTCCCACCTCCCAATCCGCCGGATACAATCCTCACTCAAACCCCACCTGGCGGCTTCCGTTGCCGCCCCAATCCGGAAGGAGTGAGACCCGTATTCACTTGGCTCCTCCCCCACCCGAGCTAAGGCCATCTTCAGCACCGCAATGAATTGGTAACGCGACAAGGCCAATCCGTCCTCATGCCGCAGGAAAACGCCCGGGTAACCTCCGCGTACCTTTATAAACTCCGAAACCTGTACCACCGGGCACAGTTGGTGTCCCGGTAACGCAAACAACACCACTAAGCGCCCCCGCCCCCTCTGATCCGTCTTCGAAAAACGAAGCCGACATTCCACTCTATCCTCCCCCAGCATTACATCCTCCATCATCAAACCACCCATTGCTTGCTTAGTCGGGCTGACCAATTCACCAATGCGAAAGGCCCCAAAAAACGCCAATACAAAAGCTACCGAAAACAACCCCCTCTCAAAAGGAGACGAACACAATTCCCCCAAACATCCCACTAAACGCCCCAACAAAGGCAATGACACCGGCCGCCTCATGTCACGCGACTGGGCCCCTTTCCGAAAACCCTTCATTGCCTGCCGCACCAGAAAATCCTTAGTCGCATCCCGGACCCCTTGCATCTGAAACAGGAAGGCCAATGCCGCCAGCTTGCCACCCATCACCGAAACGGACCGACCTGCCGAAAAATCCCCACTAATTAACATCAGGACCCCCAACACTCGGTCTTTGTAACCCGACTCCACGAAGTCCCTTCTTTCCAACTCTGCCCATTCCTTCCACACCGCCTGATATCGGCACCAAGTAGCCTCAGACACCGATCTCCTAATCCCCTCAAAAGCTACACCGATGCCAGGTCCCACAGCCCGTCCGGGCAAGGTTCTCCATCCGCGTCCGCTCCCGGCACCAGCTTCCTGAACCTGCAAAACTGAAACCGTGATAACGCGTCAGCCACCTCGTTTCGAATCCCTGGCACGTGCCGAGCCACCACGCAAATGTTCAACTCCAAACAACGCAACACCAAGTGCCTTAAATACCCCACAACCGGCGGGGATTTTGCCGACAGCGCATTGATGGAATGCACCACTGCCATGTTGTCACAATGCATGCAAACCCTTCTTCCGGAAAAATCGGGGCCCCATAACTCCACTGCTACAATTATGGGAAACAATTCCAGCAGCGCCAAATTCCTCACCAGACCTGTTTCCACCCAAAGCTTTGGCCATTTTCCAACACACCAGTGCGTCTGAAAAATTGCCCCAAAACCTGTCGCTCCAGCCGCATCAGTATACAACTTCAACTGGCTATTGGACAAAGCCTTGCTCATCCAAAGAGTCCGACCGTTGTACCGGTCCAAAAACTTCTCCCAAACCAACAAATCCCCCTTCATCACTTTTGTCACTCTGACAAAGTGATTCGGAGCTCTTACCCCCGCGGTTGCACTTGCCAGCCTCCTATTAAAGATCCGCCCCATCGGCATGATGCGACAAGCGAAATTCAATTTCCCGAGCACTGACTGCAAGTCCCGCAACCGCACCTTCTTGGCCTGATACAAAAACGCACCGACGCCTTCAAATCCAGAAGCTTCCCCTCAGGCAATCGGCATTCCATTGCCAGTGTATCAATTTCAATACCTAAAAAACATAGAGCAGTCACCGGCCCTTCTGTTTTTTCTTTTGCCAACGGAATACCCAGGCTCCTCGCAATCCGCTCTAACGTAAACAACAACAAGGAGCAAACCGAAGAGCCCGCCGGACCCACGCAAAAGAAGTCATCCAAATAGTGAATCACTGAATGGACCCCTGCCACGTCCTTGACTACCCATTCCAAAAAGGTACTAAATGCCTCAAAATGTGCACACGAAATGGAACAGCCCATCGGCAGGCAGCGATCCACATAGTATTCCCCATCCCACATACACCCCAAGAGATGAAGACTCTCTGGATGCACCGGAAGTAAACGAAAAGCTGCTTCCACATCCGCCTTTGCCATTAGGGCCCCCCACCCGGCAGTCCTTACCAGCTCCAATGCCTTATCAAAGGATACATAAGAAACTGCCGACAACTCTGGTGATATCCCATCATTCACCGACAATCCCTCCGGATAAGATAAATGATGGATGAGCCGAAATTTGTTCGGCTCCTTCTTAGGCACCACCCCAAGGGGGGAAATCCTTAAATTGGAGAATGGCGGGTCCTGGAATGGACCCGCCATCCTCCCCAACTCCACCTCCTTTTGCAGCTTTTCCTTCACCACCGCTGGATGTTCTTTTGCGGACCTCAAATTCCCCGGGCGAAACACCGGCGCCTCAGATTCAAACGGAATCCGAAAACCTTCCGTAAAACCACGTGCCAACAATTCCGCCGCTCTAACGTCCGGGTACCTATTTAGATAGGGAAGCATCGCCTCTACCCTCACTGGCGTCCTCCCTTTTTCCAGACCCCTCCCCCGCCTTTCCTTTTCCTTTCTTAAAGCACCTTGCCAGGGAGTGAGAACCTCCACATCCGGAACACTCATGTTTGAAACGACATGAGGCCCCGAACTTACACTGGCCCTCGTTATATTGCCAACAAGCCCCCTTTTTCTGTCCAGCCGGGGACCCGCCGCTCGCACCCGGGCTCCCGGCACCACCTCGAAAGGGCTGAGCCGGAGCCGTCATTAGCCGCATCCACAAAGAAATATCTTTGTGTCCCCACTGAACACCAGGCCGCAGAGCCTTCCGTTGCCGGAACTGTTCGTCATATCTTAACCACCCTAATCCGCCGTATACTCTATACGCCTCCCCTATCGCGTCCATATAACCGAATAGAGCGGAACAATGCTCCGGCTCCTTTTCCCCAATCACGCTAGCCAAGATCGCAAAGGCCTGCAGCCAATTGGTAAACGTCCTCGGGATCAACCTATACCTCCGTTTTTCCTCATCCTCCTTCTCCTTTTTTGTATCACTGGGCTTCACCTTATCCAAATTAAACTTCTCCAGGGGAAGCAGGGAAAAAATTTCCACATACTCCCCTTTCCAAATCTTGTCCCTCACTTCCTTTTTTAAATGAACCCCCAACTGACCTTCAAAACACACATAAATTTCACTCCGCGCCCTATCATCCAACCGCACAACCTCATCCTCTTTCTCTTTTTCCTTTTCCGCCTCTTTACTCGCACCCACGGCAGCCACCCCACCGGCCGCCTGTCCCGCATCTACCGCCGCGGTAGTGTCCCGCGCCGCAACCTCACGCCCCGGCGCCTCTGTCTGCACTACCTCCGAGGGGGCCACCCACGCCCCCACCGGAGCCCCAGGCCCCATCCGACTACCCCGTTCCGCCGACAACCCCTGCAACACCCCCAAAAGCTGCCCCCAAAAATCCGGGCCCGGTAGACCAGATTGACCGACCGCACTCGCCCCTTGCGCAACACTTCCCGCGGAGGAACCCCCTCCCCCGCCCGCACTACCCACAGCATTAAACATTTCTGTCGCTCGCTCACCCGGCTGCCGTTGCACCGACGTTGGCACAGCCGTGCCCCGATCATCCTGCTGTCGCTCCGCCCGGCCTGTCACTGCCATCGACTCTTCATCCCCTCCGGAGTCCGAACTGCCACTGCCGGCCACAGGGGGGACCAGCGAGGGGACAGCCCGCACCTGGCGGCCGTCGACCCCCACGGTCACCGCACCCCGCTCCTCCGGACGCCTCCTGCTGGACCTCAGTCTCTTGGCACGACGTGGCGCCGTACCGCCGTCCATCCCTGCTGGCCTCCGGTATCCTTGCTGCGCCGCTGCTGCGTCCTCCCTGCTCATTGGGCTCCCTCCCTGCCGACTGCGGGATTGCCATCCCGCCTCTGACAAACGCCGGGAACCCCCCAGCCCGATCCTCGCCGGAGGGGACCGTAATCCGGGACCGCACCATGGCCGCCGGGCCGCCGCACTCTTCTCCCGCTCGTCTCTGCCCGCCGCCGCACTCCACCTCCACTATCCGTCCTGAGTCGCTCCCCTGCCATCTGCAGGGAGTCCCCACCGCCAATCCGATACGCTGGGCTCCACCCCCGGCCCGCACATCACCGGGGGTTGCCGCTACTCCGCTCCGGGACCTTGCAGGCCGCGGACCGGAAGTAGGCCTCGCCGAAGCTCCGCCCACCTCCGACCCGCGGGATCTCCGGCGAGGATTCCTCCCGGCAACCGGCAGCTCCACCACAGCAGACGCGGGGCTCCCTCGTGCCGGAGGGTCCCCGAAGGGGCTCCTTGATCTCCTTCTCCCCCCTCCACTGGGGGAGTAGCGCACCGGCGGCCGTGACCGCCGAGCACGTAGAACAGGCCCGGGCGCAGGAGCAGCAGGAATCACCGCTCTAGCACCGCAAACCGCCGCCAGCTGATCCCGTAGTACGTCAGCACCCAGGACCTCAGCAGCCCCACGCACTAAGTCCATTAAAGCAGCCAGGTCAGCCATCGCAGTGGGCTGCAGCACAAACGTCCTGGGGCACAAAGTTCAAGCTACGAAAGGGGAGGTAACACACTTTACATTCTCTTTATACCTCAAACTACGCCCCCACCCCTTCCTTGCTCTCCACCAATCCCCCCTCCAGTACCAACCACCAATCCCATGCCCCCATCTATCTCCCTCATCCCCAACCAAAACCTTTTAACTCCTTACTACCCTGCACCCTCCCGATCGTCATGGGCCTGCTCACCCCTATGGGGCTCACTGCCCTTCTTAACGGGGGTGGGAAGCATCTGGCAAAATTTACTCTTGTACTATGGACCTAACAGAATTGTAACCCAGTAGTCAGCTCACTGCTGTGGTGACAAAGGGTAGAGTAGAGTGCACACGACAAACTTGTGGACTGTGAGGGAAGTGTATGTGGAAATGTTATGGTGGATTGAGAAGAAACATGTGGAGTGCTTGGTGTCCCAGATGGATCAAAAGCACCAGGCATGTTTACTTCCACAACAGCTGATGGGTTCTTTCTTACCCCAACTGTAGCGAGTAAATAAGTGGAGGTTCTGCATCTGGAGACCTGTGTGAGAACACTGTCGATGGTGACAAAGGAGGAAGAAGCAGAAGATGTGGTTGATAGGGCGAGCTATCACACAGCCAGAGTTCTTGCTGAGAATCCAGTGTTTGTCGTGGTTGCATCACTATTGTTTGTGTGTGAATTAGCAACATAACCTCCTCGTCTTCCTCCTCCTCTGCTGAGCTACTCAGCTGCGTGCCTCTGGGTTCACACTAAGTGGGATCCCGAAACTCATAGTCATCATCTCTGTCTTCGCCCTCCTCTTCCTGCGCTGCCCCCACAGTATAGTACATGTGCGTGTGCCACCCCGGTGTTGGTCGGGCTGCTCGGTTCTGGGATTGTGGTGGCTTGAGGAACCCAGACCCAGGTTGGCAGACACTTTGATCCGTAAATGAGGGTATTTACAGGGGAGAAGTTAGTGACTGCACCTGTGGGTTGGGGTAATGGGAGTACCGCCGCTGCTGTAAGGAGTACCAAGGCAGATGGAGTTAAGCAGCCTGATATTAGTCCCTCCACAGGTTGGGATGGCCCCGGGCTCAGGGTTGTTGGTTGGTTATTTGGGAGAGCAGGGTGCTGGGGACCAGGGTACTCACTGTGGGTAGTCGTGGTGCTGGATGAGGATTATAAAGGAGACACCCAAGCTGCAAGTTAACAAACTTCTCTGCGTGCCGCTGCGGGAAGCCTGTCCAAGTACTCGGTCCCACCGGTGTCACATAGTAATCCGGAGCCTGCCTCCGTACACAGTTTCATGTCCATGTGGGTCACTATAGCCTGAAGCTATAGGGTCCCGCTCTTCAGTTTTGAAGTGAAAATGTGCTCCCAAGGGCTGGCACTTGGGACTTTAATGGGTTGCTTTCACTGGAAAACTCTGTCCCCCACGGTGTGTTGATGCTTTCAGTCTCTGAGCTCTCTGAGAAGTTCCCTGAAGGTTTCCTTCCTCTGCAGGTTAAATGCCAGGACATTGAAGCGCCTCCTGACCTAGGGTCCTGTACCCCGTCGTGCTCAGTGCCGGTCAGTTTCTTTTGGGCTTGCTGGTGCCGCCAGTCCTCCTAGACTATGTCCATCGCACCCTTTTCCAATGTCACTGCCACCGGTCCCTGACTCTTCTTGTCCCAGATTACTGTCTGCGACAAAACCTCATTCTAGCTCCCCAGGAGCTAATACTCCCCAGCTCCTCTCTCTTTGAGGGCTCTTACTCGACTCCTTTGCTTCCCTCCCACCAGTCTGCCTGTCCACTAGGTAGGTGGGTGGCCCTTTTCCAGCTAGACCAACCCACTGGTGTGTCTGACAGGTCAGGATGTGAGGTGTTGATTGGGATTTGTGGTGCAGATGGAGGTGACACCGGTTTCTGGGAACTTGGGACCATGGAGGTAGGCCGTGCACCCTGGGTAAGGATGCAGTGCCCTGTGGCACCCTGATGTACTCAGGGGTGCCACTTGTGCATCAGGTATCTGAGTCTCATCATCATCACCTTCATCCCCCCCAGAGTTTAACATTTGGTCGATTCTGCTCTGACCCTACTTCATCCATCCCTGGATCCAAATGGCAAATATTTTGGGCATCGGTGCAGATGCTTTTCTCTTTTTGAGTCTGTCAATCTTTGGTGCAGACCTGAGGATTGTACTGTGTGTGACGTTGAGGTGAAGAAACAGGAGGAGAGGCCACTTGATGCCACGCTTGCCATCCACTGTACCACATGTTCTTTCTAACCATCATCTACAAGTCGTACAGCTGTGTGGCTGCCAAAGAAAGGGAGTTGAGTAGCCCATCCGTTAGCAGAAGTTGTCAGTTGTCTTTGGCTAGGACACGCCGGTGTTTGTTCAGTTGACTTTCCAGAAATTTAAGCACCTACCACAACGTGTACACATCGAACACTGCTCTTATTATCCCCTTCCACACAACCTCGGGATTTCACAATAATGTTTAATATACCCTTTCCCTCTTTTAAGCAGCTGTTTCACAACCCTAATCTCACACCTGTTAGTCAACTGTCACTAAATTAGCAATCACTATTTAGGTGATTACGAGGTAAATGACAATTTTCACCTGGAGCACAGATGTTGCAGTATTTAGATGCAGAAATTGAAATTTGGATCTTGAAAAAAGATGTGGCCCTATTTAGATGTAGAACTAGCAATTTGGAGCTGGAGCACAGATGTGGCCCTATTTAAAACAAGAAATAGTACTTTTGAGCTGGAACACAGATGTGGCCCTATTTAGAAGCACAAATCACAATTTAGAGCTGGAACAAAGATTTGGCCCCATTTAAAAGCAGAAATAGCAATTTTAAGCTGGAACCCAGATGTGGCCATGTTTAGATGCACAAATAGCAATTTGGAGCTGGAACCTAGATGTGGCTCTATTTAAATATAGAAATCACAATAAAGAACTAGAGCGCACGATTAGCTTTCACTAGATGATGAAATGTCAATTTGTGGCACACAACGTTCCCTACACTATCGCCATACATCCTAATTATGTCAACTACCTATGATTATGACGCGCCCACGGGGTCGGGGGTTACTCATCACCGGGCTGTGGTGCTTCTCCTGGGATGCCATGGTGGCCTTGCCCTTTTCCGTGATCCCGGGTGTTAATAAAAGGCTGCGGATGGGGATGATGGGGGTAGTGGTTCGTGACACCACCTGTGGTATGCAGCCAGTATTAGCCACTGCTGTGGGACTTCTCTGCTGGGGTGGATGACAACGCAGCTCTCCACAGGCTATGGCCCTAGGGAGGATGGTGTTTGTAGTAATCTCTCAGGCGCTGATGGTGTGGTGGCGTGATGGGGAGGGCATCAGCAGTAACAGGATGACACAGGCGGAACAGTTCAAGGTCTTTACTCACTGGTCACACACTGCCGTTGGAGCACCGCGCTACGCTGTGATGGGCCTCAGCCGATCCCAGATCATGGCCGGTGGTTCCTTCTGTGTATCTCCCTTCAATGGTTTCCCTCCACTCCAGCTCCTTGTCCGTGGAACGGGTCACGGGTGCACTCCTCACGAACCCTGAGATCCCCATTCTTTCCTCAGAACCCAGGTTAAGCCTCCAACTCCAGACCACGGGTTCCGACCTTTTTGTGTCTTAGCTTGCTTGTCCATTCCAGAGGCCAACCTGACCTGGATGCCATCTTTTGCTAACTGCCTGTAGTGTGTCAGATGTCTCCTCTTTCCCCTGTGGGTACCCCACCTCCCGAGTCCCTGAACTAGTGGGCATGAGGTCCCATACCTCGTCATGGCCACCCAGCACCTACCCTAGCCCGGTCCCAGTGACAGAACCCCCGTGTTATGTTTTGGTTGAGTGTGGTTGTGCTTGTTACCGGTGACAAGCTTTTCCACATCCGCGATGAATACTGCACCTCGTGTGAGGTGCAGTACTCTGTGGCACCTGACCTGAGGCCTCAGGGGTACCTCAATTAAACCTCTAGCTAAGCTAACTGTGTAGTTGCAGTAGCAGCAGCACATTCCCTAAGATTTAGTAATCACAAAATGGCATCCACACCGCATGTCTGCATTTTAAATGCAGATGGACATGTGACTTATCCAGCCAATGACACAAACCCTTGTGTCTGAACGTTGTGGATGTTTTCTGCACCCTGCAGGAACATCCTAACATAAAGGTAAGAAAAAAAAAATCTGCTGCTCCTCTGACCTCGTCTGCTCACCTGCTCCCCTCATCAAACATGTCCCCTCCGCTCATCATACTGCACCTGTACAGTAGCCAAAATAATTGTAAAGTATTAGAAAAGCCGCAAACAGTTAACAAACAAAACTTAGTAATGACGACTTTTGGGTCAAAATGTTTGGATTTCGGAGCCTGATCCGAACCAATCAAGGATTGTATGATTTTGAAAATGGCGATCCTTTACCGATCAAGATTGATCATCTCTACTCCACCACGCTAATCTGTTCCTCATCCAATCACCTCCAAAATTTCTCCTCAGTATCCTCATCCTTTGGAATTCTGTGACCCAACATGTTCAATTATCTAGTACATTCGCAAGCTTCAAAGATAAAATGGAAACCCATCTTTTCAAGAAAGCTTAAAGCATGCAAAGACGCCACTGCCACCTCGGTCAGCTTCTACAAACCTCCCCAACCTACTGTCTCTTCCATGTCATCCTGCAGATTGTAAGTCCGCAAGGGCAGGGCTTTCTCTCCCCTCTGTACCGATTGATCTAGTGTATATCTGTATTTTGTGTGTAAAACCTTCTCACATACAGTTCCATGGAACCAATGCTGGTCTATGAATAATAATAATAGATAATAATAGCAAACCAGTAATCGAGAATCTACTTCAGGCTCGAAGAGCTACAAAATGTTTCTAATGCTCTACATCGGAAACAACGCTTAAAACTGACATGATAGAAGTTGAATATCAAAGATATGCAGAAATCTTTTCTTACCTGAGCAAATTACACCTGCGTCTCTAAAAAAACAGAATATGTCACCAAGTTTATATGATGGACAGTTCAAGATGTGTGTTTCATTTCCTACACAGGTTACATCCCCAAGCAAGGCGGGCAAATGTCCTTCCCCATAATAGGCTCTAGTTGTAGCTTTGATAGCAGAACCACAATCCAGCTGCTTACAAACCACGTCGGCATCAGCCTTATCCCAGTGCTTGTCACAGATGGTCCCCCATATTCTATCATGATAAATCTCCACTCTTCCAGCACATCGGCCAGGGCCATTTACCAATCGTAGCCATATATCTCCTGTATTTATAAAAAAAATATATATATACACATGTAATAAACTTTAACATGGCAATTTGGATTTGACATTCCATTAAAATGCATATCTTTAATCTAAAATACTCTCTAGCCCAATGGTCTCCAAATCCTTGTGTATGATTTATGAATGTGTATTTTGGTGAGGACCACTCTCAACTGTATCAGCCTCCACAGGACTCAATATGCTTCACCAAAAAAGCAAGCAGAATGCTACATGCTTCACCGTCTTCCATTATGATAAATCTCCACTCTTCCAGAATATTAGCCAAAGCCAAGACCAGTTGCAGACATACAGTATGCTTCCTATAGTTACAGACGAATATGTGGAAGTGTTGGAAGCTTTAGATATTTTACATGACATGCCATTGGATGTAATGTATTCTGTAGCCTAGTGATGCCCAATCTGTAGCACTTTCATCATTGATGTGTGGTTCACATATATCTGCTCATTTGAGCACCAGTCTAAAATATTTGAGCATCTTCTGGACATAATAAAGTTATAAAGCAGATGGCCTCCTTAGTACTGTACTCTATTTGGTAAAACATAGGTTGCTTTAAGACATATGTTGGATAGCTGCTCTAACCAAAGTCCATTCATACTACTATACCTGAGCAAACGACATGTATATCCTTTTCCTGATTGGTCCATGTCTTTACAACTGATGATCCAGGAACAGAACAATCTGACAGTTGGGTCTCATTTCCCTGACATTTTTCACTGATATACACATGGCCATTGATTGCTGTTGATTTTCTGATATATGAACCAACTGCATGACCACAATATAATTCTCTGCACACGACGTGCGTCTCGTTGATGCTCCATTGGTCACTGGACGCTCTGCTCCATGTATTATTTATGAGAATCTCCAGTCTTCCCGCACAGCGAAAAGATCCATCCATCAGCCTCACTTTTTCCTCTTTTTCTGCAATTATATAATATAGGTTTTTTTTTACCTAGGTAATTCTCATAACATTTTTTTATTGAATTATGAAAACTTTCTATATTACCCTATATTAAAGTAGCAAACAGTAAAACTTAATTTATCATCAGCACACTGCTACTCTTCTGTGCTGCATGACCCTCCCTCTGCTCTTTTGTGTGGTTCTTGAAGAAAGGAGGAAGGAAAGGGAGTGAGGAAGGCAAGGGAGAAGGGAAATTAATGAAGGTAGGTAGGAATAGTTATAGGGAAGAAAAGGTGGAAGAAAGGGTGGGAAGGGAGAAAAAGGGAGGGAGGGAAAGAAAGAGGGAGGGAGGGAAAGAGGGGAAGATGGAGAAATGGAGGAAGGAATAAATTATTAAAAGAAATAGAGCAAAAGAAATTAAAAAAAGAGAAATATACAGAAAAAAGAGAAGAGAGAAGAGAGGGAAAGATAGAGGGACTGTGATGCGGTATTCTGGTCTAGACGCTTTAGATGTCACTGCAGCATTGGGCTCTTTTCACACTGCAGAGTCTGACAGGCAACCTGAGGTCTCCTAATTTTTCAGCCAGAACTGGGCATTGGTTGTTTAATGTTCTCTGTTCCTGTAGAAGTTAATTCCTTGGGAACTCTGCCAAGAGCTCAGGTCGCCAATGACCAATCAAGGTCATCTACTTCTTATATAAGATCCTTGATCTCACTACTCAGTGCCAATTATAGCTGTTATCTTTTGCTCCAAGAGATACCGGTCTTGTAGGTGAATCTGTGGATGGTGATCTTTGTTGCGATATTGAGTGGTGTAAATGTAACCCTGTTGTACATTACTACTTTCCCTTTTTCTTCACTTCCCTGTACACATATGGTCTCTCCTGTGTGTTTTGAGTGCAGTGTGTACGAGTTTCCATTCTCCCTCATACGTGTTGTTTTGTGGGGTTTTGTTTCTGGGTATCCAGCCCTCTCCCTGGGTGGGTGGGAAGTTGTATTATGGCTTGGATAGGAGAAAGGGCCACGTGTGAGACTCAACCCTGGCTACCATCAAGCTTACCATCAAGATAAGGGACAGTGCAGGGTCTGAGGGTCAGCCCAGGGGCCCCTGGCCTATGAATACATAACCCGTGACAGGGACAAAGTGAAAAGAGATGAGGAAAGAGAAGTCAAGTTGTAAAGTAGTTTTTGTACTATCCTGTCAAAAGTCTTGTGTAACATGCATCTGAAGGAAAAGAGACAGCACTCATAAGACTAATTTTGAGACTAGTAGAAAAATTATTATACTAAACTCTATTTCGAATACTCATATCATATATTATATTCATGCTCTTTTTAAAACTATTCAGGGTGTTAGTCAATCTTTGATAGTAGTTAAAAACTTTTTCCTTTTGGTGACTAAAGGTCAAAAATGGCTTGGTCATTGAGGGGTTAAGGCATGTGGTGCATGATACTGACGCATTTTTCTGCATTTGACGCTGTTTTGCCTGGATTTGATAGTAACAAACACTAAAGCCCTGATTCATCATTGTGGTTCATTCATCTTTCTAGAGTAATTTGCTTTTTTAGTGGCTTTAGTATTTTTGCCTTATTTTCTTTCCGCTTTACGATAATTTTTAATTTGTATTTTTTTTAGTTTTTATTTTATTTTTTTTCTTCAACAACTTTGTTTTTTCTGATAGATTCAAGAAATTCAATTGTTACCAGATTTGGCTTTTTTTTTGGTACATCTTACTCCGACCTTCGCCTAGATTAAGATTTCTCGAGAAGTTTTCAATTTGGACCATTTTTATGACATTTTTAAGTCACAAAAATATGAATTGAAGACCAATTATTTTGGATTTCTTTAAAAGTGCACATGCAGTTGATGGATTTAGTGCAAAAAAGTATAAGTGAATACCAAAAGAAAAGGGATTTGAATAAATCAAATTACTAAAGTTATAGTATAATACAGTGATTTTATTTGTCAAAGCGTTTCAGAAATAAATGCTCCTTCTTCAGGACAAATCACATAAAATTAGGTAATATGATTTGTCCCACAGAAAGAGCATTTAGCTCTGAAATGCATTGAAAAAAATAATTTCTTGTCTTTATCCTGTTCTTGGCTGGGTCTTTCAATGGCAGAGCAGAATTAACCCTTTTCCTCCTCTCATTGTATGCCTCAACACTAGCAGTTATTAGCCCACAGATTGCACCATAACATATGTTTAAGATTACATTTTGTAAAGCAGCTCTAATATCTTTCCGACTCTACTACAGAATGAAACGCTGGCTTACTCAAGTGTACAGATCCAAGCTTAATCTTCACAAAAACTCTTAGATTGTTTGCTAGTTTCACATGGGTCTTCTGGAGCCGTTTTGTTATTACGGGGGTTGTGATTTTCACAATCTGTTGAAGTGAGCCTCTCCTTGTTATACTTGGAGATACATAATTTGGGTAAGACCCTATTTGCACTATCTTGTCTTTCCTGCCTCAATAATTGTTGAGACATGGGAAAGGTTGGACTACATGCATTGTGTGGATTATTAGGGGAGCAGAGTTTACCCTTAGCTTAGAGAAGTTAGCTCTGGGAAGTCTGGGAATACGGGTGCATTTCAATAAATTAGAATATCATCAAAAATGTAATTTTTTTCAGTAATTCAATAAAAAATGGAAATGTATATGTTATATAGAGTCATTACACACAGTCATCTATTTCACATGTTATATATTATATAGAGGTATCCCCCACAGAGGGCTCAATTTCACATGTTTATTATATATTATTTAGAGTCATTACAAACAGAGAGATCTATTTCAAATGTTTATTTCTGTTTATGTTGATGATTATGGCTTACAGCCAATGAAAACCCAAAAGTCATTATCTTAGAAAATTAGAATAATTACCTCAAAACATCTGCAAAGGCTTCCTAAGTGTTTAAAATGGTCCCTTAGTCTGGTTCAGTAGGCTACATAATCATGGGGAAAACTGCTGACTTGACAGATGTCAGAAGGAAGTCATTAACCCACTCCCCAAAGAGGGTAAGCCACAAAAGGTAAAGAAGCTGGCTGTTCACAGAGTGCTGTATATAAGCATATTAATAGAGAGTTGAGTGGAAGGAAAAGGTGCACAAGCAACCGGTATAACCACAGCCTTGATAGGATTGTTAAGAAAAGGCCATTCAAAAAATTGGGGGAGATTCAAAAGAATTGGACTGCTGCTGGAGTCAGTGCTTCAAGAGCCACCACACACAGACGTATCCAGGACATGGGCGACAACTGTCACATTCTTTATGTTAAGCCACTCATGACCATTAGACAATGCCAGAAGTGTCTTACCTGGGCCAAGGAGAAAAAGAACTAAACTATGTCTCAGTGTCCAAGGTGTTGTTTTTCAGATGAAAGTAAATTTTGCATTTCATTTAGAAATCGCGGTCCCAGAGTCTTGAGGAAAAGTGGAGGCCACAATCCAAGCTGCTGGAGGTCTAGTGTGAAGTTTCCACAATCAATGATGTTTTGGGGAGCCATGTCATCTGCTGGTGTAGGTCCAATGTGTGTTATCAAGACCAAAGTCAGCACAGCCATCTACCAGACAGTTTTAGAGCACTTCATGCTTCTCTCTGCCGATAAGCTTTTTGGAGATGCATTTTCATTTTCCAGTAGGACTTGGCACCTGTCCACACTGTCAAAAGTACCAATACCTGGTTTACGAACCACAGTATTACTGTTCTTGATTGGTCAGCAAACTCACCTGACCTAAACCAAATAGAGAATCTATGGGGTATTGTCAAGAGTAAGATGAGAGACACCAGACCCAACAATGCAGATGAGCTGAAGGCAGCTGTCAGAAAAACCTGGGCTTCCATAACACCTCAGCAGTGCCACAGGCTGATCGCCTCCATGCTACATTGCTGCAGTAAATTATGCAAATGGAGCTCTGACCAAGTTTTGAGGTTTTTACTGTACAGACTTCTCAGTAGGCGCCAACATGTTTGCGTTTAAAATCATTTTTTTTGGCCATATATAATATTCTAATTTTCTGAGATAATGACTTTTGTGTTTTCATTGGTTGTAAGCCACAATCATCAACATTAACAGAAATAAACACTTGAAATAGATCACTGTGTGTAATGACTCTATATAATATATAGGAATAGATCCCTCTGTGTGTAATGACTCTATATAATATATAGGAATAGATCCCTCTGTGTGTAATGACTCTATATAATATATAGGAATAGATCCCTCTGTGTGTAATGACTCTATATAATATAAAGGAATAGATCCCTCTGTGTGTAATGACTCTATATAATATATAGGAATAGATCCCTCTGTGTGTTATCACTCTATAAAATGTGTTTCCTTTTTGTATTGAATTACTGAAATAAATTAACTTTTTGATGATATTCTAATTTATTGAGCTGCACCTGTATATATGTTATTTAGGGAAAAAATAGCTGAATAGCGGTACAGTGATTATTTCACTTTTCCTCTCATTGGAATCAAGAAATATCTAGAAGGTTCCTGGATCTTTAGCCCTATAAGCTGAAAGGTCAGTTTCAATGAGGTTGTGAGATGTTGTGCAGAAATGGATGTGGACTGACTGTAAAGTCTTACTAGACTGGGCTATGTAAAGTAGTCACTGGGAGGAGCAGCACAGTGGGAGCCCTTGAGAGTCCAAGACAATGTGGGAAGGCTGCCTTATTTTTTATTTTTAAGTTGATGTGATATAAATATAAATGGAGTTGCCCAGTACTTTATTATTGTTGGCCTACCTTTAGGATAGGTCATTAATGCTAGATCAGTTTGGGCACGACAAATGGCACCCTGTCAATCAGGTGTTCCCGATGTCAATGGTGGCTGGATGTGATAAGTTGCAGAGTTGGGCAGCAAAACTCTATCAACTGCATGGTGGCCTTGTCCGGGTCCAGCATAACTGCCCCTTTTCCAATGCCCGCTTAAGGCTTCAATCTCTGTTCTCTTAGTGGGCTTCTAATTTATATGAACAGAATTGTTTATTTTACACACATTTACCATACCTGTAATACATTATTAAAAATATGTATTAAAATCTGAATATTTTTACCTGAGCATATCACACCTGCATGACGAAAAGGTTTACACCAATATTGACCATGTTCACTTGCTGGACAGTTCAGTATATGTGTTTCGCTTCCTACACAATTTACATCATCCAGCCAGATATGACCAGTTTCACTCCCGTAATAGGCTCTAGTTGTAGCTTGGATAGCAGAACCACAGCCCAGCTGCTTACACACCACATCTGCATCTGCTTTATCCCAGGAGTCATCACAGATCGTCCCCCATTTTCCTTTATAATACATTTCTACTCTTCCGGCACAACGGCCATGACCATTCACCAGTTTCAACTGTTTGCTTCCTGCATTAAAAGACAAACGTGTGAATGTAAAACATTAAAGTGTATATAGTATTCACAGTAAGGTAATGTATATTTATTATACATGTAAACTATTATAAGGCTTTGAACCTGCTATAGCCATACCCCATTCTGGATACTGTGACATAGAAAATTGGATCACAAGCCACTTTTGATGCTATTGTCCAATCCAAATGCTCGAGTGAATGGCTATTAGACAAATATCAAAGTTAGGGAATGTCCATTAAAGAAGGAATAACTGGGCACAATTTTATATTCTGCACGGTAAATTCACATGAGCCTTTTAGCTTTATAGAGGCTGGCTCTCATCAGCCACCTGCCGCAGTATCTCCTTCAACCTCGGTACTCTGTAATGTTTAAGACATAATAAGACTTCAGGCGTAGAATAATAGTGGGCACTGACTGGTATTTGAAGCTTGCAGGCTTTATTTCTTAGACATACAAGGGAGGCATGTAATTGCAATGCACACAGACGACGGTGGCCGTTTTGCACATTTTACTGGTGCTTCAATGGGTCCATCCATCCATCAAGGGGATGGACCTGTTGAAGCACCGGTAGCAGGTGCAAAACGGTCGTCCATGTGCGTAGCACTCACATCTCTCCCCTGTATGTCTAAGAAATAAAGCCTGGAAACTTCAAATACCGGTGAGTGACCGCTATTTTTCTACGTCTAAAGCCAAAGTTAGCGGAGGTTATCATAAGCCTAAAGTCGTCAGCACTGTGCAACAGTTTTAGGCAGGAGTGAGGAAATGCTGCAAAGAAACAATGCTTTAAAAAAGAACTAATTGTAAACATTTATCAAATAAAATGTAAAGTGAATGAAGAAAAGAGAAATCTAAATCAAAAATTAATTTCACCACCAGAGATCAGTTGACTATTTGAAATTCAAATTTGCCAGCTTCACCTAATTTTCCAAAAATATGCATTACTTAAAAGTTTCAAATTGCTTAGAAAATGCTTGTCTAATAAGAGAGTTCTCTGAGATGTGTATTGAGCCTATTTGAGCCCTGTAATGCAAGCACAGCCTTATGAATGTCAAAGCAACCTTGACCTATATAAAGAAAACAAAATATAATTGGGGTAACCCACAGCACACTGCAGTTTCAAACTTTGTAGGCTACTTGAATGGTATAAATGGTCCAAAAATTATCACTTTTTCAGGGACAGATGCCTGCCTTAGTGGTGTTTCTACACAAGCCTTTGTTTTTCAAATGCTGTGGCTTTTTTTACATTGGAAGTACAAAAAATATCCCTGTTTGGGCTGTAATAAGAGCTCCTTTATATACTAAATAAAGAAGCAATAGATTTTTCAAAAGCCATCCAAAATCTATATCTTTAATGGGACAAAACAAGTGTACTCTTGAATGGGAAATAGTTATGACTACTCAACAAGGAGTTTAAAAATAATCCTTTTTATTTTGATCTGCAACAAGTTTGCTGATCACAAAATTATTAGGCAAATACTATCTCAAGCCGTCCAAAAATTATATTTTTTTATAGAAAGCAGCAACAGTGTGTTTTCAAGTGAAGATGGAATGGCTTTTCACCAAGCCAAAACTTATGTTTATTTTGGAAACTACTTCCTTTTTGTTCACCTTAAAAAGAGTATGTTTCACGTCAGAAGAAAAAAGTTTTAAGAGATCTCACCGCATATATGAAAGTCCAGGTTCTGTGTATGTGTCGGTTCTCATATGTAACTGCCGCTCCGAGCAGTGAAAATAGGCAAAAAATACTTCTCTAGTAAAGGAAAAAATATGAGGAATGAAGGTAAAATCTATACTGCTTTATTAGAATATGATAAAAAAAAGTTCACTTGACTGGATGGCCGTCTCTGATGCGTTTCCAGCGCCTCTTGGTGTCTTTATTAATAGATCTATGACTTAAGCCCGCTTTACACGCTGCAATGTATCTTACAATGTGTCGACGGGGTCACGTCGTAAGTGACGCACATCCGGCATTGTAAGGTACATTGCAGTGTGTGACAGGTACATGCGATTGCGATTGAATGGTAAAACGTTCATCGCATACACATCGTACCTGTCTCTAGAATTGCACGTCAGATTGTTCATCGTACCCAGGGCAGCACACATTGCAGTGTGTGACACCCCGGGAATGATGGACAGATCTTACCTGCGTCCTGTGGCTCCCAGCCCACAATGCGGAAGGAAGGAGGTGGGCGGGATATTTATGCCCCGCTCTGCTCCGCCCCTCCGCTTGTATTGGCTGCCTGCCGCGTGACGTCGATGTGACGCCGAACGTCCCTCCCACTCCAGGAAGTGGACATTCGCCGCTCACAGCGAGGTCGTATGGAAGGTAAGTACGTGTGACGGGGGTTAATCGTTTGTGCGGCACGTTCAACAAATTGAACGTGCCGCACATACGATGGGGGCGCTGCAAATCGCATACGATATTGTATGCGAAATTGCAACGTATATGTCACGCTCCCCGTGTCCCAGCACCACTCCTTACCCACTGATCCAGTCCTTGTGTCCACCAGTCATGGCTACCGCTCCCGCTCATGCTCCCCAGAGTCCTGTTCCTTGTCTCAGGAGTCTGATTCTGACTAATGTTCTGTATAGGACCGGGCCGCGCCCACTCACCTGGTCTTATAGCCCCAGCACTGCTGCAACAGGAAATGACCTGAGGCTGTGCTGAGTATATAAGACTGGCTTTTCGATGTGGGCGGGGCCTGATCATCGCTTGTGTTTCTATGCCTTGTCTTGTGAGCTAGGTGCTTAGGTCTTTGTTCCTGTTTCCTATTACTGCCTTAAAGTACGCTGTGACCTTAGTGACCTGGTCCTGTCTTTGCTTCCTGATACCTGCACCCGTTCCTGCCACGTTAGTGCTCCAGCTACCGTATACCCTGCCCTCCAGGTGGGGTACTCGGTCCAGTGGATCCACCTCCTGGGCCTACCAGTCCTCCCTGGCCCTCACAGTATGATCAGGCCATGGATCCCGCTGGAGCACAGGCCATGGATCCCGCTGAGACACAGAAATCAGAGCTGGCTGAGCTGCGCCAGGAGCTGGCACAACAGCGTGAAACCCTGAACCGGATGCTGAAATTCCTGGCGTCCGTGGACCACCGGTTATATACGCTGCAGACCGCCGCCTCGTCTGAGTCCACGCAGCAACCAGTCTCCAGGTCTGAACCAGGTTCCTCCACAGCCTCGCAACTTCACCTTGCTGCTCCGCCTTGCTATGCATGGGGTCAGCCATCCCTCCTTTCCTTTGCGCTGGGTTACGGTCCGGGGGCTCGGTCCCGGGTGCCCCGGGGGTCCTTTGTTCGGAGAGGGGGGCTTCAAGGGGGGGGTACTGTCACGCTTCCCGTGTCCCAGCACCACTCCTTACCCACTGATCCAGTCCACGTGTCCACCAGTCATGGCTGCCGCTCCCGCTCATGCTCCCCAGAGTCCTGTTCCTGGTCTCAGGAGTCTGATTCTGACTAATGTTCTGTATAGGACCGGGCCGCGCCCACTCACCTGGTCTTATAGCCCCAGCACTGCTGCAACAGGAAATGACCTGAGGCTGTGCTGAGTATATAAGACTGGCCTCTCCATGTGGGCAGAGCCTGATCATCGCTTGGGTTTCTATGCTTTGTCTTGTGAGCTAGGTGCTCAGGTCTTTGTTCCTGTTTCCTATTACTGCCTTAAAGTACGCTGTGACCTTAGTGACCTGGTCCTGTCTTTGCTTCCTGATACCTGCACCCGTTCCTGCCACGTTAGTGCTCCAGCTACCGTATACCCTGCCCTCCAGGTGGGGTACTCGGTCCAGTGGATCCACCTCCTGGGCCTACCAGTCCTCCCTGACCCTCACAGTATAAAGCAAACTTAAGGGCACAAGATGTGCCAGAAACATTACATATGAGAATCGACATATACACAGAACCTGGACTTTCCTACATGTGATGAGTTCTCTTAAAACTTTTTTCTTCTGATGTGAAACACACTCATTTAGGGTGAAAAAAAAAATAGTAGTTTCCAAAATAAAAATAATTTTTGGCTTGGTTTATGCTGTAAGCATCCAATATATTGAAGAATAATATGTCTAAGGGCACATTTAAACTGAAAAATATTGTAAACAAGCGTTTCGAGAAACTCCCGTTCACGATATCTTGCAATGTAAACAAGCTGAAAGAGCAAAACTCTCCATCTGGTGAACTGATTTCGATCTTGCCTAGAAATCATCTTTCTTGACAGTGCATTGTCCTATGTTAACATGATTTTAAACAACCAGTAAAGATCTACTCATTGGCGGTCAATTAGTGCTACCGGTTGGTTGGTGTAAAACGATTTTAAAGAAGAAAATGTATAAAAATAGATGATTGCTTTGTTCTCTGAGTATTCTTTGAAATATCTTAAAAGTGTTAATACTCCAAGACTGCTGTAATAGATCCTATTTTCCTAAATACTCTATTTGTTGAGTTTTATTCCATAACAACTGTACCTGAGCAGATATCTGTTGAATTTTATTCCATAACAACTGTACCTAAGCAGATATCTGTTGAATTTTATTCCATAACAACTGTACCTAAGCAGATATCTGTTGAGTTTTATTCCATAACAATATACCTGAGCAGATAATTTCTAAGATTTTTTCCAGAGCAGACCATATTTTTATATCAGATGATTCAGTAACAGAACAATCTTCCAGTGTCGTCTCATTTCCTTGACATTTTCCGCTGAGATATATATACCCATCGAGTGTTGCTGATTTTGTGAAAACATATGAACCAATTCCATGGCCACAATGTAATTCTCTGCACACAACCTGGGCCTCATTGATGCCCCATTGGTCACTGAAAGCTCTGCTCCATGTATTATTTGTGAAAATCTCCAATCTTCCTGCACAGCGATCAGATCCATTCATCAATCTCACTGTCACATTTTTCCCTGTAGTTATAGAATGTGGTTATAGAATGTTATTTAATATATTTAATCTTTAAAATGTGATAAAAACTAACAAAGTTCGTAAACTCAATTGCAATAAATTAGTTGAACAAAGTGACATGTCTAACATGCCTGTGTAAGGAGGCTTATAAGCCATGCAATCCTATGTTAAATCACTGATGAGAAATGGTGTCCCATTGTTGTGTTCAGATTACTTCAAATACAGCACAAAGACATCTTTAGATAATTTATATTTGCTGATTTATATTTTGATTGCATACCATTGCTTTGATTAAATTTTAACCACTTTTTCTCAATGCCGGTGTACTGTCATGTTTGTGTTGACCCTATACAATGTTGCAGGTATCAGCTGGCACCCTGTTGCAACTGCCAATGCTAGTACCAATTGCATTAGAAATTATGTCAATGGAGACCAAGGCATCTAGATGGTTGACTGAGGGAAAGGGCTCCCTAAGTACCCCATTACTCCCACAGAATGATTATGGTTACTATTGAAAGCCAGAGACCTAACAGTGAAAAACTCACATGTCCTCTATATAAACTATGAACCCCATCATAGGATTTGGCAGTGTACAAATGTCTGCAGTAGTGCAGTGTATTACACCGGAAATCAGAGAATTTGAATTTTTAAGTAAAAAAAATAAAAAATAAAACCTTTTTCAAAAAGTAAAAAATAGCAACGATTAAACATATTGGTAAAAAGACATTAAAAAAGATAAAAAATAAGTTATGCTGATCAACAACACAAACTATAAAATTAGCATGTCATTTATATTACCTGGAGAACAAAAAATGTTACATAAAAATAATCAAAAACTCAAATAAATAATGGCAAAAAAATCTTTACATAATACTTACGAAAAAAGACATGCCATGATCAATAAAGAATGGACAAAGTACTATAAAAAATGGGAACCTTGGACAGTTACCATAAATACTTTTTTTTAGATCATTAGGGATTAGTGTAGATTTTGGGTTATGCCTTGTGTATCTTTTATTACTGCTATATTACATAATACAGTAGTTTTCTGATACTACTATATACATCGTTAGTTCTTTTAGTGTACATTTAAATTTATGTACTCCATAATGTTGTTTTCTTTTCTTGTTTTCCTTTGATTTTCAACATGAAATGTCATTGCTATGTAACTGATTGTTTTCCAATTGGTAATCTATGTAAATATATTGTTATTTAAAAATTCAATAAAAGTTTTGGTTCATAAAAAGTTAAATAAACATCCAAAAACTTACTTTATCCCCAATAATAGGACTAGAAAATGAAAGAATGAAAAGAAAATCTATAATTCTCAACAAATTGCTCCTGATCGTGTGTTGCCGCAATCTTTGTACCCTCATGAGCTTCATAGTAGATCATCAGTTTTACTATGTCCTGCATTTACTGAAATATCTCAGATTTGTCACTGAGGTAGAATAAAAAATAAGGGAAAATTTATATAAAAAAATAAATTAAAAGAATTATTATTTGAATGGTTCCTCTTCGCTTTCCGATATTATTTGTTTTCTACTATTCCATCCTACTTGGATTTTTTGTTGCAGTTTACCTTAAATGCTAAAATGATGGTGCCATTGAAAACTAAAACTCATTCTGCAAAATGTGTAGGGTATGTAGAAGGAAAAGAAAAAAGTTCTGACTCTCAGATGAAAGTGATGGAAAAAATTGGAAACGTAAAGACAAAAATTGCCCCTTATGGGAATGGGCTAAATATCGCTAATGATGAGCGAGCACTACCATGCTCGGGTGCTCAATACTGGTAACTAGTGATGAGCGGGCACTACCATGCTCGGGTGCTCTGTACTCGTAACTAGTGATGAGCGGGCACTACCATGCTCGGATGCTCAGTACTCATAACTAGTGATGAGAGGGCACTACCATGCTCAGGTGCTCGGTACTCATAACTAGTGATGAGAGGGCACTACCATGCTCGGGTGCTCAGTACTGGTAACTAGTGATGAGCGGGCACTGCCATGCTCGGGTGCTCAGTACTCATAACTAGTGATGAGAGGGCACTACCATGCTCGGGTGCTCAGTACTCATAACTAGTGATGAGCGGGCACTACCATGCTCGGGTGTTCAGTACTCATAACTAGTGATGAGCGGGCACTACCATGCTCGGGTGCTCAGTACTCATAACTAGTGATGAGCGGGCACTACCATGCTCGGGTGTTCTTTACTGGTAACTAGTGATGAGTGGGCACTACCATGCTCGAGTGCTCTGTACTGGTAACTAGTGATGAGTGAGCACTGCCATGCTCGGGTGCTCAGTACTGGTAACTAGTGATGAGCGGGCACTACCATGCTCGAGTGCTCAGTACTCATAACTAGTGATGAGTGAGCTCTACCATGCTCGAGTGCTCTGTACTGGTAACTAGTGATGAGTGAGCACTGCCATGCTCGGGTGCTCAGTACTCATAACTAGTGATGAGAGGGCACTACCATGCTCGGGTGCTCAGTACTCATAACTAGTGATGAGCGGGCACTACCATGCTCGGGTGTTCAGTACTCATAACTAGTGATGAGCGGGCACTACCATGCTCGGGTGCTCAGTACTCATAACTAGTGATGAGCGGGCACTACCATGCTCGGGTGTTCTTTACTGGTAACTAGTGATGAGTGGGCACTACCATGCTCGAGTGCTCTGTACTGGTAACTAGTGATGAGTGAGCACTGCCATGCTCGGGTGCTCAGTACTGGTAACTAGTGATGAGCGGGCACTACCATGCTCGGGTGCTCTGTACTCGTAACTAGTGATGAGCGGGCACTACCATGCTCGGATGCTCAGTACTCATAACTAGTGATGAGAGGGCACTACCATGCTCAGGTGCTCGGTACTCATAACTAGTGATGAGAGGGCACTACCATGCTCGGGTGCTCAGTACTGGTAACTAGTGATGAGCGGGCACTGCCATGCTCGGGTGCTCAGTACTCATAACTAGTGATGAGAGGGCACTACCATGCTCGGGTGCTCAGTACTCATAACTAGTGATGAGCGGGCACTACCATGCTCGGGTGTTCAGTACTCATAACTAGTGATGAGCGGGCACTACCATGCTCGGGTGCTCAGTACTCATAACTAGTGATGAGCGGGCACTACCATGCTCGGGTGTTCTTTACTGGTAACTAGTGATGAGTGGGCACTACCATGCTCGAGTGCTCTGTACTGGTAACTAGTGATGAGTGAGCACTGCCATGCTCGGGTGCTCAGTACTGGTAACTAGTGATGAGCGGGCACTACCATGCTCGAGTGCTCAGTACTCATAACTAGTGATGAGTGAGCTCTACCATGCTCGAGTGCTCTGTACTGGTAACTAGTGATGAGTGAGCACTGCCATGCTCGGGTGCTCAGTACTCATAACTAGTGATGAGAGGGCACTACCATGCTCGGGTGCTCAGTACTCATAACTAGTGATGAGCGGGCACTACCATGCTCGGGTGTTCAGTACTCATAACTAGTGATGAGCGGGCACTACCATGCTCGGGTGCTCAGTACTCATAACTAGTGATGAGCGGGCACTACCATGCTCGGGTGTTCTTTACTGGTAACTAGTGATGAGTGGGCACTACCATGCTCGAGTGCTCTGTACTGGTAACTAGTGATGAGTGAGCACTGCCATGCTCGGGTGCTCAGTACTGGTAACTAGTGATGAGCGGGCACTACCATGCTCGAGTGCTCAGTACTCATAACTAGTGATGAGTGAGCTCTACCATGCTCGAGTGCTCAGTACTCGTAACTAATGATGAGTGAGCTCTACCATGCTCGAGTGCTCAGTACTCATAACATGAAGTTGTATGCTTGGCTGGGCGCGACTTGCGTACCAAGAATAATGGAAGTCAATGGGGAACATTTTTCCGGAAAATTGCCAGGAAAAATATTTGAGTTTCCTATTGACTTCCATTATTCCCATCCAAGTGTCAGACTTGCTTGATTCGAGTAGCAAGCACCTGGTCATGGTAGTGCTCACTCATCACTAATAATGCAAGGAAACAGAGCTTACACCTTTCTGACTTGGTAATGTTCAGATAAGAATATTTAACACTGCAGTAATTCAATATGATGCCAGATATTATTTTTAGAACAAATTAAAATTATTTCAAAAAGTGCTAAAAATACCCTAAAAAGCTAAAAAATTACTGACTCTCCTACAGGCATAGACTTAATCATTATTATTATTATTATTATTATTATTAATAATAATAATAATAATAATAAAACAATGGGAACATTGAAAATTAGTCAGTAAAGTTAAACCTAGTACCTTCAGATTTGATCCTAATCAGTATCAGTGACTAGGTCTTACTATTAATTTCGACCTTGACCACTTTCAGTGAAGTTGTCAAATTACAATTGATGACTTTGCATCTAGGTCTAATTTTTTTATTCCAACTTCAATGAAAAAAATGATGTTGAAAGAAAAATTAAATAATAAAATAGGGTATCTATACAATAAAAAATCAACCTAAGGAACCTTGTCATGATTTTGTCATCATGTATACAGAATTTAAGAAAAAAGGCTTAAAACCCTTCACACAACATGAACAAGAAAGAACAGAAATAAAGAATTGTAAACTTTACCTTCATCCAGAGTTTGGGAAGTTATTTCATAAGCAAATTTCAGGAGGAAAAGATGAACTATAACAAATATTAAAAATTGGTCCATGTCTTCATGTATAATCTTCCTAATGCTGTTACCTATATTAATGACGATCTGCACCAAACACAACAGGACAACATTCACCACCGGTTCTATCTTATTGACGGTTCGATGGGATGGGCAAGTCCAGGACGCCTCTACTGATAACATTAGAAAATGTGGGGAATTCTTATCACAGATGATCATACAAGATAGATTTCTGCTTATTTTTTCCATTTGCTACATCTTCTAAACAACCACAGATCATGTATGTCTTTCTGGAAGATGCCTTTGATGTGAACAGATCTGATAAATGATTGACATCTAAAATTGAAGCGTTGGTTTTTGTATGACCTCAATTTCTGATATCACTTAAACCTTCTTGTAGAACTATTGAAATAATTTGTACAATTATTACATGCGTCACTAAGTCTTTTCAGGGGTGAAAAGTCACACAGTAACATATTTAGGCAACTATCTTAAACTTTGAGAATTTCTCTCTGCCATCACATCAAAATCAAATTTTGTGTTGTTATGGGTGCTAGTAGTTAAATGAATGGTTGGACTTCATTCTGTATTCTTCCAACTGTCATGGTACTCAGAAGATGCAGTATATCAATTTTCTTGGTTGAGAGACCACTATTGATGAGCTGAATTATTATTATTATTATTATTATTATTATTGCGTCATTTATTCCATGTGAATTATTACACATAGTAGAGACAAGTGCAATAATCATAAACAAAACAAGGCACAGACTGGTACAGGAGGACATAGGTCCCTGCCCGCGAGGGCTCACAGTCTACAAGGGATGAGTGAGAATACAGTAGGTGAGGGTAGTGATTGTCGTGCGGTGCTGTATCAGACTGAGGGTTACTGCAGATTGTAGGCTCGTCAGAAGAGGTGGGTCTTCATATTCTTTTTGAAGCTTGTGAAGGTAGGCAAGAATCTGATGTGTGCAGCAGCGCATTCCAGAGTATGGAGGAAGCACGGGAGAAATCTTGGATGTGATGGTGGGAAGAGGTTATGAAAGCAGAGTAGCAAAGGAGATCTTGTGAGAATCAGAGGTTGCGTGCAGGTAAGTACCAGGAGACTAGGTCACAGATGTATGGGGGAGAAAGGTTGTGGATGGCTTTGTAGGTCATGGTTAGGGTTTTGAGCTGGAGTCGTTGGGCAATAGGAAGCCAGTGAAAGGATTGGCAGAGAGGAGAGGTCGGGAGTCGTGGGGGGACAGGTGGATTAGATTAGACAGGCGGCATGGCTTAGAATAGATTGTAGGGGTGCAAGACTGTTAGAAGGGAGGCCACAGAGCAGGAGGTTGCAATAATCCAGGTGGGAGATAATAAGGGCATTGTTACGGGGGGCTGTCTGATAATAAAACTTAAAGGAATGTCAGACAGTCAGGGTCCACCGTGCAAAGACTCTGCTGCAGACTATGGCAGAGGATAAGGGGTATATAAATGTGCCACTGTAAAAAATAATGGCACAAGTGCAGAGTGCAATACCTCTGTTAAACTCACAGAGGAAAATAATTAGAAAATAAAGCAATTCCTCCCTTACTTGGAGGGTGTGTGGAATGGTCTCTGTTAAAGATCACAGAGACAAAAGCAGTGAGTGTGAAATGGCACCTACCTAGGTCCGTTCCTCTAGTGGTGCCAGGAGACGGACAGCAGCGTAAGCCGCACAAAGCTCCTACCTGCGTTCGCTCCACTAGTGTGCGAGGACACGAACCACTAGATATGGCACCTGCCTAGGTCCGCTCTTCTAGTGGTGCAAAAGAGACGGACAACAGCGTAAGCCGCACAAAGCTCCTACCTGCGTTCGCTCCACTAGTGTGCGAGGACACGAACCACTAGATATGGCACCTGCTTAGGTCCGCTCTTCTAGTGGTGCAAAAGAGACGGACAGCAGCATAAGCCGCACAAAGCTCTTACCTCTGTTTGCTCCCCTAGTGTGCGAGGATACGAACAACTGCCAGACGCAGTATAAGGAACGTTACCCTAGCGGCAACGTCCACCTACGAGTGGAATCACAAGGCCCAGCCGGACCATGTGCCTCAGGCACCTGCCTATGTCCGCTCCACTAAGAGGTAAGGATACGGACTGCAGCCGAAGCTGTAAGGTATAAGAACGCTACCCTGCCGGTAGCGCTCACCTAACATAGACAGAGAGATGCCTAGAGGGACGTGCACAGGGCGTCTACCCTCATGCATGAACCAAGAGGACTGAGCACCGGGCGGCGTGCGTCAGGCTCTTAAATAGACTCTGTGCCTCATCCAAGATGGAGGACACCAGAGCCAATCCGCTGCCAGAACAACAGCAATGACGTCACGCTGGCCTATCACCGAGCAAAGCGTCACAAGCACATGACCAGCGACCAATCGGCATAGAAGGTGTCAGAGACATGTGACCTCGTGTCAGCGATGATGTCACCCGCACATGTGCAATGGCTCCAAGATAGGACCTAGTCTCCAGCGCTTGCACATGTGCAGTAGCAAGAAATCCGGACATAGTCTCCAGAGCCACAGCAACCGTAACAGGCATTTTAGTTATCTTTTCTTGGAAGTATTCTTCATCACCAATCCTCAAATTGAATCAGCAACCTTTCACTTGGGAATCAACCTAGTAACATACTGATTTATAATTTGTACTATACAGGAAGAAAAATATTTTTCTACCACTAGGACCAAAACAGTAACAATGCAGTGACATGGTAACAATCTGCATAACTATCCATATGCTAAATAGTTGCAAGTCAAATATATATATATATATATGAGTTAGCCAAGATAATTGTCTATAAGATGAAGGGATGCTACGCTCAAAGCTGTAGTGGATGGTGAGATATGGAGCCTGAAATTCACAACTTCAAAACATTGTTACTCTTTTGCGTGTCAGTGTAAATCAATTAAAAAACAAGCTAAGTCAATCTTTTCTTTCAGTGTAGAGCAGTACATCTGTGAATTCATCCCTCAACACTAGCAGCACTCATGCCCCCCCACATAAGGTTCCCCATGTTTCCCAGTATAATCCACAGAAATTGCCAAATTTTAATCTTGCTTTTTTTGTTTTTAATTTTTTGAGGGGGGAGGTTTAACCTTAGATGGCCCTTGATGGTTCCACAAAATAGTGCCCAATTGCTCTTTATTTTGATGAATTAGGGAGTGTGAATTACATTAAATTCCATTTTCTGGAAAATTTGAGTAAAATTCAATTCTACTTGCATAATTTTGCCTATTTGTAGCAAATAGTCAATGTTGCTGCTCTTTTAGTTTGTGTATATGCATGTGTTACAAATCGGCGCTGCCATAGATGCAAGCAGCCTGTTGCGGTTCCAGTTGCGCCCAGGCGCCGGCTGCCATTGTTGGCCGTGCCTCGGGTCATCCAGCATGCTGCTTCCTCTTCCATGTCTAAGAGTGGAGAGGTGGCTAGTGCCCATGCGCACGCGATTTACCCCGGCCAGAGCCTAAGTCCAGTGTTTCACCTAGTGGGCATGCTCAGCCTGATAGTGCCATTTCTGAGGCTAAGTCCTCAGTTCGGGCTACTGAGCATGCTCACACACTTAGTGCGAAAAGCCTAAGCCTAATTTCACAGGTACTTGGACTTCGTGCCGTGTCTAAGTCCTGTGTTGTGCCTACTGAGCATGCTCAGGCTGATAATCTGATTTCTGAGACAGTTGTTCAGGATACTGAGCATGCTCAGGCACTTAGTGCATCAGAGGCTAGGTCCAGTAAGGACCTCACTAGGCATATCTGTGAGGTGGCAGGCGTTGATAGGCCGGTATGCATCAGGTGTCCTGATGATGTGTCTACTCCAGACTGGCTCGCAGAGGCCCGCCCCTATGACTTGGCACCTCATCATTGGTCATCAGACGATGACTGGGGAGGTGTTTGGGGCGTGGCTGCCATGAGGTCATCAGTGACCTGGCAGTTCTGGATAGGCTGCTGGTGATGTTACTGCTGACATGGCTCTTTGCTATTGGCTCCTGTAGGTGCCATTGTGCTCCACCCTGGGATTGGGGCGGACCCAGGTTATAAAAGGGGCTGAAGACAAAATGAGGTGCGCAGTCTTCTCATATGCTCAGACAGAGCACACCTCTATGTTTAGAGCCTCGTTGAGGCATACACCTTTGGATTGGAAGCGGTAGGTAGGGATAGGCATCTGCTGCCAGCCACGTCAAGATACCCGAGGCTGGGCACAATAGGGTCAGGCGCTGCGCTTCCCTCCTACTGTCCATTCGTGCTAGTGCAGCCCAGTGGAGTTAACTGGGCTGTGGCTGCTTCGCCACCTGTCATCTTTGAATCGACTTCCCTGTCAACGCTACTGGTGTAACCACCTGGCCTGTTGTGTCCTGTACACATGTGGCCAGTTCAGAGCCCTGGTGTCCAGAAACACTAATGGGGGGACCCCTCAGTCTGACGTGTCTTACATACGTAGCTGACAGGGCGCTTCGCGGCGGTCGTCCGGTAAACGCTACCTGGTCACCACCCGGCCTGATATGTTCCCTGCACACGTGGTCAGTGTAGCACCACAGGTACACCAAAACTCAAACTGGGTTGTCGTTCAGTCTGACATGTCCCTACACACGTGACCGGTTCCCAGATCTCCTGTGAAGTTAACAGGGGTGCTTCTTGGTTAGGAGTGTAGCCTACACCCCTGTACCTCATAGTTCTGTATTCTATGCCTAAAATTCAGGTTGCCAGCAGCTCCTTTTCCATCTGGGAGCACGGTGGACCCGGACTGGCGATTGGGAATACACTACCTTATCCTAATCTGCCAGTCCCCCCGTAACAGTATGTGTGTTGTAAATTGAACTTTATCAAAAACTTGAGCGTGAAATTCTGATTAAGTGTGTGTAGATTCAGAAAAGAACAAAAATAAATAATTTCAAAGTGTATTTATTCATTATGTCAAAAAAATATACAATAACTTCTACAATGTACATGTAAAGCTGAAAATTAATACAATAAACATGGAACTGGTGACAAAGAGAATGTAATGGTAATCCAAGTGGAGTTATTGTAGCTCAGCCACAATAAATTCAGCTGAGCTACAATAACTGCGCTCAGATACCTACTACCTGCTGTGCATTAACAGTTCCATGTCATGATTTGATGTACAGGTGAAGCAAAGTAAATAATGTGCAATCTATGAACAATATTCATTAAAAATGTAAAAAACTCAAATATCATATTTTATCCAATAGGTGCAGAAATGCTGCTGAAAATCTGCAATCTTCAAAAACTGATCAAATCATCATAGTGGGCACCTCTCCTATTTGTATGGGGCAATATGTAGTTTACATCTGGCCAGATTGTTTACATAGGACCAGCACCAGAGTTGATCAAAACTGATTAGTAGTGGTTCTGTGTGTTGGACCCCAACTGATTTGATATTAATGATCTATCCTATCACAAAATGTTTAAAAGTAAAGATTTGTATTAATACACATACATGAAAAAGCTCTATTTGCTATTACTACTCTTGGTTATGAGTAGTGATGGGCGAGCACAACCATGCTTGGTACTCGTAACGAACAGTTGGATCCTCGGATGGGCACGACGCAAGTTACTGAGTATAATGGAAGTCAATGGGCGATTCAAGTATTTTTCTGGAAGAGTTCTCCCCCTATCTTCCATTATACTTGGATACTTGATTCTCGCTCTTCCAAGCATTCACTGTTGGTTACGAGTATTGAGCACACAAGCATGGTAGTGCTCGCTCATCACTAGCTATGAGGCGTGCCGTGCATGAGACGTCATAAGCTAGTAATGGTTCTGAGCGGTTTTGTGCCATACAGGAAATTATAGTAATTTTGAAATATTTCTTGATGTTTGTCTTCATATTTTAATTCCTGGAAAATCCCTTAAATCCAATAGTTCTTATTTTTTCTGCTGCCGACATAGAATCATCATAATCATGGTCCCCAGAAGAAAGAACCTTTTCGTGAATGTTGGTTATAGGAATGTTGTGATCATTGTTCTGGTCAATAAAGCCTAAAAACAGTAAAGAAAACATAAATATGAATGTACTAAACACTAGCCCTTTATATGCATGTATCAAGTTATTACATTGTTACATACTATATGTCCCTTCATAGAATCATAGAATGGTAGAGTTGGATGGGACCTTAAGGGCCATCGGGTCCAACCCCCTTTTATATTCTCAAATTTTCCATTTCTTCATTTTGATAGAATGTTATGTTTGTGAATGCACCCGAGCTAAATCTTTAAGATACTGAACTGTAAGTTGAAAATAGTTGTATATTTATATAAGTACTAAATAGTGATGAGTACATCTGATGAGCTTCGTATATGCCAAATTGAGTAGATTTTTACTGGGAAAGTTAATTTGCAGAAAATTTATTCTTGGAATGTCCCGCACTAAACTCTGGTGTCTGGAGAGACTGCAAGATATATAATTAAACAAAACAGCTAATAAGTATTTGTTAATCTCCCGGCCATCCTGCTGTTTGCTGTCCCCCTTAAGATCCTTGCCACCTGAACCCAAGGTCGCTTCATGCTATACTGAGACTTCATGAAGTTGCAGCCTAAGGCTAGTTTCACACATCCAGCTTTTCGCTGGTTTGCTGGATTCGGCACACGCCAGTACAGTACAGTACAGTGGCAGTGTCGCAACTTCCAGGTCACATGCTCTGGTCACATGACAGCATGTGACTGGCGCTTGTCACGCTGCCATTGTACTGTATACACTGTACTGGCGTGCGCCGGATCCGGCAAACCAGCGAAAACCCGGATGTGTGAAACCGGCCTTGCAAAGTGTTTGCTCCAATATTCAAGGCCTATAAGCAGCTGGAAGTCCTGGTACTGAGTGTGTCATAAGACCATGGCACATGTTGTGATGTTGCAAGCTTACGACACGTATGTGCAGAAATATGGGGTTTCAGAAATTGGTTTTCAGCATGCTGTGGCGGAAAAGAATAGGTGTTGAGGCCTACATAAGTGACGGTGAAGAAGTGAGGGTTTCTTTTTCAGTTGTTACCTTTTATCTGCTCTATGCGCTCCAACGAAAGGATGGCCAGCTGGTTGTTATTTTGCTGAATATGTGCAGAGTAAATTAGAAAAAAAACATTCTGGAAAGTACGGATTTTTGTAAGATTCAAATCTAATTCCATTTTACTTGCAAAAAGTCTCTTAAAACAAGTACAAACCTTTCCAAGACGGTTCCCACTGTTCCTTGATATTATTAGTATTGACTTCTTCAAAGTTTAGAAGTGGAGGCAAACCATCAGGGTCCACGTCATCATATCCATGTTCTTCTCCTGGTTACAAAATCACAGATATGTTTTGTCTTTAATTGTTACATTAGGCTTTTCAAGGGTTAAAAATAAAAATTATATACAATATTGGTATCATATCACAATAGAACAAGAGATAAAAAAAATCACGTGATCAACTCGCCTATTGTGGCTATAAAAAGCAAAATAAAATGTTAATGAAAAAAAGCTCAAAAAGGTTTGAAGCACCGACATTTTCATTTATATATATATCTATATATATAATTGCCTTATTCTGTCTGTCTGTCTGTCTATCTGTCTGTCTATCTGTCTGTCTGTCTGTCTGTCATGCTCCGAAATTGTGTCCTTACGGTGACACAAAGCTGATTGGCCGCTGGGCTCGCCATGGCCCCGCCCCCCCACACGGATTGGCCTCTCGCCCCGGCTCTCTGCAGGCCCTGCCCCCTCACGCAATGCACGCTCGCTCTGGCCCAACTGACACGGGGCTCCGATTCCCAGGTGAGTACACACACACACACATCAGATCACACTCACTCTCACACTCACTCTCACACACACCTCACACATCACAACATGCTGGGATATCGCTTGCTTCTACACCGGCTCCGTCAGGATCCCGGCAGCGCCAGACATAACCTTGCGATGCTGGGATCTTAACGGAGGCCGTGAAAGCTGGTAACCATTATACACATCGGGTAACTAAGGTCCCTTAGTTACCCGATGTGTATCATAGTTACCAGTGTACACCGGCTCACACTCACACACACATCACATCGCATCCACACATCAAGGTCCTGCAGCTGCAGAACATACATAACATAACAGCACACACACACACACACACACACACACAAATCAGATCACACTCACTCACATACACACATCACATCGCATCCACATACTCACAACATCCTGGGATATCGCTTGCTTCTCGGCGGCGATATTGTGCTGTGAGCTTCCAGGACCTGCGGGAGGATCACATGGCCAGAAGCATGTGATATCCCCGGATGTTGTGAGTATCAGCGCGTATGTGCAATATCGTCAGTGTCTGTGTGTGTGAGTGTATGCGATCGGGTGTGTGTGAGTGTATGCGATCGGGTGTGTGTGTGAGTGTATGCGATCGGGTGTGTGTGTGAGTGGATGCGATCGGTTGTGTGTGTGAGTGGATGCGATCGGTTGTGTGTGTGAGTGGATGCGATCGGTTGTGTGGGTGAGTGGATGCGATCGGTTGTGTGGGTGAGTGGATGCGATCGGGTGTGGGTGAGTGTCGGCAGAGGAGCACGGCGTGCTGGAGGAGGCTGGGAGCAGAGAGGCTGATCTTGGGGAAGGCTGGGAGGGGGGGGCTGATGCTGAGGGAGGCTGGAAGGAGAGAGGCTGAGCAAACGTGCTCCATCCGCCATACTGCGCACTCCCCATCGTGCTGCATCCCCCATGCTGCGCACTCCCAAACGTGGTCCATCCGCCATGCTGCGCACTCCCAAACGTGGTCCATCCGCCATGCTGCGCACTCCCAAACGTGGTCCATCCGCCATGCTGCGCACTCCCAAACGTGCTCCATCCGCCATGCTGCGCACTCCCAAACGTGCTCCATCCGCCATACTGCGCACTCCCCATCGTGCACCATCCGGCATGCTGCGCACTCCTAAGCGGATGGAGCATGATGGGGGGTGCGCAGCATGGCGGATGGAGCACGTTTGGGAGTGCGCAGCATGGCGGATGGCGCACGTTTGGGAGTGCGCAGCATGACGGATGGAGCACGTTTGGGAGTGCGCAGCATGACGGATGGAGCATGTTTGGGAGTGCGCAGCATGCCGGATGGTGCACGATGGGGAGTGCGCAGTATGGCGGATGGAGCACGTTTGGGAGTGCGCAGTATGGCGGATGGAGCACGTTTCGGAGTGCGCAGCATGGCGGATGGAGCACGTTTGGGAGTGCGCAGCATGGCGGATGGACCACGTTTGGGAGCGCGCAGCATGGCGGATGGAGCACGTTTGGGAGTGCGCAGCATGGCGGATGGAGCACGTTTGGGAGTGCGCAGCATGGCGGATGGAGCACGTTTCGGAGTGCGCAGCATGGCGGATGGAGCACGTTTGGGAGTGCGCAGCATGCCGGATGGTGCACGATGGGGAGTGCGCAGTATGGCGGATGGAGCACGTTTGGGAGTGCGCAGCATGGCGGATGGAGCACGTTTGGGAGTGCGCAGCATGGCGGATGGACCACGTTTGGGAGTGCGCAGCATGGCGGATGGAGCACGTTTGGGAGTGCGCAGCATGGCGGATGGAGCACGTTTGGGAGTGCGCAGCATGGCGGGTGGAGCACGTTTGGGAGTGCGCAGCATGGCGGATGGAGCATGATAGGGGGTGCGCAGCATGGCGGATGGAGCACGTTTGGGAGTGCGCTGCATGGCGGATGGAGCACGTTTGGGAGTGTGCAGCATGGCGGATAGAGCACGATGGGGAGTGCGCAGCATGGCGGATGGAGCACGTTTGGGAGTGCGCAGCATGGGGGATGCAGCACGATGGGGAGTGCGCAGTATGGCGGATGGAGCAAGTTTGGGAGTGCGCAGCATGGCGGATGGACCACGTTTGGGAGTGCGCAGCATGGCGGATGGAGCACGTTTGGGAGTGCGCAGCATGGGGGATGCAGCACGATGGGGGGTGCGCAGCATGGGGGATGGAGCACGATGGGAGGTGCACACCTCCCCCCAACACACACACACACGCGCACTGCACAACACACACACACTAGGAATCACAAACAACGCCCTACACAGACACCCACACACACAGACAACGCTGCACACACAAATATACGCACATACTGCACAACACACACATTGCTCAAAACATACCTCCCCCCAAAACACACCACACCCACACAAACCGCACAACACACACACACACACAACGCTACAGACACACAGCGCTCCACAAACAACGCAACACACGCAACACACATTCAACACCGCTCTCACCCCCCGCGACACTCAGAACATGTACAGCGCCCTACACAAACACTTGGTAACTACACACAACAACATCTATATATATAACAAAAATCATACATGAACTACACAATACGTAAATTCTAGAATACCCGATGCGTAGAATCGGGCCACCTTCTAGTATATATATATATATATATATATATATATATATATATATATAGTGCTTTGCAAAAGTATTCACCACCTTGGCATTTTTGTGTTTCTCTATCTTACAATCTGGAATTTTACTGGGGTTTTTTGAGGGTTTGTGCCAATTCATTTAAAGACCATTCCTACAACTGTGAACATTTGATTAGATTTTTATTGTGAAGCAAACAACAAATAGGACAAAGTAACTAAAACATTCATTTTGCAAACTACTTAACCACATATAGAACCTCTTTTTGGAACAATTACATTTTTTAATCTGCTACAATATTTAAAGAAAAATCAAGTTTGAGATTGACATATTTGCATTTTCCTTAAGAATTATATTTTTAGGTATTTTTTATAGCATGATCAATGTTTGAAAAAAACAAAACCATAGAAAATGATGGCATTTTTTATATTTTTTCAGCTTCACTGCACTTGGAATTGTTTTTACCATTTTTTTGCTGCATTATGTGGTAAGATGAACAGTATAATTTAAGACATCAACTCATCTTGGTGAAATCTAGCCTTCATATCTTCATTTTGTGAAAAAAATCAGTTAAGATTGTTGGCAAAAGGGAAGAAAAAATACAAAAGTCTAAAAATGATAATTGGTGACTGAGGGAAGGGTTTAGAATCAATTCTACATTGACATTTACAAAACTTTATTTTTTTCCAACAAACTGAAAATAAATACCTCTCAGAAAAAAAGTAATATTTAATTTCTCTAATGGGAAGAATTTCTTTAACACTAAGGATTTCAAAACAATTTGTGAAAAAAAGTTAATCTGAACTGTCAACCATGTTGAAAAAATTACCGTATTTTTCGGACTACAAGATGCATCGGGACCATAAGACGCAACCTGGTTTTAGAGGAGGAAAATAGGAAAATAAAATTTTAAGCAAAAAATGCGGTCATGACACACTGTTATGGGGCGAGGATGTGCTGCTGACACTGTTATGGGGGTAATGTCTTCATCTTCAAATTCTCTACTAAGGTATCCCATCCTGGTAATGATCTTCCTGCCTTGTATATGATCCCCATCCTTGTATATATGTTTCCCATCCTGGTATATATTCCTATCCTGCTATATACCGCCATCATGGTATAGCCCCATCCTGCTACATAGTGCCATCCTGGTATATGCCCTTCTTATCCTTCTATATACCCCCATCCTGCTATATAGCCCAATCCATTCTGCTATATAGCCCAATCCATCCTGCTATATACCCCCATCCATCCTGTTATATAGTCCAATCCATCCTGTTATATACCCCCATCCATCCTGCTATATAGCCCAATCCATCCTGCTATATACCACCATCCATCCTGGTATATGGCCGCATCCTGCTATATGGCCTGTATCCTGTGGCACACAAAAAAACCCTCACCTTTTCTCGCTCCATGCAGCATCGCTCCTCCTTTTGTCAGTGCCGGCAGCAGCGCCGATGGAGTGTGGAGCTGTCACCATTGTCTGCAGCATCACTTATCCTCCTGTCTGCCTGTCAGCTGACCTGTGTGGAGACTAGTCTGTGCTCATCGTTCTCTACACAGATCGGTTGACCGGCAGACAGGAGGACATCGCGGTGCTGCAGGGGAACCATGAGTGTTCTGATTCACTGCCCCCCTCAGTGATGATGACACGGGGGGGCAGTGAATACAGCTGCACATGATCACTCCAGGCTGTAGTTGCCAGGGGTGATCACGGCTGGCTGTTAGTTATGCGCGCACCCCCCAGCCATCATCCTGCCCACCTGTCAGCGCTGGCTTCAGCCCTGAGGGATGATGGGTGGGAGGATGGGCGTGCATATGAATGAGCGGGCCCACGTGGTCATGGTAGGCTGCTACAGCCTGCTCATGCCACCAATGACCCGCTCCACCGCAGCACCCTCATTCCCCGCAGCCACATTCAGACTATAAGACGCACCTCCCACTTTCCCCCGAAATTTGGGGGAAAAAAAGTGTATCTTATAGTCCGAAAAATATGGTACATGTTTTTTTCTGACATAGACGCATCTTGAAAACTTTTTTTTTAACTTAAGGTTGTGTTCACATTGAGTTATTTTATGCCTTGGATTTTGGGGTAATATCACAAAATTAAACCTTCACGACCACTTAACACAAAAAAAACATCAATTTTAAAGAACTAACTTACCTATCATGTTTTTAAACTTTTGAAATAAAAAAGTGGTCTGTGAAATCTTCATACATTTTTCCATGTAAAAAGTATCAATTTTTCTATTGAGATTCAAGAAAGGGGAAAAAAGTGCAATACTAAAAAAATTTCTGAAGTGAACTTAGCTACAATTTATACATATAAAAAACATTCTATACCCTAATAGATACTTCATTGTTTTTGTTGTTCAAGGGGTTTTCTTGGCACACGCATTATTAAAACATTGTGGAGCCTATAAAAAAAAATAAGAAACTTTAAAATGTACTTGCTGTAAAATGTTACTATGTTCCCGAGCTGTCATTTATAATAGGTCTTTACTTCCTGCTACAAACTTTTTGAAGCATGAAATTAAAAAGTTCCTGTTTGTGATTTCTACGTCTCAGCCAGAAACTTTGCGTTGGACTCTGGTGATGTCACGGGGGCATGGTCTGTAATCCTCTGCAAGATTAGGGGTGCTGGCGATGTGTACCGGGAGGGAAAAAGATCAGGGAATGGACCGTCATTGTAGGCTTCACCAAAACCAAAAAATCTTATCAACTTGTGACTTGTCAGAAAAGGCGGTGCTAAGCATTATAGAGTGCCAGATTACACTATAATACATGAGGACATTATATGACTTATTGCTTCCATGCCAGTGTCAGCAAATGACTTCCGGAGAAACTCAGGTTAACCCATACTATGCAATGTATGAGGAATGTTGGGATGGAAAAATCTGTGTGCTGGGATTTATCCATCATTTGTCTGTGGAAGAGAAAGTGCACATAGGGTCTTACCAGGTATGAGATTTCGCAAATAAGGTGCCAAAGGCACACTCACCTCTTGAAGTTGTGTCAGGCACAACTCCTTGATGCACATATATCAAAAAGTGGTCAGCAGCAGCCCCGAAGCGGGAGATAAAACAATATGGATAAAAGAAATCCGGGTTTAATGCTGCTCTAGAAACCACATGAATGCTGGAGTATGTGATGAAATCCCGCTTCTTTATTTCTGCAGGTCAACGCGTTTCAAAGACATATCCAGCTTCTTCATCAGGACAAAAGAACAGTATCTGATACAGTTATTTTGTTCTGAAGAAGAAGACGGAAATGTCCTTGAAACGCGTTGACCTGCAGAAAATAACAAACGGGATTTCATCACATACTCCTGGATTCATGTGGTTTCTAGCGCAGCATTAAACCCGGATTTCTTTTATCCATAGGGATTTATCCATCTTGAGACTCTATGGCAATCTCAAGATGGTGCTTTGTAGATGGAGCGTGTGAGCTGAGCTGTGAGACAAATACAGCTCTACCTTTTAGAAAATATAGTTTAGAGGCAGAAGGGTTAGGTCAGCATGTAAATAATAACACACCAGAAAGATGGCTGAATGTGAGCTAAAGAACAAACCAATATCAAGGTTAAAAAAAATGGTTGGGCATGTTGTTTTCCTGATATACAATGTATTTAGATAAAAAGAAACTATAGATATGAAAAGACAATATTTTTTTTAATTTTCCTCTAAATAATGTATTTGACAGTACAGATACATTTTAGTAAATTTTCACCATTTCTCTCAGCTGCTGATTCATGAGATACTCCAGTGTCATCATAGCCATATCCTGAAGTCTCCTCCAAAGACACACCTAAAAAATAGCAATAATATAAAACTAGTAATGATTCTCAGGTCTCCAGTGTCATTAATATTTATTCTTTATGCCTACAGCACATAGACACTGCAGTTAGTAATTGAATTTGCTGCCAGTGTTTTGTCCCTCTGCAGTTTCCATTCCTTCTGTGAAGAACATGTGGCCTTCTGGGAGAAAGAACCTTACATTTTGTCAGTTGCTACCATTTTATGTTTAGACAAAAACTGTGGAAGAAAGAAGCGCAAATAGGGTCTTACCCGGTAGGGAGATCGATAATTTTCAAGGGCGTTACTCACCTTTCAGGGTTGGGAAAGTCACAACCCCTTGATGCACTTGTAATGGTGGTAATCAGCCGCAGCCCCGAGATGTGCACATAAGTATCCAAGGAAGAAGAAGTCGGGTTAAATGCCGCGCTACACCACAGGATCCAATTATTGATGAAATCCCTTTATTGTTTATACAGGTCTACGCGTTTCAGAGATATATCCATCTCCTTCATCAGAACATTCCTTTTAAATGTGCTAATGAAGGAGATGGATACATCTCTGAAACGCGTAGACCTGTATAAACAATAAAGGGATTTCATCAATAATTGGATCCTGTGGTGTAGCACGGCATTTAACCCGACTTCTTCTTCCTTAGATACTTATGTCATTATATGTTTGTTACTTCATATTTTTTTTTTTTGCAATGATTTTTCATTTTGCAATAATTCTATGAGTTTAAATGATCTAACTAGACCATAAAGAGAAAAAAATATGAAAATAGAGCTAAAAGTTAGATTACAATTAGATAATTAATTAGAGGTGAGTGAATTCAGTGAAATTGAATTCTACTAGAATTTTATGAATACCCGTATTTGCCTAAATGTAACTATTTACAATTCGCTTTTGCATTTGAAAAGGTTAAAAAAAAAACTTAAAAAACCATATATTCACATCACCGCTCATTTACCTGGCCACTATCCTCTTCACGGTGACTGTAATGTTTTTTTTTCATATTATGTTTATTACGCCCTGAGGTCTGAAGAAATATCCACTCTGTGTAATCCTGCCCCCATCACTAATTAAAAAACCCAAAAAACTGAGCTGTGACAAATGTTCAAAAAACATGCAACATTACAAGCATGTGAATTGCAGCCTCAAGACTAGAAAAAAAACAAGGAGAAAATTGTAGAAAAAATACCCTGACTATAAATAAATAAATTGCAAGTGCTTAATAAACAGGGTACTTAGTATATACATTTTTGCAAAAAGGTAAGAAGCTGTCTCACCTCGTCACGGTGTACCCATCTGAGACAGTCCCTAACCTACTAAAGTTAAAAACATATTCTGTACCTGACTAGTGTCATGTCAAAACTTCAATATGGATGGTAAAGTGGTTAGCTGGGTCCCAGATTAAATACACAGCAAAAAGTGAGAAGCAGGTAATTGTTCAGCCTCAGTATCAGGAGGGCTGCACCCCCAACTTGCATTAAAGCAAGATAACAGACAAAAAAACCAAAAAACTGAGCTGTGACAAATGTTCAAAAAACATGCAACATTACAAGCATGTGAATTGCAGCCTCAAGACTAGAAAAAAAACAAGAAGAAAATTGTAGAAAAAATACCCTGACTATAAATAAATAAATTGCAAGTGCTTAATAAACAGGGTATTTAGTATATACATTTTTGCAAAAAGGTAAGAAGCTGTCTCACCTCGTCACGGTGTACCCATCTGAGACAGTCCCTAACCTACTAAAGTTAAAAACATATTCTGTACCTGACTAGTGTCATGTCAAAACTTCATGTTTTTTGAACATTTGTCACAGCTCAGTTTTTTGGGTTTTTTATCTGTTATCTTGCTTTAATGCAAGTTGGGGGTGCAGCCCTCCTGATACTGAGGCTGAACAATTACCTGCTTCTCACTTTTTGCTGTGTATTTAATCTGGGACCCAGCTAACCACTTTACCATTCATATTGAAGTTTTGACATGACACAAGTCAGGTACAGAATATGTTTTTAACTTTAGTAGGTTAGGGACTGTCTCAGATGGGTACACCGTGACGAGGTGAGACAGCTTCTTACCTTTTTGCAAAAATGTATATACTAAGTACCCTGTTTATTAAGCACTTGCAATTTATTTATTTATAGTCAGGGTATTTTTTCTACAATTTTCTCCTTGGTTTTTTTCTAGTCTTAAGGCTGCAATTCACATGCTTGTAATGTTGCATGTTTTTTGAACATTTGTCACAGCTCAGTTTTTTGGTTTTTTTGTCTGTTATCTTGCTTTAATGCAAGTTGGGGGTGCAGCCCTCCTGATACTGAGGCTGAACAATTACCTGCTTCTCACTTTTTGCTGTGTATTTAATCTGGGACCCAGCTAACCACTTTACCATCCATATTGAAGTTTTGACATGACACTAGTCAGGTACAGAATATGTTTTTAACTTTAGTAGGTTAGGGACTGTCTCAGATGGGTACACCGTGACGAGGTACTAAGTACCCTGTTTATTAAGCACTTGCAATTTATTTATTTATAGTCAGGGTATTTTTTCTACAATTTTCTCCTTGTTTTTTTTCTAGTCTTGAGGCTGCAATTGACATGCTTGTAATGTTGCATGTTTTTTGAACATTTGTCACAGCTCAGTTTTTTGGTTTTTTTTGTCTGTTATCTTGCTTTAATGCAAGTTGGGGGTGCAGCCCTCCTGATACTGAGGCTGAACAATTACCTGCGTCTCACTTTTTGCTGTGTATTTAATCTGGGACCCAGCTAACCACTTTACCATTAGAGATGAGCGAACTGGTCCCGGTTCGGCTCGAGGCCGGTTCGCCGAACGGGGGTCCCGTTCGAGTTCGGTTCGTCGAACGTTCGACGAACCGAACTCGAACGTATAGGCTATAATGGGAGGCAATCACAAACACATAAAAATGCATTATAAATGTACACAAACAGTTAATAAACATTGCCATAACACTTACCGGTCCTCGCGATCCCTTCTGCACTCTGTCTCCTGCCGCTATTCCATCCGATGATCGCTGAATCCTCCCGGTGACCTGCACTGCCAGCAGAGAAGCAGGACCTATCGTGACGTCAAAATAGCCATGTGACCAGTCACATGGCTATTATCTCATTGGCTACAGACTGGTCACATGACTATGACACGTCATGTAGGACCTGCGAGTGCATCTCTCCGGTACACGGTGCACATATGTGTATCGCCGTGTACCGGCGACATGCTCTAGCACACGGTCGACTCCCCGTTCCGTTAGGGACCGGCTGACACAGCCGGTCATTAACGGAGATCACCGTTGCCATAGCAACGCAGTTAGCGGTGACGTCACCGCTAACCGCGGCTCCGGGAGCACCGTTGCTATGGTAACGCGTCTGTCAGCGTTACCGCTAGCAGCCAGCAGTGATCACTCACGGAGTGAAGGCTGCACGCTGCTTCCCGATTGTAGTGAGCATTGTAGTTAGGATGGAGGTTCCCCAGCCCCAAGTGATGCCCCTCACTACAATCGTCACTACTACTACACTAGAAAGAAAGAAGACAGAAGAGCAGGATCGTGGAGGGCTGACAGGGGTAATAAAGATGGAGTCTCTAATGTGTCTGTGTATTTATTTCTATTAAAGTATTTTTTCTCTGTGTGGTGTCTTTTTTTAACCCTTTATTGGAGATTCTTAATGGCCGGGTCAAACGTGCCTGACATTAAGAATCTCTGGCTTAATACTGGCTGGTAAAACAAAGCCAGTATTAACTCATGATTACCCAACAAGCCACCCGGCTCCAGGGCTGTTGGAAGAGTTGGATACAGCGCCAGATGATGGCGCTTCTATGAGAGCGCCATTTTCTGGGACGGCTGCGGACTGAAATCCGCAGCAGAGGCGCCCACAAACCTCGGGCTAACCTGTGCTGCGGATTCCAATCCCCAGCTGCCTAGTTGTACCCGGCTGGACACAAAAATAGGGCGAAGCCCACGTCATTTGTTTTTTTAATTATTTCATGAAATAAGTGAAATAATTAAAAAAAACGGGCTTCCCTATATTTTTGGTTCCCAGCCGGGTACAAATAGGCAACTGGGGGTTGGAGGCAGCCCGTGGCTGCCAGCTGTACCTGGCTAGCATACAAAAATATGGCGAAGCCCACGTCATTTTTTTGGTGGGCAAAAAACTTCTGCATACAGTCCTGGATGGAGTATGCTGAGCCTTGTAGTTCTGCAGCTGCTGTCTGCTCTTCTCCATACAGACAGACAGCAACTGCAGAACTACAAGGCTCAGCATACTCCATCCAGGACTGTATGCAGAAGTTTTTTGCCCCCTGAAAAAATTATGTGGCTTCGCCATATTTTTGTATGCTAGCCAGGTACAGCAGGCAGGTACGGCTGCCCCCAACCCCCAGTTGCCTATTTGTACCCGGCTGGGAACCAAAAATAAAGGGAAGCCCTTTTTTTATTATTTCATGAATTTCATGAAATAATTAGAAAACAAATGACGTAGGCTTTGCCCCATTTTTGTGTCCAGCCAGGTACAACTAGGCAGCTGGGATTGGAATCCGCACCACCGGTTGGCCTGAGCTTTCTGGGCCCCACTGCTGCGAATTGCAGTCTGCAGCCACCTCAGAAAATGGCATTTTCATAGAAGCGCCATCTTCTGGCGCTGTATCCAACTCTTCCAGCACCTGCCTGCTATACCTGGCTAGCATACAAAAATATGGCGAAGCTCACGTCCTTTTTTTGTAGCTTTTTGGCAAAAAAAAATAAAAATGCTTCCCTGGATTTTCCATTGCCAGTGAAGGTAACACCAAGCAGTGGGGGTTAGCAGCCAGTAGCTGCTTGGATTACCCTTAGCTAGCAATACAAAAAATGCAGTGGGAGCTAACATATATTTTTTTTAATTATTTATTTAAATAACTAAAAATAAAATGGGCTTCCCTGTATTTTGATTGCTGGACATCACAGTGCTGTAAAAATAAATCTTTAAAAAAATGACGTAGCGCTCCGCGGTATTTTTGATTCTCAGCAGATAAAGCAGACAGCTATGGGTTGCCACCCCCATCTGCCTGCCGTTACCTTGGTTGGCAATCAAAATACAGGGAAGCCCATTAATTTTTTCTATTTAAAAAATAGTTAAAAAAAAAAAATTACGTTGGGTCCCCCCATTTTTGATAGCCAGCTAGGGTAAAGCAGACGGCTGTAGCCTGAAAACCACAGCTGGCAGCTTTACCGTGGTTGGGGATCCAATGTGGAGGTCCCCTCAGGCTCTTTTTTATAATTATTTTATAAATATTAATAATTACACAATAAAAGTAGGGGACCCCCCAAATTGGATCACCAGCCAAGGTAAAGCGGACAGCTGTGGTCTGGTATTCTCAGGGTGGGAAGGTCCATAGTTATTGGGCCTTCACAGCCTAAAAATAGCAGGCCGCAGGCACCCCAGACGTGGCGCATCCACTAGATGCGCCAATCCTGGCGCTTCACCCCAGCTCATCCCGTGCCCTGGTGCAGTGGCAAACGGGGTAATAAATCGGGTTGATACTAGCTGTAAAGTCACCTGAGATCAAGCCCAGCAGTTTGTGATGTCATGGCGTCTATTAGATACCCAACATCATAAACTGTCAGTACTAACAAAAACAAAAAATCGACAAAAGAAATTTATTTGAAAAAACAGTCCCCAAAACATTTCCTCTTTCACCAATTTATTGTAAGAAAAAAAATAAAGGGGTCCCACGACGACTCTGGACCGTCTAGAATATGGGGGGGAGACACTCAGGGAACGTATCCCCCATTTTCTAGGAGTGCGGACCCTTCATGTGAGGAGTGTGGGTGCAATGAATCTGCACTCACTCTCCCCGGGTCCACAGCAGCAGAGTCCATGTCGTAATGGTTGCTACCAAAGCTGCAATGCCCTGCTCATGAGGTAAGGGCATGCCTAATCAGGAGAACTACTGTAGAGGAAGCTCTGCTCACTGGTATATAGGTGCTCAGAGGTAATAATAGATAAAATTAGTGAGTAACCTCGGCACTCTAAATCTCCCAGACTAAGTCAGTAAGTCACAACAGATAGTAATGCAAAATCACTCTTTATTGGTCCGTATTAAGAAAAATTTTTTTTCATAAGCATATATGTTTTTGTCCAAAACAAGTTACAAATGACGTTTCGGCCTGAGCCTTCGTCAGATTGGACTTATCTGCATGTAATCATGAAAAATGACAATAATCAGTATCACATAAGAGTGAGAGAACAATAACATAAACTTGAACAATGTAGAGGTACAATTGGGATGCAGCAAAAAAATTGCAACACAGCAAGAAATGAAACACATGATACAATAATACAGTACAAGGACAATATAGTAATGACAAATATGGGGTCAGAGTAGACTTAGACAGCTCTGGTACGAAAGAGATGTCAATCATAAAGTAACATGTGCAGTAGGTGTAGAGCTACACTATGCATGGCAGAGCTAATGGGTAGACCGACCATAGAAAAAGTAGAGAAAAAGTGGAGAAAAAGTGGAGAATAAGTGGAACATAAGAGGAGAAAAAGTGGAGAAAAAGTGGAGAAAAAAGTGGAGAAAAAGTGGAGAAAAAGTGGAGAAAAAGTGGAGAAAAAGTGGAGATAAAGTGGAGATAAAGTGGAGATTAAGAGGAGAAAAAGTGGAGAAAAAAGTGGAGAAAAAGTGGAGAAAAAGTGGAGCATAAGTGGAGAAAAAGTGGAGAAAAAGTGGAGCATAAGAGGAGAAAAAGTGGAGAAAAAAGTGGAGAAAAAGTGGAGAAAAAGTGGAGAAAAAGTGGAGATTAAGAGGAGAAAAAGTGGAGCATAAGAGGAGAAAAAGTGGAGAAAAAAGTGGAGAAAGTGGAGAAAAAAATGGAGAAAAAGTGGAGAAAAAAGTGGAGAAAAAGTGGAGAATAAGAGGAGAAAAAGTGGAGAAAAAGTGGAGAAAAAGTGGAGAATAAGAGGAGAAAAAGTGGAGAATAAGTGGAGAAAAAAATGGAGAAAAAGTGGAGAAAAAGTGGAGAAAAAGTGGAGCATAAGAGGAGAAAAAGTGGAGAAAAAGTGGAGAAAAAGTGGAGAAAAAGTGGAGCATAAGAGGAGAAAAAGTGGAGAAAAAAGTGGAGAAAAAGTGGAGAAAAAGTGGAGCATAAGAGGAGAAAAAGTGGAGAAAAAGTGGAGAAAAAGTGGAGCATAAGAGGAGAAAAAGTGGAGACAAAGTGGAGAAAAAGTGGAGAAAAAGTGGAGCATAAGAGGAGAAAAAGTGGAGAAAAAGTGGAGAAAAAAGTGGAGAAAAAGTGGAGAAAAAGTGGAGAAAAAGTGGAGAAAAAGTGGAGAAAAAGTGGAGATTAAGAGGAGAAAAAGTGGAGAAAAAGTGGAGAAAAAGTGGAGCATAAGAGGAGAAAAAGTGGAGAAAAAAGTGGAGAAAACGTGGAGAAAACGTGGAGAAAAAGTGGAGAAAAAGTGGAGAAAAAGTGGAGAAAAAGTGGAGCATAAGAGGAGAAAAAGTGGAGAAAAAAGTGGAGAAAACGTGGAGAAAAAGTGGAGAAAAAGTGGAGAAAAAGTGGAGCATAAGAGGAGAAAAAGTGGAGAAAAAGTGGAGAAAAAGTGGAGAAAAAGTGGAGCATAAGAGGAGAAAAAGTGGAGAAAAAAGTGGAGAAAAAGTGGAGAAAAAGTGGAGCATAAGAGGAGAAAAAGTGGAGAAAAAGTGGAGAAAAAGTGGAGCATAAGAGGAGAAAAAGTGGAGAAAAAGTGGAGAAAAAGTGGAGAAAAAGTGGAGCATAAGAGGAGAAAAAGTGGAGAAAAAGTGGAGAAAAAAGTGGAGAAAAAGTGGAGAAAAAGTGGAGAAAAAGTGGAGAAAAAGTGGAGAAAAAGTGGAGAAAAAGTGGAGATTAAGAGGAGAAAAAGTGGAGAAAAAGTGGAGAAAAAGTGGAGCATAAGAGGAGAAAAAGTGGAGAAAAAAGTGGAGAAAACGTGGAGAAAACGTGGAGAAAAAGTGGAGAAAAAGTGGAGAAAAAGTGGAGAAAAAGTGGAGCATAAGAGGAGAAAAAGTGGAGAAAAAAGTGGAGAAAACGTGGAGAAAAAGTGGAGAAAAAGTGGAGAAAAAGTGGAGCATAAGAGGAGAAAAAGTGGAGATTAAGAGGAGAAAAGTGGAGAAAAAGTGGAGAAAAATTGGAGCATAAGAGGAGAAAAAGTGGAGAAAAAAGTGGAGAAAAAGTGGAGAAAAAGTGGAGATTAAGAGGAGAAAAAGTGGAGCATAAGAGGAGAAAAAGTGGAGAAAAAAGTGGAGAAAAAGTGGAGAAAGTGGAGAAAAAAAATGGAGAAAAAGTGGAGAAAAAGTGGAGAAAAAGTGGAGAATAAGAGGAGAAAAAGTGGAGAAAAAGTGGAGAAAAAGTGGAGAATAAGAGGAGAAAAAGTGGAGAATAAGTGGAGAAAAAAATGGAGAAAAAGTGGAGAAAAAGTGGAGAAAAAAATGGAGAAAAAGTGGAACACCCTTTGGTACCTTTCATGTGGCACTAAGGGGTGCTTAGCTTTGTATTTAGCCAAAAAAATGACATAGGGTTCCCCCTAGTTTTGTAGCCAGCTAGGGTAAAGCAGACGGCTGCAGCCTGCAGACCACAGCTGGCAACCTCACCTTGGCTGGTAATCCAAAACTGAGGGCACCCCACGCTGTTATTTTAAATTAAATAAATAATTAAAAAAAAAAACACGTAGGGGTCCCCCAAAATTGGATCACCAGCCAAGGTAAAGCAGACAGCTGGGGCCTGATATTCTCAGACTAGGGAGGTCCATGGTTATTGGAATCTCCCCAGCCTAAAAATAGCAGGCCGCAGCCGCCCCAGAAGTGGCGCATCCATTAGATGCGCCAATCCTGGTGCTTCGCCCCAGCTCATCCCGCGCCCTGGTGCGGTGGCAAACGGGGTAATATTTGGGGTTAATACCAGATGTGTAATGTCACCTGGCATCAAGCCCTGGGGTTGGTGAGGTCAGGCGTCTATCAGATACCCGACATCACCAACCCAGTCAGTAATAAAAAAAAAAATAGACGACAAACACATTTTTATTTGAAAAAACACTCCCCAAAACATTCCCTCTTTAACCAATTTATTAGATTGAAAAACAAATCCAGGTCTGGTGTAATCCAAGGGGTTGCCATGACGATGCACACTGTCCCAGTCAATGAAGAGCAGGATGTTCCCCATTGGCTGGGAGAGCAGTGCAGTGACCTGAGCTAACATCAATGGGTCAGCCCAGGTCACTGCAGGGGGGTGACAAGTGCTGCTGTCAGTGAGGTACATTACCTGCGCTGATCTCCAGCACACTGACAGCCCCTGTCACTGAGGTCAATGACCGGCGCCTTCACATCAAGTATCGCGAGAGGTCCGTGACGTCACCGCCAGTGTCAGTCTCGGGTCGGAAGCGATAGGTGATGTGACAAGCGGCGGCCATGGAGGACAGTGACAGCGCTGAGGTCGGGATGGCGGGACTTCATCACCGCAGGTAAGCCGAGCGAGCGAGCGAGCGAGCGAGCGGGCGGGCGGGCGGGGGGGGGGGGGTGGATGTGTGTGTGTGTGTGTGTGTGTGTTTGTGTATGTGTATGTATGTGTACATGCCGCGGGCAGGAGGGGGTGGAGCGAGCTGAGCGGGAAAGTGTGGGCTTCCTGCACGTAACTAAGATAAACATCGGGTTACTAACCAAAGCGCTTTGCTTGGATACCCGATGTTTATCTTGGTTACCAGCTTGTGGCAGGCTGCCAGCGATGGCTCCTGCTCACTGTAGCTGTAAAAAGCCCTGCTTTTTGCTGCTAGAACCGTTCTCGAACGTATCTAGAACTATCGAGCTTTTAGCAAAAAGCTCGAGTTCTAGTTCGATCTCGAACAGCCCAAAAATCACTCGAGCCTAGAACTGGAGAACCACGAACCACGAACCGCGCTCAACTCTATTTACCATCCATATTGAAGTTTTGACATGACACTAGTCAGGTACAGAATATGTTTTTAACTTTAGTAGGTTAGGGACTGTCTCAGATGGGTACACCGTGACGAGGTGAGACAGCTTCTTACCTTTTTGCAAAAATGTATATACTAAGTACCCTGTTTATTAAGCACTTGCAATTTATTTATTTATAGTCAGGGTATTTTCTCTACAATTTTCTCCTTGGTTTTTTTCTAGTCTTGAGGCTGCAATTCACATGCTTGTAATGTTGCATGTTTTTTGAACATTTGTCACAGCTCAGTTTTTTGGTTTTTTTGTCTGTTATCTTGCTTTAATGCAAGTTGGGGGTGCAGCCCTCCTGATACTGAGGCTGAACAATTACCTGCTTCTCACTTTTTGCTGTGTATTTAATCTGGGACCCAGCTAACCACTTTACCATCCATATTGAAGTTTTGACATGACACTAGTCAGGTACAGAATATGTTTTTAACTTTAGTAGGTTAGGGACTGTCTCAGATGGGTACACCGTGACGAGGTGAGACAGCTTCTTACCTTTTTGCAAAAATGTATATACTAAGTACCCTGTTTATTAAGCACTTGCAATTTATTTATTTATAGTCAGGGTATTTTTTCTACAATTTTCTCCTTGGTTTTTTTTTTCCCCATCACTAATTAGCAGATTTGGGCCAATCAGTGTTGTGGGCGGAGATAAACAGAGCACTGTATTCAGAGAACTGCTAGATCCAAAGCAGAGAAAACAGCGATTTTATCAAAATGACAGGTAGCAGACCAGTATGTGTTGCTGGAATAATTGTCTCAGACCCTACATTGTGATAATCTGTGATTACAAAGCAAAAAACTATTGACACATTCCCTTTAATGCGTCTGCATTTCCCCCCAAGTTATAGAATTGTAGAGTGTTGTTGGCCTGCCATAACAGCCATGGGCCAACCAACGGATTTGAGTTTGATCTTGCATAAAAGCCATCGGCAATCTAAACTTCAGAGGAAAACATAATTTTTTATTCACAGAAAACAAACATGTTCATATACATTATAGTTAGGGATGATCGAATATCATAAATATCCGACTTGGCGAATATTCGCTGAATAGGTTGCCGCTATTCGACTATTCGCGAATATTTGATGCGCAATGTACGTCTATGGGAAACAGTTATTTGGCTACCCATAGTCTTACATTGTGCATCGAATATTCATAGGATATTCGCGAAGTCGGATATTTGTGGTATTCGATAATCCCTAATTATAGTATATAAATGAAGCCATCAAATGATCACAGATTCATGACCCCAAGGCAATAAAAAACATGAAAAGTGCAGAGAATATTTTAACAAACATATACAGTATAAAAGTTTGGATCTGCTTTCTTTACTAGTTAAAAAAAAAATTAAAAATTAAAAAGTCTCTTCTATGAAAAGATAGAATCAAATGAATTCTAAGTGCAAATCAATTGAATTCTAAGTGAATGCTAAGTGCCACACAGAGAAAAAAAAAATGAAACGTCAGCATTTCTTGTGTTTGGAAACCACAAATCTGACAAAAATGCAATAAAATACAGTCAAAATGAGGTAAACCTTATACCCAATGGAAAATATAAAAAAAACTCCAAATCATTGTAAATGGAGAGAAAAAAGGGTTGTTTTTTTTAACTAATTTCTGATTTTTTTTTTAACCTTTAAGATATTATAAAACATATACCTGGAAAATCCTTGTGCCAGGTAATTTTTATGGCACTATGATTATATTGCGTTCTTTAAAAAATAAGTTCTTAAATCATGTCAATGGAAAAACAAAAAATTACTACTATTGGAAGGTGATGGAAAAAAACAAAAGTGTGAAACAAAATATTATCTACAGTTGAAAGTAATACTTTTTTATGTGATAAATATTACCTTGATCAATCATCTCATCATTTTGCTTTTCGGATGTATAATATTCCAACTTTTCTTCAATGTTACTGAGGTTATCAGCTATGGAAAAGAGTTCAAAGTCCAGAAAATATTACATATCTGTTCCAATGGAAATCTTATTCCTAGTGTCATAAGTGCATTAATTTTGAATAAGGTCTCTTTCACACAGTCATGAATAAAAGTGTTTGCACTCTTGAAATTGCTCCAGAAAGTAAAGTATTTTGCCTATAAAATTATTGCAATTACACATTTTGTCATACACGATAAACACAAAAAAATCAGAAAAAAGATAACTTGGACAGAAATTTTCCCTAAACTCCAAAAATCGATCAGACAAAGCTGTTGGCGCCTTTTCAAAATTGTGGGTAAACAACTTTGTTTCAAGCATGTGATGCTCGTTCAAACTCACCTCTGGCAAGTAACAGATGTGGGCAATATGAAAATCACACCTGAAACCAGATAAAAATGGGGGAAGTGGATTTAATATTTGCCTTTTGTGTCTCTGTGCTTCACTAAACATGATGATCTAAAAAGGAGAAGAGAACTGCCTGAGGACTTGAGAGTTGAGAACCAAAATTATTGAATAATAACAATTTCAGGGTTACAAGGCATAAAAAGGTTACACTGCAGTTTGACCAAAATACATGAGCAAGCCAAAAATCATTGTGGGAAAGATGCGACCAAGATAGAGCTTATTTGTAAAGCACATAATTCTACCGTTTACCGAAAAAGGAATGTAGCTTACAAAAAAAAAGAACAGAGTACCTAAAGTCACACATGGTGGAGGCTCAGAGATGTGTTGGGCTTGTTTTGCTGCCTGCCTCTGGAACTGGGGGCCTTGACTGTGTGCAAAACATCATGAAATCTGATGATTACCAAAGGATTGTGGGTCACAATGTAGACCAGTGTCAGAAAGCTGGATTTGCATTTTAGTTCATGGGTCTTCAAGCAGGACAATGACCCCAAAAATACTTCAAGAAGCCCAAAGAAATGGATGGGAACAAATCACTTTTCTCTGTTTTATTTGTGATGTTCAAATACACATAAAGGAGATAAATGTGTATAACAAGCATACATGTATAATTGCAATTATTTTTGGGCTTTTCCCAGCTTAGACCCTACTTGGTGACAATTCTCATCTCTGGACAATAGCCCTTATGTGGGTAGCAATCCATGGGACCACGACGTTGTAAATCCAGATCCCTGTATAAGGATTAAAGTGTATCAGGGTTTCTCTGGATCCTACCAATGCAATGCCTTGTGCCAGCTCTGTCCAAGGTAGCCATTTTGAGCCCGTTGCCTCAGACAGACCTTACACTTACTTGACCGTCGGACTACCTCTTGTGGATCCATTTGCACCAACTCTAAATAAGATATTAACAGGATTATTATTACAATTTACTGACCTGATTTTTGGGATGACTTATATTTTGCCTCCATTAATTGTAAATCAAGCTCTTCATATACCGGGTCATGGAGAGAAACTGAAGTGGAGTTTCTGAAAACTAAATCAAAAGATAGGAACAATAACGTCACATTAGATACACACAAAACCCACACACCAGATATCATGTCCCATGGGTATTTATATGAGATGGATTTGTAGGTCATTATGTTGTATGTGACTGCCGAGTTAACAATAATTATATAGTATATATAGTTTTAGAATATTAAAATGATCAATACTATTTTTATACTCACCTTTTCTAGACCACTTTGATTGTCTAAACAAGTATATTATTATAATGATTGCAACGCCAAGAAGGAGCAGGGAAGTAATGGAGATGATGAGAAACACGTTTGGGATAGTGGAAGTATCGGTAGGTTCCAATGAAGGATGCAGGGCTATAAAAAAAATATAAAATCATGGAGAAAAGTGTCATATCTATTATGTATAGTGATTTAATGTAATTAGCTTAAAATGAATTCTAATCTTAAATTAAGTCCCATTTTTTAGAACAAACTCTCCATCACTTTTAAAATAGAAATACACCAAAATGAATAATTAAATTTGACCATACATTTTAAACTATTTTAATTTTTATTCTTGTTCAATTTGCTAATTTTAATAGTTTTCATTTTCCAAAGTTTTCCAAATGACTAATTTTATAGCAATCATTTTGTGTTATTTATTTGGGTGTATATTAGAATAAAAAATATTAAAAATTAAAATATATTAATAACCTTGCCTTTCTATTATAATTATTTTTTTTTATTATTTTTTTTTACCAGAGTTGCATTCCTTTTGTAATAATTCTAAACTTTTATATTTTAACCAACTTTTTCAGTAAGAAGTATATAGTGTGTTATATGCAGCAGTAAGAAAATTCTCTCCTGGCACAGTATTACACAGTACTGAAGATTGTGGTTCATGGTTAGACTTTTTTCATTTTCCACGGACATGTGCTATCCATGTTTTTTTTTTAGAGATATTGTTTCTGAGTATGTTCATGTTTTCAGATTTTTTTTTGTGAATCCCTTATTTGCAAAAATAACAAGAACATGTCCATCTTGAATTGAATATGCAGACCAAGCTTGCCCATTTAGGTAATTGGGTCCGTCCAAAAAATGTGTCATCTGAGTGTTGTCCATTGTTGTCCCTCTTTTTTTAGCTGCTTGGACTCATACTTATGGAACTGCAAATTGGGCTTATTTTTGGAGTAGGTCTTATATTTTGAGCATACTCCAAAAAGCCCCAAAATTCTTACTAGTGCATATTTTTGTGGTACATCTTATTTTCAGGGAACTAGGGTACCTCCAATTAGAAATGTAGTATCGTTGTCCTGATATAGCCATGTCTCTTACCTCATTTGCAGAGCATTTTAGCTTAGGCATCCGTAGTTACATCTACTCATATAGCTACAGTTAGTTAGTTGCTCATGATCGTAACCATGGATAGTCCATAGAAAAAATAAAAATAAACTGGATCCTAAGGTAAAATATAACTTTTTATTCTTAGTGATCAATAAAATCGGATGTCCCACAGAGTGACCGTAGATGCATTTTCATAGTATCATAGTATCATAGTTTTTAAGGTTGAAGGGAGACTCTAAGGGGTACTTTGCACACAGAGATAAATCTGCGGCAGATCTGTGGTTGCAGTGAAATTGTGGACAATCAGTGCCAGGTTTGTGGCTGTGTACAAATGGAATAATATGTCCACAATTTCACTGCAACCACAGATCTGCCAAAGATTTATCTGTGTGTGCAAAGTAGCCCTAAGTCCATCTAGTTCAACCCATAGCCTAACATGTTGATCCAGAGGAAGGCAAAAAAAACCCCAATGTGGCAAACAAGTTCCAATGGGGAAAAAATGTCCTTCCTGACTCCACATCCGGCAATCAGACTAGTTCCCTGGATCAATACCCTGTCATAAAATCTAATATACATAACTGGTAATATTAAATTTTTCAAGAAAGGCATCCAGGCTCTGCTTAAATGTTAGTAGTGAATCACTCATTACAACATCATGCGGCAGAGAGTTCCATAGTCTCACTGCTCGTACAGTAAAGAATCCTCGTCTGTGATTATGATTAAACCTTCTTTCCTCAAGACGTAGCGGATGCCCCCATGTTCCAGTCGCAGGCCTAGGTGTAAAAAGATCTTTGGAAAGGTCTTTGTACTGTCCCCTCATATATTTATACATTGTGATTAGATCCCCCCTAAGCCTTCGTTTTTCCAAACTAAATAACCCCAAGTTTAATAACCTGTCTTGGTATTGCAGCCCACCCATTCCTCTAATAATCTTGGTGGCTCTTCTCTGCACCCTCTCCAGTTCAGCTATGTCCTTCTTATATATCGGTGACCAGAATTGTACACAGTATATAAGTGCGGTCGCACTAGTGACTTGTACAGAGGTAGAACTATATTTTTTTCATGAACACTTATACCTCTTTTAATACATCCCATTATTTTATTAGCCCTGGCAGCAGCTGCCTGACACTGTCCACTAAAGTGAAGTTTACCATCCACCCATACACCCAAGTCTTTTTCTGTGTCTGTTTTACCCAGTGTTCTACAATTAAGTACATAATCATAAATGTTATTTCCTCTACCCAAGTGCATGACCTTACATTTATCTACATTAAACTTCAATTGCCACTTCTCAGCCCAATCCTCCAATTTACATAAATCTCCCTGTAATATAAAATTATCCTCCTCTGTATTGATTACCCTGCAGAGTTTAGTATCATCTGCAAATATTGAAATTCTACTCCGCATGCCCCCAACAAGGTCATTTATAAATATGTTGAAAAGAAGCGGGCCCAATACTGACCCCTGTGGTACCCCACTATGAACTGAGACCCAGTCCGAGTATGTACCATTAATAACCACCCTTTGTTTCCTATCACTGAGCCAGTTTTTAACCCAGTTACACATATTTTCCCCTATCCCCATTATTCTCATTTTATGTACCAACCTTTTGTGTGGCACCGTATCAAAAGCTTTTGAAAAGTCCATATATACAATATCCACTGCATTTCCCTGGTCCAGGCTTGAACTTACCTCTTCATAGAAGCTGATCAAATTAGTTTGACAGGATCGATCCCTCATAAACCCATGTTGATACTCTGTCATAAGGTTATTTTTCTTGAGATACTCCAGTATAGCATCTCTCAAGAAACCCTCAAGGATTTTACCAACCGTAGAGGTTAAACTTACCGGCCTATAATTTCCCGGCTCAGTTTTTGTCCCCTTTTTGAATATTGGCACCACATTTGCTATGCGCCAGTCCTGCGGTACCGACCCTGTTATTAAGGAATCTGAGATGATTAAAAATAATGGTCTATCTATCACAGAACTCAATTCCTGTAGTACTCTGGTGTGAAGATGTAATTTACCCTCTCACTGTATATGCTGTACAGATTCCTATTTCAAGCTGGGTTCATTGTCTTATTTGAACTACTTCTGTGTACATTTCTATTGTTGTAGGTAATCACCCCCCTAAAATGCAAGGTTATATCCTCTTGAGGCACTTCCATCCCTGGGAGTAGGGGGAGGTGGGCCTAGAGTCCAACTAGTGTAAACTCTGCTTACCTGGGAGATTCAGGCAGAGTGAGCTGAAACTTGAAGGGAGCAGGAGCTCCAGCCTGTGTGGCTGTGGACACGGACGGAGCTAGGCCTGTGTGGCGGCCCGTGGGATTGTGTGGAACTCTTTGGACTACTGTAAGGACGATTGCTTTGTAATCCGGTCCGAGGATTGTCGGGAAGGGCCCCCGAATCTGTTTTACGTGGACTTATCGTGTGCTGTTCTTGCATTCCTGTTAATAAACCTGTTGGATCGTCCCTCGGCCTCGTCCATCCTTTGCTCTGTTGTACACCCCCGTCACAAACTGGTTGGCAGCGGCGGGATCAGAGCAGAAGAAATGGAGGACAACAGCCAATCGACGTCTGAAACCAGAACCTCAGGATACAGGAACTGGACTGTGGCGAGTCTACAAACAAAGGCCCGTGAATTAGGTGTCGGCTACAAAGGACTCTCTAAGGAGCAACTAATTGAGGCATTGGAACACGCTTGCCTGCAAGATGGCACCGAGGAACAATTTCCACAGCAAGGGGAGCAAAGACGGGAGCCGGAGGTGAATACCCAAAAAAGTCAATGGGTTGTGTGGTACAAGGAAAAGATGGCACTGCTTGGAGATGAGGCCACCATAGAAGATAAGAGGGAGGCCATGCGTGGAGCTGAAGAGAAGGAGCGCAGGATGGAGGAGATGGCATTGCTGGATAAGCAGCTCGCTGTGGAAGCCGCGAGAGGTTCCAGACAGACTGTAACCCCAGCACCCATCATGAGGGAACTTCCCAGAGTGTCCCGCAAAGACTTCAAGCAGTTTAATGAGGCTGCTGGTGACATTGAGGGCTTCTTCCAGGACTTTGAGCATCAGTGTCGATTAATGGAAGTCCCAGAAAGGGAGCGCGTCCGGCATCTGGTTGGGCTCTTAGAGGGTGGAGCTGCTGCAGCCTATAGAGCTATGGACCATCGGTGGAACTGTGAGTATGCGGATATTAAACAGACTATTCTAGAACATTATGCTGTAACGCCAGACACTTACAGGACTCAGTTCCGTACTCTAGCATGTGATGAGGAAGTGTCCTTCAAGATGTATGCCCACAAACTCAAACATCTGTGGCATCGTTGGTTGGAGGCAGAGGAGGCCTTAACCTTGGAGACCGTCCTCCAGGTCCTCCTAAAAGAGCAGTTTTACTTCAAGTGCCCCGCTGAGATCCGGGAATGGGTGCGTGAGAGAAAACCAGCGACAGTGGAGGAAGCTGCTGCTCTAGCTGATGAGGTGCTCACCATCAAGCCTCAGTGGAGGGTTCTGTTGGAGGATGGAGAGACGCCTAACAGCTCCACAACACCGGATGCCCCCAGTTATTCTGTCCCCATTGTTCCCCGTTCCTCTAAGCCACCACATGTTGATACCCGTGTTAATGTGCCTCCAGTTGCTTCTACTGCACTTTCTGGAATACGCCGGGGAGAGGAAGTAACAGAGCGCAGGTGTTATGTTTGTAGGCATCCCGGGCATTTGCAGGCCTCATGCCCAGCCAGGCCATGGAGGAATCATCCTCAAACCCCTACAGCACCTTCAGGTGGGAGCCGGCCTCCAAGTTCCCCTACCCCTTACCCAAGAGGACGCCTTGGATGGAGGGAGACCCAGCTCAGATGCTATCAATGTGGACAGCCAGGGCATCGGCAAGTCTCCTGCCCAGCTGTTCAAATGAGGACTGATCCTGCGCCCAATCGGATTGTTAATTATTTACAGCCCAGCGCCATGGAGGAAGATGTGGCACCGCTATGTGAGGACTGGCCTAGTGACTCAGCCCATGTTGCACCACCAGGAGTTTACGGGGTGCGACCTGCAGTTATGACGACTTCTGCTCATCGAGGTAAGCACTTGCAGGAGGTTGTGCTGGATGGACAGAGACTTGTTGGATTTTGTGACTCGGGTGCTTTCCTCACACTGGCTGATCCCCGAGTGGTTCGGCCTGAGGCAATCCATAGAGGACCTGGGATTGTCATTGAACTGGCTGGTGGACAATGGAGGACTATTCCCACAGCCACTGTGGATCTGAGCTTTGGTTTTGGGGTCAGGCGATGTGTGGTTGGGGTGATGGGTGGTCTGCCTGCAGCTGTTCTCCTGGGCAATGATGTGGGAGAGCTACGATGCCAATTCGTGGCTGCATGAAGCCACATGTAAGTAACGCTCTGCCTGTGTGTACTTAACCAGTGACCTGTAGAGGTCCCTAGTACGTACACAAGTTGGGAGGGGGAGGGATTGTGAAGATGTAATTTACCCTCTCACTGTATATGCTGTACAGATTCCTATTTCAAGCTGGGTTCATTGTCTTATTTGAACTACTTCTGTGTACATTTCTATTGTTGTAGGTAATCACCCCCCTAAAATGCAAGGTTATATCCTCTTGAGGCACTTCCATCCCTGGGAGTAGGGGGAGGTGGGCCTAGAGTCCAACTAGTGTAAACTCTGCTTACCTGGGAGATTCAGGCAGAGTGAGCTGAAACTTGAAGGGAGCAGGAGCTCCAGCCTGTGTGGCTGTGGACACGGACGGAGCTAGGCCTGTGTGGCGGCCCGTGGGATTGTGTGGAACTCTTTGGACTACTGTAAGGACAATTGCTTTGTAATCCGGTCCGAGGATTGTCGGGAAGGGCCCCCGAATCTGTTTTACGTGGACTTATCGTGTGCTGTTCTTGCATTCCTGTTAATAAACCTGTTGGATCGTCCCTCGGCCTCGTCCATCCTTTGCTCTGTTGTACACCCCCGTCACATCTGGGGTGTATGCCATCCGGGCCCGGAGATTTGTCAACCTTAGTGATTTCGAGGCGGCGGCGTACTTCCTGCTGGGTTAAGCAGGTAATATTCAAGGGTGAATTTATGGTATCACTGGTCATGTCATCTGCCATGGCATTTTCTTGTATAAAAACCGTAGAAAAAAAGTCATTCAGCAGGTTGGCTTTACCCTCATCTCCTTCCACCATTTCACCAAGACTATTTTTAAGGGGGCCAACACTATCGCTTTTCAGTTTTTTACTGTTTATGTAGTTAAAGAATATTTTAGGATTATTTTTACTTTCTCTCACAATGAGTCTCTCTGTCTCAAACTTAGCTAACTTAATTTGCTTTTTACATATTTTATTTAATTTTCTATAATTATATAATGCCTCATCACTACCTACCCTCTTTAATTCTTTTAAGGCTTTCTGTTTTTCTTTTATTGCTTCCCTTACAGCTCTATTTAGCCATAGGGGTTTTCTCCTATTTCTAGCATGTTTGTTCCCATAGGGTATATTTTCTGCACAATCCCTATTCAGGATGCTCATAAAAGTCTCCTATTTGCTTTGTGTACTTTTATTACTTAGTACATCATCCCAGTTTATTGCACTAAGATCATCTCTCAACAGTTTAAAATTTGCTTTCCTGAAGTTTAGTGTCCTTGTAGCCCCTCTACTAGACATCTTACTAAAGAATACATGAAAACTTATTATTTTGTGATCACTATTCCCCAAGTAACCCCCAACTTGTATATTTGATATGCGGTCTGGCCTATTGGTTAGTACAAGGTCTAGTAGTGCTCCCCCTCTTGTGGGGTCCTGTACCATTTGTGAAAGGTAATTATCTTTCATTGTTATCAAAAATCTATTTCCTTTGCTGGAACTGCAAGTTTCTGTTCCCCAATTTATATCAGGATAGTTAAAGTCCCCCATAATAATTACCTCTCCGAGACTCGCTGCTTTATCAATTTGCTTTATGAGGAGATTCTCTACCTCTTCCATAATATTCGGCATCTTATAACACACCCCTATAAGAATTTTATTATTCATTCCCCCCCCCTTATCTCCACCCATAGGGACTCTACATTCTCAGTACCCTCACATATGTTGTCACGCAGGATGGGTTTTAAGGATGATTTTACATATAGACACACACCTCCCCCTCGCTTATTTGTACGGTCATTCCTGAATAGGCTATAACCCTGTAAATTAACAGCCCAGTCATAGCTCTCATCCAGCCATGTCTCTGATATCCCCACTATATCATAATTTTCTTCCAACAATATTAATTCTAATTCCTCCACCTTATTTGTGAGGCTTCGGGCATTAGTGTACATGCACGTTACGTATGACTCTGTACCTGTATTCCTGCTTACTGTATTAACTGTTCTAACCCCGTACCACCCCCAATTTCATTACTTGTGCCCTGGTCACTATCTGCACTACATTCCCCTTCTATAAAGTGAATACCCTCGCCCCCCATTCCTAGTTTAAACACTCCTCCAACCTTCTAGCCATTTTCTGCCCCAGCAGAGCTGCACCTTCCCCATTAAGATGCATCCCATCCCTAGCATAGAATCTGTAGCCAACTGAAAAGTCGGCCCAATTCTCCAGGAACCCAAAACCCTCTTTCCTACACCAATTCCTGAGCCACCTGTTAACCTCCCTGATCTCTCTTTGCCTCTCTGGTGTGGCTCGTGGCACAGGTAGTATTTCCGAAAATACCACCTTTGAGGTCCATGCTTTAAGCTTACAACCTAATTCCCTGAAATCATCTTTAAGGACCTTCCACCTACCTCTAACTTTGTCATTTGTGCCAATGTGTACAATGACCGCTGGGTCCTCCCCAGCCCCTCCCAGTAATCTGTCAACCCGATCAGTGATGTGCCGAACTCGAGCGCCAGGAAGACAACACACTGTTCGGCAATCCCTTTGTGACAGATTGCCCTATCTGTCCCACTAATAATTGAGTCCCCCACTACCAGTACCTGTCTTGCCTGCCCTGCACTCCTATTCCCCCCCTTACTGGAGCAGACACTCCTCTGGCGTTCAGAGGTCATGCCTTGCTGCAGCAATGCTACCCCTGTAATGACATCCCCCTCATCTGCCAAGTTTGCAAACCTATTGGGGTGTGTCAGTTCAGGACTAGCCTTCCTAGCACTTTTCCCTTTACCCCCCTTTCTAACTGTCACCCAGCTACCTACCTCACCGTCCTGCCGCTCCCTACTACGATCCTCCCCCACATCTGACCCAGCAAGCTGCTGCTCAGTGAGCAGCACACTCCTTTCCATATTGCTAATGCATCTCAGAGTTGCCAGCTGCTCATTTAGATCCAGTATCTGGGCTTCCAAATGTGCAACTTGCGCACATCTTGAACAACAGTATGCCCCCTCGAATGGCTTTTCAAGGACTGCATACATGAGACAAGATGTACACTGGATCGCATTAGCAATAGTGGAGCACATTTTCTAATGGGGATAGCACTAAACAAATGTTAAGTAATTAAACAACTAAATACAAACAATTCTACTCACACTTACTTTTGCTCACACTTTGCTCACTCACGCTCACAATGAAGAAGACAGGCTAAAATTCCTAGCGGCGCGCGGTTTTCAGAAGTCTTCCTTCCGGCTGTAACAGCCAAAACCCGGTTCTCCTTGAGCTCGCGGTGACTCTTCACTTATCCCAGAAGGCACTGGGAATATGTAAATTATCTTCGCAAGACTCCTTCCCTGGCTTTCAGAAGTCTTCGTTCCGGCTGTAACGGCCAAAACCCAGTTCTCCTTGAGCTCGCGGTGACTCTTCACTTATCCCAGAAGGCACTGGGAATATGCAAATTATCCTCGCAAGACTCCTTCCCTGATTTTGACTCAACCAAGTGTTAATCGTAACTAACATATAACATACTAAGCACCATCTAAAAACGTGTTACTCTCCACCCTACTGTGACATCATGTTACTCATTAAATTACTTCATCTGTTAATGGAAATACTTATTGGAATATTAAAATCATTACCAGGGACAAAGATAAAGACATTCAAATGTCAATTCTTTAAGGCACATGTATTGTACAAAAACAAAAATGCAAAGTTTTCTGGTAGTGCAGCCAACATATAAAGGGTTGATTTATGAAATATATAAAATATGTGATATCACAATTGATGACATTTTTATATGAAAAATCTACTTATTTTGACTTTGAAAGTTTTTGTTGCATGCATGCAAATTGCATTAGAAAAAAAAGCAACATTTTCTGGTAGTGCAGCCTACATATAAAGTGGAAAGAGAAATTTGTCAGCTCACCCCTCTTCACTCCTGGACTCTGCACCGATGCACGGAACGCCCTGGCCTGGGCGGGAATGAAGGCAGCAAGAATCAAACGTCCAGCATCAAGGAGGATAAAAATAAAACTTGTATTTATTTGTATGATTATAAAAACATACAGACTGTGCAGTGGACACAGAGAATTGATTCTTGCAGCCTACATATAAAGGGTTGCATTATTATGTTATATATAAAATATGTGTTTTAGTTTGAAGGTTTTTGTTGCATGCATACAAACAATGCATTAGAATAAAAAATAAAACACACTTTAACATGTCTTTTAAATAATGTGTATCTTACTACATTGCACAGTTTGCAAAATGAATCCTCTGAAATAATTAGTATTTAGAACACAAAATCCAGGATATTATCCTACACATAAAAGATCTGCAGTATGGGATCAGTTTCAGTTTGGTGGAAAGAGAGTTAAAAATCCGACACTCATTCAAATCACAAGAATACCTTAAAATCATATGAGAGCCGATCTCTAAAAACACTCCAAAAAATTGGTAATTTGTGAATCGGACAAAGGAGATGAAGTTGTGATTTTAGATAAAGAACTGTACAATATATTGGCCCTAAAAATCCTTAGTGATAGGGCAACATTGAGGAATCCACACCAGCCTTTACAAATTAACTCAATTACTTGAAAAAGGTTTAAGCAAAAACATAATCAGTAAGAAAGGATTTGATTTTTCATTGACAGAAGTCCCGATCACAGCTATATTTAAAAACACCTGGTTTCCTTAGAGACAGTACCAATGTGCTAAATGTTTTTTCAAATTTTCCAATGGAATCTGGAACTGAACTTCTTAATATGCAATATGGTAGATCTCTATTCAAGCATTCCTTATGATATGGCATTAACAGGCAATCAATAGTTTTTGAAAAACCATAGTAGTCTGAATGTTGATCTACAAGATTACATTGTAATGGCTATGGATCAGTTCTTGAAGCAAATCTTTTTTATGTCTGATGGTAGGTTCTTCTTACTAGTAAGACAAGCCACGATGGGAGTCTAAATTATTATCTTAATATTAAATCTTAAATTAAGTCTGAAATTTATGCTGCATGGTGGAGGATATGTGTATCTTTTCAGTTAATTGTCCCTTCACAGATTTGTTGCTCTGGTACGGTCGTTTTATAGATGATATTCTAGTTACTAGTCTAGGAGTGGACACAAAGCAACCGTTCCAGAGTTCATAGATTATATGAATGACAATAATGTAAATCTGAAATCATTTGTTCTGAAGCACAAGGATCCACAACCTTTTTAGATTTAATGATAAAGGCTAATTTAAGGTAGGGGAAAGTGGATATAACATTGTACAAAAAACCTTGTACAGGGAATAGCATACTTAAATTTGACAGCTGTCATCCCAGAAGCACATTGGCTTCAATACCGTAATGAAAGATGATCCAGGCAAAAAGAACTTGCTCTGATCCGAAATTATTCTCAGAACAATGTGAAATCTTACAAAAAAAGATTGGAATGCAGAGGATATAAGAGCAAATTAATAAATAATGCAAAAAAAAGAGTAATTATCTAGAAATTATTTGATATATGGAAACAACAGGGCTATGAAGAAAAATAATGATCAACATCATAAAAACCTTGTATATATTACAACAGCCTATAGCAGTCAGTTTGGAGAAATAAAAAAAAAATCACTTTCAAATACCTGCCCATATTAACACTAGAACTACTGGACTCGTGACACCTATATAGAAATACATAGTGCAAAGTAGTCAAAATGACTACCTCAGTAGTTCTAGTGTTAAATATTGCTGAAGTACTCATGGAAATTTTAAAGTAAGGTTGTGGATTTGTGGCAAAAAGAACCAAAACATTAGGAAATTACATATCTCCCAGCCTATATACTAGTGCACCTCCAGCTAAATGCACAAGATTGAGTCTTTCAGGTTTTTATAAATATGGTGGATCCAAATGCAATGTTTGTATGTATGCAACAAAAACAAAAACCTTTTAAAGTAAAGAAACACAGGTTTTTCAGATAAAACATTACATCAATTGTGATATCACATATTTAATATATATCATATTGCAACCCTTTATATGTCGGCTGCACTACCAGAAAACTTTGCATTTTTTTGTACTATACATGTGCCTTAAAGAATTGTCATTTGAATGTATATATCTTTGTCTCTGGTAATGATGTTAATATCCCAATAAGTATTTCCATTAATAGATGTTAGTATTTTAATGAGTAACATGATGCCACAGGAAGGTGGAGTTTAGCATGTTTTTAATGGTGCTCAGTATGTTGTATGTTAGTTATGATTCAGACTGAAATGAGTCGAAACGCGTCAATAGTTACTCTGTGCGACATCTGATATTATGGATAACTAAGAATAAAAGAACTTATATTTTAACGGAGGATCCAGTTTATTTTTTTTTTTCTATGGACCTCAATTACCCATGAGGTGGTGGGATTAGCTGGAAGCCTCCAACTGAATTAGAGTTGGCCATCATATTGACGGGGTGAGTGCGATTCTTTTCCCTTAAATACTGTATACCCAAGCTACAGTGCCCTGCACATGAGGTAAGAGACATGGCCATATCAGGAGGACTATAATATTATTTCTACTTGGAAGTATTTATATTAATCCACCTACTAAATAAAGGGGTATTCTCATTCTTAAGATCCTATCCCAATAAGTCTGTTTTTCCCATCCCTTTTGTCAGTCTTAATGAATCAGCAAAAAATGTGACCGGCCAGCTGCCATTTTGCTGCACTTACACTAAACAAATCACAAAAAAAAAAAAAATTCAATTCATAATAATTCATTCTTAGGTGTTTCATAACATTTTAGGGAAACTCAATTTGCCTCAAACTGATTTGCTCATCTCTACTGCCCATATAATATTCCAGTATGAAAAAAAATCAGCAACATCTTGGTGAAAATTTTTTGATGCAGTCCAAAAATTCGCCAAATTTATAAAAAGTAATAGGCGCCTAGATGTCAAATTTGGCAAATGTATCAATTGAGTCTCTTCTATTATCACAGCTCTAAGGACATGACGCAATCAAGGACTAAAGGGGGCTTTACATGCAGTGACATCGCTGGTCAAAGCACCTGCCCCCCTCGGTTGTGCGTCACGGACAAATCGCTGCCCATGGTGCACAATATCGCTTACACCCGTCACACATACCTGCCTAGCGACGTTGCTGTGGCCGGCAAACCACCTCCTTTCTAAGGGGGCGGTTCGTTCGGTGTCATTAGAGGCGTCACTAAGCGGCCACACAATAGAAACGGAGGGGCGGAGATTAGCGGGCCGAACATCCCGCCCACCTCCTTCCTTCCTCATTGCCGGCGGTCGCAGGTAAGGTGAGGTTCCTCATTCCTCCGGTGTCACACATAGTGATGCGTGCTGCCACAGCAACGACAAACAACCTACGTCCTGCAGCAGCAACGATAATCGGGAAAGGAATGACGTGTCAACGATCAACGATTAGGTGAGTAATTTTGATCGTTAACGGTCATTCCTGCATTTCACATGCAACAATGTTGCTAACGAGGCCGGATGTGCGTCACGAATTCCGTGACCCCAACGACATCTCGTTAGCGATGTCGCTGCATGTGAAGCCCGCTTTAATTAAATTAAATTGTGCAAGCAAACATTTTTATGTCATAATATATACTGTTGAGAAAGCTTATAAGTGTAGAAGTACAGTATGTGTTATAAAAAAAACATTATTCCCAAACCATTTTTATACCTTTAGTCTGTGTTTAATCCTAATATTTTACCTGTTGTCTGTAAAGCAATAGTAAATTTGCCTTCCCCACCTATAAATTACAAAATCAAAAGTCAACATCAAGATGACCAGAAATGCATTTTATATTTATTTAAGTAAATCATGTCACTTATTTCCTTAATCGTAATGCATACCGATACCTCTAGCATTAGGATGGACCAATTTATTGTAACAACTGACCTCATTCATGATAGGTTATTTTTATATTTGAATAAATATTTATTTACACAATTTGCTATACATTATCAAATCTATCATCAATTTATCTAAAGAAACCTATTAATGGTATTAACTAAATTTAAAACATTGTTGATCAGTCTTTTAACTTATATTCCTTGCTAATCTTGAATGTGATATGGTTCTAGCTGGGAGATATATTTCTCAACAAATACAAAATTTCACTTTACCTTAAAACCAATAACTTTAATAAACAAATATGCCACAAACAGAGTACATACAATTTTTCATGTGTCGTTATATGAAGAGAAGGTGGGAATTCATATACACCCTACTCTCTCCCTTCCTAAAATACTGGGGTCGGCATCCTATGAATTTTACCTATGAATAAGGACATGTTTTTAACCTCCTGTCCGAAACGCGTAAGGATATTATGATACCCCTTTCCACCCTTTTGTGGTTTTCATATTTTTAACTTATATGTCTCAATAAATTTTTGATTTTTATATAAAATAATTTTTGGTGCTAGATTCCATTTTTCCCTGCCCCCTTCCTCCACTCATTGACTTACTATTGGTTCCAGACTAGGCTATGCTGGAGGATCCGTGCACTGCAAATTTTTCCGGGGACTATATATCCTGGGAAGCTGAAAATACTTTTTTCTGTCCTATATACCAATGAGGCCCCTTTTCCACGTCGACTAACCTCTGTACTCACCCTCCTCTGCTTCTTTATACCCAGTGCTCCTATTTAATAGTGGGTAAAGTGTATCACCAACAGAGAGCCTACAAAGGATAGTATGTGCACTGTTATAGAGAATACATTCGTCAGTATCTGTCATTATCTAATGGGATGGTCCTAATTTAGTCATCGCCTCGGGGCGATTCTTAAACTAAATTACAGTAACATTTTTTTGGAAATTTTATTGATACAGATATATTATTCTATATTCTAACCGGTAGTTGACTAAATTAGGACCATCCCATTGGATAATGACAGACAGATACTGACGAATGTATTCTCTATAACAGTGCACATACTATCCTTTGTAGGCTCTCTCTTGGTGATACACTTTACCCACTATTAAGCACTGGGTATATAGAGGCAGAGGAGGGTCAGGACATAGGTTAGTCGACGTGGAACAGGGGCCTCATTAGTATATAGGATGCCGACCCCGTATTTTAGGAAGGGAGAGAGTAGAGTATATATGAATTCCCACCTTCTCTTCATATGTCAACACATGAAAAATTGTATGTAATATGTTTGTGGCATATATGTTTATTTAAGTTATTGGTTTTAAGGTAAAGTGAAGTTTGGTATTTGTTTAGAAGATTCTACCTTAGTATCTCAAATCGGTATTTGGGAGATATATTTCTCCCATTAAGTTCCTCTCGCACTGGTGAACAGCAGGGAGGAGGTCAAGCCCTGGCATGGATCTTTGGTGGTATTCTGGGTTTTTGGGGCAATGCCTGGATTGCATAGCTGACGAAGTTAGGACAGCTGTCACGCTGTACTCTAAGATGTACAATAGCAGTACAGCGCAGTAATGTGGGATTGAGAGGATTCTTGAAACTATCTGAGAAGGTAGTTAGCTGGTAAACCACTAGGGGGCGTAAAAGTGGAGGAAACGTATTAGCAGGGAATTCCCTAGCAGAGGTAATACTAGTCAAGCTCACCAGATGGCAGTAGAATCGTCAGAAAGCCGTGTCACAACATGAGGTCTTGTAAGTACACAAGGGCAAAGTCTAAACATAGTTAGAGGGAAGCAAATAGTCAGTAGCCGGGAAATCAGAGCCTAGAAGCGAGGGGGAGTGGGAGGACAAGACAGAATAAAGGTAAACAGATAAGGAACGAACAGGGAGACAGCGGGAGAGACACTGATGGAAACAGACAACAGAGGAGGTTAACAACAGGTTAGGTGAACACGGAGGTCAGGAGGGGGCAGGGCAGACAACAGGTCACTCAAGAGCAGAACACAGCAGAGCCAGAAATATCACTGGCGAAGTCCAAGAGAAACAGTGCCCTAATAAAGCAGCCTGACCTCCAGAACGAGGCAGAAAGGATTAACCCCTAACGTGACTTGCATCAGAAGTGAAACTAAAAAAAAGGCTCAGCTCCAGCTGAGCCAGGGGTCAATCATGACAACAGCATAATGAGATGGCCCTAACTCCTCAGTGGGGTGGTGGTACTTTGTCTGGAAAAGCTGAAGTGTATTCTGCAGGAACATCATATCTAAATGGACTGGCTCATACAGGCCTTAATTTATGCTATTTAACAAGCTGAACTTTTGCTTTAAATTCTGATGTATTTATTCTTTATGCTGCCAGTGTGAATCAAACAGAGTTTGGACTGAAAGCTTGTGTGCGCCTCTTAATAGTGTCCCTCCCATTGCCACAGTGTTTATGATAGACAATGAAGACTAAATGCAAATACATATTTTAATTACATAGTGTATGTATAATAAGACACATTATACATTGCTCATACCAGCACATATGACTCCAGCATCTTCCTTATGGAGGCAATCACTTTTATTCCAGCGTGTAGACCAGCAATCCTGTATCTCGCGCTCATATCCTTTACATTGCACCTCACTCAGCCATATGGGACCTGTTCCTTTTCCAAACCTGGCCTCTGTGGTAGCGTCCAATGCTGACCCACATCCTATCTGTCTACAGATGACGTCAGCATCCTTGATATCCCAGTCATCATCACACACTGTTCCCCACTGTCCCTGGAATAAAACTTCCACTCTCCCGGAACAGTTGTCTCCATCAGCAAGACGAATCTGGACTTTATCTAACAAAAAAGAATGTAAAGTAGATTAAAAGTTATTTTATAATATATAAACAGTCCACCCCATGATAGTATTCAATAAACTTCTTAATTAAGTGGGGGGAAAAATTGCGTCACCAATATCAGCCAGTTGTCACGTGTAGTTTAAAGGAATCGGTCACGAGCATTTTGCTATGTAATCTGAGAGCAGCATTGTGTAAGGGATGAGAGTCTGATTCCAGTGATGTCACTTTCTCGTCTGCATGCTATAATTTTGATACAATCTGTTTTCTTTGTTGCAGGTCTAGCAGTGCTCAGAATGCTGAGCTGTATATAACTCCGCCCACACCAGAGATTGGAAGCTTTGTGTACACTACATTGACAGAAAGCTGATAATCAGTGGTGAGGGCATGATTACATAGTGCTGCAGGAGTAAGGGGCACAAGACACCTTGTCCTATACTGATAATCTCTTGCTGATAAAACACTTATTTTAATTAAATAGCAACATAGCTTAATAAGTGACATATTTCAGCTCAGTTTACATACCAAAACCATACTGATAGATTTCCCTTAAGTTCTGGTTGTTTCTACTGTCAGCAGAGCTAGATGAAATTTGAGCAGCTTAGATCCTCAAATGCCTTGGGAAATATCGACCATGGCATTTAAGCAGTTTTACAGAAGGAGAATTTAATTTGTCAGTCCATCTGTATCCCAGTAATAACAACAAGGATTGCTGATGGTTTCTATGGAAAACAAAGCCTACCATTTACCTGCATGTCTGCTATATGCTATCGTCTAATTACATTGGACAATATGTGGGGTCTAATAAATGCTGTAAATGAAAAAAGTAAAACAGTAAAGCAACAAAACAGCAGAAGTTGCATCTGCAATTTATAATCCATGTGAAACTCAAAGCTTGTCCTGCAAAAAAGCAAGAATCATATTTGTCTAAAAAAAAAGAACTAAATAAATTTTAAAAAAATCTGTCTCATAACATGACAACTCCCCCAAAAAATTATGTGCAAAAGTAGTAAAATATATAAAATCCACCCCTAAATAAATTTGGTACTAATGACATTTTTTGTCAACAGTGCCTTTTGGTAAAAAATGTTGAAGAAAAAAAATAATAAAATCAAGAAATGCTGCTTTATATTAATTTATAATGACAAAAATTTGGAAAGTCCAATTCCGGAGCCCCGAGAAAGGTCACCATAAAACAATAAATTAATGGTATAATACATTTTTATTTGATACGTACTGTACCATAAGTAAATTAAAACAGGAAAAATTGCTCCAATGAGAAAACAATGAGAAAATAATGAGAATGGGTGAGGGGGCGGCAAGTTCTAAAATTTGTTAGTAACGGAACATAAAAAGACTTAAGGCCCCGTTACACGCAACGACATCGCTAACGAGATGTCGTTGGGGTCACGGAATTCGTGACGCACATCCGTTTTCGTTAGCGGTGTCGTTGCGTGTGACATGTACGAACGACCGCTAGCGATCAAAAATACTCACCTTATCGCTGATCGTTGACACGTCGTTCTAATCTCAAATATCGTTGATGGTGCTGGATGCAGGTTGTTGGTCGTTCCTGAGGCAGCACACATCACTATGTGTGACACCCCAGGAACGACAAACAACACCGTACCTGCGTCCTCCGGCAACGAGGTGGGCGTCACTTTCTTTCGGCTGCTCTCCGCCCCTCTACTTCTATTGGACGGCTGCCGTGTGACATCGCTGTGACGCTGCACGAACCGCCCCCAGCGACGTCGCTAGGCAGGTAAGTCCATGTAATGGGTACTAGTGATATTGTGCGCCACGGGCAGCGATTTTCCCGTGACGCAAAACTGATGGGGGCGGGAGCTTTCACAAGCGACATCACTAGCAATGTCACTGTGTGTAAATCCCCTTTTACACTCAACTATAACACAAAATATCACCATACAGGTAATATGGTTTTAACTATATGACACACATATGTATATATACTGTATGTTTTCTCATTGGAGCAGTTTTAATTTACTATACAGTGCTTATCAAATAATAAAAAAAAAATATTATACCATTAATTTATTGTTTTATGGTGACCTTTCTCGGGGGTCAGTAATTGGATTTTCTGAATTCTTGTGATTCGACTGTTCAAGGTCTTGTCCATTATTTTGGAATTGGTGTTTTTTTTCTATTAATTTGGCCTCCCAAAGAGTGTAAGAAAAAGTAATCGAAATGTCTAATTTGCCACAAAATGGTAGTTTTAAAACTCCCTATGAGAAAAAAATGGCTATGTTAAGGAAAAAATATAAAAAAGTTATGGATTTTAGAAAGCTAAAGCAAAAACGTAAAAAAAACCCAAAAGGAAATAAATTGTAGAAAGAAAATTTTAAAGTCTAGTTCTGATGTTCTATCATCAGAGCTGCATTGTTCTTACTATCTGCCTTCCTGATTTACCACAGGTTTTGCTGCTCAAGAAGATTACAATTTAGACCAGCGGGTCAGAACTGAATACTCTTCTAAGGCATCATTGCTTTTGCATCACTGGTAAAGCGCAGAATCAATGGACCAAGCCGGATCCAGCCAGCTTGAGAGCACCACGAGCAGGCTCTAAGGCATACAGTAGACCGTGTTTCTTAGGTAGGCCATCCTGAGACCATCGGGAGGCCAGTAAACTAGCCACTAAGTTATAAACTATAAAATAATTTCCTATATTCTTGGGAACAATTAGAGATAATTGCAAAGTTGTTTTTTATAACCACTTTGCAATTTTACTTATTTGACAACTTAACGCAATGACATGTCATGGTGAAATTTCAGTAAAATATTCTAACCTGTACAATGCTGGGATGTTGGGCAGCTCGGAACTGCGGTTTTGGTTGCTTCACCTAAGGTCAAGAAAAATGTTTATTAGAAGAATACTGATTGTACAGTAAGTTCAAAAGATACGGATTTCATGAGAAATGTAGAAAAAGGTTAATTTTTAGATACAATAAAAGCTAGAAAGGATAAAAATGGAGAAAGAAATGTAGCTTTTGCATAAGAACAAGAGCTCATATTTTTAACTTAAGCTCAGAAATACATAGAAAGGTTTATCCAAGTTAAACAATTTCTTATCGATTCAATTAAAGGTAAAAAAAAACACCATTTTGTTTTTTTGTTTTTGTTAAACAGTTAAAATGAAACAGTGACTTCCTTTTTTTAGATCAGTATAACTGATAGTATAAAAAAATAATAAAATTTGAGTTATCATTTTGTGTTACATATAACTTTTGGCTTGATTTTCGTAACTTTTTTGTGTCTTTGAGATGCTTAAATAAAATAACTTGTTTTTATGTTCTTTTGTTTTTTTATCAATTTTGTTAAAGATTTAACAGTATTGCTCATAATTGTGTAACAAGAATAATATCTAAATTTAAAATTTATTGATATTATTAAATTTAAATATATAATGATTTAATTAATTACATTAATTAAATTAAATTAAATTAATGATATAAAAAGTGATGTGGATTTTTTTCTGCTTTATGACATTCTGATCAAATTAATACATTCTGATAAGTCAGTTCAAAGCAAATTTATCTTATCTGAAATTTTACAAAAAAATGGATTTTCTTTTGAACAATTTTTTTTTTTATTTGAAATTTTGAATTATTTATTTCAATTTTTTAACATGTAAAAAGAGTTGGAAGGGCGTAAAAAATAAGAACTTCATTGCTCTCTTGTCCTTTTGCAACATCCTCTTGTTGGGTGTTCTTTGCAGCCTCCTTTGGCCTCTTCTTTCTTACAACATTGGATGCAACATTTTTTTACTGGATCTTCTCTCTATGCTGGGGTTTTCACCACCCAACGGGTCTCTGATATCACAGCCCATGGGCACCACCTGAAGTGCTGACTGGTCCTCAGGGGATGCATGGCATAACTTTGTAACATCAGATTCCTTAGTGGCGTTGTCAGTCCTGGCACAGAGTGAAGATTCGGGAGGATGACCATACACACAGTGTCAAAGGAAGGAAAAGGCAGAAGTGGGTTAACTTAGCTAAATATATAAGCCCCAAAATTTCTTTTTCACCCTGTGGGATCTACATTAAAAGTCAAATGTGAGTAAGAATACAAATTGTTATATAAATAAATGATAATTCACATACTTACAAACAACATACGCAAGTTCCCCATTACTACAAGATTTTATATTCCATGGAGATGATGGGCACTCCCATAGCAGTTTACTGTGTTTGGTGCAGTTTATATGATCCACCCAGAAGGGTCCATTACTATCTCTGTATAGTATGTCTAGGTATCCCTTTGATCCACAGTTCAGATGTTTGCAGATAACAGAGAGAGATAACTGTGGCATAACGTTATTACACACAGAGCCCCAGCGTCCATTATGATAAACTTCTAGCCATCCCTCACATGGCTGTTTTCCATCAACCAGACGAAGATCCAAAAATTCTGCAAGAGAATATTTCATTATATTTGAGAAGATATTAATCACAAAAGTGAGTACACCTTTCACATTTTTTAAAATATTTAATTATATCTTCTCATTGGACAACATTGAATATATGACACAGATGCAATGTAAAGTAGTCAGTGTAAAGCTTGTGTAACAGTGTATATTTGGCGCCCTCAAAATAACTTAACATTCAGCCATTAATGTCCAAACTGCTGGTAACAAAAGTGAGTACACCCTAAGTCAAAATGTTCAAATTGTGCCAAAAAGTGTCAATATATTCTGTGCCTGCCATTACATTCTAGTACTGCCTTAACTCTCTTGGACATGGAAATTTCTAGATCTTCATAGGGCTTCTGCAATCCTCTTCCATCCTCCATGATGAGACTCTTTGATAGCAGAAGCCGGGAACCCTTCATTTGTTTTATTTCATCAGAGAAAAACAGATGAAACTCAGACCAAACTCTGATGGTAAAAACAGACACACTGACCAAACTCTGATGGTAAAAACCGATACACTGACCAAACTCCGATGGTAAAAACTGACACACTGACCAAACTCTGATGGTAAAAACAGACACACTGACCAAACTCTGATGGTAAAAACCGACACACCGACCAAACTCCGATGGTAAAAACTGACACACTGACCAAACTCTGATGGTAAAAACAGACACACCGACCAAACTCTGATGGTAAAAACAGACACACTGACCAAACTCTGATGGTAAACACAGACACACCGACCACACTCTGATGGTAAAACCCGACACACCGACCAAACTCTGATGGTAAAAACAGACACACTGACCACACTCTGATGGTAAAAACTGACACACCGACCACACTCTGATGGTAAAAACCGACACACTGACCAAACTCCGATGGTAAAAACAGACACACTGACCAAACTCTGATGGTAAAAACAGACACACTGACCAAACTCTGATGGTAAACACAGACACACCGACCACACTCTGATGGTAAAAACAGACACACTGACCAAACTCTGATGGTAAAAACTGACACACTGACCAAACTCTGATGGTAAACACAGACACACTGACCACACTCTGATGGTAAAAACTGACACACCGACCACACTCTGATGGTAAAAACTGACACACTGGCCAAACTCTGATGGTAAAAACAGACACACTGACCAAACTCTGATGGTAAAAACAGACACACTGACCAAACTCTGATGGTAAACACAGACACACTGACCACACTCTGATGGTAAAAACTGACACACCGACCACACTCTGATGGTAAAAACTGACACATTGACCAAACTCTGATGGTAAAAACAGACACACTGACCAAACTCTGATGGTAAACACAGACACACCGACCACACTCTGATGGTAAAAACCAACACACCGACCAAACTCTGATGGTAAAAACCGACACAACAACCAAACTCTGATGGTAAAAACTGACACACCGACCAAACTCTGATGGTAAAAACAGACACACTGACCAAACTCTGATGGTAAAACCAGACACACTGACCAAACTCTGATGGTAAAAACCGACACATCGACCAAACTCTGATGGTAAAAACCGACCCACCGACCAAACTCTGATGGTAAACACAGACACACCGACCAAACTCTGATGGTAAAAACAGACACACCGACCACACTCTGATGGTAAAAACAGACACACTGACCAAACTCTGATGGTAAAAACAGACACACTGACCAAACTCTGATGGTAAAAACAGACACACCGACCAAACACTGATGGTAAAAACTGACACACTGACCAAACTCTGATGGTAAACACAGACACACTGACCACACTCTGATGGTAAAAACTGACACACCGACCACACTCTGATGGTAAAAACTGACACACTGACAAAACTCTGATGGTAAAAACAGACACACTGACCAAACTCTGATGGTAAAAACAGACACACTGACCAAACTCTGATGGTAAAAACTGACACACCGACCACACTCTGATGGTAAAAACTGACACACCGACCAAACTCTGATGGTAAAAACTGACACACTGACCAAACTCTGATGGTAAAAACAGACACACTGACCAAACTCTGATGGTAAACACAGACACACCGACCAAACTCTGATGGTAAAAACAGACACACCGACCACACTCTGATGGTAAAAACCAACACACCGACCAAACTCTGATGGTAAAAACCGACACAACAACCAAACTCTGATGGTAAAAACTGACACACTGACCAAACTCTGATGGTAAAAACAGACACACTGACCAAACTCTGATGGTAAAAACAGACACACTGACCAAACTCTGATGGTAAAAACCGACACATCGACCAAACTTTGATGGTAAAAACCGACACACCGACCAAACTCTGATGGTAAACACAGACACACCGACCAAACTCTGATGGTAAAAACAGACACACTGACCAAACTCTGATGGTAAAAACAGACACACTGACCAAACTCTGATGGTAAAAACAGACACACCGACCAAACACTGATGGTAAAAACAGACACACCGACTAAACTTCGATGGTAAAAACCGACACACCGACCAAACTCTGATGGTAAAAACCGACACACCGACCAAACTCTGATGGTAAAAACTGACACACTGACCAAACTCTGATGGTAAAAACAGACACACTGACCAAACTCTGATGGTAAACACAGACACACCGACCACACTCTGATGGTAAAAACCAACACACCGACCAAACTCTGATGGTAAAAACCGACACAACAACCAAACTCTGATGGTAAAAACTGACACACCGACCAAACTCTGATGTTACTCTGATCAAAAACACTGATGAAACTCTGACTGTTTGTATTTGAGAAAAATCACTTATGTGTGAAGTAGCTCTTAGGGTGTAGTAGTTCTTATGAAGACACTGGAACAAGGAATTGGGTAGGCACAGGGCGAGTCTTTTACTCATTAGTGTCGCCATATGCACGTAGGAATTTTGGAGCAGAAACTTAGAGGAAACTGAGAAAATACTCTTTAAATCAAAAATAAAAATATCCTCATAAACTTTGAGATTCTGCTTAGTTTCCTTAAAAACTCAGCAAAAAGACTGTATGCACATAGCAAATTAGCTATGATGGTCTATAGAGTAGTTAACGTCTGATTATATCATGAAGGGGGGTGAGGGAAGCAGGACTGCAACCAATCACAAACAGCATTACAGAGATTGGGACGGGGAAGTAGTGAATATTCAAAAGGCTCAATGATTGGACCCAGAAGCAGTGTGATAGCCATGGGGAAATCAGTAAGTATAGTTCTCCTGTTTTAATGACCAACCTTAATTTTTTTTTCCACTGTGCCTGCCAATCACAGTAATGCCAGTAGCAAAGATGGCTATGGAATTACTGTGATTGGCATGCAATCCTTGTATATTTAGTGGCATAAAATCAGGCATCAAACATGCTGGGAGGGGACTCGAAACTCACAATGCCAATATTATAATGCTTAATGAGTAATGGACATCCCGAATACCTTAAAATTTGCGTCAATAATGAATAGTGCCAAATATATTCACTCTGCACTAGTGATTACACCTCAAGCGCAAGTGACAATTAAACATCATTTTTCACCTAATTTGCTTTAGCAAGTTCATTGTATCAGTAGTGGACTTAAAGTTATCAATGGGTAAAATCAGATTACCCTTGTCTTATACATTTTAAACAGTTTGAAAGAAAATGTGTCCGGTAGGAAAGCATCTCTTTAAGTCATTGTAAAAAATGTAGGCTAGCTCTAGGTCTATATGAGACAGCTTCGTATAAGTATGTGTAGTCGCAAAGTATGTGTAGGTCTGCCTGTGGACAATAGCAACCCCAAGTTAGGGTGATTAATCCCAATGGATGTAATTTGACTGTGTATTATATGATGGGACAGGCCAAAGAAATATAGAGCCAAGCTTTTCAAATTCTTGCTCATAGAAGGGTCCTTGAGTGTAAAGGGTTTATAAATGTCTATATGCCCCATTGGAACATAAGGAATTCTGCTGGTACTGTAAAACAATGCATTTATAGAATATAGGGAACTCTCTTACCTGAACATATCACACCAGCATCTTCTTTATGGCCACAGTTATGATCTCCAAATTGCTTAGAAGGACAGTCCCATATGTGTGTCTCATTTCCTACACACTCTACGTCGTCCAGCCAGATGTCCCCGGTTCCGCTCCCAAAATAGGCTCCAGTTGTAGCATTTATAGCATCTCCACAATCCAGCTGCTTACAAACAACATCTGCATCTGCTTTATCCCAGGAGTCATCGCAGATCGTTCCCCATCTTCCATTATGATAAATCTCCACTCTTCCCGCACATCGAGCAGAACCATTCACCAGCCTCAACTGTTTACTTTCTACAGTAGAGGTAACATATATGTATATTAATTAATGACTGTACCTCTCTATCTCCATTTCTCTAGATAGTGTGTATATTGACATCTGACAAATATTTATAAAAAGCCACTATACCTGAGCAGATTACTTCTATTTCCTTTCCCTGATGATCAGTTGATGTATTTCCATTAGATGATCCAGTAACAGAACAATCTGACAGTTGGGTCTCATTTCCCTGACATTTTCCTCTGAGATACACTTGGCCATTGATTGCTGTTGATTCTCTGATATATGAACCATCCGCATGACCACAATGTAATTCTCTGCACACAACGTGGGTTTCGTTGATGCCCCATTGGTCACTGCATGCTCTGCTCCATGTATTATTTGGGAGAATCTCCAGTTTTCCCGCACAGCGATCTCCTCCATCCATCAGCCGCACTGTCTCTTCATTCCCTATGGTTATTAATTGTTCTTTATTACATCTCATTGCAATGTTTTATTGAAACAATTTCATAAAATTTACAAGTAACTATACTACTGAGACTGATTCAGATATAAAAATTGTAGAATTGGATATGTAAGGGGTACTTTGCATGCTGCGACATCGCTAGCGATGTGAAATTCTAGATCGCAAGTGCGATCTTTGAGATCGCACATAGGTCATTTTACGCATGTGCGATCTCGAAAGATCGCACTTGCGATCTAAAATTTCACATCGCTAACGAGATCGCTAGCGATGTCGCAGCGTGCAAAGTACCCCTAAGAGTCAAAATCTGTTGCCCAACTTGCTTTTTTTATCAATCATAACAATCATTCTCTGAGAACTGTTTTTACTGCCTACATGATCTTTTAGATTCTGCTTTGAACTGCTGCTCCAGCAAGAATTTAGATGCAGTTGTATATCAAATACTCTCTTTTGAGCGTGAGGGTGGGAAGATGATAAATGCACAGAGCAAAAGTGTTCATATATAGTGTTGGAATACAAATTGTTGCTAGGACAACAGATTCAGGCAGGTTCTAAAAGAGCACAGATGCTAAAACTGCACTTTCAGAATGGTATTATCTGTTAAAGTGAATAGTATCACCCTAAACTACAAATTGTTTTGCAAATAAAGTAGACATCATACAGTTAAATCAACAGGAAAAATGAAAAAAACAAACAGAAAAATTTACCTAATTCTTAAGATGTTTATATCAATAGCAGTTACAAATATTACAGAATCATGTTTACTAACAGAATCTATTGTATTTTCTCTATTTTCTTTTCAGTTACCATAAATGTCATTGCTATTTTGACCATATTATTTCTTTTTTATTTTCAGATTTGTCCTCTTCTTCTTTAGAATGTTGACTATCAGTCCTAATTTGCATTGACGACACAGAAACTAATGCTAGAATTTTGGCTTATACCATATTAAAGCATCCAATCTATTTGTTTGACACTTGTAAATAGCCCATTGGGATGTCCTTATCCTTTCTATTATCTTTATTATCCACTCTTAATATCCAAGTTAGATAAAGTCTATCATTTTTACTCAAGACGAGCAAAAATGGTTGTTAGGGAAAATGTTTCCCAATGTAAAGGATTTTAGTCTAGGAAAGAAGATTTCTATAACGATATCTTCGATTGAAAATATTTACAATAGTTTAGCAATTAATCAGTTGGAGAACTGAAGTCTCGGATTGATGCTGGTCCGGCCCTTGTATGAGCAGCTGTGCTTTTGTCATGCGTGTGTCCCACACAAGGAAGATCCCGGGCGAGTCTGGAATCAGAAGATCACAACGCCTTAGTGCTTGCAGATCCACGACTGGTAAACGAGTGACCTCTTACTTGTAGTGCTGTAAGGGTTAAGCACTCTTTCCTGTCTGCCTGCTGTTTGTATCTTTAATCCGAGGTGCAGCTCTTTTGTTACCACTACCCTTTGGTATATAAAGTCACACATCTTATCATCTGACGGTGGTGATAGACTCTGAGTCCTCATTTCTAAGTGGTCGACTATGGAAGGAGTCAGGCTCTGGAAGAAGCTTTTGTTTTGCGTCATTTTGCAGCTGTGGTGTTAGCTGCATTATAGCTGCTTGGAGTGTGTCTACTTTTTCTGTCTATTTTCCCCGTCTGTTTTCCTACCATTGTGTTTCTTTATTGCAGAGGTGAGACTAGTGTTCTTGCCAGCCTGCTCGCTAGCAATGGTGAGTTTAGTGCAAGCAAGGGCCTGGGCGATGGGGTGAAGGAACTCATATAGGGACATCAGGGAGTTCAGAGTACTTAAGGTGAGTGCAGGTGGTCACTCTGCTCCCCTCTGCTTAGCGCCAGGGCCCTCCAGTGTATTGTGGCTCCTATCCACCCAGTGTGTAGTGCGGCAACTGCTGAGGGTTTTCTTGTACCTGGTAAAATCGTCTTAGCCTCTAAATGACAGCTTTCCTCTGAAACTCATCCTACTTACTTATGCATGAATGCTATAAACCCAGAGAACTGAATAATAATTTTACTCATGTAGTGCCAACATATTCTGCATCAGTTTACAATTTAGATGGTTCATGCATAAAGAATATCAGCTATTGCCTAGTAAAAAATAATTACAACAGGATTGATTGATCTCAATAGGGGAAAGAATATAATGATGTTGTAATTATATTTTCTAATGGATAACAAAAATCATATATGAATAGGAAAACGGGTTTAAGCCGCGCTGAAAAACCACTGGTGCAGGATTAATAAAGAAGTTTCTTTTTTATTTCAGCATTTCCAACGCGTTTCAGAGACTGGAACCGTCTCCTTCCTCAGGGAAAAAAGAAATCATCATTTTTTTCCCTGAGGAAGGAGACGGTTCCAGTCTCTGAAACGCGTTGGAAATGCTGAAATAAAAAAGAAACTTCTTTATTAATCCTGCACCAGTGGTTTTTCAGCGCGGCTTAAACCCGTTTTCCTATTCATATATGATTTTTGCTGTTTCACGGGGCCGCTGCTTTCTAACCAAGCTGACACTCACATGCGATTTCAGGAGTTGTGACTGGCACAACCTGATCAGGTGAGTGTTACCATAACTTTCTGTCGTCTCTGGTTTATCGGATAAGACCCTATTTGCGCCTTCTGTCTCCCCACCTCTAGCACTAATGGATAACAAAAAGGGGATGCTAAAAAGCAAGCATATGAGACTGCTTTAGGACTCTTCCTCAGGCATAGCATAATAGCATAACAATACTTTGAGGGTAGGAAACAAAAGAATGAAAAGTCCAGGATAAATGTAGGAAGAGCTGAGAAGTTAGATAAGTGAGGTGATATGTGATAGGCCTGTCTTTTTATAACATGCTTAAAACTAAGGATAATAGGAATTAATTGGCTTGATTGACCAGGATAGTGCATTCCAGAGAATTGGAGCAGCACACGGAAAGTGGTGGAAGTGGTAATAGGAGATTCGCATTATGGAGACTGTTAGGGGTACTTTGCACGCTGCGACATCGCTACTGCGATATCGTCGGGGTCAAATCGAAAGTGACGCACATCCAGTGTCGGTAACAACGTCGCAACGTGTAAAGCCTAGATGCGCCGCGTCGAAAATCGGTGATCTGTGTAGCGTCGGTTATTTTCATAACGTCGCACCAATAGGAGATACGATGTTGTACCTCGTTCGTGTGGCAGCATACATCACTGTGTGTGAAGCCGCAGGAGCGAGGAACATCTCCTTACCTGCCTCTACCGGCTATGCGGAAGGAAGGAGGTGGGCGGGATGTTTACGTCCCGCTCATCTCCGCCCCTCCGCTTCTATTGGCCGCCTGCCGTGTGATGTCACTGTGATGCCGCCCGACCCGCACCCTTAGGAAGGAGGCGGGTTTCCGGCCAGAGTGACGTCGCATGGCAGGTAAGTGCGTGTGAAGCTGCTGTAGTGATAATGTTCGCTACAGCAGCTATCACAAGATATCACATGTGCAACGGGGGCGGGGACTATCGCGCTTGTCATTGCTATCATCGGCTAGCGATGTCGCAGCGTGCAAAGACCCCTTACTCTTAGGTCATTACATACAGAACATAGGGTGATAGATGACAGAGAAAATGAACAGTAATGCACTAGTGTGGAGAGGTTTGTGGGTGAGAATGATAAGTTTATATTGCATTATGTAGTACTGTATATATACATCCAATGTAATGACTGGCACAGGATAGAGCCATCTGTGTAGCAGCTGGACAGAAGATGAGCCTGACTGCTGCATTCATGAGAGATTGTAGAGTGAGTGGTTGAATGAATGGAAGACTAGTAGTGGATACCAGTTAACTAGAGAATTAGTCAGTATCAATAAACCTTTTTGCAATTTACCCTTGGTAAGATTGAAGGAGATTCTGTAGATGTTTTTGTGCTGCAGGTGACAAAAGTTTGCAAAAAACGGTTATTGAGAAAGAATGAAAAGATCTAAGTTATATGTAACGACTAGGGATGAGCGAATGTATTCGCCACTATTCGGTATCCGACGGATAATGGGGTATTTGAGGTATTCGTTATCCAATGGTTAATATGGTATTCGCTACGATACTTTCATTTTCGTTTCTGGACTTCCTGGCGCCTTTTTACAGCCAATGAACACATCTGACATTGCTCGCCCTCGCAGTAACGCCGCAGCCATCTTTGTTGTGATGTTACTGTGATTGGCTTGGCTGCACAGCGTCATAGGGGCTATATAAGGCAGCCGCCATTTTGTCTGCACGCATTAATTCCTGAGCTACCGGTTTAGCTAGACTATGCTGTGTGCAGGACAGCGTTTTTCCAGCCAGCTAATAATAGTCCTTCTAAGGGCTGAAGATATTTAGCATTAGCTGTTAGGGACTGTGTAAATCATAGAAACAGGTATAGGGGCAGTGCAGTTTGTTCTATGAGATAGTGTTCCTGCTGCAGAATCCAAAATAGTCCTTGTAAGGACTGAAGACAGTGTCCACTGTGCTAGCTGCTGTGTAAATCATAGAACTGCTGCTGCTGCAAAAAAATCCTCTTATTAGTGCTGCATACGGTCTGTTCCTGCAGTGTGTGACATAGGGACAGCTTACTCGTAGGCAGAGAGATTTAAAGCTGTCCTGACATTCTGCTACTAATAATCAACAATCTCAGCACTGCTACATCCCTTGTGTCTGTTATACTAGCAATAGGTATTACAACTTGCAAATAAAAGGTCCCAAAATTGTAAAAACAACAGGTTCAGGTGTAGTGTAGTGCCTGTCAGCCACCATCTCAATTCACAGTCTGAGTGTTAGCCAAATTATAGTAATACTAGGTGTCAGTGACACAACCTCTGCCTCAAGGCCAGTACATTCCTACAAGCAACCTAGGATAGTTTTGGGGGCTTCATATCTTACAGAACCTACCTAGTGGCTTGCTGCAACTAACACACAGTCTGAGTGCCAAAAACTCTGCACCAGCTGCCACCAGGTTCTCCCAGTTGTATCATTGTGACGCCCTGGGCAAGCCAGGGGTCACAGGTAATGACACCACCACACTCTACACCCCGGATAGGTACACCAAAGCTACACCAGAAATCCTTGTTGCCTTCCTCCAGGGGCTGATGTCCACACTAGGGGGTGGGCCAGGCGGTTGGCTCCGCCCACCGAGGAGTTCACAGTCCTGGAGGCGGGAAAACCAGGCAGATTAGGTTTGCAGTTGAAGGGAGAGAGTGAAGTGGTAGAGGAGCAAGTGAAAGGAGTTGAAGTGAAGGAGAAAGTGACAGTTTGGAAAGCCTGAAGTTGGTCCGGGTGTGTGCCCCGGACTGAGACAGCAAGGTTAGCAGACAGTGGTGACCGTCTGCAGGAGAGGCTGATCGGAGGTTGCTGAAAGGACCGTGGACGGGTGGTGGCCCGGCGGTACCGGACCGGTATACAAGGAAAAGCCAGCACCATTGGCAGGGGCCTTTCGGATCCCGGCAAGGCTAGGAGTCGCCGTGAATTTGCCAAATCCATCAGTGAAGGGGACCTCCGGGTCTCCCAACAACTAAGTCCCAATTGAAGGCAACAGTCCAACCGTAGGAGAGAGACACCGCCACCGCCAAGGCACCAGTTTCTCAGGGCCAGCGCCTGCGGGCAAAGAGGGGCTCCTCCGGCCCATATCCAAGTCGGGGAGCGGGTTACCGGTGGGAACCCATCGCTACCAACATTACACTAGGTGCAGGGACAGAGACCGTCACCGCCAACTACCGGGGAAAAGCAACAGCAGCCGTCCGTGGGAACCGTCTTTCCAGCCGTGTGTTTTACCGAGAACTGTGTCAACGTCTCAGGCTGAGTGAGTACCACCATGCCGTGCGGCACAGCGCTGCCCCCGCGACCCTGCACCTCACCAGGCCCCGCACCCGGCCTGCCATCCATCCCTACCCCATCACCGGGCCCCGGGACAACCAACCCCCTACCCACGGAGGGGAGAAATAAAAACAAAGCTGCTCCCTGTCACCGCTCCCGGGATCCCCATACAGAGCAGCGGTGGTGTCCACACAATCACCACAACCGTGGGTGGCGTCACGGACAACAATAAATCCCCAAAACCAATCCCCTTTTCACTCACGGGCGAGGAGCGCCGCTCAAGTCCCCGGGATCCGGCCCACCGCTCGAGCCACCGAGCAGCAGAGGCCGCAGCAGCAGCGGCAGCCAGACCCGAGCAGTGGGAGAGCGCAGCGTCCCCTCCTCCGCCCGCGACATCATCAGTGAGATGTAGCGTCCCTGTCCACTTCCGCTTGTCCACGTGTCTGTGGTTAAGTGGATCTTCCCTGTTATGGCGTTGGTGAGAGCCCGTTTGATGTTTATAGACATGTGATTGTGGAGCGCAGGGATGGCACAACGAGAAAAATAGTGACAGCTAGGCAGAGAGTACCGATGTTCTAACACCGCCATAAGGTCGCAGAAAGCCTCTGTTCCCACAAGCTTATTATGGCAACATCTCAAGGGCTATCAATCGTGCAATATGTGCAGTTATGGTTTCTGCCCTTGGGTGCGTAACGGGGTATTTTCACTTCTTTTCGAAGGTCTGTGGTAAGGACAACTGAACGGAACACTGGGACATCGAAGCTGATGTTGTTGATGATCGAGTTTGGCCAACATCAGGTTGGGAGAAGGAGGCAGCACCTTTTTGCACACCAGTTTGGGAAGCAGGCAGCCCAGGGGAAGTGGCAGTGCATGGAGTCAGGAAATCGTGTTTTTTACTTAGAGCTGTCAACCACGTAGTGGTGCTTGGCTAACATATGGTTTCTCATGCTGGAGGTGCCCAAGATGGAAGTATTTTTGCCTCTGCTGGGCTTGGTCTGACAGATTTGACAAATGGCAACCGTTTTGTCCGAAGGACTCTTAAAAAAAAACTCCCACACAATTGCAGCATGGACACTTGGATTATGAGATGGTCCATGTGGTGCACGGACCCTTGGACTCTGAGATGCCACAGGTGGTGGTGTCATGTGCACAGTTGGTTGAACTCTAGCAGTGGTCAAAACCCTATGTCTTACAGTTTTTTTGCAGGCTATGGTCACATGCTCCTCTGCACTGCTGCTCTCGCAATCCATGCCAACCGTCCATGTTGGATCAGTGACCTCATCATCGATCTGGTCGTCTTCCAATTCCTGAAGGTCAACATCTTCGGGAATGGAGGTTTCAGGCTAACCTGAGGCCAACTGTGTCTCATCATCCTCCAACACTTCCACCTGATTGCCTAGAATGTCACAGCCAACAACATGGCTTTCTTCTGGCCTTGGGTGCTCAAAGATCTGTGCATCACTGCACACCACGGCCTCACCTGCGTTGGTGGTGTTGCGCGGTGAGAGGCAAGAAAGGTCAAAGGGTCCCATAAACAGTTCCTCGGAGTAACCTGCTTTGTTGTCATGTTTCCTTAGAATACTGATATTGAGAGGAAGGAGGACCAGGCTGAGTATCCGACTGCCCAGCCTCTGGGCTACTCAAGTCTGTCTGTGTGGGCCCTTGGGATTTGCTACTCGGCAAGTAACTGGAAGCATTTTCTGCTAGCCAACTCGTTACCTGTTCACGCTGTTCAGGGTGCAAGAGTGCTTTGGACAAGAAAATTCGGATAGGAAGGCAGAGGTAGATAAAGCAGGAACCTTTTTCTTTGTCTCGATCACACTGCTTGGGTGACCACCACTGTCACTACCTCCTTGTCCACGGCCCTTACCCCCTATTTTTCCCATTTTTTTGTTTTTATTATTGAATGTGAATACTTTAACGTGACCTTTTATACAGGCAGTAGAACAACACTTATGCCGGGTTGTTAAACTTGCGTTAATAGTTTCTCACGATAGCTGTTTCTGTAAGTCTAAAAACCAAAAGGTACCTTTATTGGACATAATATCACTTGGAGGAGTCCACAAAGATGTTGTGAATGTCTTTCAGCCCCAACAGAAAACAGGGTTTGACAACACTTTTATTTTAGTATTGGTTTTTGGCACTCAGACTGTGTTTTAGTAAGAGCAAGCCACTAGGTAGGTTCTATAAAATATGAAGCCCACAAAATTACACTAGGTGGCTGATAGGAAGGTACTGGCCTTGAGGCACAATTACTGACCCTGACACTGAGTATTAATAAAAATTGGGTAACACTGAGACAGTGTGTTAGTTGCAGCAGGCCACTAGGTAGGTTCTGTAAGATATGAAGCCCCCCAAAGTATGCTAGCTTGTTGCTAGGAAGGTACTGGACTTGAGGCACAAGTAGTGACCCTGACTCCAAGTATTAACAAAAATTGGGTAACACTGAGACTATGATTTGAGATGGTGACTGACAGGCACTACACTACACCTGAACCCATTGTTTTTACAATTTTGGGACCTTTTTTGCAAGTTGTAATTCCTATTGCTAGTATAACAGACAAGGGATGTAGCAGTGCTGAGATTGTTGATTATTAGTAGCAGATGTTAGGACAGCTTTAAATCTCTCCCTGCCTGTGAGTAAGCTGTCCCTAGGTGTCCCTATATCATGCACTGCAGGAACAGACCATATGCAGCACTAATATGAGGATTTTTTTTTTGCAGCAGTTCTATGATATACACAGCTGCTAACACACAGTGGACACTGTCTTCAGTCCTTACAAGGACTATTTTGGATTCTGCAGCAGGAACACAATCTCATAGAATGCACCGCACTGTCCCTATACCTGTTTCTATGATTTACACAGCCGCTAGCAGCTAATGCTAAATAGCTTCAGCCCTTAGAAGGACTAGTATTAGTTGGCTGGAAAAACGCTCTCCCGCACACAGTACAGTCTCACTACACCGGCAGCTCAGGAATGAATGTGTGCACACAAAATGGTGTCAGCCTTATATAGCCCCTATGACGCTGTGCGGCCAAGCCAAACAAAGTAATACCACAACAAAGATGGCTGCGGCGTTACTGTGAGGGCAAGCAATGTCAGATGTGCTCATTGGCTGGAAAAAGGTGTCAGGAAGTGAGAAATGAAAATGAAGGTATCGGAGCGGATATCAATTTAGCCGTCGGCTATCGGATGTCTCGGATACATCATTATCCGTCGGACATCGAATAGTGGAGGATACAGTTCTCCATCATTCCGTGCACCACATTTGAGATTAGACTATCCGAATTTTATATCCAGCTGAGATTGTATACATCTTGGTACAGTGAGTTGATTCTCAATGATTTTTATTTCAGATTAATTTATACTGTATAATACCGCTTATAAATTTAATTTTAAATTTGCAGAATGACTCTTACCTGTGCATATTACCCCAGCAGTGTCCCAGGACTGACATTTTTTATTTCCAAGTGCAGTTCTATTACAGTCCTCCAGGTGGTATTCTGTACCTGTGCAATGGAATCTGTATGTAGTTGTAATATAATTCCCAAAATGTCCTCCACCTGCCACGGAGACAACAGTGCCACATTTCATTTGCCTGCAGAGAACATTAGCCTCTCGTAGACCCCAATAAACACTGCACATCGCCATCCATCGGCCTTCATATAAAACCTCCGCTCTACCAGAACAATGCTGACTGCCGTTCACAAGTCTGTAGTCATTAAATAAACCTAAAAAGGTCAAAATAAGTTAAAACATGATGTAAAGAACTTATTATCTTTGAAATTAGTTATATAAAAAAAATAAAAAGCAACAGTAATTTGATATTCAAAATATAAAAACGATTCTTTTTTCTGTCATTCACTTTATCAGGATATAGCCGGTTTATCATCTACAAAATTTGGAATAGGTCCTCCTGAACCCCCCCTCCCAAGATGGCCAATTTCCAATTTCGTTTTTTTCATTTTTTCCTCCCTTACTTTTCAGAGGCATAGCTTTTTTATTTTTCTGTCCACATAGACGTGTGATGAATTGTTCTTTTCTGGGACAAGTTATGTTTTTGAATGACACCATTCATTTTAGCACATAATTTACTGGAAAATGGGACTAAAATCCTAAGTGCGGTGAAATTGTGAAGAAAACTAAATTTTTACTTTATTTTTTGGAATTATTTTTACAGCATACAATTTGTGGTAAAGTGCACCATGCAATATGATTCTCCTTATCATTGTGACTACTTTGATACCAAACATGTCTAGTTTTTCTATTATTTTAGAGATGAAACAAATCTTTGGATTATGTTGTTACTTTACAAGACCGGCAATGTTTTCATTTTTTCGGCTGATGGCGCTTATGATGGCTTGTTTTTTGTTGGGTGAGACGTTGCTATTGGTACTATTTTGAGATAGATAGACTTAATTTTGCGCACTTGTATTTTTCCCCTATATGGTGTTTACCAATTGGTTTCATTAGTTTTATATTTGGATAAATCACACATTTTTGAACACAGTAGTACAACCTATTAAGGTTTTTATCTGCTTTATTTTTAATAGGAAGGAAAGGAGGGCATTTAAACCAATTTTTTAAAGTTTTGTTTTACATTTTACTGTACTTAGTAGTTCTTGTCATTGTCTCTTGGTGTGTGCTCTATACAGCAATAACACAATGATGCTGGTGTAAGATGGTCACAATCCTGGAGGTGAGATATGTGTCACTTAGGTTTGCACCCTCAATGATGTGAACTCAGAAAAATGCTCCAACATGTTAGATGTTGATAGGGTTACTCCTGCATGATAAGGGCTGAAGAGTTGGGTGGGATGGCTGTTCACATATCTCCACCCCAGAGTGGGGTCCAAGAAGTAAAATGAAGGTCTCTGGATTCACTCAGTGGGTTACGGTTGCTGTGGCACTGGAGACTATGTTCGGATTTCTTGCTACTGCACATGTGCGAGCACTGGAGACTATGTTCGGATTTCTTGCTACTGCACATGTGCAAACACTGGAGACTATGTTCGGATTTCTTGCTACTGCACATGTGCAAGCGCTGGAGACTAAGTCCTATCTTGGAGCCATTGCACATGTGCGGGTGACATCATCGCTGACACGAGGTCACATGTCTCTGACACCTTCTAAGCTGATTGGCCACTGGTCATGTGCTTGTGACACGTGGTCACATGTCTCTGACACCTTCTATGCCGATTGGTCGCTGGTCATGTGCTTGTGACACTTTGCTCGGTGATAGGCCAGCGTGACGTCATTGCTGTCGTTCTGGCAGCGGATTGGCTCTGGTGTCCTCCATCTTGGATGAGGCACAGAATCTACATAAGACCCTGACGCACGCCGCCCGGCGCTCAGTCCTCTTGGTTCATGTATGAGAGTAGACGCTCTGTGCACGTCCCTCTAGGCATCTCTCTGTCTATGCTAGGTGAGCGCTACCGGCAGGGTATCGTTCTTGTACCTTACTGCTTTGGCTGCGGTCCGTATCCTTACATCTTAGTGGAGCGGACATAGGCAGGTGCCTGAGGCACATGATCCGGCTGGGCCTTGTAATTTTACTCGTAGGTGGACGTTGCCGCTAGGGTAACGGTCCTTATACTGCGTCTGGCAGTTGTTCGTATCCTCGCACACTAGGGGAGCGAAAATAGGTAGGAGCTTTTTGCGGCTTGTGCTAATGTCCATCTCTTTTGCACCACTAGTATAGTGGACCTAGGCAGGTGCCATATCTAGTGGTTCGTGTCCTCGCACACTAGTGGAGCGAACGCAGGTAGGAGCTTTGTGCGGCTTACGCTGCTGTCCGTCTCCTGGCACCACTGGAGGAACGGACCTAGATAGGTGCCATTTCACATTCACTGCTTTTGTCTCTGTGATCATTAACAGAGACCATACCACACACCCTCCGAGTAAGGGAGGAATTGCTTTATTTCCTAACTATATGCCTCTGTGAGTTTAACAGAGGTATTGCACTCTGCACTTGTGCTACTATTTACAGCGGCACACTTATATACTCTTCCTCAGTCATTAACATATCCCTTTTATGTTAATGCTAAATACGGTAGTCGCTGTGACTTTAACACTACATGCCGTGACTGGCTCTAGTGTCACTGAGACGTATCAGTGTCAGTACTGCTTCCGTAGTACAAGATACCCCTTATCCTCTGCCATAGTCTGCAGCAGAGACTTTGCACGGTGGACCCTGACTGTCTGATATCCCTTTGGTTTTTATAATCAGACAGCCCCCGTAACATTAGGACTGAGCCAAGGGTCTGGCAGTTATGGCAGAATATCAGCAGTTACACCGTTACATACAAGTACTTGAGTCGCGGCTCAAGAGTATAGAGGATAAACCTCAGACCATGGTGACATCTGCATATGATCTTCGACTTGCTCTGCCAAACAGATATTCTGGCGATGCCAGATCATGTCGTGGTTTCATTAGTCAGTGTCAGATACACCTAGAGGTCAACTCTTCTCGCTTCTCTACGGAGAGGTCCAGAGTAGGCTTTATCATCTCCTTACTTCAGGACAAAGCCTTAGAATGGGTGACTCCCTTATGGGAGCGCTCTGATGTGGTTACTCTGAGACATCAAGACTTTCTTGATGCTCTTAAAGCGGTATTCATGGGTCCGCAGGTTACCCATGATGCGGCCCTGAGACTGTTAGATCTATATCAGGGTTCGTTATCCACTAGTTCTTATGCCATTGCTTTTAGAACTCTGCTGGCAGAACTAGACTGGCCAGAGAAGGTGTTGATTCCTATCTTCTGGAGAGGGTTGGCAGGCTATGTCAAGGATGCCCCTGCTACTCGTGAGGTCCCTGCTTCTCTGCAGGACTTGATCACAGTATCAACGAGGATCGACGTACGCCATAGGGAACGTAGACTCGAGGTCTCTTCCTCACGCCCTAAGCATCGGGCTATTCCAGTTGTTGAGGGTCCACCACCATCTTCCTCAGCATCTGAAACATCTCCCACTCCTATGGAGTTAGGTCATACGTCCTCCAGACTACGCAAGTCTGGTCCTCCTATATGTTACGTATGTCGTCAAGCTGGGCACTATGCCAACAAGTGTCCTAGCCGTCAGGGAAACTCCCAGGCCTAGTAACCATTAGAGGGGGGTTACTAGAGACGTCTTCTGCACCCTCTAAGTGTAGTATCCCAGGTCAGCTCTCATTCTCTGAGAATACATGGCCTATTATGGCTTTTGTGGATTCCGGAGCTGACGGGACTTTTGTGTCCTCAGGATTTGTAAAGAGACACAATATTCCCTCTATCATGTTAAAGGCGCCTATTCCTGTCCGTGTTGTTAATGGGACTATGTTGTGTGACTCCATTACATTGAGGACAGTTCCCTTGCGCCTTTCCCTGTCTCAGAGTCACATAGAGGAGATTTCTTTTCTTGTTTTGCCTAAGGGTATAGACGACGTTCTTCTGAGTCTCCCATGGCTTCGGACTCATGCTCCTCTAATTGACTGGGAGTCCGACAGCATTATTAGTTGCGGTTTGAAATGTCAGTCCCGATGTCTTCCCTTACCACCTAAGGTCGTTGCGGTTGCATCAACTGATCTCTCTCCCATACCTACACCCTATTTGGATTTCGCTGACGTGTTCTCCAAACAGGGTGCTGAGGTTCTTCCACCCCATAGGCCGTATGACTGTGCCATAGACCTTATCCCAGGTTCGATTCCACCTAAGGGCAGGGTTTACCCCCTGTCAATACCTGAGTCGGAGGCCATGTCGACCTATATATGAGAGAGTTTAGAGAAGGGGTTCATTCGTAAGTCTGTCTCTCCCGCGGGAGCTGGGTTTTTCTTTGTTCGGAAGAAAGAGGGTGATTTGCGTCCCTGCATAGATTACAGAGGTCTCAACGCAATCACAATAAAGAACAAATACCCGTTACCTTTAATTTTGGAGCTCTTTGACAGACTGAGGGGAGCTCAGGTTTTTACGAAGTTGGATCTGCGGGGTTCGTATAACTTGGTACGAATTCGAGAGGGTGACGAATGGAAGACCGCTTTTAACACCCGAGACGGTCACTATGAATACCTCGTCATGCCTTTTGGTTTATGTAATGCACCCGCAGTATTTCAGGACTTCGTAAATGATGTGTTCAGGGATTTACTGTTATCCTCCGTCGTGGTGTATCTGGACGACATCCTGATTTTTTCTCCTGATCTGGAGACTCATCGTCAGGATGTCGTTCATGTCCTTTCCCGTTTAAGGGAGCACTCATTGTTTGCTAAACTCGAAAAGTGTGTATTCGAGCAGTGATCCTTGCCTTTTTTGGGTTACATTATCTCACAAGAGGGGCTGGCTATGGATCCTGCGAAGCTCTCTGCTGTCCTGGAATGGTCCGAACCTCATTCCTTGAAGGCGGTGCAATGCTTCTTAGGATTCATAAATTATTACCGCCAGTTCATACCCCATTTCTCCACTTTGGTGGCCCCTTTGGTGGCCTTGACTAAGAAAGGTGCTAATCCAAAAGTCTGGTCTACTGAGACATCCCAGGCTTTTGAGGCAGTAAAAAGACACTTTTCAACTGCTCCCGTTCTTCAAAGACCCGATGAGAATAAACCCTTCCTCTTGGAGGTTGATGCCTCTTCAGTGAGTGCTGGTGTGGTCTTGTATCAAAAGAACGGTGTAGGTAGATAAAGGCCGTGTTTCTTCTTTGCTAAAACCTTTTCACCAGCAGAGAGAAACTATACCATTGGGGATAGGGAACTGCTCGCCCTGAGATTAGCCTTGGAGGAGTGGTGTCACTTGCTAGAAGGAGCGAAACATCCTTTCCAGGTCTAGACAGACCATAAGAATCTGACATACTTTCAAACCGCTCAGCGTCTGAATCCTCGCCAAGCCCGCTGGTCCTTGTTTTTCTCCCGCTTTCACTTCTCCATCAACTATCTGTCTGGAAGTAAGAATAACAAGGCAGACGCCATGTCTCGCTTTATGGTTTCTACCCAGGAAGAGATTGACGAAACTCGTCTTATCCTTCCCTCCAGGGTTTTTCATACACTCTCCCCTGTGACGTTAGACCAAATCCCACCGGGCAAGACCTTTGTTCCGCCTGATCAACAGAATGATATACTGTCGTGGGCCCACACCTCAAAGATGCGTGGGCATTTTGGTATTAGACGGACACGAGAGTTACTCGAGAGGTGGTATTGGTGGCCACACTTAACCAGTCACGTCAAGAGATATATCGGTTCCTGCTACTCGTGTGCTCGCAACCGTCCGTTACGGCAGAGACCGGCTGGGCTCTTGCATCTTTACCAGTGCCAGATAGACCATGGGAGGTGGTAGGCATGGACTTTGTGGGTGATCTTCCGTGTTCACAGGGACTTCGATTTGTGTGGGTCATTACGGACCATTTCTCCCGGATGGTTCAATTCGTACCGTTATCGAGAATCCCAACTTTCAGGGTACTAGCCAAACTATTCCTCAAGCATGTCTTTAGGCTTCACGGGATGCCAGATCGTATCATTTGTGATAGAGGCCCACAATTTGCTTCCCGTTTCTGGCGAGAACTTTGTAGCCTTCTGCAAATTGAGTTGAATCTCTCTTCGGCATACCATCCGGAGACCAATGGTTTGGTTGAGCGTACCAATCAATCCATGATTATATACCTTCGACACTTTGTTGCTGAGAACCACGATAACTGGTCCTCCCTCCTACCCTGGGCAGAATTTGCCCTTAACAATTCACTGGCTGAGGCCACTAGGCAGACACCGTTCGTACTCAATAATGGGCAACACCATAGGGTACCGGTACCGTTTTCCACTGCTGCACCTCCTCCTCTTGTGGCCGACTGGGCAACTAATGCCAGAGAGGTTTGGGATCGGACTCAAGAGTCGATCCAAGCAGCTAAGGACCGTATGAAGACGGTGTCCGATCGGTTTCGTCGCCCGGCTCCTGTCTTTTCTCCGGGGGACTTTGTGTGGCTCTCTGCAAAACACGTGAAACTTTGAGTGAGCTCTGTCAAATTTGCTCCTCGCTTCCTGGGTCCTTATGAGGTTCTTCGACAGGTAAATCATGTAGTCTACCAATTGAAGTTACCCGTCCATCTTAGGATCCATGAGAAATTCCATGTCTCACTGTTAAAGCCGGCTATTTTACCTCACGCTCGTGAAGTGCACTCTCCTGCCTCTGATTCCTCTCGCTCTAGCTATGAGGTACGAGCCATAGTTAGTTCTAAGATGGTTCAAGGGCGCAGGTTCTTCTTGATAGATTCAGACGAGAAAGCTGTGGAAAGAAAGCGCATATAGGGTCTTACCCCAGTATGTGAGGGGTGGGAGGAGGGTGAAACTACTCACCAGATGTTGTTGTGAAAGTCACAACCACTGTAATCGCATGTAGAATATGATCAAAGGCTGCAGCCACCCAAGACGGCAGATACCAGAGAGCTAAAGAGAAGGGTGTTCAATACTGCGCCAAAAGATCACTGGGACAGATGTTTAGATTAATGTATCTTTATTTTCATCCAGGTCTACGCGTTTCTGGAGCCACTGCCCCCTTCCTCAGGACCGTCAGGAAAGACAAACATCAAATCTGTCCTGGTGGAAACCAGCATACAGATAAATAGACATTATTGTCTATTTATCTGTATGCTGGTTTCCACCAGGACAGATTTGATGTTTGTCTTTCCTGACGATCCTGAGGAAGGGGGCAGTGGCTCCAGAAACGCGTAGACCTGGATGAAAATAAAGATACATTAATCTAAACATCTGTCCCAGTGATCTTTTGGCGCAGTATTGAACACCCTTCTCTTTTGCTCTCTGGCTTCTTGATAGATTGGGAGGGCTACGGCCCGGCACATCGCTCTTGGGAGCCTGAGGAGGCTGTCCATGCTCCCTGTTACGAACCGGCGCCGCCATTGCCGCAAGCAGCCTGCTGCGGTTCCTGTTGCGCCCAGGCACCGGCTGCCATTCTTGGCCGTGCCTCGGGTCATCCAGTCGGCTGCTCCTTCCACCACATCTAAGTGTGGAGAAGCGGCTAGTGCGCATGCGTGCGCCGATTTACCCCAGCCAGAGTCTAAGCCCAGTGTTTTGCCTAGTGAGCATGCTCAGCCTGATTGTGTTATATCTGAGACTAAGTCCTCAGTTCAGGCTACTGAGCATGTTCCCACAATTAACCCTAACAGCCTCTTTGCACAGGTACTTGGACTTCGTGCTGTGTCTAAGTTCTGGGATGTGCCTACTGAGCATGCTCAAACTGATAGTCTGCTTTCTGAGCCTGTTGCTCAGGCTAGTGAGCATGCTCAGGCACTTAGTGCATCAGAGGCTAGGTCCGGTAAGGACCTCACTGAGTATGCCCGTGAGGTGGCAGGCCCTGATAGAGCAGAGGGTGTCAGGTGTCCTGATGACGTGGCAACTCCGGACTGGCTCACAGAGGCCCGCCCCTATGATCTGGCACCTCACCATTGGTCGTCAGACGATGACTGGTGAAGTGTTTGGGGCGTGGCTGCCATGAGGTCATCAATGACGTGGCGGTTCCGGATAGGTCGCATGTGACGTCACTGATGACATGGCACTCTGCTATTGGACCTTGGTGGTTCCACCCTGGGTTTGGGGTGGACCCAGGTTATAAAAGGGGCTGGAGACAACATAGAGGTGCGCAGTCTTCATTTAGAGTTCATGGTGGCATAAGCCTTGTTGGAAGCGGTAGGTAGGGCTAGGCGAACGGTGCCTGTCACGCCAAGATTCGTGGCTCAGCACATGAGGGCCAGGCGCCGTGCTTCCTTGCTACCGTTCCTGTCGTGCTAGAGCAGTCCAGTGGCATTAACTGGGCTGCGGCTGTTGCGTCACCTGTTCAGTTGTGCCTCCTACGCACACGGACAGAATACCTGTTGCGTCACCTGTCCGAGAGTGCCCTCTACGCACACAGACAGTGTACCTGCTGCGCCACCTGTCCGGTTGTGCCCTCTACGCGCACGGACAGTGCACTCCAGAACCCCTGTGAAGTTAACAGGGTGTTCCTGGATTGGGTGTGTGAACCCTATTATCCTCCTCGGCTTCCCAGTCAAATGCTACTGGTGTGACTACCTGGTCTGACGTGTCCTTTACACACGTGGCCAGTCGAGTGGTGGCCAGAAACGCTAATCACAGGACTGCTCGGCCTGACGTGTCTTACACACGTGGCCGACAGGGCGCTGTTGCAGCGGTCTTCTCGGTCAACGCTAACTGGTTACCATCCGGCCTGACGTGTTGTTACACACGTGGTCGGAGTAGCGTCCGCTCCACCGAAACGCTAACTGGGTTGTCGTCTGGTCTGACGTGTCCCTACACACGTGACCGGTTCCTTGAGTTATCTCAGAGCCATCCAGCTCTATAGTCTCCGCCTAACCCACAGGGTGCCAGCAGCTCCATTACCATCTGGAGCACGGTGGGCCCCGACTGGCGATTGGGATATATACCCCTGGTTCTAATCTGCCGGTCTCCCCGTAACAGTAAGACTGCGCCAGGGTCTGGCTGGCATGGCGGAGATGGAGCAGCTACGTCAGTTCATACTGCAGCTTGATGCCAGAGTGAGGTCTCTGGAGAAGTCTGCTTTTGCTGCTGATATGGATGATGTGGTGGCTCAAGCGGCTGCAATGGTGTCCGTCACCAAGCCTACTCCAACCCTCCCTCACCTCTCGCTGCCCAACAAGTTTACGGGGAACAGCAAGGCATGTAGGGGATTCGTGAACCAGTGCTCAGTCCATCTAGAGCTGTTGGCTGCACGGTTTGCTACAGAGAGGTCGAAGGTGGGGTTTATCATCTCCTTGCTCTCTGATAGAGCACTGGAGTGGGCTACACCATTTTGGGAGAGGAATGACCCCGTACTACAGGACTCTAAGGAGTTTTTGGAGTCCTTGCAACAAGTGTTCCTGGGGCCTTAGGTCACTCACGACTCGGCCCTACAGCTACTGACTTTGGAGCAGGGGCGCACTTCCTCAAGTCAATATGCTGTGAGTTTCAGGACACTTGCTGCAGAACTGGGGTGGTCAGTGAGGACTCTTATTCCACTGTTCTGGAGGGGATTAGTCTTGCACGTGAAGGATGCATTAGTGTCGCGTGAGGTACCAACTACCCTTGAGGGCTTGATGATTCTGGCTACCCGCATTGACCTGCGGACCTCCGAACGTCAGCTGGAGCGCAGGTCAGAGGGTCGTTCAGCCACTGTAGTGGTCTCTCCTACTGCACCTCCCTTAGAGGACATCTCTGTCGCTATGGACATCGCTAGGGTTGGTGTTGCTAGGTTTTCGAGTCGCAAGGCCATTTCCTGTTTCGCTTGTGGGCAGTATGGTCATTATGCCAACCGTTGCCGAAAGCGTCAGGGTAAGCGACCGCGATTGGTGACCATAGCTGGAGGTAGACTGGACTCTGCGTCATCCATTAGAGTGACATTTCCCGCGTCCATTTCCTTTAAGGGTCAACATGGTCCACAAGGGCAAGTCTGGACACAGGTGCTGGGGATAGTTTCATCTCCTCCTCTTTTGCCCGGCGGCATGCCATCCCGCTGGTGCAAATGCCAAGGCCAGTGAGAGTCCGTGTGGTGGATGGGTCCTTGTTGCCCAAGGTAATTTACCAGCGCACAGTGCTTATTACCCTTGCCATGTCATCTGGGCATAGGGAGATCATTTCATTTCTGGTTCTCCCTAAAGGTGCAGATGATATTCTGCTGGATATTCCTTGGTTGAAGCGGCATTCCCCACATATCGACTGGTCGTCTGGGGTGATTACGCAGTGGAGCGAGTCTTGTAGCTCCCACTGCATGTTTCCATCTTCCGCCCATCGCTCAGTGGTATCTGTGGCGACTATAGACCATTCGAGTGGGAGGGCCGCAAGGGGGGGGTACTGTTACGAACCGGCGCCGCCATAGAAGCAAACAGCCTGCTGCGGTTCCTGTTGCGCCCAGGTGCCGGCTGCCGTTCTTGGCCATGCCTCGGGTCATCCAGTTGGCTGCTCCTTCCACCACGTCTAAGTGTGGAGAGGTGGCTAGTGCGCATGCGTGCGCCGATTTACCCCAGCAAGAGTCTAAGCTCGGTGTTTTGCCTAGTGAGCATGCTCAGCCTGATTGTGTTATGTCTGAGACTAAGTCCTCAGTTCAGGCTACTGAGCATGCTCCCACAATTAACCCTAACAGCCTCTTTGCACAGGTACTTGGACTTCGTGCTGTGTCTAAGTTCTGGGATGTGCCTACTGAGCATGCTCAAACTGATAGTCTGCTTTCTGAGCCTGTTGCTCAGGCTACTGAGCATGCTCAGGCACTTAGTGCATCAGAGGCTAGGTCCGGTAAGGACCTTACTGAGCATGTCCGTGAGGTGGCAGGCCCTGATAGGGCAGAGGGTGTCAGGTGTCCTGATGATGTGGCAACTCCGGACTGGCTCGCAGAGACCCACCCCTATGATCTGGCACCTCACCATTGGTCGTCAGACGATGACTGGTGAAGTGTTTGGGGCGTGGCTGCCATGAGGTCATCAATAACATGGCGGTTCTGGATAGGTTGCATGTGATGTCACTGATGACATGGCACTCTGCTATTGGACCTTGGTGGTTCCACTCTGGGTTTGGGGCGGACCCAGGTTATAAAAGGGGCTGGAGACAACATGGAGGTGCGCAGCCTTCATTTAGAGTTCTTGGTGGCATAAGCCTTGTTGGAAGCGGTAGGTAGGGCTAGGCGAACGGTGCCTGTCATGCCAAGATTCGTGGCTGAGCACATGAGGGTCAGGCGCCGTGCTTCCTTGCTACCGTTCCTGTTGTGCTAGAGCAGTCCAGTTGAGTTAACTGGGCTGCGGCTTCTGCGTCACCTGTTCAGTTATGCCTCCCATGCACACGGACAGAATACCTGTTGCGTCACCTGTCCGAGAGTGCCCTCTACGCACACGGACAGTGTACCTGCTGCGCCACCTGTCTGGTTGTGCCCTCTACGCGCACGGACAGCGCACCCCAGAACCCCTGTGAAGTTAACAGGGTGTTCCTGGATTGGGTGTGTGAACCCTATTATCCTCCTTGGCTTCCCAGTCAAATGCTACTGGTGTGACAACCTGGTCTGACGTGTCCTTTACACACGTGGCCAGTCGAGTGGTGGCCAGAAACGCTAATCGGAGGACCGCTCGGCCTGACGTGTCTTACACACGTGGCCGACAGGGCGCTGTCGCAGCGGTCTTCTCGGTCAACGCTAACTGGTTACCATCCGGCCTGACGTGTTGTTACACATGTGGTCGGAGTAGCTTCCGCCACCGAAACGCTAACTGGGTTGTCGTCCGGTCTGACGTGTCCCTACACACGTGACCGGTTCCTTGAGTTATCTCACAGCCATCCAGCTATATAGTCTCCGCCTAACCCACAGGGTGCAAGCAGCTCCATTACCATCTGGAGCACGGTGGGCCCCGACTGGCGATTGGGATATATACCCCTGGTCCTAATCTGCCGGTCCCCCCGTAACACTCCCAACTTAGTTGCCGATTACCTGCCTCGCCAGGAGGGGGGCCCTTGATGGGAGGTACTGTTACGATTGCTGTGGCACTGGAGACTATGTTCAGATTTCTTGCTACTGCACATGTGCAAGCGCTGGAGACTAAGTCCTATCTTGGAGCCATTGCACATGTGCGGGTGACATCATCACTGACATGAGGTCACATGTCTCTGACACCTTCTAAGCTTATTGGCCGCTGGTCATGTGCTTGTGACACATGGTCACATGTCTTTGACATCTTCTATGCCGATTGGTCGCTGGTCATGTGCTTGTGACGCTTTGCTCGGTGATAGGCCAGCGTGACGTCATTGCTGTCATTTTGGCAGTGGATTGGCTCTGTTGTCCTCCTTCTTGGATGAGGCACAGAGTCTATATAAGACCCTGACGCACGCCGCCCGGCGCTCAGTCCTCTTGATTCATGCATGAGAGTAGACGCTCTGTGCACGTCCCTCTAGGCATCTCTCTGTCTATGCTAGGTGAGCGCTACCGGCAGGCTATCGTTCTTGTAACTTACAGCTTTGGCTGCAGTCCTTATCCTTACATCTTAGTGGAGCGGACATAGGCAGGTGCCTGAGGCACATGGTCCGGCTGGGCCTTGTGATTCTACTCGTAGGTGGACGTTGCCGCTAGGGTAACATTCCTTATACTGCGTCTGGCAGTTGTTCGTATCCTTGAACACTAGGGGAGCGAACATAGGTAGGAGCTTTGTGCGGCTTGTGCTGCTGTCCGTCTCTTTTGCACCACTAGTAGAGCGGACCTAGGCAGGTGCCATATCTAGTGGTTTGTGTCCTCGCACACTAGTGGAGCGAACGCAGGTAGGAGCTTTGTGCTGCTTGTGCTGCTGTCCGTCTCTTTTGCACCACTAGTGGAGCGGACCTAGGCAGGTGCCATATCTAGTGGTTTGTGTCCTCGCACACTAGTGGAGCGAACGCAGGTAGGAGCTTTGTGCGGCTTACACTGCTGTCCGTCTCCTGGCACCAGTAAAGGAACGGACCTAGGTAGGTGACATTTCACACTCACCTCTTTTGTCTGTGACCAGTAACGGAGACCATACCACACACCCTTCGAGTAAGGGAGGAATTGCTTTATTTCCTAACTATATGCCTCTGTGAGTTTAACAGAGGTATTGCACTCTGCACTTGTGCTATTACTATTTACAGCGGCACACTTATATACTCTTCCTCACTCATTAACCTATCCCTTTTACGTTAATGCTAAATACGGTAGTCGCTGTGATTTTAACAGTACACAACGTGATTGGCTCTAGTGTCACTGAGACGTATCAGTGTCAGTTCTGCTTCCGTAGTACAAGATACCCCTTATCCTCTGCCATAGTCTGCAGCAGAGACTTTGCACGGTGGACCCTGACTGTCTGATATCCCTTTGGTTTTTATAATTAGACAGCCCCCGTAACAATGTTCTGTGTAGGGAGATGGGCAGGCTTCCTAGAGCTGTGTTCATACCTTTAACCTGAGCAGGCAGGCCCAGCATTGGATGGACAATTAAGAGCTGTCTGTTTTCTTTATGCCAGAAAGCCTGTGTTAGTTGGTTTTATTTTTTTTTTTGTTCTGGCATATGAAGACTAAATAAACCAGTGGAATATTTCAATGAAAATTATTCCTGTGTCTGCCTTGCTAAGCAGCCAGGTGTGCCCAAATCCTTACACCAGACATAAAAAAGTACATGGAATTCTTTGAACCCTGGCCACATGCAAGGAAGCTCCACAATGACAAGCATGAGAGTCTTCTACTGATCCCCTGTTGTCCTAGCAATCTGCAATGGAGTTACAGGAGAATGATGCAACGCAGCCGGTGAACTGTTAATGCCATTCTCAGAGTTTGACTGCGGCATTTAAAAGGTTAATCATCTTAGGTGGAGCTTTGCACCACCCAAAATTGTTAGAGGTAGGTCCTGGCTGTAAAACTCAGCCATTATGAACTGGTAGTAGGCAATTGCACTCTGTGAGCTCGGTTCATCCCTGGCTTCCGACTTGTGCTTAAATGTATGGCAGATGTCAGTTAGACGTAATGGGCACATTTTTTTATTATTATTACATTGCAAACATTTTATTTAAAATAATTTAAAATAAGTTGGGTCTGCACCTTGATACTGTCTCTGTCATTAATGAGTTGATTATTGGATTGCATTATAAACGTTATCACATACCTTTACATTGAATAGCAGGAGGATACTGATTGCTGCAGGTTCTCTTTTCTCCAGGTTTTCTTGCACAGTCTAATAACCTGGACTCATTTCCAATACAGTGGATTTCTTCTGTCCATATTCTTGCTTCTCTTCTTGGATAGTTTATTAACGATGGCACGGCTTCTCCACATTGATGCTCTTTGCAGAAGATATTGGCTGTTTTTAATTCTGCATCAATTTCGCAGACCGATCCCCATTCATCACCATGCAAGGCTTCCAAATGTCCCGAGCAACTATTGGGTCCATCCACTAATCTGTATTCTCTGTGACCTATAGAAGGTTAAACCATTCATTACATAAGCGATATATATAATTTTTTCCAAGATGGTAATTTGTGTTTATCTATTGTTATTAAACATGTATTGTTTGTTTTTGTTTTCTATATTTCAAATCAGAATTTTAGACTAGAAGACATTCTTGAAAATGAGCAATGTTAAATGCAAATAAAAAACAAGAGCGTAAGATACTAAATGTTTTCAAAACTGGGTTATAAAGTGACTTTACTTTTCTTTCTGAGGGGCTAAAAACCGCAAATGATTCTTGTGCTTCTGATGATGATGTGTCGAAAGGTCACTTTCTTCTCTTCCACTCGGCTCTGTCAATGGGGTTTCTCTACCTATCTCATGCATCTTTTTGTTGCCTAACTGCTGGGAGCTGAATAGAAATTGGTGTGCACTTAGCATAATGGCAAGGTGCTGGTTTAACTGAGTGCTAGTGTTCTGCCTTCGTCCACGTGTGAGCTGTGTGGACTCCGGCATACAGCTAACCTTCATCCAATGTTTCAATAAACAGACTGTGTTGCCTTTAAGTCTTTATTTATTAAATGATGATGGATAGGTGGATGATCATAAGAAATGGATGATTGATTGTTAAAAACTATAACAAAAGATACAAATCCATATCAGTACAGGCATATCACAAATAACAGAATGACATACATAGTAGTACTGGTATTTACAGAATCTGCATAACATAGAGAGCAATGCATATGACTGAACACAACATTTACACTGCTGAAGCTGCCCTACACCTGCTCTGCATGTATCACGGCCTATGTAATCTGAGTAGAGCCACTGCCACTTCACAGTGCCTTCATAACAACTGTACACATATTCCAACACAAATATGTAGTCTAGTACAATGATTCCTACCGGGATCCACTAGTCAGGAGGAACGATTGAAGAAAAGGTACTGGAGCCAGCTATAGCACCTCTGAATCCTATGGAGGCACCAAGACATCTGCGTTTCCAACTCAGTAAGGGAAGGGAAAAGGGGCAGTCCAAGGAAGTATCTTTTCCTTAAAGCAACAGGCTCCAACCCACAGAAATACTGTTTAGATGTATGAGGAAAACATAAGAAAGCCAACAGTGACCTCTTGTGGGCAACAAACGATATTACCCTTATCCTATTTAATGAATAGGAGACAGAACAGCTAGACTCAAATAGTAGTAAAAGAGTAAAGCAACTGCACTTTTATGATTTTTCTGTGGATGAATTTAGTATTTATTCATGTGAAAAACACTATATTTTGAGGGGTAATGAAACACATGCTGCAAATTTTGACTTTTTCACCAGATCACTGTGCCCAGTAGATTGTAGAAATGAGCAGTGAGGAAAGTGGATTATTCAGGCAGCAGAATTATAGATCAACTAAACAGGTGAGAGAGTGTTAACAGAGAGGCCACAGAGGGGGATTTTGCCTTAGTGAAGGTGGGAGATGATGAAAGCATGTAGTAACAGTTTAGTATGTGACGCCCTGGCCAGCCAGGTAGTCACAGAAAGAGTTAAACCTCCTTTGTACCACCTGATCCCACACCTGTACAGTGAGCCAGCCGCCCCCTCCCCCCAGTGTAACAAAAAGAGCAGGAGGGGAGGAGTTGAGTCAGTCAGTGGAAGGAGAGAGGAAGGAGAGCAGACAAGGGCTGCAGCTCTTGTGCTGCTGGGGAAGTGGAGCAAGGAAAAGGCAGAGTCTTGGAGCTGAAGTGGAGAGTAGGCTCATGGGTACCCGTAGTGGACCGGGGCAGGGTAGTGGCCCACCGGCAGTGTGCCAGGAACCCCGGACTTGTGCAGATGGAGGACTTCCCCCGTCCAAAATGGAGAAGGTGACTCATAGCTGGAGTACAGGAGGAAGAGAGGGCCCTGCTTCTTGTACCGGGTGTGAGATCCGAACACCCCCGTACCAAAGGCCTACGGACACCGGCAATTTCTGGTTAAGTACTGGACTCTGTGTTTCCTGACCCTACACATGAAAGCAGCCTCATCCAACACCAGGACTACCGAACTGTGAGTTTCCTGCTCCTTGCAATCCCTGACACCACCACAACTCCCAATCGGGCCCCTGGATTACAACTCCCCTGCCCGTGGAGGGGATCCCACTTTGCTGCCCCGCACCATCAGTCCCGAGCACGGTCCCCAGAGGCAGTGGCGGTTCCACCATCTCATCACCGCAACCCACGGGTGGCATCACAAACAATCTCCCTTTACATATTCCCCTTTTGTTGTGGAACCTGGGATCACAGACCGGGTCACGCCACCATGATACCTCTAGAAGCGACCCCATTGGCCCAGTTCTGAGTACCCCCTATCTCTGGGCGACACATTTTTGGCATCACGAACAGGATTCTTACCCCAACCGTGACCTGGATAACGTGCACCTTGTAATCTGTGAACTGTGTGAAAAATTTTGACCTGCCACCATCTTGCCCGCCATTTTTGGCGCCAAAACGACGGCACCATCTTCTTTTTCCCTGAAAACGGCGTGAAGTTGAAGCCCCGCCCCCTGGGAACGTGGCTGGAAGGAGTGCTCGCAAAAGACCAAGGGAGGGCAGGCAAAGAAGCGGTGGCATGTAACCGGAGCTGTAAATTGCAGGGACGCGAGGACTCTGCAAAATTGCGTTCCTGGACACAAGAGCGGCAAGATGTCACAGCAGGCTGCAACTCCGATGACATCCCATCGGGCCCCGAGGCAGGCTGCAACCCCGATGACATCTCACCCGGCCCCGAGCATGGACGCAATGGTGATGGCGTCGGCTCCGGCAGTCTGCCCGGCCACTACGGAGATGGCTCCAGCAGTCCGTCCGGCCGCAACAGAGATGACGTCTGCTCCGGCAGTCCGCCCGGCCACAGCAGAGATGATGTTGGCCCCAGCAGTCCGCCCGGCCGCAACGACGGCAGCACCCATCCTGAAATCTCCCCCAGCTGCAGCGCCAGCCGCTCCCAAATACCCTGTCACGGCTGTGGAGCAGCGGGAGTGCACCTGCCGAGAGGAGGAACAGGCCACTGAGCGTTGGGGCTCTCGGCAGTTAGCGAGGCCAGTTTTAGCCGGTACCGAGGGCATCCAAGTGGGCCTGGCTCCTGAGCAGGAGTCAGAGCACGGAACCCGTGCCCCGTACTGGGAGCAGCAGCAGTTGTAAAAATGTTTTATGGACTGGCGGGAAGGACAGTTTAGCAACTTTAAAGTGATGTGCCTCCCCTTAGGGGGATGAGATGTTTTATCTTTTATATGCATTACATGTTTATTCTTTTTGCAGTTTTCCTGGAAAATAAAAACCCGTTGGTGTCCGGACAGCCCGCGGACGGACTTTGTTTTACCAAGGGGGGATGTGAAGCCCTGGCCAGCCAGGTAGTCACAGAAAGAGTTAAACCTCCTTGGTACCACCTGATCCCACACTGGTACAGTGAGGCAGCTGCCCCCTCCCCCCAGTGTAACAAAAAGAGCAGGAGGGGAGGAGTTGAGTCAGTCAGTGGAAGGAGAGCAGACAAGGGCTGCAGCTTTTGTGCTGCTGGGGAAGTGGAGAGAGGGCCCTGCTTTTTGTACCGGGTGTGGGATCCGAACACCCCCGTACCAAAGGCCTATGGACACCGGCAATTTCTGGTTAAGTACTGGACTCTGTGTTTCCTGACCCTACACATGAAAGCAGCCTCATCCAACACCAGGACAACTGAACTGTGCATTTCCTGCTCCTTGCAATCCCTGTCACCACCACAACTTCCAATCGGGCCCCGGGACTACAACTCCCCTGCCCGTGGAGGGGATCCCACCTTGCTGCCCCTGACCATCAGTCCCGGGCACGGTCCCCAGAGGCAGCGGCGGTGCCACCATCTCATCACCGCAACCCACGGGTGGCGTCACAGACAATCTCCCTTTACATATTCCCCTTTTGTTGTGGAGCCTGGGATCACAGACCGGGTCATGCCACCGTGATACCTCTAGAAGCGACCCCATTGGCCCGGTTCTGAGTACCCCCTATCCCTGGGCGACACAAGTACATAAAGGGTTGGGGCAAGGACATGACCTCAAGGTGTACTGCAACAGTCCTTGGTGGCACAGTTGCTGCAACATGTGCAGAGTGGCATTACATCATGTCTGCACATTGCATATCAAATGTTTAACCGGTAGGCTGAAACTCCTTTGTATCATTGCCCTTCAATTAGCCACGGGCTGCAAATAGGGGAAGTGAGTACACACCAACCATACCTTCTGCAGCAGCACATTCAGCCCGGGATACAGGGATAAAAATTTCTGTACAACTAGCTTCATAACATGAACCATGCAAGGCACCTGTGTGATCTTGCCAAGGAGTAGGGCCGCTAACAGGTTTGCACCATTGTCGCACATGGCCTTCCCTAGCTCTAGGTTCAGTGAAGAAAGCCATTGATCAAACTCGGCCCGGATAGATTTCCATAACTCTGCAGCTGTGTGACTGCATTCTCTGATGCAGATTAAATTGAGCACTGCCTTATTGCAGTGAGCCCTGGCCGAGCTATACAGAGGTGGGGGGGATACTTTCTTCACTCTTGTAACACGTGTTAAATTAAGGGAGAGGTTGAGGGTGCAGATGGAGGCCCTAGGGAAGGTGGAGGAAGCAGAAGAGGAAGCGGTAGATCCAGATTTTTGGCTCACAAGCCTTGGGGATTTAAACACTTTGGAAGCAGCCTCTTTCCCACAGCCACCATAGTAACCCAATGCCCAGTCAGCGAGATGTAATGACCCTGTCCATGTTTGCTAGTCCAGGTGTCAGTGGTGAAATGCATCCTGGGAGACACAGAGTTTTCCAAGGAAAAGGTAATCTTGGCTGTGACTTGATGGTGTAGCGCTGGCACAGCTTTATTAGAGAAGTAATGGCGACTGGGCAACTGGTACTGGGGGATTGCAATGGCTAGAAGGTTTTAGAAAAAGTGTATATCCACCAGCCGGAAAAGCAGAGTTTCTGTGGCCAAAAATTTTGATATGGTCAAGTTGAAGCACTTTGCTTTTTCATGCGTGGGAGGAAATGCTCTTTTACTTAACCAAACCTGCGTTACCAAGGGCTGGCTGCTTTGCTGAGAGAGGGTGGAGGAAGGGGTGCCCGACTGAGTGGTGGACTGGGCGGAAGGTGTAGGGGTAGATTGAATGCTGGATTGAGAACCATGTGGACTAGTCGATGTTCCACATGGATCCAAAGCACCAGGCATGGTCACTTCCATACCATCTGATGGTCCCTCACTCACCCCCACTGTAGCAGGTACTCAAGAAGAGGTTCTGCAGCCAGAGACCTGTGTAACAATCTTTTCCTCAGTGATGCAAGAGGACAAAGAAGCAGTAGATGATGTTGATTTGATGGCTGGTGGTGGGGTAGGCCCATTACTTTGCATTTTAGTGCAGTAATATTCCCACAGTATTACATGTTGGTTAAGCATGTGCCTGTTCATGCTTGTAGTAGTCAAATTATTATTATTTCTGCCTCTACTCAGTCGTTGTTTACAACACTGGCAGATATTGGAAGTTGGGTCATCTTTTGCAATCTCAAAAAAAGCCCAGGCTAACCAATCTTTCCTGCAAACTGCAGACTCACAACTGCTGCTGGCCACAGCCAGAGTTGTGGCTGAGGATTCAGTGCTTCTCATGGTTGCAACACTCTAAAATCCTTGGCTTCCTATTCCTTCCCTCGTCATCAATTGAGCTACTCAGCTGCATGCCTCTGAGTTCACACCCAGTGGGATCTATAATTTCATCGTCATGCTCTATGTTGTCCCCCCTCCTCTTCTTGGCCTGACATCACAGCACAGTATGCGTGCGACTGAGGTATCTGAGTCTCATCATCATTACTAGAGATGAGCGAGCCTCTAGAGGCTCGAGTCCGGTTCAGTTCGTCGAACGGAGGCCGCGTTCTAGTTCGGTTTGGCGAGCCGCTCGACGAACCTCTTGAACCCCATTGAAAACAATGGGAGGCAATCACAACACATAAAAACACATTATAAATGTACACATACAGTTAATAAACATTGCCATAACACTTACCTGTACCCGTGACGCGTCCTGCACTCTGTCTCCTGCCACTATTCCTTCCGATAATCACTGCATCCTCCCGGTAACCAGCACTGATGATAGGACCTATCATGACGTCAAAATAGCATGTGACCAGTCACGTGTCTATTATCTGATTGGCTACAGACTAATCACATGGCTATGTCGTCATGCTAGGTCCTGTCAGTGCATCTATGGTACACAGTGCTCGTTTGAGCATGTCCGTGTACCGGCGAAATGCTCTGGTACATGGTCGACTCCCCGTTCCTGCATGTGAACGCTCTTTACAGAGTTAGCCACATGCAGGGACTAGCTGTCACAGCCGGTAAATAGCGGCATCGGTAATCACGTGATCGGAGCACCGTTGCTATTACCATAGCAACGGTGCTCCGATCACGTGATTCACGGTGTTGCTATTTACCCGTCTGTCAGCGGTGACGTCACCGCTTACCTCATGCAGTGGCACCTGGAATCACGTGATCGGAGCACCGTTGCTATGGTAACCCGACTGTCTGCGGTGACGTCACCGCTTACAGCCAGCAGCCTCTCTCTGATCACTCTCGGAGTGAAAAGACTGCACGGGCAGCAGCATCTTTCTCCCATGCAGTGCTGCTGATGTAGCAGAGCTGCATGGGTTGAAGGAGAAAGAAGATAGAAGACCATGGATCGTGGAGGGCTGACAGGGAGTAATAAACATGGAGTCTAAGTGTGTCTGTGTATTTCTATTAAAGTATTTTTTCTCTGTGTGGTGTCTTTTTTTTAACCCTTTATTGGAGATTCTTAATGGCCGGGTCAAACTTACCTGACATGAAGAATCTCTGGTTTAATACTAGCTAGTAAAACAAGGCTAGTATTAACTCATGATTACCCAGCAAGCCACCCGGCTTCAGGTCTGCTGGAAGAGTTGGATACAGCACCAGATGATGGCGATTCTATGAAAGCGCCATTTTCTGGGGCGGCTGCGGACTGCAATTTGCAGCAGAGGCGCCCAGAAGTCTCGGGCTAACCTGTGCTGCGGATTCCAATCCACAGCTGCCTAGTTGTACCCGGTTGGACACAAAAATGGGGCGAAGCCCACGTCGGTTTTTTTTTTTTAAATTATTTCAGGAAATTCATGAAAAAATTAAAAAAAGGGCTTCCCTAAATTTTTAGTTCCCAGCATTGCCAGTGAAGTAAACACCAAGCAGTGGGGGTTAGCAGCCAGTAGCTGCTTGGATTACCCTTATCTAGCAATACAAAAAATGCAGCAGAAGCAAATATATATATTTTTTAAATTATTTATTTAAGTAACTAAAAAAAAAAATGGGCTTCCCTGTATTTTGATTGTCTGACAAAACAGTGCTGTAAAAATAAATCATTAAAAATAAATGACGTAGCGCCCCGCGGTATTTTTGATTCTCAGCGCAGATAAAGGAGACAGCTACGGGTTGCCACCCCCATCTGCCTGGCATTAACTTGGCTGGCAATCAAAATACAGGGAAGCCCATTATTTTTTTTATTTAAAAAAATAGTTTAAAAAAAATGACGTGGGGTCCCCCCATTTTTGAAAGCCAGCTAGGGTAAAGCAGACGGCTGTAGTCTGAAAACCACAGCTTGCAGCTTTATCGTGGTTGGTGATTCAATGTGGAGGTCACCCCAGGCTCTTTTTTATAATTATTTTATAAATAATAATAATTACAAATAAAAGTAGGGTCCCCCCCAAATTGGATCACCAGCCAAGGTAAAGTGGATAGCTCTGGTCTGGTATTCTCAGGGTGGGAAGGTCCATAGTTATTGGCCCTTCACAGCCTAAAAATAACAGGTCGCAGGCGCCCCAGAAGTGGCGCATCCACTAGATGCGCCAATCCTGGCACTTCACCCCAGCTCATCCCGTGCTCTGGTGCAGTGGCAAACGGGGTAATAAATGGGGTTGATACTAGCTGTAAAGTGACATCAAGCCCAGCAGTTTGTGATGTCATGGCGTCTATCACATACCCGACATAACAAACTGTCAGTACTAACAAAAAAAATAGACAAAAAAAATTGTATTTGAAAAAACACTCCCCAAAACATTCCCTCTTTCACTAATTTATTGTAAGGAAAAAAAAATAAGGGGATCCCACGACGACTCTGGATCGTCTAGAATATGGGGTGACACGCTTAGGGAATGGTTCCCCCATTTTCTAAGAGTGCAGACCCTCCATGTGAGGAGTGTGGGTGCAATGAATCTGCACCCACTCTCCCCGGGTCCACAGAGTCCATGTCGTAACTGTTGCTACCAAAGCTCATGAGGTAGGGGCATGCCTAATCAGGAGAACTATTCTACATTTCCAAATATTGGTATTTGCTGATATTATTGCTATTCCACCTACTAAATATTGGGGATAGGATCTTGGAGATGGAATACCCCTTTAAGTCCAGTTATCCTGCTGAATGAATACTAAACAACAGAGCTCGCTATTTAGATGTGTTTTCTTGTGACGTATAACGGACTCTCATGTTTGATAGTCGTTCAGCAGGGCAACTATAAAATCAAATACCTCCATTTGGAAATGTAGTATAGCTCTCCTGATTAACTATGTTCCTTACCTCATGAGCAGGGCATTGCAGTAGCTTACAGATGCAAGGTTACCGCCACTCACTGTGACGGAACACAGGAAGCTGAGCTGACAGCCGCTCTGTGCATGCGGCAGCGTCTATTGTGAAGGAGGGGGCTGCGGGGGATCAACGCTGCACAGGTACCGTGGGACACCGGGGAACACCGGTGGGGTTATAGGGGGTGACCTGGCAGGGTGTCACGCTCCCCGGTCCACGTGCTGCGCTCCCCAGTTCCCGTGGCATGCTCCCCAGTTCCCGACGGCGCGCTCCGCTCACCACTCCTGCTCCCGGTCCTCTTGCTCCCTCTCCCTCGTCGGTATCCTCCAGGCGTTCCCATTCCAGGCGCCCCTCTGCATCGCAGGACACTCTGCCCGGCACTCCTGCTTCCTCGGCGCCGCTTTTTTCCCTGGTCTCAGGTGCTCAGGCCTCGCGCATGCGCGTTAGGGCACGCGCGGTCATTGACTCTTTCTTTAAGGGCCAGCGTCCAGAAACAGGATATTGGCTTGCAGGTACAGGGTATATGAGGATTCTTCTTCCAGGTGGGCGGGGCCTGTTCGACGTGTTTAGTAAGCTAGGAGTTCAGGTCCCCTCTTTGCCTTGTCCTGTATTAACCCTTGTCTGTCTCGCAGAGCCCGTCCTGCCACGCCATCCGGTCCTAACCACGACTGCTGCGTAATTCCTGTCAGAGGGTTGTCTGATGAGGACTCCACCATCTTCTTCAGTCCGGACCCGGCTCCGATCCCCAACGCCACATGGTGACCTCCGTCCTCTCGTCCAGCTGGATCCGGTTCCACCTGTCATCTCCACCCGGCACCGGAACCAAAGCCTTATTGTTGGGACTACCATCTGGACCCTTGTGACCTCAGGGACATCTTCCTTCCTCCTCCCGGAATGGGCTATGCCCACACAGCTATTGCTTCAGCTACCGTGCATCAAGGCCCTCTGGCGGGGTGACTGGACAGTCCCTGTATAGGGGTTAGCTCCGGGTTGCTCCGCTGGAGGAGTCCGGTGCACTGCCCAGCGTTTCCACCACCAAGACCTTACAGTTAGAACAGGCCATGGATCCCGCCGAAGCACTGGCGTCCCAGCTGGCCGGATTACAGCAGGAACTGGGACGTCAACGTGAAACCCAATCCCGCATGCTGGCTTTTATGACGTCTGTGGACACCCGCCTGAATACGCTACAAGCGACAGCCACGTCCCTGGCTTCTCAGTCCACATTCGCAGCTCCCGTGGGGGCTTCCTCGGAGACCTCTAAACTCCGCCTGGCATTTCCGCCCTGGTATGCTGGGGATCCTAAGGCTTGCAGGGGGTTTGTGAATCAGTGCTCCCTCCATTTCAAGCTTCTTCCGCATCTTTTTGCCTCGGACCAAGCCAAGGTTTGCGTTTATAATGTCCCATCTAGAGGGTGAAGCACTGGCCTGGATGAATCCCTTGTGGGAAAAGGAGGACCCGGTGACCACCAACATCCAGGACTTCCTGCAAGCTTTCCCTACCACATTTGACGAACCTGGACGCACCGCCGCATCCGTCTCATCACTCCTCAGGTTACGTCAGGGAACCTTGACGGTGAGCCAGTATGCCATTCGCTTCCGCACCTTGGCCTCAGAATTAGGATGGAATAATGAGGCTTTAACGGCCGCTTTCTGGGAAGGACTATCGGGTCGTATCAAGGACGAGCTGGCCGGCCGCGATGTGCCCTCCACCTTGTATGCCCTGATTGCTCTAGCAACACGAGTGGACCTCCGCTTTCAGGAACGATTCAAAGAACTGTCCCGTGAGAGACGTCCAGTACGGCACTCCTTCCCTCCGTTGAAACCCGCCGCTCCCCAGGCGGCGTCATCTGGCCTTCCCGTTCACGAGCCTATGAAATCGACCGTCTGAGGCAGTCTGAGCAACGCCGAGCAGAACGGCTCGCCAAGGGCCTTTGCCTCTACTGCGGAGATGGCACACACCTGCTACGGTCCTGTCCAGAGAGGCCGGGAAACTCCAAAGCCTAGGGTTGGTAGGAGAGGCCACCCTAGGTACTGGGACTCTCTCAGATCCTATTACATGGACTGTTCAGGTGACAACGGAGGAGTCCCAGTTCACGGCAGAAGCGTATCTTGCCTCTGGGGCCGCAGGCAACTTCATCCAGCAGGCTACGGTGGACAAATACCAAGTGTCTGTTACTCAACTAGACAGACCCCTTGTGATTGCTTCGGTGGATGGAAGACCCCTCTCGGACACCATCTCGTTTAGCACCAAGCCTGTGGAACTCCGCATTGGAGCCCTGAACACCGAGAGACTCACTCTCTATGTTCTTCCACGCATGTCCCATCACATCCTGCTGGCTCTTCCCTGGTTACGGACACACGAACCTTCGGTCAGCTGGTGTACTGGAGAAATCACACGATGGGGCCCGTTCTGTCACGAGAATTGTCTGAAGTCCATACAGCCCATCCGCCGACCTCCGGTCCCGGAGTCTCTACCTGGACTGTCTTCCGCCTATTGGTCCTTCGCGGACGTGTTTGATAAAAAGGAGTCGGAGGTGCTTCCGCCACATCGTCCCTACGACTGTGCCATCGACCTGCTGCCAGGGACCACGCCTCCTAGGGGACGGATATATCCCTTGTCCCCTGCTGAAACACGGGCCATGTCCACCTACGTCACCGAGAATCTGGCTAGGGGATTCATTCGGAGATCCTCGTCTCCTGCTGGCGCAGGCTTTTTCTTTGTTAAGAAGAAAGAAGGTGACCTGCGTCCCTGTATTGACTACCGTGGACTTAACCAGATCACCGTAAAAAATAAATACCCTCTGCCGCTTATTCCCGAATTGTTCGATCGGCTTAGAGGAGCCCATGTGTTCACCAAGTTGGATCTCCGCGGTGCCTACAACCTGGTTCGCATCCGCTCCGGGGTCGAATGGAAGACCGCGTTCAATACTCGTGATGGGCACTACGAGTATTGCGTGATGCTCTTTGGTCTGTGTAATGCCCCGGCAGTTTTCCAAGAACTAGTGAACGACGTATTCAGGGATCTCCTCTACGTCTGTGTGGTCATGTATCTGGACGACATCCTGGTCTTCTCTCCGGACCTACCGACCCACAGAGAAAATGTGCAGCTGGTCCTACAAAGACTGAGAGAAAACCGCCTGTACGCCAAGTACGAGAAATGCGTGTTCGGACAGTCATCTCTTCCCTTCCTGGGTTACGTGATCTCCAACATCGGTCTGCAGATGGACCCAGAGAAGGTCTCTTCCATTCTCAACTGGCCTCCTCCTTCCGGGCTGAAGGCTATCCAACGCTTCCTCGGTTTTGCCAACTACTACCGTCAGTTTATTCCTCACTTTTCTGCTCTGACTGCGCTGCTCTCGGCCTTGACCAAGAAGGGGGCTAACCCGAAGGAATGGTCACCGGCGGCTGACGCTGCATTCCGCTCCCTGAAGCAGGCCTTTGCTTCCTCTCCAGTTCTCCATCGTCCAGAGTTGAACCGACAGTTCACCTTGGAGGTGGATGCCCCCTCCTCAGGGGACGGGGCAGTACTCATGCAGAAGACCGCCACCGGGAGAATGGTCACTTGCGGATTCTTCTCCAAGAGCTTCTCGGCACCTGAGCGCAACTACACCATCGGTGATAGAGAACTACTGGCCGTCAAACTGGCGTTGGAGGAATGGCGTTACCTCCTGGAGGGTGCAGTATACCCTGAGATCATTTACACGGATCACAAGAACTTGGAATACCTGCGATCGGTTCAAAGACTGAACCCACGACAAGCCCGATGGTCCTTATTCTTTGCTCGGTTCGATTTCCAACTCCATTTCCGGCCCGCGGATAAGAACGTGCGAGCAGATGCCTTGTACAGGTCCTTTGTGCCAGTAGAGCAGGAGGAGGAGGCATTCCAGCCCATCATTTGTCCCAGCAAGGTCATTCCGGTAGCCCCTGTCACTCAGGCTCAGATACCTCCTGGGAAGACCTATGTCTCGGAGACCGACAGGCAGAGAGTCTTACACTGGGGTCATGCCTCGAAAACAGCCGGCCATGCTGGCCAGAAGAAGACGTGGAGTACGATTGCCCGTCACTATTGGTGGCCATCTCTTCGTGAGGATGTCGTCTCCTTCGTCTCAGCCTGCCCATTCTGTGCCCGGAACAAAATGCCCAAGCACCTTCCCTATGGCTGTCTTCTGCCTTTTGCCAATTCCCTCCGTACCGTGGTGACACATTGCCATGGACTTCATAACGGACTTGCCCTTGTCCTCCGGGCATACGGTCATATGGGTCGTGGTGGACCGTTTCTCTAAAATGGCTCATTTCATTCCCATGGTCGGATTGCCCTCCTCTCCGGAGCTCGCTGACGCCTTCATACAGCACGTCTTACGGTTACATGGCTTTCCAGCACACATTGTGTCTGACAGAGGAACCCAGTTTACCTCACGCTTCTGGTGGGCCCTCTGCAAGCATCTGGGAGTAACTCTGGACTTTTCTTCAGCCTACCATCCTCAGCTAAATGGCCAAGTGGAATGAGTCAATCAGATCCTGACTTCATTTCTGCGCCACTACGTCCACACCCATCATGACGATTGGTCCACGCTTCTTCCCTGGGCTCAATTCTCCTACAACCATCACGTCAGCGAGTCTACCTCCAGCTCTCCTTTCCATTTTGTTTATGGACTTCAGCCTTCCGTTCCTTTAACAGTATCCACGGCTTCTGATGTCCCTGCTGCTGACGCCCTGACCCGAGACTTCTCTGCCATATGGAACACTGTTAAGGCCTCTCTTGAACGCGCCTCCCTGCGGATGAAGAGACACGCCGACAAGAGGCGCCTGGATCCACTGAACGTCTCTCCAGGCGATCTGGTCTGGCTGGCTTCAAAATACATCCGATTGAAGCTGCCTTCATACAAGTTGGGTCCTCGATACATTGGGCCGTTCAATATTCTCGGCAAGATCAATGAGGTCTCCTACAAACTGCAGCTCCCGGCCACGATGCGGATACCCAACTCCTTCCATGTCTCCTTACTCAAGCCGGTGCTTCTTGGTCCCCTCTCGGATGATGCCTCTGCGGCTCCTCCTCCTATTGCTGGTGATGACGTTTATGCGGTAAGGGATATCGTGGCCATGAAGACCGTGCGGGGTCAGCAGTTCTTCCTGGTGGACTGGGCGGGTTATGGCCCTGAGGACCAGTCCTGGGAACCCCGGGAGAATGTTGGCACTCCTCTGATTCGTGCCTTCTTGTCCCGGTTGGGGGGAAGGGGGCGTGGGGGAGGGGGTACTGTCACGCTCCCCGGTCCCCATGCTGCGCTCCCCGGTCCTCGTGCTGCGCTCCCCGGTCCTTGTGCTGCGCTCCCCGGTTCCCGTGGCACGCTCCCCGGTTCCCGACGGCACGCTCCGCTCACCACTCCCGCTCCCGGTCCTCCTGCTCCTTCTCCCTCGCCGGTATCCTCCAGGCATTCCCGTTCCAGGCGCCCCTCTGCATCGCAGGACACTCTGCCCGGCACTCCTGCTTCCTTGGCGCCGCTTCCTTCCCTGGTCTCAGGCACTCAGGCCTCGCGCATGCGCGTTAGGGCGCGCGCACGGTCATTGACCCTTTCTTAAAGGGCCAGCGTCCAGAAACAGGATATTGGCTTGCATGTACAGGGTATATGAGGATTCTTCTTCCAGGTGGGCGGGGCCTGTTCTATGTGTTTAGTAAGCTAGGAGTTCAGGTCCCCCTTTGCCTTGTCCTGTATTAACCCTTGTCTGTCTCGCAGAGCCCGTCCTGCCACGCCATCCGGTCCTAACCACGACTGCTGCGTAATTCCTGTTGGAGGGTTGTCGGATGAGGACTCCACCATCTTCTTCAGTCCGGACCCGGCTCCGATCCCCAATGCCACGTGGTGACCTCCGTCCTCTTGTCCAGCTGGATCCGGTTCCATCTGTCATCTTCACCCGGCACCGGAACCAAAACCTTATTGTTGGGACTACCATCTGGACCCTTGTGACCTCAGGGGCATCTTCCTTCCTCCTCCCAGAACAGACTGTGCCCACACAGCTATTGCTTCGGCTACCGTGCATCAAGGCCCTCTGGCGGGGTGACCGGACAGTCCCTGTATAGGGGTTAGCTCCGGGTTGCTCCACAGGAGCATTACGGACCCGGAGAGGCAGCTTCTTATCTTCATATTGACAAACATTCATTCATTCTATCTTACAAGCTCTGTGTTATTATACTTGATGAAGGTCGTGTGACCGAAACGTTGATTTTTGATAACACAAATATTGCTTGAAAAATATCTTGGAAAATAAAAAATCAATTTATTTTCAACCTGAGTGCCGAATTTAATATATTATTGATACGGGGTTGGACCCTATTCTGGCACCTTATCACAGCAGGAGTGCCGCACTTCTATATCTAATTGATGCTCCACAGGAGGAGTCCGGTGCACGACCCAGCGTTTCCACCACCATGACCTTACACAGGGCCTGGGGAGGAGCTTTCTGTTGCATGTGTCATGGCACATGTGACAGAAATCAGAGGAGGAGGGTGAATGCGGTCGGCACGCAACTGTGCGTGCAGCCATCTTGGATTTCCGTGAGGGGGTTGGGGGAGGGCACTTTGGCGACACTGGGGGACCGGGGAGGAGATTTATCTCCCATCTGATATGTTTGTTCATGCCAGATGGGAGACAAATACATTTTTACCGGCGCTGTCATTTACTGTAACGTGATCATTGATATACGGTGTATACCGGTGATCACTTGAGCGGGGACCGGAACAACCGGCCTGAATCATGATCTCCAGGGTCTCGGCTACCCCCGAAACCCCGGAGATTTTCTGATGCTGGGGGGCACTATTCACGTATTTCTGTCTGCTGTTTATAAACGGCAGATCAGAATAAGGCTACATTCACACGACCAATCTGTTTTTGCGGTCACTAAAAAACGGTCCGTTTTTTTGACGGATGCATCTGTGAGGAATTTATTTCCGTTCCGTATACGGTCCGTATGTCATCTGTTTGTCACCCGTGTGCCTTCCATTTTTTGCATACTGCAAAAAAACTGAAGGAGGGAAAATTCATAAATTTACCCAGGATCCATAGCTTCAACCTACAGGCGGTCACATGTTCACTCCAGTGCCATTTTCTACTGCTTTTCACAGCGTAGAGCGCTCTGGTGATTTTCCTGTGCTTGTACACTTCATATCAGTCTTTTGTGTCATTATAATGGCAGAAAGACACATAATGTCCCACTCTCCTGCATTTTGTAATTTTGCACCTTTTGGAGGCTTTCATGTGGCACTAAGGGGTGCTTAGCCTTGTATTTAGCCAAAAAAAAAAAAAATGACGTGGGGTTCCCCCTATTTTTGATAGCCAGCTAGGGTAAAGCAGACGGCTGCAGCCTGCAGACCACAGCTGGCAGCTTCACCTTGGCTGGTAATCCAAAACTGAGGTCACCCCACGCTGTTATTTTAAATTAAATAAATAATTTAAAAAAAAAAAACGTGGGGTCCCACCAAAATTGGATCACCAGCCAAAGTAAAGCGGACAGCTGGGGTTTGATATTCTCAGACTAGGGAGGTCCATCTTTATTGGACTCTCACCAGCCTAAAAATAGCAGCCCGCAGCCGCCCCAGAAGTGGCGCATGCATTAGATGCGCCAATCCTGGTGCTTCGCCCCAGCTCACCCCGTTGCCCTGGTGCGGTGGCAAAAGGGGTAATATATGGGGTGGATGCCAGATGTGTAATGTCACCTGGCATCAAGCCCTGGGGTTAGTGATGTCAAACGTCTATCAGATACCCGACATCACCAAGCCAGTCAGTAATGAAAAAAAATAGACAAGAAACACATTTTTATTTGAAAGAACACTCCCCAAAACATTCCCTCTTTCACCAATTTATTAGAAAGAAAAACAAATCCAGGTCTGGTGTAATCCAAGGTAGTCCCACAACGATCAATACCATAGTCAATGTCCCAGTCAATGAAGATCATAATGTTCCATATTGGCTGGGAGAACAGTGCAGTGACCTTAGCTAACATCAATAGGTCAGCCCAGGCCACTGCAGGGCATGACAAGTTCTCCTGTCAGGAGGTTAGCGAGGTACATTACCTGCGTTGTTCGCTGCACTCCTGATAGCAGAGAGCTATCACTGAGTTCAATGACCGTCGCCTTCACAATCAATTATCGTGGTAGCCTGTGACGTCACCGTTAGTCACAGTCTCGGGTCGGCAGCGAGAGGAGATGTGACAAGCGGTGGCCATGGAAGACAGTGACTGCGCTGACGTCGGGAGGGCAGGACTTCATCACCGCAGGTAAGGAACTTCACTTTCCTCCTGACGGCGCTTGTCATCCCCTTGGCTGCTGTGACTGCAGTGTGGGCAGCTGCGGACACCGTACAGTGCGGGCATATGCTGACACTGTGGTGACAGCAGCCGCGGGCATATGCTGACACTGCAGTGACAGCAGCCGCGGGCACCGTACAGTGCAGGCATATGCTGACACTACAGTGACAGCAGCCGCGGGCACCGTACAGTGCGGGTGTACCGCCCCGCGCTCGGCTGCCTGCCGAGCCGCTCTGATCTGGGCTTGTTTCTGTCAGGTGGCTCAAGCGCCTCTGGACCCGGGGGTCACGTCGCTCTGCAAGGGGCTTGGCGTTACCGGTAAGGGCATCGGTGGGATGGCGCACTGCCGGGGCCGTGGCGGTTTGGGATGAAATGTTCGTGACGCCACCCATGGGTTGTGGTGCATGTGGACACCACCGCTGCCATTGACTAGGCTCCTGGGGACGGTGTTGCGCAGCCTGGTGTTAACCCCTCCGTGGGTAGGGGGCGATGGTCCCGGGGCCCGAGGGGTTGCTGACTGGATGCAGGCGCAGTGCAGTGTTGGTGCGGTGCTCGGCTTGAGGGCCTTGGTATACTCACTCAGACAAATACTCGAGAGTCTCTGGTAAACCAAACAAGATGGTGGATGGTGCCCGCAGCCGGCTGCGTGTTCTCCCCTGTACGTCGGGATGGTGGTTTCCGCCTTTCTCCTGTTTTTGTAGAGTTTTAACTGCCCTCGCTTCAGCAATGGTAGTCCGCTCCCCAGCGGGATGTTTGCTGGGGAACCCGTTTGCCTGCAAACACTGGCCCTTTGGATCTCTAGCTGTGGCGGTGGCTCTCTATCCCTAAGATGGGGCTGTTGTCTTTAGTCAGGCCTTGGATGGGAAGAGACCTCAGGTCCAGACCGCAATCAGTTGATTTGATGGGGTCCAGTGGCTTCTGGACCTCGTTCAGGGTCTGAATACTCCTCCTGGTGCTTCGGCTTTCAATCGGTTCCCCGGTTAATTACCGGCAGGCCACTGCCCGACCCCGGTCCTTACGGTTCCACCGGCTGTAGTCCCGACTCCTGCAGGCGGCCACCACCGTCTGCCTCCTTGCCAGAGGTGGCTGGGCTCCAACCCAGACACCTGGTGTTAGACTAGAGCAGACCTGGGCACAGGTCTGCACTTGACCTTCATTCCACTCCACTCCACTGTCAAGACTCAACTAAATTAAACTACTGTTTTTCCCGCCTCCAGGCCTGTGAACTCCCCGGTGCGCGGAACCAACCGCCTGGCTCCACCCCCCCTGGTGTGGACATCAAACCTGAAGGGAGGTGACAAGGGTTTTAGGGTTGGCTGCTCTTACCCTTTTTTGGGGACAGGTGTTGTGTGGGGGCCTACGTGTGACTACCTGGCTAGTCCAGGGCATCACACGGGCATATGCTGACACTGCAGTGACAGCAGCTGTGGGCACCGTACAGTGCGGCAGCTGTGGACACTGCTGAGCAGGCTGCCACGGGGCTGGGGCTGGAGCGGGACACAGACTGCAGCAGCATCCGACGGAAGTCACACGGAAGTGCTTCTGTGTGGCTTTCGGGGATTTTTACACATGTAGCCAGGGTAAACATCAGGTTACTAACCAAAGCAATTTGCTTCTATACCCGATATTTACCTTGATTACCAGCTTACCGCAGGCTGCCAGCGATGGCTGCTTGCACACTGTAGTTGTAAAAAGCCACGCTTTTGGTGATCGAACCGTTCTCGAACGTTACTCGAACTGTCGAGCTTTTATCAAAAAGCTCGAGTTCGATCTCGAACACCCCCCAAAATCACTTGAACATGAAATTGGCGAACCTCGAACATAGCTCAACTCTAATCATTACCTCCATCCCTGGGGCTCAACGTCAATTGACGAGGGTGGGGATCCTGCTGGGACCCTACATCTCCTGAGCCAGGATACAACTCATGCAGATGCTCTCCTCCTCAACAGTCTGGGAATCTCTGTAGTGGACCTTTAATACCTATGGGATAGAATGTGTGAAGAGCTCTGCAGACTCGACCATGTCTGACCCACAGTCGGTTTGCTGCTTGGATATTTGTGACGTGGATGCTAACAAGTGTAATTGGGGTGGCACCTCTGAGAAATGAACTGTATGTCATGTGAAGGTGAAGGAAGGAGAGGCTCCTTGATACAGCGCTAGAAACCAACTCTTCCACTTGATGTTGATGAGCCTCATTTTCAAGTTAAATCGATGTATGGCTGGCAAACAAATCTAGTATAGTAAGCTGTCCAACAACGTAAGTTGTTCTTATTTCTCTTGGGACAGGCTGAACCGGTGTTTGCTCGCGAGACCTTTGACTAAAAGAACTTTCCACACGTAGACCTCCAACAAACCCGCCTGTTCCTCTTTCTATGACAATCTAGTCCTCATTTACTACTCATAGTTAATGTACCGTTCCCCTTTTAAACAGGTGTTTCCCAACACTACGACCACACCTGTCAGACACCTGACACAAAAGATAACTTATTTAGTTAGTAAAAGTTAGAAGAACACAGTTTTACGTTGTTCAGTAGCAAATTCTCACCAGACACCACTACCAATACCTATAAATTTATTTCAGTAATTAATTTACAGCAGACCCAGAAAAGTGGCAATAAACACTTTTTAAATGCTGCACTAAAATCTTTATTAGAACCACCAATAATATGTGGTTATACCCAGAGGAATGTTGTTTTCATTTTGTAAAGATAATTAGAATTAGTGGCTAAAACCAGACCGGTCTTTTTAAATTTTTCTAAAGGAAATTACAATTGCCAACATGGAGTGTGTACAGACTAATACTTATAAATGTGCTGGCCTCAGCCTGTGTAATTTAGAACAGGCACCAAGACCTATTTGGATGCCTCACTACCAGGCAACTGTTTTTCACACACTACAAGTAACCGCAAATCCCTATTTCTGATTTCATGTCCCTATGTGTGGCACAACACCTCTCCCTCCAGTGCACATCCCTATTCTAAACTATCGCTTGCCTAAAGTGATTCTGAATGCATTATAAGTTCCTGCAGTCCCTATTTATATGATTTCAAGTGAAAATTTGTGGCACAAAAACATGTCTCCATACACTACACATCCCTATTCTAAACTATTGCCGGCCTATCTAGCTAAACTGCCTAGAATTAAACTCCTAATCCCACTAAGTACCAGCATCAGCTTCCCTATTGACCAACATTCATGAAATGCCACCAAGGCAAAATGACTGCTACTTAAATCCACACTGACATGTGATTTAGCAAGCCAATCAGAGAAGCCCTTCTGTCTCCAAATTGATAATGTTTTCTATGCCAAACACAGCCGCGCGCCAAAAGCCTTGTCCTGCTGCAGATTCCTAGCTTCCTGCACTGATTTTACACATTCCGACATCAAACTTCACTGCGATCCTAAACAAAACCAGAAAATGCTAGTAAAAAACATTTATGGAAACACGGCCAGCGTTCGGGGCTGACAAACGAATATTACCGGGTTTTGGGGGATGGACACGTGTTTGATAAGGCCAAACAAACACGTCCAGGCTTGTACCGAACCTAAGACTAGCGAGTAGAGATGAGCCACCCCCCTAGAGTTCGAGTTTGGTTCGGTTCATCGAACCTCTTGAACCCCATTGAAAATAATGGGAGGCAATCACAAACACCTATAAACACCTGGAAAAACCCCTCAAAGGTGTCCAAAAGGTGACAACTGACAAGATAACACAAACACATGTGAACTTGACAAGGACATATACTCATGCGAAAACAAAACAGCTGGACGAGGAAAAAGAGGAAGAGACACAGATATATGAGTATATGCAAGGGAACATCGATGCCATTACTGTGCAACTTGAGCCTTGCTCATTTTAGGCTTCCAATCTGGATAAATTGCCTGAGCTCGCCATGTACGCCTTGGGGATCTTGTCATGTCCCACAGCCAGTGTTCTCTCGGAATGTGTCTTCAGTGCTGCTGGGGGTGTGCTGACAGATAAGCACACGCGTCTGTCCACTGACAATGTGGACATACTAAAGTTCACCAAGATGAGGAAATCATGGATCACAGAGGACTTTTCTTCCCCTGTGTCTGTGACGCCCTGGACCCCAGGGGTCACAGGTAAAACACACGCACACACTCCCACCCCTAGTGAGGACACAGCAGTCACCCGAAGGGGAGACCTGGTGCCTCCCTCGGGGTGAGTGGGGCACACCGGGTGGGCGGAGTCAGGCGGAAAGACATGCCCACCGAGGAAACTACTGCGCTGAGGCAGGAAATTCAAACAGTTTTACTTGGAGTTTGAGTGTAGAAAGTGACAGTGACAGGAGGTGTAGAGGAGCAAAGCTGTCAGGGACCCGGATAGGAGCCTGGGACCCTTGAAACGTCAGGCAGGCAGACGGTGGTGGTCGCCTGCAGGAGTACCAGTATACGACCGGCGGAACCGTAGGGACCAGGCAGGGTTAGAGCCCGCCGGACCTGAACCGGGGAGTCAACCGTTTACCGGAGCACCAGAAACCGGGTACTCAGACCCCATCCTAGCTTGGAAATCACTGAGTGTAGGCAAATGAACTGATTGCAGTCTGGACTTCACGGGTTTATTCTCACCCAAAGACCCGAAAGAAGGCAAAAGCCTTCACCGTACAGTGCAGGCATATGCTGACACTACAGTGACAGCAGCCGCGGACACCGTACAGTGCGGGTGTACCGCCCCGCGCTCGGCTGCCTGCCGAGCCGCTCTGATCTGGGCTTGTTTCTGTCAGGTGGCTCGAGCGCCTCTGGACCCGGGGGTCACGTCGCTCTGCAAGGGGCTTGGCGTTACCGGTAAGGGCATCGGTGGGGTGGCGCACTGCCGGGGCCGTGGCGGTTTGGGATGAAATGTTCGTGACGCCACCCATGGGTTGTGGTGCATGTGGACACCACCGCTGCCATTGACTAGCGGGTGAGCGCCACCGCCAGAGGCCAACCACCCAACGGGCCAGCGCCTGTGGGCAACAGAGGGCTCCTCCAGCAGCTGAACGCCGGGAAGCGGGCTAACACTGTCCAGGCAGGGGAGCCAAACACCAAGACCAGAGGTGCAGGGAAGAGGGATCACCACCAACCTCACAGGGGACATCAGCAGCCGGCTGCGGCCACCGACCATCATCGAACTTTGGTTTACCAGTGACTCTGAGTGTGATTAATTGTGAGTACACCAGTGCCACCCAGGCACCGCACTGCTGCGCAGTACCCTGCACCGCATTACCATCTCCTTCCCCATCGGGCCCCGGGACCTACCGCCCCTACCCACAGAGGGGCTGACATCAAGGCTGCGCCCCCAACACTGCTCCCGGGAGCCCCCTTCACAACAGCCGCAGCGGTGGTGCACCCCGTCACCACGACCCGTGGATGGCGTCACACCCCACCATCACCTCACTGTCTCCCCGTAACAGAACGACGTGGCCCCTGGTCCGGAGGCGCTCGAGCCACCGACCACCCGAGCACGGACCTCGAGCGGCTCGGCCCAAGCAGCGGAGCAGCCAATCCCTTCTCAGGGCGGTACACATCTGTTCTTTTTGGCGTCACAAACAGGATTCGGACAGTCCACTCACCCGTGGAAGTGTGCCTTAGAAGTGTCCATTGGCGGCGTCCCGCCGAAAAAGTTGAAGTCCCGCCATCTTAGGCGCGAAAGTTTCCCGCTCCAGTTGTCTTCCCCGAGCAGTGAAGGAGCGAAAAGGAAGCCCCCCCAAAGAGAAGAGAGCTGAGAAAAGACCAAGGGGGAAGCGGCAAGAACATGTCGGCACCCAGCGCAGACGATGGGATGGCGCCAGTCGCCGGAGCGGCGGTGCCCGACGGTGGAGATGCGGCCGTCCCTGCTCCGGTCGCACGAGCGGGAGAGGCCACGGGTCCGGCGGTCGCTCAAGTAATGCCAATCTCCCTGCCCTATCTGCCTGGTGCAGTTTGGCTACCCCAGTACGACGGGAAGCCTGATACATTGCAGGCCTTCCAGAGAAAGATATGCTCGGTTCTCGACCTGTATGCCATGACTGGCTGGCAGCGTGCGGTGGTAGTCCTGAGGCAGTTGACCGGCGCGGCTGAGCAGGAGGCGGAGACCTGGCCCGACGTGGACTGGACCTCTGTGACCACCATCTTCGAAAAGCTCCAGGCCGCCTTCGAGACTCGCTCCGCGGCCGAACTCCGGATGCAGTTTTACCACTGCCGGCAGCGATCAGCAGACAGCATTAGGGACTACGCCTTACGCTTGCAGACGGCTCTTCGAACCCTGGAGCGGGCAGATACCATCAGCGAGGCCGATAGTAACAAGATGCTGGTGGAGCAGTTCCTACGGGGCCTGGGGTCTGCCGAAGACCGCAAACAGCTGCGACTTTGGGCCCTTGAACACCCCTACCTGGACTTTGTGTTAGTAAAGGAGCGGGCCATCGAGGCCCTGAAGCCTCCGGAGGTCAATCTCCTCCGCGGTCCCCCTTCCAGTCGCCACCGCTCCCATCTCGGTACTACCCCCACTGCTGGCCCTACCGCACCGGATGCGCCCGCCGGGGCGAGGGACGAGCTGGCCGACAAGGTGCAACGCGTGAGCAAGGAACTTGCCCAAGTGGTTGCCGCGCTCAAGCTTCCGCCGAGAGTCAAGCCACCTGAGACCATCCAGCTCGCCGACCGCCCCAAGGATGTCCCATGGATGCAGCAGAGGAGGGCCAGTGACCCCCGGTATGGACCGCCGGTGTGATGCCGGTGTAACCAGCCCGGCCATTATGCTCATCGCTGTCCGTTAAACGAGCCACCCCTGGGGCCAAGGGTCAATCCTCAGGAGTAGACCCCTATGGCCCAGCGGACTGGCGGGACCGGTATGTTGGTGGCCGCCCTATCATCTTGGTGGCGGTGGATGGGGTCCCGACCACAGCCTTACTGGATACTGGATCGCAGGTAACGACAATGCCCTATGCGTTGTACCAGCGGTATTGGGATGACAGTGAGCTTAGCCCCCCGACAGTGGTATGACTGTTGTTGCAGCTAATGGGCTCCCTATGACTCAAGTGGGACTTAAGGAAGTGACCCTGACTGTGGGAAGGACAGAGCTGAAGTGTCAGGGAATGATTGTAGTGCTGCATGAGTCTAGTGACCGCAACCCGAAGATAGTTTTGGGGACAAATGTGATTGAGCACTGTATGGACGAGGTGTTGAGTTTGCTGCAGCAGTTGTCCGCCACTGCAAGAGTGGGCCGCCAGAGGGCACTCCAGCGTGAGATCCGAGCCCTCCTGCAGCGGCAGCAGGTGAACCTGACAGGTGGAGAGATTGGTGGTGTGTGGGTGATGGATGTAGCACCCTTGGTGGTGCCGCCTAGGAGCGAAATAATGATCTGGTGCAGAGCAGCAGTCGGCTCCCAGGGACGTGGTTACCCAGCGATGGTGGAACCCTCGCCTTCGGAACACTGGGCCACTGTAATGGCGGCCAGGGGGGTGATTGACGTCAAGAAGGGGAGGGTGCCGGTGAGGGTGCTGAACTGTGGAGAGGAAGAGGTTAGGCTCCCCCGCTATGCCACGATAGCTAAGCTGTTCACCATAGACACCCATGCCATCCACAAGACCATTCCCGCTGCACCTACACTCGACACCAGCCACAACACACCACCCTTACAGCCAGAGGAGTGGTGCCGGGAGCTACATGTCAGCACTGAATCTACCCCAGCACATAACAAAGAGGGGGTATACCGGGTGGTTCAGGAGTATGGGCAGGTTTTTAGCAAAGATGCGCTAGACTTCGGAAGGATTAAGGGGGTCCAACACCATATCTTCACGGGCACACACCCGCCCATCAAGGAAAGGTATAGGCCAATTCCCCCAGCACACTATCAGTGCGCTAAAGACATGTTGCACAACATGAAGGAGGCGGGGGTCATTCGGGATAGTTGTATTCAATGGGCAGCCCTACTGGTGCTAGTGAAGAAGAAGGATGGTGTACTGCCCTGAGAGGGGCTCGGCCGCTACGCTGCTCAGGCCGAGCCGCTCGAGGTCTATGCTCGGGTGGTCGGTGGCTCGAGCGCCTCCGAACCGGCGGCCACTTCACTCCGTTAATGGGAAACCAGTGAGGTGATGGTGGGGTGTGACGCCACCCACGGGTCGTGGCGACGGGGTGCATCACCGCTGCGGCTGTCATGAAGGGGACTCCCGGGATCGGTGTTGGGGGCGCAGCCTCGATGTCAGCCCTTCCGTGGGTAGGGGCGGTGTGTCCTGTGGCCCGATGGGGAGGGAGATGGTGATGAGGCGCAGGGTGTCGCGGTGCGGTGCCCGGATGGCACTGGTGTACTCACGATTAATCACACTGAGAGTCACTGGTAAACCAAAGTTCGAGGAAGGTCGGTACCCGCAGCCGGCTGCTTATGTCCCCTGTGAGGTTGGTGGTGGTCCCTCTTCCCTGCACCTCTGTTCTTGGTGTTTGGCTCCCCTGCCTGGGCAGTGGTAGCCCGATCCCTGGCGTTCAGCTGCTGGAGGAGCCCTCTGTTGCCCGCAGGCGCTGATCCGTCGGGTGGGTGGCCTTTGGCGGTGGCGCTCACCCGGTCTCGGTGGGCTTTTGCCTTCTTTTGGGTCTTTGGGTGAGAATGAACCCGTGAGGTCCAGACTGCAATCAGTTAATTTGCCTACACTCAATGGTTTCCAAGCTAGGACGGGGTCTGAGTAACCGGTTTTGGTGCTCCGGTAACGGTTGACTCCCCGGTTCAGGTCCGGCGGGCTCCAACCCTGCCCGGTCCCTACGGTTCCACCGGTCGTACACCGGTACTCCTGCAAGCGGTTACCACCGTCTGCCTGCCTGATGTTTCAAGGGTCCCAGGCTCCTACCCGGGTCCCTGACAGCTGCTCTCCTACCACTCACTGTCACTGTCCAAAACTGTTCTTTAGACTGTTCTGTTTGAACTTCCTGCCTCAGGACAGTAGTCTCCTCGGTGGGCGTGTCTTTCTGCCTGGCTTCGCCCACCCGGTGTGCCCTACTTGCCCTGAGGGAGACATCAGGTCTCCCTTTAGGGTGACTGTTGTGTCCTCACTAGGGGTGGGGGGGGGTGTGTTTTACCTGTGACCCCTGGGGTCCAGGGTGTCACATTGGTACCATGAGGATGTGCGTGGACTACCGCAAAATCAAACAGATTACGCACAAGGACGCCTATCCGCTCCTCCGCATATAAGAGTCTCTGGCCGCACTGAAAACCGCTAACTATTTCTCCACTCTTGATCTCACCAGTAGCTACTGGCATGTGGCGGTTGCACTGGAGGATCGTGAGAAGACCGCGTTCACTACCCCGATGGGACTCTGCGAGTTCAACAGCATGCCGTTTGGGCTGTGCAATGCCCTGGGGACCTTCCAGAGGTTGATGGAGTGCTGTCTCGGCCATCTTAATTTTGAAACAGTTTTACTGTACCTGGATGATGTGATCGTGTACTCCCGGACGTATGCAGCCCATCTGGAGCATCTGGCAGAAGTGTTTGCGGCCCTCGCTAAATACGGGATGAAGCTGAAGCCATCCAAACGCCACCTGCTGAAGCCCAAAGTACAGTATCTCGGGCATGTGGTGAGCAGTGAAAGTGTAGCCCCGGACCTGGAAAAGATCACAACCATCCAGGACTGGCCACGCCCGACCACAGTGAGAGAGGTGCGACAGTTCTTAGGCCTTGTGGGCTTCTACTGTAGCTTCATCAAGGGGTACACGAAGATGTCCTCCCCGATGCAAGACCTCCTCGTGGGACAGACCAAGAGTGGTAAACCCTCTGGGGCCCCGTTTGTGTGGAGTGAGCAGCAGGAAGAGTCCTTTCGGCAGTTGAAATCGGCATTGACGGGAGAAGAGATCTTAGCCTATCCTGACTACGGCCTCCCCTTCATGTTGTACACGGACGCCAGCAATGAGGGCCTAGGCGTGGTGCTGTCCCAGGTCCAGGATGGAAAGGAGAGGGTGATCGCCTATGCTAGCCAGAAGCTTCGACCCACTGAGCGGAACCCCGAGAACTAGAGCTCCTTCAAACTGGAGTTCCTGGCCCTTGTGTGGGCAATAACCGAAAGGTTCAACTACTACCTGGCCGCAGCAAAGTTCACCGCCTACACGGACAACAATCCGTTAACAATTACCTGGACACTGCCAAGCTGGGCGCTCTTGAGAAGAGGTGGATGGCTCGGCTGTCTAACTACGACTTCACCGTCAAGTACCGGGCCGGGCGCAAGAATACCAACGCGGATGCCCTATCCAGGATGCCGCATCTACCCGACGAGGAGGCGGAAGAGGGCTGCCTAGAGGAGATAGAGCTGCCCGTGTTTCACCGGCCGCAGGAAGCCCTGTGTGGCCCAACAACAGGTGGACCTCGACCCACTGCCCAGCCAGGAGTGGCGAGATGCCCAAGAACAGGCGCCTGCTGTCCGACTGGTTAAGACCCTGCTAGCCCAAGGCATGCGCCGAATGGACCCGGCGGCCCCTATGAGGCCCAGCGACTGTGGAAAGAGAGGGACCACCTGTGCCTGTACCAACAGAAGTTGTACCGGGAATTGATCGAACCGAAAACTCATGAGAAGGTTCGCCAGTTGGTGGTGCCTCAGGATTGTGTACCCAAGGTCCTTCAAGCTTATCATGATGGCGCTGGGCACTTCGGTTGGAAAAAGCTGGAGATGCTGTTGAGAGAGCGGTTCTACCGGAGTGGGATGTGGGATTCCGTGGAGGCGTGGTGCCGGGAGTGCGGCCCTTGTACGCTGAGAAGACGGGATGAAGCTAGCCAGAAGGCCCCGCTGCAGCCGATTGTTACCCACCAGCCGCTGGAATTGGTTGCCTTAGACCATGTCAAGCTTGCGCCCAGCCGAAATGGGTACACCTACGCCCTGACCATCGTGGACCACTACTCCAGATTCATGGTGGTTGTCCCAGTAAAAGATCTGACCGGTCGCACCGCCGCCAGGGCCTTTCACGCCTACTTTTGCCGGCCCCACGGCTACCCGAAGAAGGTACTTATGGATCAGGGTCCGGCCTTTGAAGCAGAAGTGTTTCAGGAGTTCTGCCAGTTGTACGGCTGCAAGAAAATCCGGACCACCCCCTACCATGCCCAGACCAATGGGATGTGTGAGAAAATGAACCATCTGGTCCTGAACCTCCTCAAAACACTGCCCCTGGAAGAGCGGAACTTGTGGCCGGAGAAGCTGCCCAACTTGGTAGATATGTACAACAACATACCCTGTAGTTCCACCAAGTGCACCTCGGCATACCTGATGAAGGCCCGACCTGGGCGACTGCCGGTAGACTTAGAGACGGGCTTGGAAGCGCCCGAAGCACTGCTGTCCACCGCCAGCTGAGATGCCAAATACCAAGTTCAGTACCGGCGAATTCAGGAATATGTGGAGCGAAACCTGCGTCAGAACAGGGAGAAGCAGGAACAGCGCTTTAACCAACGAGCTCCGGCTACTCCCTTCAAGCCGGGAGATGTGGTGCTGAAGCGTAAAAGCAGAACCCATAAGCTTGACGATCAGTGGGAGAGAACCCCGTACGTTAAATAGCCCACCGGATGGGAGAATGAGAAGATCTACCTGATCAGTCGCGACCAGGGGAGGACTGTGGCTACTGTTTCCAGGGACCACCTAAAGAGATGCCCGGATCCCCTGAGGCTGGTAGAAGAGGCTCCATTTCCCGTGCCCCGTGATGAGGCAACAAAGAAGGAGGTGATCCATACCATCATGGGAGATTTTCCAGCAGACTGGCCCATGCAGAATGGTGCTGTGATTGTTCCCATAATAATGTTCCCGCAACCCGCGGAAGAAATGGAGACGGAGACACCTGCCAGAGAACCAACAGAGCCAGTGCCCAGGGATGCACCTACCTCCCTTCCCCCTAGGCCTCTACCTACTCCACCCGACACCCGGGAGGAGGGACTTGCGGTCCCCTCTCCCCCATTACCGTCCACTGACACCCTAGTATTGAGACGATCCACCCGCCCTAACCTAGGTAGGCCCCCGCTTAGGTACAGGGAGACTGCTATTTTAGGGGTGCAAAACCTGATTGTGTACATAAGGTGAATGAATGAATGAATAACCAATTGACGAGATGCTCACCTGATTACGCTACTGAAGAAAGTGCCCGTGTTTGACACCCCCCCTCCCGTTTTGCCCTGTTGCGTGAGTGACTGCTCATGGACAAGGCCATGGACTTGCTAGCCACCCAAAAACATTTGGGCTTGAAAATATTGCCCCATCCTGCCCCTTTTACATGCCTTCCCGTTCCGTTAGCCTCCGGAGAGGCAGATTGGAGGTAGGACCCGCAGCAGAGCAGGCTGGGGTCCGGTCACCACCAGAACGGTGACCATCCTCCGGGGAGCCCTTGAGCAACTACCGGGTGCGCTGCACCGTACCCGTTCCCGCCTGGGTGATCTGGCCATGTTCCTGTTTCCGGACTGGGGAAAAGGGGTGCTGCCCGTTTCTTAGGGGCAGCATCAAGGCTAGGTTGTTTGGGTGGGAAAGGCGGAAGGACATGAACCCGTTACGTAATAAAGTTATGCAACCTTAAAGTAAATGCCTCCCGTTAAGGGAAGACCTGCAGAAATCTTATATTGTACAAATGTTAGTATAATTGTAATTGTTTTCCCGTTTTCCACAGTTAAACAGCAAAAATAAACTGGAGTTGGTCGGGCAGCCCGCGGACGGTCTGCATTGAACCAAGGGGAAATGTGACGCCCTGGACCCCAGGGGTCACAGGTAAAACACACACACACCCACCCCTAGTGAGGACACAGCAGTCACCCGAAGGGGAGACCTGGTGCCTCCCTCGGGGCGAGTGGGGCACACCGGGTGGGCGGAGTCAGGTGGAAAGACACGCCCACTGAGGAGACTACTGTCCTGAGGCAGGAAGTTCAAACAGTTTTAGTTGGAGTTTGAGTGTGGAAAGTGACAGTGACAGAAGGTGCAGAGGAGCAAAGCTGTCAGGGACCCAGATAGGAGCGTGGGACCCTTGAAACGTCAGGCAGGCAGACGGTGGTGGCCGCCTGCAGGAGTACCGGTATACGACCGGCGGAACCGTAGGGACCGGGCAGGGTTGGAGCCCGCCGGACCTCAACCGGGGAGTCAACCGTTTACCGGAGCACCAGAAACCGGGTACTCAGACCCCATCCTAGCTTGGAAACCATTGAGTGTAGGCAAATTAACTGATTGCAGTCTGGACCTCACGGGTTCATTCTCACCCAAAGACCCGAAAGAAGGCAAAAGCCCACCGATACTGGGTGAGAGCCACCGCCAGAGGCCGACCACCCAACGGGCCAGTGCCTGTGGGCAACAGAGGGCTCCTCCAGCAGCTGAACGCCGGGGAGCGGGCTAACACTGTCCAGGCAGGGGAGCCAAACACCAAGACCAGAGGTGCAGGGAAGAGGGACCACCACCAACCTCACAGGGGACATCAGCAGCCGGCTGCGGGCACCGACCATCATCGAACTTTGGTTTACCAGTGACTCTGAGTGTGATTAATTGTGAGTACACCAGTGCCACCCGGGCACCGCACTGCTGCGCAGTACCCTGCACCGCATTACCATCTCCTTTCCCATCGGGCCCCGGGACCCACCGCCCCTACCCACGGAGGAGCTGACATCAAGGCTGTGCCCTTAACACTGCTCCTGGGAGCCCCCTTCACAACAGCCGCAGCGGTGGTGCAGTCCGTCACTACGACCCATGGGTGGCGTCACACCCCACCATCACCTCACCGTCTCCCGTAACAGAACGACGTGGCCCCCGGTTCGGAGGCGCTCGAGCCACCGACCAACCGAGCACAGACCTCGAGCGGCTCGGCCCAAGCAGCGGAGCGGCGAGCCCCTCTCAGGGCGGTATATGTCATCCAGGGGAGGTGAAAGGCTGGTGTATTTTTGGGAGTGCTTCATGCAAAGCATCTTTTTTATTTTGAAAATGGGGGTCAACTGATGCCAGTCAAGTGGGGTGTGTGTGGCCCAATTAGTGGAAACGAGGGAGACTGTAGTTGGAGTCCCCTTGCTGTGTTTAAAAGAACCAAGATGAACAAGTCATGCCTCACAGAGGACTTTTCTTCCCCTGGGTCATCCAGGGGAGGCAAAAGGCACGTGTATTATTGAGAGTGCTTCATGCAAAGGATCTTTTTCATTTTGAAAATGGGGGTCAACTGATGCCAGTCAAGTGGGGTATGTGTGGCCCAATTAGTGGAAACGAGGGAGACTGTGGTTGGAGTCCCCTCGCTATGTTTAAAAGAACCAAGATGATGAACATGTCATGCCTCACAAAGGACTTTTCTTCCCCTGGGTCCTCCATACGAGGCGAAAGGCACGTGTATTTTTGAGAGTGCATCATGCAAACCATCTTTTTCATTTTGAAAATGGGGGTCAACTGATGCCAGTCAAGTGGAGTGTGTGTGGCCCAATTAGTGGAAACGAGGGAGACTGTGGTTGGAGTCCCCTCGCTGTGTTTAAAAGAACCAAGATGAACAAGTCATGCCTCACAGAGGACTTTTCTTCCCCTGGGTCATCCAGGGGAGGCGAAAGGCACGTGTATTTTTGAGAGTGCTTCATGCAAAGCATCTTTTTCATTTTGAAAATGGGGGTCAATTGATGCCAGTCAAGTGGGGTGTGTGTGGCCCAATAAGTGGAAACGAGGGAGACTGTGGTTGGAGTCCCCTCGCTGTGTTTAAAAGAACCAAGATTAACAAGTCATGCCTCACAGAGATCTTTTCTTCCCCTGGGTCCTTATGCCCATCGCAGTGCCCCAAGAGCCAATGCCCAGTCGCCACTCCTTCTCCAAGAAAGGTGTGCCTGCGCTACCACAGCAGGTCGCACACAACATCACCGCTTCCTTGAGAAACTCTGTGTGTGACAGGGTGCATTTCACCACAGATACTTGGACCAGTAAGCATGGACAGGGGAGTTACATGTCGCTGACTGGGCACTGGGTAACTATGGTGAGAGATGGAGAAGGGTCTGCTCTACAAGTCTTGCCGTCCCCACCAGTTTTCTGTCAATCCTTCCTCTGTATGTAGAAGTTCCTCCACTGCTTCTGCCTCCTCAACCTCGTGTGGGTCCTCCACCTTGGCCCAAACCCTGTGTGGTCAGGTCACCGCGTTGTAACTGTGCAAAAGGAATCCCACACACCTCCTTACTATGCTGGCAGCAGAGCTCAACAGCATGAGGTGGTCAACTTCTTTGAAATGTCTGTGAATTGTGAGTCACACCGATGAGGAGTTGTGGACGGTAAGCTCTGGAGAGTGAGACCGAGTTTTATCAATGGTTGTCTCCACTCAACCAGCAGCCAGGGAAGGCCGGGTGCGACAATGATGCAAACCTGGGTGCGGCCCTTAGCCGTGGCAATGTGACACACGTGCCTTTTGTGGCTCCCATGTTGAACATGGTTGTCCAGCAATTTTTAAAGCACTATCCTGGAATACATGGCCTTCTGCAGAGAGCATGGTATAACTCCTTCCTTGATCCGCACACTCAGACGGGCTGTAAAGGATAGGCTAGAGGGAAGTGACTCACCAAGCTGGACCCCCAGAACCCTGAAACCCTTTAACCCCTATACAGGGATTTGGAATTACACAGGGCCCAAGGTGATCAATACCTGTGGAAGGCTGCAGTCTGAAAGAGTAGTAGTCAGGCAGGGTCAAACCATGAATTGAGGAACATGAACAGAATCGGACGGCCAGGGCTTAATCAGAAAACAAGCAGAGGTGAAATGCGGATCGGCCAACGAGGTACATAAACAGTAGGCAGGAAAAGTACTCAGGAAACAAGCACACAAAATCACAAAACAGAACTGGAGGTAACAGTAACCAGAGGTTCATAGCTATGTCTGGCAGTGGTCAGCAGACAGGATGGGCCTAAAAAAGGGTGTGGTGTCTTCCCATTGGTTGTAGCTGAATGATGGTACTTCATCTGTAAGACACCCACCACCTACATTCAGCAAGTGGTTCTGTATCTGTCAAGGTAACGCAGCCCAGTGGGTGAGCATAACCTGCGTCCACCTGCGCCGCTGGCATCAACTGGGATTGGTGAAGCAGGAAGCTCATTTGCATATTTCCAGTGCGTTCTGGGAAGAGGAGAAGAGTCGCCGTAAGCTGATCGATTGCTGGGACTTGCCGGGTCTCGCTGTTTGAGGACTTTCGCCTGTCATACGCTACATCAGCATTATGGAAGAGAAGAAAATCCACATGGTCACCTGCAACACATGCTACATGTTTACGGATCTGCCGCACAAAAAATCCAACTTCACCTGTCAAAAGTGCAAACTTGTTGCCCTCTTAGAGGAAAAGGTGCAGGGACTGGAAGAAAGAATAGCAACTTTGAAGCTAATTAAAGAACATGAGGACTTCTTGGAAGAGGTAGAAGCAACCATTCAGGATATGGAAAGTGAGAAAAGCTTCAGAACACATACTGAGGCTGAAATGTGGACACATGTGACCAAAAGAAGCCAGCGTATCAAGTGGTCATCACCACCCACACAGCTTAGCAACCAATATGAAGCCCTCATGCTGGAGAACGAAAATGGCACAGCTCAGGATGATACCATATATACAGGAGAAGACACAATATCATCAAAAGAAGTTACTTTGTCAACAAAAGCAGAAACAAAAGACACTCAAAAACACTCAGGATCAACAAGCAGTGCGTCCAGAAAGAAAAGAAGAGTGGTAGTTATGGGCAACTCACTACTAAGAGGCACGGAGGCAACTATCTGCAGGCCGGACATAACCGCACGAGAAGTATGCTGCCTCCCGGGAGCAAAAATCAACGATGTGGCCAACAGGATACCAACTATCCTCGGATCCAAGGACGAATACCCATTCCTATTGATACATGTAGGAACAAACGGCACGGCAAGAAATGATCTACCAACTATTTGTGAAGACTTTGAAATTCTGGGGAAGAAAATAAAGGAACGGAACGTACAGGTTGTTTTCTCATTAATCCAGTCGATGGCCTTGGTGTCAGAAGATGGAATAGGATACTAGAGGTGAACAACTGGCTACGACGATGGTGCAGGCAGCAAGGATTTGGATTCTTGGACCATGGAGTGAATTACCTCTACGATGGACTTCTCGCAAGAGACGGGATACACCTCACAAAACCTGGGAAACACGCGTTCGCCAGAAGGCTTGCCACACTCATCAGGAGGGCTTTAAACTAGAAGAAGAGGGGATGGGAGAAAAAACAGCAGACAAGAACATGCAGCAGAAGGACAAACTAATCAAGGATACTAGATGCCGGAAAGAGGACCCAAGACAGGGTACTAAGAAGGAAGCTAAGAAAAGGGGAGCAAAACTTCTTTCCTGCATGCTGACCAATGCAAGAAGCCTGACCAATAAGATGGAGGAACTGGAGCTGGTAATGTATGAGGAAAAATACGACATAGTAGGAATAACTGAGACATGGTTAGATGACAGTTATGACTGGGCGGCTAACCTGCAAGGATATGAATTGTTTAGGAGGGATCGTAAAAAAAGGAAAGGGGGTGGAGTCTGTCTATATATAAAGGCCAGTTTAAAGCCCAGACTAAGAGAAGATATTCAAGAGGGAAATGAAGAGGTGGAGTCTCTATGGTTGGAGATACAAGGAGGGAAAACTAATAAAATCTTCATAGGGGTTTGTTATAAACCACCAAATATAACAGAAACCACTGAAAATGCATTATTGAAACAAATAGACAAAGCAGCAAATCACAATGAGGTGATTATTATGGGGGATTTCAACTACCCCGATATAGACTGGGAAACTGAAACCTGCGTACCTCAAAAAGGAATCCGGCTTCTGTCAGTAACCAAGGATAATTATCTGTCCCAACTTGTGCCGGGCCCAACTAGAGGGGCAGCCCTTCTCGACTTAATTTTAAGCAACAGGCCAGATAGAATAACAGACGTACGAGTGGATGGGCACCTCGGGAATAGTGACCACAATATAATACAATTCCACTTGTCCTTCAGTAAGGTGCCTTGGAGGGGGGTTACAAAAACGCTGAATTTCAGGAAAGCAAAGTTTGATCAGCTTAGAGAAGACCTTCGCCAAATTGATTGGGACAATGTCCTCAAAAATGGGAGCACAGAAAATAAGTGGGAAATTTTTAAATCGGTATTAAACACCCACTGCGAGCGAGCCATACCATACGGAAATAAAAGGGCTAGGAACAGGAGAAAACCAATGTGGCTAAATAAGGATGTAAAAGTGGCAATGAATAATAAGAAAAAGGCATTTAAAAAGCTAAAACAAGAAGGCAGCGAGGAAGCATTAAAAACATATAGAGAAAAAAATAAAATGTGTAAAAAAACAAATACATTTAGCAAAAGTAGAAACTCAGAGACTCATTGCTAAGGAAAGCAAAACAAATCCCAAACTATTCTTTAATTATATAAACAGAAAAAAGATTAAAATTGATGGTGTTGGCCCTTTAAAGAACAATAAGGGTAAAATCATTAGAGTTGAGCGCGGTTCGCGGTTCTCCAGTTCTAGGCTCGAGTGATTTTGGGGCCTGTTCTAGATCGAACTAGAACTCGAGCTTTTTGCAAAAGCTCGATAGTTCTAGAAACGTTCGAGAACGGTTCTAGCAGCAAAAAAAACAGCTAATTCCTAGCTGGCTTTCCGCTGTAATAGTGTAAGTCACTCTGTGACTCACACTATTATGACATTTCAGTGTATAGTGTGCGTGAACAGCGCCTTCAGATCACTGCTGTTTGTATAATGGCGATCGCCATTTTTTTTTTTCTTTCCTTGTCTTCCTTCCCTAAGCGCGCGCGTCTTGTGGGGCGGGCCAGCATGTCAGCCAATCCCAGACACACACACAGCTAAGTGGACTTTTAGCCAGAGAAGCAACGGCATGTGTGAGAGGATGTCCATGTCACATGTCCCTGCATTATAAAAACAAGTATCTGGCCGTCCGGACGCCATTATCTCTTCTGCGTCCTTGGTGTCAGACATCACTAGCGCAGCTCCGTCCTTTGTCCTATCGCCGATACTGCTGTATGCGCTCCATACACAGCGCTGGACAGCATAGGGATAGCACTTTCCATCAGTCCTTTTAAGGGCTCGTACGGGCAGGGTCAGAACCATAGGTGACAGGTCCTGAAAACAGCGACAGCGTCTGTGTAGCAAAGGTCAGGGATTTCGTCGCTGCATTTCCCCATTAGGAGGGAATAGAAAGGCAGGTTTCCATTCCTCTACCCAGAGCCCCACAATCCTGGCACTGTACCCTCCTGCCCTCTGCAAACTCCAACTCATTATAACTAAGCCATTATACTAGCAAACACTCAGTGTACCTAGTGGCATCCTAAACGTGGCTATTGGACTTTGCTATAGTCCCACTAGTGCAAAGACATTTGCAGCACCTCTGCCTGCATTGCACACTCCAACTCATTATAACTAAGCCATTATACTAGCAAACACTCAGTGTACCTAGTGGCATCCTAAACGTGGCTATTGGACTTTGCTATAGTCTCACTTATAACTAAGCCATTATAGTAGCAAACACTCAGTGTACCTAGTGGCATCCTAAACGTGGCTATTGGACTGTTGTCTAGTCACACTAGTGCAAAGACATTTGCAGCACCTCTACCTGCATTGCACACTCCAACTCATTATAACTAAGCCATTATACTAGCAAACACTCAGTGTACCTAGTGGCATCCTAAACGTGGCTATTGGACTGTTGTCTAGTCACACTAGTGCAAAGACATTTGCAGCACCTCTGCCTGCATTGCACACTCCAACTCATTATAACTAAGCCATTATACTAGCAAACACTCAGTGTACCTAGTGGCATCCTAAACGTGGCTATTGGACTTTGCTATAGTCCCACTAGTGCAAAGACATTTGCAGCACCTCTACCTGCATTGCACACTCCAACTCATTATAACTAAGCCATTATACTAGCAAACACTCAGTGTACCTAGTGGCATCCTAAACGTGGCTATTGGACTTTGCTATAGTCCCACTAGTGCAAAGACATTTGCAGCACCTCTACCTGCATTGCACACTCCAACTCATTATAACTAAGCCATTATACTAGCAAACACTCAGTGTACCTAGTGGCATCCTAAACGTGACTATTGGACTTTGCTATAGTCCCACTAGTGCAAAGACATTTGCAGCACTTCTACCTGCATTGCACACTTCAACTCATTATAACTAAGCCATTATACTAGCAAACACTCAGTGTACCTAGTGGCATCCTAAACGTGGCTATTGGACTGTTGTCTAGTCACACTAGTGCAAAGACATTTACAGCACCTCTGCCTGCATTGCACACTCAAACTCATTATAACTAAGCCATTATACTAGCAAACACTCAGTGTACCTAGTGGCATCCTAAACGTGGCTATTGGACTGTTGTCTAGTCCCACTAGTGCAAAGACATTTGCAGCACCTCTACCTGCATTGCACACTCCAACTCATTATAACTAAGCCATTATACTAGCAAACACTCAGTGTACCTAGTGGCATCCTAAACGTGGCTATTGGACTGTTGTCTAGTCCCACTAGTGCAAAGACATTTGCAGCACCTCTACCTGCATTGCACACTCCAACTCATTATAACTAAGCCATTATACTAGCAATTGATGCTGCCAGTTTAAGGGCCGTAGTTGCATTGTCAGGGATATTTATTCTTTATTATTCTGCTGTTAATAAAGCTAGACCACCGCTGCAATCTACACCACCTCTCAATTTTTACTACCACATTTTAAGTGCACAATCTTGTCGCAATCAACATGAGTGGCAAAATGACAGATGCTGGTAGAAAGGGTAAGAGGCGTGGTGGAAAAGGAAAAAAAGGGTTTGTCCGTGGGGAAGGTGGCAAAGCTCCATTATCATCTGCTGAAGATAGACCATCTACCAGCAAAAGTAAGATGTCTACTACTTACCGTGGACAATCCGATGTGCTCCCTTTTTTACGGACACGAACAACAGGAACAAAGGTAGATGATGGCCAAAAAAGGAAAATGCTTGAATGGATCTCAAGTGGTCCAACAAGTGCCCTCTCAGCCACTTCAAGTACCGCATCCAAAAAACACCAGTCCTCTGAGTTGTCATCCCAATCAAACTTGCTTTCTCCCAGCTCTGAAGTCTCCATCAGCCCTGCACAGTATGGTGGAACTGAGATGGCTGAGTCTGCAGAGCTGTTCAGTCACACTATAGCCTGGGAATCAGAGGTCTGCTCCCAAGCTACAGTGAGTACAGAACAGGAAATGGTCTGCAGTGATGCCCAGAACCTTTGTGACTCTGATTCAGGCCGTGAGGACCAAGTTTCTGAGCATAATGTTGACCCTTTGTCACAAACTGTAACACCTGTGGTTATAGACAATGAGGAACATACTGATGAAGATGAGACGCAGATACCCGATTGGGATGACAACTTAAATATTCGGTCAGGGCAAGAAGAGGCTCGGTCTGAGGGGGAGGGGAGTGCAAACACAACAATTGATGATGAAGTTCTAGATCCCACCTACTGTCAACCCCCAGTCAGGCACTCGAGGAGGTCAACAGAGGCGGTGGAGGAGGATGCAACCGACGACGAAGTTACCTTGCGCCTTCCTGGACAGAGTCGGAGCACTTGTAGCACGTCTACAACTGCATCCTCAGCCACCACTCTGCCTCTGAGCATTATTCGGGGTGGATCAACAGGTCGCATGGCCTCTAAGCCTTGCCTAGCCTGGTCCTTTTTTGACATAGAAAAAGATCGCCCAAATTATGTGATCTGTAAAATTTGTCATGGTTCTCTTAGTAGAGGTCAAAACCTCAGCAGTTTGACAACTTCTTCCATGAATCGTCACATGAATAAATATCATAGGTCCCGGTGGGAAGCTCACTGTGCTGCAATGCGGCCTAGCGGAGCGAACCATCCACGGCCTGCCCCTTCCAGTGCATCCGCGCGCTCTTCATCTTCTAGGACTGTGGGGACAGCTGTCACACCTGTTTTTCCACGCACAACTTCCACCACTGTAACCGCAACAGGCAGTTTGCTTGGTATGTCGTCAGTTGGTTTGGAAGGGGAAACAAGTGAGTGTGTACAGCTCTCTCAGACATCGATAGCACCAACGTTGGATGAAGGCAAAATCATGTCTCCGCCTGCACTTTCCTCACAAACCTGCATTTTTCCAGGGACACCCTACTCAACAACGTCTACACACAGCAGCCAGATCTCTGTCCCTCAGATGTGGTCAAATAAAAGGCCACTTCCTGCGACCCATGACAAAGCTAAGAGGTTGACTCTATCCCTCTGTAAGCTGTTGGCTACCGAAATGCTGCCTTTCCGCCTAGTGGACACACAGGATATTAGAGACCTTATGTCTGTCGCTGTGCCCCAGTACCAGATGCCTAGTCGCCACTACTTCTCTAAGAAAGGTGTGCCCGCGCTACACCAGCATGTCGCACACAACATCACCGCTTCCTTGAGAAACTCTGTGTGTGAACGGGTGCATTTCACCACCGATACTTGGACCAGTAAGCATGGACAGGGACGTTACATGTCGCTGACTGGGCACTGGGTAACTATGGTGATAGATGGTGAAGGGTCTGCTGCACAAGTCTTGCCGTCCCCACGACTTGTGTGTCAATCCTCTGTCTGTCCAAGTTCCGCCACTGCTTCTGCATCCTCCACCTCATCTGGCTCCTCCACCTCCGCCCCAAGCCTGCCTGGTCAGGCCACCAGCGTTCTCACTGCGCAGAAGGAATCACGCACCCCTCATTACTATGCTGGCAGCAGAGCGCAACGGCATCAGGCGGTCTTTAGCTTGACATGTCTTGGGAATAAGAGTCACACAGCTGAGGAGTTGTGGTCAGCTCTGCGGTCCGAGTTTAATAAATGGTTGTCTCCACTCAACCTGCAGCCTGGTAAGGTCGTGTGCCACAATGCTGCAAACCTGGGTGCGGCCCTTCGCCTGGGCAAGGTGACACACGTACCTTGTATGGCTCACGTGTTGAACCTTGTCGTCCAGCAATTTTTAACACACTATCCCGGCCTAGATGGCCTTCTGAACAGGGCACGAAAACTGTCTGCTCACTTCCGCCGTTCAAGCGCCGCAGCTGAGCGACTTGCATCCCTCCAGAAGTCTTTCGGCCTGCCGGTTCATCGCCTGAAATGCGATGTGGCGACACGCTGGAATTCAACTCTCCACATGTTACAGCGACTGTGGCAGCACCGCCGAGCCCTGGTGCAATACGTCATGATGTATAGCCTGGGCCAACGAGATGCAGAGGTGGGGCAGATCACCCTGATGGAGTGGTCTCAGATCAAGGACCTATGCACCCTTCTGCACAGTTTCGACATGGCGACGAATATGTTTAGCGCTGACAATGCCATTATCAGCATGACGATTCCAGTCATTTACATGCTGGAGCACACGCTAAACACTATTCGGAGTCAGGGGGTGGGACAACAGGAAGGGGAGGAACTACAGGAGGATTCATATGCGCAAGGGACAACAACATCACCAAGGTCCAGACGTTCATCATTACCAACGCATCAGGCATGGGACCATGGGGGACAGGGATCAACAAGGGCACATAGTAGCAGGCGAAATGTTGAGGAAGGTGCAGGAGAACATGAAGAAATGGAGGACGAACTGTCCATGAACATGGAAGACTCAGCGGATGAGGGAGACCTTGGTCAAATTTCAGTTGAAAGAGGTTGGGGGGAGATGTCAGAGGAAGAAAGAACGGGTAGCACCTCTATGCCACAAACACAGCGTGGACTTGGTCCGCATGGCTGCGCAAGACACATGAGTGCCTTCTTGTTGCACTACCTCCAACATGACACTCGTATTGTCAAAATTAGAAGTGATGATAACTACTGGATTGCCACACTATTAGATCCCCGGTACAAGTCCAAATTTTGTGACATAATTCCAGCCATAGAAAGGGACGCACGTATGCTGGAGTATCAGTAGAAGCTGTTACTCGATCTTAGCTCGGCTTTTCCACCAAACAACCGTGCAGGTGCAGGGAGTGAATCTCCCAGTTGTAACTTGCCAAACATGGGACGGTCTCGTCATCTTCAACAGTCTACCCGTACCAGTAGGACCGTTTCTGGTGCTGGTAACAGCAATTTTATGGAATCTTTTCATAATTTTTTTAGACCCTCTTTTGCAAGGCCACCAGAGACAACAAGTCTGACACATAGTCAACGGCTGGAGAGGATGATACAGGAGTATCTCCAAATGAACATCGATGCCATGACTTTGCAAATGGAGCCTTGCTCCTTTTGGGCTTCAAATCTAGAAAAATGGCCAGAGCTCTCCAGTTACGCCTTGGAGATTTTGTCGTGTCCAGCTGCCAGCATTGTCTCTGAACGTGTCTTCAGTGCTGCTGGGTGTGTGCTGACAGATAAGCGCACGCGTCTGTCCAGTGACAATGTGGACAGACTGACGTTCATCAAAATGAACAAGTCATGGATCCAGAAGGAATTTACTACCCCTGTGTCATCCTGGGGAGAGTAAATGCTTATGGATTTGGAATGTGCTTGATGCAAATCAAAACATCCTGTTTGCAACTAGGGCACAAGTGCTGCCACTGATGGGGTGTCTGTATGGCCCAATTTTTGGAAAAAAGGGAGACTCCGCTTGGAGTAACCCTTGCTTGCTGTGTTTTTAAAAGAAGCCAAGATGAACAGAGCTGGGATCAGGAAAGACTTTGCTACCTACCCTGGTGTCATCCTGGGGACGGTTAATTAGGCCGTATTTTTGAATGTGCTTGATGCAAATCTAGCTGTGAAGTGTACAACTGGGGCACAACTGCTGCCACTGAAGGGGTGGGTGTGTGTGGGGCCCAATTTTTGGAAAAAAGGGAGACTCCGCTTGGAGTAACCCTTGCTTGCTGTGTTTTTAAAAGAAGCCAAGATGAACAGAGCTGGGATCAGGAAAGACTTTGCTACCTACCCCGGTGTCATCCTGGGGACGGTTAAGAATAGCGTATTTTTGAATGTGCTTGATGCAAATCTAGCTGTGAAGTGTACAACTGGGGCACAAGTGCTGCCACTGAATGGGTGGGTGTGTGTGGGGCCTAATTTTTGGAAAAAAAGGGAGACTACGCTTGGAGTCACCTTGCGGTGTTTTACATGATTTTAGAAGGGAGTGCCATGCCTATATCTGTGTGTCCTCCTCTTTTTCCTTGTCCAGCTGTTTTGTTTTCGCATGAGTATATGTCCTTGTCACTTTCCCATGTGTTTGTGTTGTGTTGTGAGTTGTTTGTCACCTTTTGGACACCTTTGAGGGTGTTTTCTAGGTGTTTTTATGTGTTTGTGATTGCCTGCCATTGTTTCCTATGCAGTTCGAGTTCGGTTCGTCGAACGTTCGACGAACCGAACTCGAACGGGACCTCCGTTCGGCGAGCCGACCTCGAGCCGAATCGGGACCGGTTCGCTCATCTCTAAAAATCATAGAAAGCGATGTGGGAAAAGCAAATGTTTTAAATACTTTTTTCTCAACTGTGTTCACACAGGAAAAGCATATGCCACGGGAAATGCAGAGTGATCATGTAAACGCTTCATTAAGTATGACCTGCCTAACCCAGGAAGAAGTGCAGAACCGACTTAGTAACATTAAAATTGACAAATCACCAGGCCCTGATAAGTAATGTGATAGACAGGCCTCTATTCCTTATATTTAAAGACTCTATAGAAACTGGGTCTGTTCCACTGGATTGGCGGCAAATGTGGTACCAATATTCAAAAAAGGGTGTAAAAGGGAACCTGGAAACTATAGGCCGGTAAGCTTAACATCTGTTGTGGGTAAAATGTTTGAAGGGTTTTTAAGGGATACTATTATGGAATGTCTCAATGTTAATAATTGTTTAACTCCATATCAACATGGATTTATGAAGGATCGCTCCTGTCAAACTAACCTGATCAGCTTCTATGAGGATGTAAGCTCTCACATGGACCGAGGAGAATCATTGGATGTCATTTATCTCGACTTCGGTAAAGCATTTGACACTGTCCCACATAAAAGACTGATAAGTAAAATGAGAAAGCTTGGACTCGGGGAAAATGTGTTCTAGACTAAGGACATATACGTTCGAAACGCGTCCTCCTTTTTACACCTGCTATGATGCGTTTTTAATGCAACCATGGAACATGGAATTTTAATGAAATTTTGAATAAAATCTGATGTTTTAAATTTCTGGAACTGGATGCTGGATTTTCTCCTCCTCCCTGCAATTCGTGGTAGTAAGGTCTAACTACCAAAAGTCCGTGCACCGTTCCTGGCTGATACTCTAATCTCCTGAAAGGGTGAGCTGGTTTTTTTCTTCTCTTTGCTCGGGGAAAATGTGTGTAGATGGGTAGGTAGCTGGCTTAGTGGTAGAAAACAAAGAGTGGTTATTATTGGCGCATACTCAGATTGGGCCAGGGTTACTAGTGGGGTGCCACAGGTGTCTGTATTGGGCACCCTACTATTTAATATATTTATTAATGATCTGGTGGATGGTTTACAGCGTAAAATATCAGTATTTGCAGATGATACAAAACTATGTAAGGTAGTTAACACAAAGGAGGACAGCTTGCAACTACAGATGGATTTGAGTAAATTGGAGAATTGGGCTGAAAAATGGCAAATGAGGTTTAACACAGATAAGTTTAAGGTTATGCTCATGGGAAGGAGAAACAGATGCTACGATTACTTACTAAATGGGAAACCGCTGGGGAAATCAGACATGGAAAAAGACTTAGGCATCTTAGTCAATAAGAAGCTAAATTGGAGTGCCCAGTGTCAGGCAGCAGCCACCAAAGCAAATAGGGTGATGGGATGCATTAGAAGAGGTCTGGGGGCACGAGATGAAAACATCATTCTCCCTCTGTACAAATCACTCGTCAGACCACACTTGGAGTATTGTGTGCAATTTTGGGTGCCGGTGCTCAAGAAAGACATTACTGAACTTGAAAGGGTTCAGAGGCGGGCTACTAAAATAATAAATGGAGTGCGTGCATTACAATACATGGAAAGGTTATCAAAATTAGGTCTATTTACTCTAGAAAAGAGAAGACTTAAGGGAGACCTAATAAACATGTACAAATATATCAGAGGGCCATATAGAGATCACTCCCATGATCTGTTTGTACCAAGGACTATGACAAGAACAAGGGGGCATTCTCTTCGATTGGAGGAAAGAAAATTCCTACATCAGCATAGAAGAAGGTTCTTCACGGTAAGAGCAGTGAGGCTCTGGAACTCTCTTCCTGAGGAAGTGGTGATGGCCAACTCACTGAATGAATTTAAGAGAGGAATGGATGCTTTTCTTGATAGCAAAAGTATAGAAGGTTATAAATAGCATAATCTTACAGGTAGATAGAACAGCGACCAAGATTATTAGAGGAATAGGTGGGCTGCAACACCAAGACAGGTTATTAAACTTGGGGTTATTTAGTTTGGAAAAACAAAGGCTTAGGGGGATCTAATCACAATGTATAAATATATGAGGGGACAGTACAGAGACCTTTCCAAAGATCTCTCTTCACCTAGGCCTGCGACTGGAACACGGGAGCATCCGCTACATCTTGAGGAAAGAAGGTTTAATCATAATCACAGACGAGGATTCTTTACTGTACGAGCAGTGAGACTATGGAACTCTCTGCCGCATGATGATGTAATGAGTGATTCACTACTAACATTTAAGCAGAGCCTGGACGCCTTTCTTGAAAAATATAATATTACCAGTTATGTATATTAGATTTTATGACAGGGTGTTGATCCAGGGAACTAGACTGATTGCCGGATGTGGAGTCAGGAAGGAATTTTTTTCCCCATTGGAGCTTGTTTGACACATTGGGGTTTTTTTGCCTTCCTCTGGATCAACATGTTAGGCTACGGGTTGAACTAGATGGACTTAGAGTCTCCCTTCAACCTTAAAAACTATGAAACTATAAAACTATGACTCCTCTCCCATCATCAGCACTATACACAAAAGGAACACGTTGTCACCTGGCGACCGGAGTACACATTGATGGAGCGGACTCCGGTGGTGACTTAACTGCCATGTGCGGCAATGATGCAAACCTGGCTGCGGGCCTTCGTCAGGACAATGTGACACGTGCCTTGTATGGCTCACGTGTTGAATCTGATTCTCCAGCAATTTTTAAACCACCATCCCGGCCTACATTGTGCAGCGGGCACGCTCGCTATGTGCTCACTTCCATCGTTCGCACCCAGCAGCTCAACAACTTTCATCGCTCCAGAAGTCCTTCAGTCTGGTGTTTCACCCCCTGAAATGCGATGTGCCGACATGCAGAAATTTGAATCTGCACATGTTGCAGCGTCTGTGGCAGCACCGCCAAGCCCTGCTGCAATACGTGATGACGTAAAGCCTGGGCTAACTAGATCCAGAGGTGGTGCAGATCACGCTGCTGGAGTGGTGTCAGATCAAGGAACTATGCACCCTTCTTCACAGTTTACAAATGTCGACGAAGATGTTTAGCACTGGCGATGCCATTATCAGCATGACAATTCCGGTCATCTACATGCTGGAGCACACTGTAAGCATTATTCTGAGTCAGGTGGTGGGACAAGAGGAAGAGGAGGAAGTACAGGAGGAGTCATATGTGGAAGGGATAGCAAGATCTACAAGGTCCAGAAGGTCAGCGGCACCAAGGTGGCAGGCGTGGGACCGTGGGGGAGAGGGATTAACAAGGGAGCATAATATCAGCAAAACTGTTGAGGAAGGTGCAAGAGCCCATGAAGAAATGGAGGACGAACTGGCGATGGGCATGGAAGACTCAGCAGATGAGTGAGAGCTTGCTCACATTTCGGTTGTGCGAGGTTGGGGGGAGAAGGCAGAGGAAGGAGGCACGATTCTCACCTCTCCGCCACAACACACCAAGGACTTGGTCCTCTTGGATGTACAAGACACATGAGCGCCTTCTTGCTGCACTACCTACATGACCCTCGGATTGTACGAATTCAAAGTAATCCTGACTACTGGGTTGCCACACTGTTAAATAATTCCTGCCATAGAAAGGGACGGACGTATGCAGGAGTATCAGCAGAAGGTTGTACGCAATCTTAGATCTGCTTTTCCACTAAACACCTGTGCTGCACAGAGTGAATCTCAACGCTTTGTCATGGAGAGAAGGAAATGGTCTTTTACTTGTCCACATCTGAGGGACCGAGGGCTGGCTGCTGTGCTGAGACAGCGTTGAGTACGGTGTCCCTGCAGAGTTGCACTTTTGGTCATATACAAAATTAGTTGAAAAGGACAGATGCTGGTGGAAAGGAGAACAGGTGTGTTGGAAAGGGGAAAAAGTTTGTGTCCGTGGGTTTGGTGGTTAAGCAACAGTAACATTTGCTGAAGAAACAACATCTGTTATGGTGGGACTGGTAGATTTGGATAAGGTGGTATACACTATGTTACAGCTATATAGAAACATTAAGAAGAAAAAAAAAGAGAAAGGTATATATCCCCATCGCCAGTCGGTGTCCACCGTGCTCCCAGATGGAAAAGGAGAGATTGGCAACTAGAAGGTTAGGTGGAGGACACAGAGCTGGGTGGCTCTGAAACTAATAGTAGCCTGAACCGAGTTAGACGACACTCGGATCTGGAGACTGGGAGCCCTGTTAGCGTCACAGGGTCCACACGCCCACCCAGCCCAGGAACTCCCTGTTAACAACACAGGGGCCATTGGGTATGCTGTCCGTCTGCGTAGGGGCCACACCTGTGGACAGCAGGCGCATCAACAACAGCAGGCCTGTTAATGCCACTGGGCTGCACTAGCAGGACTGGTAGGACAGGAGCTGGTCCTAACCGTTCTGGCTACCAACTGTGGTGGTGGCCTGCATCGACGCCCTATCCCTGCCTACCTCTGGCCTAAAGCCGCAATGGGTTTAACACATGGAGGTGTGCTCTTTCTGAGCATAATAGAAGACTATGCACCTCCTTGTTGGCTCCAGCCCCTTTTATAACCTAGGCCTGCCCCAAACCAGGGTGGACCACAATGCACCTCCTGGAGACAAAAGCAGAGTGACACATCATGAGTGGCATAAATAGCGTCCTATTCGGAACCGCCACTTCAATGATGACCTCATGGCTGCCACGACCCAAACACCTCACCAGTCATCGTCTGACCAACAATAATAAGGTGACAAGTCATAGGGGCGGGCCTCTGCAAGCCAGTTGGGAGTGGCCTGGCCACATCGTCAGGACACCTTATGCCCTGTGGTCTATATGGGCCCCCCACATCAGGGGCAGGGCCAAAGAGTTAATTACCGGACCTTGCCTTAGATGCAGTAAGTGCCTGAGCATGCTCAGTAGCATGAAATACAGTCTCCGAAAAAAGACTATCAGCTTCAGCATGCTGTCTAGGCAAAACACAGGACTTAGACCCGGCACAGAGTGCAAGTACTTGTGCAAAGAGGCTTTTCTCACAAAGTGTGGGAGCATGCGCTGTAGCCCGAAATGAAGACTTAGACTCAGGAATGGTACAGTCAGGCTGAGCATACTCAGTACGCGAAACACTGTAGTTAGGCTGCGGCTGGGGTGAATCGGCACACGCATGCGCACTAGCTGCCTCTCCACACTTAGATGTGGAGGATACACCAGCCAGCTGGACAATGCGAGGCACAGCCCAAGCAGCGTACGCCTCGGCGCAACTGGAACTGCAGCAGGCTGCTTGCATTTACGGCGTCACCGATTCGTAACAACAAATACCAGCCAAAATAACAGGTGTACTTCTTCCCGTGGATAATCTGATATGATCACTTTTTTCACGGAAACGACCATCGCTACCAAATGTAGATGAGGCACCAAAAGAGCAGGTGCTTCAATGGATCTCAAGTGCTCCATCAAGTGGCCTCTCCTCCTCCTCAACTTCAAGATCCCAAATACTCCATTCCTCTGTGGTGTCAACCCAATCGCACTTGCTTCCTAACAGCTCTCCAGTTTCCACCAGCCCTGCTGAGTATGGAGTAACGGAGATGGTTGAGTCTGCAGAGCTGTTCAGTCACACTATAGCCTGGGAATCAGAGGTCTGGTCCAAAGCTGCAGTGAGTACAGTCAGGGAAGTTATTATTATTATTATTATTGATTTATAGAGCACCATTTATTCCATGGTGCTGTACATGATAACGGGGTTACATACAGAATACATATACAAGTAACAATAGACAGACTGGGACAGAGAGAAGAGGTCCCATCCCTCGCGGGATTACATTGTAAAGTATTTTGGGGAGGAGACAGTAGGTGTGGTGTAGGTTGGGCGGCAGCAATGTACGCTGGTGGGGTCATTGAAGGTTATAGTCATTTCTGAACAGATGATTTTTCAGGTTTCGTTTGAAGCTTGCGAGTGTAGCAGATAATCTGACGTGTTGAGGCAGCGAGTTCCAGGAGACAGGGGAAATGATCTGCACAGATGGCCAGAAGCTTTGTGAGTCAGGTCCAGGCCCCGATGAAGAAGGTGCTGAGCATAATGTACACCATCATATCCAAACCGTACATCATCCTGGTGGAGACAATGGGGAACATGATGAGGAGACTCGGATACCTGATTGTAACGACAACTTTGCTATTCGGTCAGGGCAGGAAGAGATTGTCACGGAGGACTCAGGATGAGGGGAATGAAAACACACAGGGTGATGATGAGGTTGGAGACCCCACTTTCTGTCAAACCAAAGTTAGCGAGTCGATGATGTCAGCAGAGGAGGTGGAGGAGGATGCTACTGACGATGAGTTTACGTTGTGTCTTCCTGGACAGAGACAAAGTACTGGAAGCATGTCAACAACTGAATCCTCGGCCACAACTCTGCCTCTGTGCATAAGTCATGTTGGCTATGCAGGTCGCATGGGCTGTAAGCCTTGCCTAGCCTGGGACTTTTTGGACATCGCAAAGGATCACCCAAGTCATGTAATCTGTAAGATTTGTCAACAATCTAAGTAGAAGGCAAAAACTCTTTCAGTACTTCCTCCATGAAGTGTCACATGGATATGAATTGACAGCGTGAAGGTGTATTGCTCAGCTTTAGCGACTGTCAATGCAACATGCATATTTGCCGTTAATTGCATGCATTGTTGCAGACTACACACAAGGGGCTGCTGTTTTTTTGGATCTACCTTTGTCTGTTTGGTCACTATAGCAATAGCAAATTGGTCTTCGGGTGTGGACTTGGAGATGCTGTCTATGAACAGAAGGAAAAGCTAAAGGTGTGTGTTACAGCAAGGAGCCACCGTTGAAACACTTCGTTCAATTGTGAGGGGAGTCGTGTTGGAGTTTGGTGAGGAGCACCGTAACGCCAGTGAGCAGCATCCTGTGCCACAGACCAACATTCTTCCGGTGCTGTCTATACTGTTTACCGTGAGAGAAGCGTAAAGTCTGTATTTCTGGCAACTGGACATCACAGTACCCGGGTACGGTAGGCTGTGCCCAGACAGTAATGCGTGCACGCAACACTTTGTTTTATTAGCAAAACACATATCTGTTCTGGTTAGGCCGACTATATAGCCAATAACAATTGCTGCCTCTGCACTGTCAAATTGTCAAGTACCGTTTAAATCATAGAGGGACAGCGACACATTTTTGCATTGACTGTTGCTTTTCAAGATTTCCATGACTGTTGCAGAGCTGTGTGGTTTGCATTCACACAGTTATCATCTGCTTTATCTGTGAGGCTTCAGCTAACAAGGGTATTCAGGGGGAGTAATGTGTTTTGTCTATGTTTAGGTAGATAACTTGGAAGCTCTTGTGATGCGCCACTGGTAAGTCGTGTTCTCACACACACACACACACACACACACACACACACGCAAAAACACACACACACGCACAAACACACAATTACTCCTGCTACGCAGAGGGATTACCAGGTACTAGGCAACTGAATAGATTGTTCTATTCTTTCAGTTTTATGCATGGTTTTTATTGTTTGTTTTGGGAAAGTTAAACAATCAGTTATCAACCCAACTGCCTAGAGTCCTTTTCCTGTTGCGTGGTTTTGCTGCATACTGGGGAGCCCACCCTGTACATGACTTTAGATGAAGCATAAGTTGCAGTGGGAATTTCACTGTGCTACAATGCGGCCTAGCAAGTCTGTGCAACCACCGCCTGCCCCATCACGTGCATCTGCATGCTCTTCATCTTCTGTGACTGTGGGAACAGCAGTCACACTTGCTTTTTCACGCCAAACTTCCATCCCTTTACCCGTAAGCGGGAGTGCTTTTGGAAGGTTGTCACTTGTTTTGGAAGTGGAAACAGATGGTATTGTTGAGCTGTCAGACATCGAGAGTACCAACATTGGATGAAGGCAACATTATATACACGCCTGCACTTTCGTCACAGTTTGGCTGGACTACCTGCAGTTAATAATTGCGTTCCAGAAATGGAAAGGAGTGTAGAGTGCACATGTGTTGTACCTTGCTTGGCAGCAAAGTAACACTAACTTAGTATTCCAGATACTTTTAGGATGGCAAAAAAAGTGTCAGCTCTTTGGGAAAATTAAATAGCACGGCAAAAGTGGACAGATGGGTACAGAGGCCGCGTTCTGTGGGTACCAGGACAGTAAAGCGGGCTTTACACGCTGCAACATCGCTAATGCGGAGTCGTTGGGGTCACGGAATTCGTGACGCACATCCGGCCGCATTAGCGATGCCGTTGCATGTGACACCGATAAGCGATTTTGCATCGTTGCAAAAACGTGCAAAATCGCTAATCGGCGACACGGGGGTCCATTCTCAAATCTCGTTACTGCAGCAATAACGAGGTTGTTCCTCGTTCCTGCGGCAGCACACATCGCTGCGTGTGACGCCGCAGGAACGAGGAAGCTCCCCTTACCTGCCTCCCGGCCGCTATGAGGAAGGAAGGAGGTGGGCGGGATGTTACGTCCCGCTCAGCTCCGCCCCTCCGCTGCTATTGGGCGGCGGTTCAGTGACGTCGCTGTGACGCCGCACGGACCGCCCCCTTAGAAAGGAGGCGGTTCGCCCGTCACAGCGACGTCGCCGGACAGGTATGTATGTGTGACGGCTGTTGTGCGACACGGGCAGCGATTTGCCCGTGTCGCGCAACAGATGGGGGCGGGTACCAACACTAGCGATATCGGGACCGATATCGCAGTGTGTAAAGTAGCCTTAAAGGAAGCCTCACTTTCTATCAATCCTAATGATGAAATGCAGCAAGGAATTTTGAGTTTGCTTTAAAAATAGCGTAGCAAAATGTGCATGAGGGTAGAATGCAGAGGTAGTGGCACTTGCTTGGTACAAGTGGGACACTAAATTAGTATAGCAGACACTTTGTGGATGCCAATAAGTTTCAGCACTGTTTGCTATAAAAATAGCGTAGCAAAATGTGCAGGAGGGTAGAATGCAGAGGTGCTGGAAATTGCTTGGCACTAGTGGGACACTTCTGGAGTATAGGAGACACTTTGTGGATGCCACTAATTTTCAGCACTGTTTGCTATAAAAATAACGTAGCAAACATGGGCAGGAGGGTAGAATACAGAGGTGCTGGAAATTGCTTGGCACCAGTGGGACACAAATTTAGTATAGCAGACACTTTTTGGATGCCACTAAGTGTCAGCACTGTTTGCTATAAAAATAGCTTGGCAACAGTGGGCAGGAGGGTACAGTGGCCGGGTTCTTTGGGTACCAGGATAGGAAAGGAAGCCTCACTTTCTAACCCTCCTAATGATGAAATGCAGCAAGGAATTCCCTGAGCTTAGGTACACAGACGCTATCTAAAGCTGTATACAGCGTTTCCATGGACCTGCCTGTCAGCTATAGCTCTGAGCCCCAGGAAATCAGCCCTGAAAAGAGCTGAAATAAACTTCTTTCCCTAATCTGTACAGCGCTGTGTATGTAGCGTACACAGCAGGAGCGGCGACAGGAGCTGAGTGAGCGGTGACTGTCACCCACACGCAGAAGGCAGATCATGGCGCCGTGAGGGAAAATGGCCGTATTTATAATGCAAGGACATGTGACATTCACAGCCTATTACACATGCCCTTGCTTGTCTGGCAAAAAGTCCACTTAGCTGTGTGTGTGTCTTGGATTGGCTGACATCCTGGCCCGCCCCACTGCACGCGCGCTTAGGAAAAAAAAAAAAAATGGCGATCGGCATTCTCCCAGCAGCAAAGGTCTAAACCGCGTCCCCCCGCACACTATACGCTGAAATTTGATAATAGCGTGAATCACAGTGACTCACACTATTACAGTGAAAAGCCAGCTAGTAACTAGCTTGGCTTTTTGCTGATCGAGCCGTTCTCGAATGTAACTCGAGCTATCGAGCTTTTAGCAAAAGGCTCGCATTCGAGTTCGATCTCGAGCACCCCTCAAAATCACTCGAATATGAAATTAGCGAACCTCAAACCTCGCGAGCCTTAATTGAGCAGGGTTGCTCATCTCGAACATCAATGCTTTTCTTTAGTGGCACAGATAAGAAGGATATTGTTTGCCCTCCTCATATGTAGCTTGTAAAAAATGTTAGTACGGTGCTGTTACTACACCACCAAAGAAAACTCCCTTAGGGCTCATGCGCACGTTGCGGTTTTTTTTTTGCGTTTCTGCAGCGTTTTAAGCTGCAGCGTCACATTGTCAAAATTAATGCGTTCTGCTTCCCCAGCAAAGTCTTTGAGAATCATGCAAAATCCGTGCGTACGATGCTTTTTTAAATTCAGCGTTTTTATTGTCAAAAATTTGACAAAATCTCTGCGTTTAAAAAAGCAGCATGTCACTTCTTCAGTGCGTTTTGACAGCGTTCTACACCCATTGCAATCAATGAGCTGTAGAAAAACGCTACCAAAATGCTAAGCAGTGCGTTTGCACTGCATATTTGTTGCGATCCGCATGTTTTTATAACATAACAAACGCAGTTCTTCCAGTCTCTCTCTCTGTCCATGTCGATCTCTCCCTCCCACCCCTCTGTCTCATACTCACTGATCTACGATCACCGGCCCGGTGCTGCATGGCTGTCACACTGTGGTGGCTTCTCCTATTTTAAAAATGCCGGACGCTCATTAATCCATCTCGTATTCCCTGCTTCCCCGCCCACCAGCGCCTATGATTGGTTGCAGTCAGACACACCCCCACGCTGAGTGACAGCTGTTTTCTCACTGAAACCAATCACAGCTGCCGATGAGTGTGTCTATATCGAGGAGTAAAAAAAAAATAATAACTTATTAAAAAACAAACGACGTGCGGTCCCCCCCCATTTGGATACCAGCCACGGTAAAGCCACACGGCTGAAGGCTGGTATTCTCAGGATGGGGAGCTCTACATTATGGAGAAGCCCCCAGCCTTACAATATCAGCCAGCAGCCACCCGGAATTGCCGCACCATTAGATGTGATAGTCCCGGTACTCTACCCAGCTCATCCCGAATTGCCCTGGTGCGGTGGCAAATGGGGTAATAAGGAGTTAATGGCATCAGCCCATAGCTGCCATTAAGTCCTAGGTTAATCATGGCAGGCGTCTCCCCGAGATACCTTCCATGATTACCCTGTAAGTTAAAGAAAATAAACACACACCCAAAAAATCCTTTATTTGTAATGAAAGACAAAAATAACCTTCTTTCACCACGTTATTAACCCCTCATAAACACCTGCAGGTCCGATGTAATCCATGCAAGGTCCCACGACGCTTTCAGTTCTGCTACATCGGAAGCTGACAGTAGCGGCAGCAGAACACCGCCACTCCTGTGAGCTCCATGCAGCAACTGAAGTGAGTTGCGCGATCAGCTGTGCTGTCACTGAGGTTACTCACGGCCACCGCTCTCAGGTGGAGGAATGCAGCTGTGGCCGCGAGTAACCCGAGTGAAAGCACAGGTGATCGCGCGGCTCACTGCAGTCACTCAGAGGATTTGTGATCACAGGTGAGTCCTTCATGTGTGACCGCAAATCAGGCTGTGATACAGAGAGAGAGAGACGCACGATGTCAGTGAAATCGGGTGAAGCTCTGACGTCACTGCTGCAGACTCCTGTGTCCTGGCACTGACCTCAGAGGTTCATCTGAGTTCATGACCGCACACCGAGACAGAGCCACGGGATGACAATGAAGTCGGGTGCAGTTCATGAGAGTTCATTCTCATTGACTAGCTCTGTCTGTGTCTACTGTTAGCAGGCATGTAGCAGAGCTGAATTGCTGGGGGACTTCACTAACAAAAGTGCATGCAAAACGCATGTAAAATGCATGCAAAATTCATCCAAAATACATGCGCTTTGGATGCATTCTTTTTGTCAACACGCAGCGTCACGTCTGCCAGAGAGTGCATTTATTTCTGCACTGGCCAGGACGCAGTGTGCACATGAGCCCTTACTCCAATATTTTTTCCAGCATTGCTACTGCTAGTCCAAATCACCGCATGTTTTAAAGCACCAATCAAACATTTGTTTTTTTATTATTTCACTGCTGCAGTGTACCACTAATACTTGTTCCCTGCCCTTAGTATTTTACTTACCAATCTGCTGTTACCGGCATCGCTTTAGTCGTCTGCTGCAGTTTATGACTTCAGAACCATAAAAAAATCCAGGCTGTGTGTGATTGCGCTTCCGTAGGAGACCAGAGCGGGGTAATTTTTAAAATATATTAATGTCCACATTATCCACATACAACGCGTTTCGGCTGGCAAGCATTCTTCAGGGATAATATAAGCAATAACATAAAAAGCAATATAATATCCCCTTAAATAGAAAGGTTCTTTTTTGAACAAATTAACTGAAGGGTGTGGTGAAAGACTAGGATAATTGATAAACACACCCTGTATTTAGGCTGACAACAAAGAATGAGGAAGCAATAGTTTTAAAATTAAATTGTAGAAAAGTATTTATTCCAATGAGATATCTAAAATGTGGAAAAACAACATTAGATCAACCTACGAACGTTTTTCCTTTTTTGTCTTCCATGTGACAAAAAAATGATTACATGTAGAATAGGTATTTTTGTTAAAAAAAATATGTATTATATGTAAAAAGAGTTGTATGGATATTTTTTTTTTTTAAAGTTTGTTAAAAATATATTACTTAGAAGATCATGATAAAAAATGTTTGTAAGGAAATTAAGTTGATTTTAGATTCTCTTTGTAGATAACTATAAGATTATATTTATTAATGTTATATAAATGTTATATGGATATTAAAAGAATCTTTCAAAATTCTTCAAAAATTCTATAAAAATTCCATAAAAACATCCTTTTTAAATTATTTTTTTTTCTTTCTATTACACATTTTCTATTACATCATTTAAACCATTGGGATAAAGAGTCTGCAAGTGATAGATCCAATATGATTCATGAAACAAAGGCGGAAGGCACTCACCAAGTATGGTCCAAAAAGTTTTTTATTCGACCATCAGGTCAGGGGCAAAGGAATGAGGGAGGTAGGAACACACAACCCATCGAACGACGGCCGTTTCGCATCTTTACAACTGACGCTTCCACGAGTCCATGGATGGACTCGTGGAAGCGTCAGTTGTAAAGACGCGAAACGGCCGTTGTCCGACGGATTGTGTGTTCCTACCTCTCTCACGCCTTTCCCCCTGACCCGATGGTCGAATAAACAACTTTTTTTCATGAATTATATGGATTGTTGTCTAATGGAAAGAGAACAGCTTTCATTGCTCTATGTATCCGCTGCTATATAGTGCGGTGACAAGTCTGGACCAAGTGGATTGAGCGTTGTGCTTGCTGAATGGTGCCGGGTGGTTCCTTCTTCCTTTTGGATAGATCCAATATGATTCTTCTTGATTTAATACCTGTCTACGATTTTTGGTCTTTTCGGGTACCTGCTCTATCGGAGTGACAGTTATATTTAAGGATCGATTATGTTTCAATAGAATATATCTCGATTAACTGTGCTGACTGAAAAAAGGCATTTTTACAATTGTGACGATGGCCATTCATTCGAGAACACACTGATTATACTGTACGGCCAACATACTGTAGTCCACAATCACATGTGATGACATAAATAACAATATCGCTGCTACATGTTAATTTTTGTTTTATGCTGATCAGTTCCCCAGTTGCATGTGATGTTGTTTTTGGCCCCCTGGTCAATTATATTGCAACAACAGCATTTCTTGGAGCCACAACTATGTACACCCTGGTCCAAATTTTCTCTTATGGAAATTTTATTTGTGTTTTTAAGGATTTATTTTATGTCAGCAGTTTATGACTTGTCAGATCACTTTATTGTTTGCTGAGTTGTCTGGAAGTCACTACTCAGTTTAAGTCTATGAGCCAGAATGATGCTCTTGTACCGCCCCGCGCTCAGCTGCTGACGCTGAGCCGCTCGGGTCCGGGCTCGGGTGTGTGTCGATGGCTCAAGCGTCCCCGGACCCGGGGGTCACGTCGCTCTGAAAAGGGGGTTTGTTTTGGTGATCGGGTGAGTGCGCGTCCGGGGCCGCTATGGAGATTGTTCGTGACACCACCCACTGGTCATGGTGATTGTTGGCACCACCGCTGCTGGTGATGGTGGGGGCTCCCGGGTGCGGTGTTGTGGCGCAGCTAGGTGTTGACCCCTCCGTGGGTAGGGGATGTGGGTCCCGGGGCCCGCTGGGGGAGATGATGATGATGATCAGGCTGCCGGAGGGGTGCAGGGCAGGGCGGCGCTGTGCCCGAGGGCACTGGTGTACTCACTGTTATTGATCACACAAGAGTCACTGGTAAACCAAAAACGGGATGGTGGTCGGTGCCCGCAGCCAGCTGCGTGGTTTCCCTTACTCAGGTTGATGGTGACGTCTTTTCCCTGCACCTCCGTTAACTGTGTGACTACTATGCCTGAACACCGGTAGTCCGCTCCTCGACTTGCAGATGCCGGAGGAGCCCTTTTGCCCGCAGGCGCTGGCCCTGGGATTTTGGTGCCTGGACTGTGGTTTCCTATCCCCCTCGGTGCGCTGTTGCCTTCTATCGGGACTTGGGGTGGGAATGGACCTATAATCCAGACCGCAATCAGTAAATTCGACAGGGTCCAGTTGCTTCTGGGCCCTGTCCAGGGTCTGAGTACCCTCCTCCTGGTGCTCCGGTTTTGGCTTTACTCCCCGATTCGGTACCGGCGGGCTACGACCCAGCCCCGGTGCCTTGACGGTTCCACCGGTTCTACTCCTGGCCTCCTGCAGACGGCCACCACCGTCTGTCTCCTGGCCACAGGGTTCCTAGGTCCAACCTAGGCCCTGACAGACTGCTTGACACACAACTCTCCACTTCACTCTCCACTCACTAATTGTCTGTTTTTCCCCGCCCATCAATCCTCCTCGGTGGGCGTGGCCAACCGCCTGACCCTGCCCTCGGGTGTGGATATGTGGAACAGATGGGGGTGACTCAGGGTTTTTGGTGACTGATGGAACCTTTTTAGGGGAAGGGTGTTGTGTAGGGGCCTATCTGTTACCCCCTGGCTAGTCCAGGGCGTCACACTCTCACAAGCTTACACTGAGAGCTTGCCACCTTTACCTCTGATTTCCAATCAAACAGAAGCTGAAATGACAGAATGGCAGATATAGATCAAAACAGCATCAGGAAAAGCAAAAATACTGACTGGTAATTATTTTACTAGGGGCAGGACACAGACATTAGGATACAACTCCGGCATTAAAATAAAACAAATCCACTATACTGGTGCTTTAACTCTGCTATTTCATGATTCCAGCAATGCTACATGAGCCTCCATTGGAAACTCAGCCGTAATAACTGGATTTTCTTGCAACATAACTGAGTCAACTCTTCTCCATTGAACCTTTATTGTAAACCTAGCTCTGCTAACCGGGTTCCTCTTTGCTCCTATAGATTCCCTCCCTACACCAGCACAACCAGCCCAATGCTCCATCTGTAGTGCCCATCCCCACCAAGTGCTTGGAGGATCCCCCTCTGCTGGAGACAAATTAGTTATCACAGGTCTCATGTATGAGGTGACATAATATATAATTTTTTTTTCAGTAAATAATTTTTATTGAATTTAAAGGCATAGTAAGCAAGATATTGCATATAACACATGCATGAGAGTAATAATAATGATGTTGAAACTTATCTAAATATTCTGTTCATTCAGAAAATGCTATATGAAAAGAATACTCTCACAAGAATGTGACATAGTCTGTTAAGAAAATAAAGCAGATAAGACATACCAACTTAAAATAGACCTTGCCTAAAACCTTACTATGGAATGTAATCTTATAGAAACATTATGTATATCAATATTAAATGTAAAGACTAATTTTGAATCAGAAAAAAGAAATAAGTAAGGAAAAGATAGAAAAGAGTAAGAGAGAGGGGTATGAGAAGAGGAAGGGGTAGATATGGGTAGATAGGGTGCCCAAAGAGCTCCCTCGCAGAGATAGACGTACTTAATCGCATGTTGCGAACATTAGCTACATATCAGGACATGTAGGGAGAAAGACCCAGGCAAAACCCCCTATCCGAGCCAAGATGTACAACCCGAGGTCTCTCGGAAAAGAGTCCAAGAAAACTAAGTGCTAGCATATTTATCCCATTTGTCACTATTGTCCGCCATCAGATAGTATATAATTTTATAGTAAATGCCTCCCTATTCTGAATAATCACTATAGCTACTGATTGAAGGACTTATTTTTTTAACTCAGACTAACTGAATAAATTACCAGTAAAGTATGTAGGGATATTATATAATAAGTGAAATAAAAAAAGTAAGACCTCAAGAAACTCTTACCTGAGCACAATACGCCGGCATCTTGCTCGTGAACACATTGTCTGTTAATTGGCCTTGCTGGACAGTCCCAGATGTGTAATTCTTGTCCTCCACATCGTACATCATCCAGCCAGATGGGCCCAGTTCCTTTTCCATAATAGGCATTATATTTAGCATTAACAGCATCTCCACAGCCCAGCTGGTTACACACCACATCTGCATCTCTCTTATCCCAGGAGTCATCACAGATCGTCCCCCATCTTCCATCCTGATAAATCTCCACTCTTCCCGCACATCTGCTGGGGCCATTTTGAAGACTTAACATCTTTCTTTCTGCAATAAAATTCCCACACACATATGTTTTTATTAATCTCTGATATATACCATGTACAGGTCATAGTATTGTACCTGAGCAGAGGATTTCTACATCATTCTCTAACGACGTTCCATTAGATGATCCAGTAACAGAACAATCTGACAGTTGGGTCTCATTTCCCTGACATTCTCCTCTGAGATACACTTGGCCATTGATTGCTGTTGATTCTCTGATATATGAACCATCTGCATGACCACAATGTAATTCTCGGCACACAATGTGGGTCTCGTTGATGCCCCATTGGTCACTGGACGCTCTACTCCATGTATTATTTGTGAGAATCTCCAGTCTTCCCGCACAGCGTTGTCCTCCATCCATCAGCCGCACTGTCTGCTCTTTCCCTGTGGTTACAGAATAGAACAAAATATATATATATTATTTTTTTGTTATACTGAAGTCACTTCTTTTTATAATGTATTGAATCAGTTGCAGAGATTTGTATAACAGAACTGATCTACGAGTTAATGTAAATCCATGAAAAAAAAACCCTTTATTCCTTAAAATTCAATTTATTTCAAATTCATAAAATCATCCTTATAAGACAGGGAAAACAGTCCATGTTGACGCGTTTCGATCCAATGATCTTAATCGCTTAATCGTAACATAACTATACCACAGAGTTAACAGTTTAAAAACAATAAGCTCCTACCATTTCATGAGTTCAACATTAGCATATATACATAATTAATTATATACAAAGCCTGAACAATACATTATAAAACAAATTATATCTTAATAAATGTACATCAAATCATTGCGGTAATTCAATCCAAAAAGGAACCCTAGTATTGAAATTAAGAATCCATAAAGCCTCCGCCTTTAATAATGCTTTCCAAATTGCCTCCCCATTTAAGTTTAACCCATAGGAAACCCATACACCTGAAATCACTCAAATCACCCTTATGTTTAGTATCTACAAATTCATAACAACCTGAAGCATTACACTGACACATCAGTTTTACCATATGGTGAACACAGTGAATAAAATTTCCCAAAAACAATTGTGCAATCGCACTGTTTTTGCAATTTCACCGCGCTTAGAATTTTTTTTCCCATTTTCCAGTTCTCTCTATGGTATAACTAATGTTTAATTCAAAAGTACAACTCGTCCTGCAAAAAACAGAAAAATGAAAAAGTTACGGCCCTCGGAAGAAGGGGTGCAAAAAACGAAAAATTGCCCGGTCCTTTTTCCAGCATTGGTAGCTGTTTTTCTGTATTGGTGATTATTTTATCCTATTCTGTGTAAAATAACTGTAAAATGGAGGAACGTTCCTCCATTCAATAAATTGGTATATAGAAATGCTTTCTGCTAGTCTAAGTAGAGGGAGAGTCGACAGTCTATGTTGGCTATCTCACATTTAAATTACAATGAAGCACAATAAACTTTGTGAAGAAACAGGTGTACTGTATATGGTTTTATTGAATGAATGGAATAGGTATATAAGGATGTTTTATGTATTGTTCATATGCCTATGATTAAGAACTTTGTTCAAAACGCGTAAGGCGGCTTTACATTTTTATTTTGCTACATAGCTGTGCACCCCTTTCATTTAATTGTCTCAATGTGGGGCAACCCATGACAAGGGTCTCCAATCACAAATATTAGTTTGGTATGACTACTGTTCTGGCTTGTTCAGTGCACAATGTGCATCGTTTACAAAAATAAGCCTTATGGGCTGTGTCATGGTTGACGCAGGAAGGAATCTGCTTCATATGGGAAGGGGTGGAAGTTAACAGCAGTAGTCAAAATCTACATTTTGGTGTAATTTAGTTTGACTTGCTCTCATGTGGAGGGATTATAAACAGTGGAGAAATCCAATCCTTGTTGAATTTAATCAAAATAAGTCTGTCTGTATTTTCTGTGGAGAGGTATGTGCACCAATCAGTGATGATTGCCCCAGCAGAACTAAAAACACACTCTGACATCACACTAGCAGACGGGCATGCGAGCACCTCCAAGGCATATATGGAGAGGGCAAAGTGTTCAGCTTGGTCACCCTATAATTAAAGGAAACTGTTGCGGTCAGGAGACAGCAAAATATCTTGAAAAAATCCCATGAACAGTTGATGATAATACACAAAGAGTAGTTGTAAACTTAGTTGGCTGCAATCCACTGTCTACACAATCACAACTAGAAGTAGCGGTTGAGCGTTCCTAACAAACCGAGACGCCTCGTTACCACCGGAGAACTAATTAACCTCAAAGATGGAAAGAGGAATCTTGACTTGCCTCAGAGCAGCCCCAATGGAAAGTCAAAAGCCCCCAACATATAAAGACAGTGATCTACGAAAAAAACAACACACAGATGGTAGATATAGAATAAGCAAAGTGAGGCCCTGCTAGCTAGATGCAAAATATAGTAAAAATTACTGGTTGCAGCCAGTAATAACCTTGAAAAATACCAACACCTGATAATGAAAAATTCCCTTAAAGATCACATGATCTTCCTCCCACTATATCAGGAACTCTTGTGCAAATACATTTAAATTGAAAATGCTAATAGAAAAACTACAAAAGGACATGAGATACAAAAATACAAAAAATTCCTGATGAGACGGGGAGTAAAAGTCCCCTTCTTGCTTGGAATAAATTGCCCTAAAAAATAGTGCAGGAAGAGCACTTATTCACTATCAAGAAACAAAGGGAATATTCTCAAAACAAGATTTGGAAAAAGACATAGATTAAGCAGAACCACCCTTCAGTTCAAATTCAGCCTTAAACCAAGCCCAAACTAAGATAACTAAATACTTATCAGGCATAGCTGCAGACTCAGGATGACCTGGGAACCAAACCGATACAAAGGAATGAAAAAAATGCTGTAGAAATCATTCCTGGAAAATCCAGAAAGTGCCAGAAGGCTGGAGGACAGAAATTCAGGACATCTTCACATGAAGCAGAAACAATTATTATCGGCAAAGGACAGACAGAGACTGCCCTCCAATATACCCCCAGGCTGGGCTCCATAGGCTTCCTGAAGCTTTAATCATTTTCAACACCTGTCTAAACGACAGATGCAGAATCAGACTCAGTACCAGCACTAGCCACCAGAGGAAGTCTAGAAACACTCCTTGGAACAACACCTTCTTGATGATATTCACAACAGGGAACTGAAGCATCAGAAAGGACGTAGGTATGGTCACTTAAGTACCCCTTGACTATGTTATGACATGTCTCCCTCCTTCACAATTTTACAGGCACAGATGGCCCTTGCTGATGAGCTGGTTTATTGAAAATGGCCCAGTTTGTGCACATTTTCCCCCTACCTCTGTTGGACCTGGTGTTCGTGTCTCTCCCCATTAATCCTTGGTGTTGAGAAGAGTCAAAAACTCTGCCGCCAGTGTTGTCTGAGGGTGATGTTTGCAGCAACTGATCTACAATGATCCACTTGAAGGCTTCCATTGTGCAACCCTTTGGTGACTCCAAAAGGAAAGAAGGAAATTTCTCCTTGTTCCGTGGGTGCAGAAATGTAGACAACCAGTGTAGGTTGTTGGATAAAATGTTTAAGACATGAGTGTCTATCCATTGACACTTACACATAAACTGTACCATGTGGGCCAAGCTGCAATCATGCAAAGTTTCTGTGTCCCCACCAGGAGGAACAATACCCATCCTCTCCTCACGTTGACTCGCCACCTCCTCTTCCTCCACCTCCTCCTCTCCAGCTCATGCCTGCTGGGCAGACATGAAGCTGGGGCTGAGACTCCCCTGTGTAGCATTGGGAGTCACTTCAGTAGCACAGAAAAACAAGTCCTCTCCCTCATCATCACCACCCAATGTTGCCTCAGAATATTGGCTGGGCTGGGTAGTATCACCCACTGAGAAATCTAGCTCGATAGCCACATGCTGGCCACTCAAAGTTAACTCTTTGAGATTATGCAGTGATTGTTTCAACAGACATTGCAGCCAGATGGTTAAGCTGATAATAGCCTGATTACCGCTCACAAGCTTGGGGCAGTACTCAAAATTCTCAAAAACCTCACAAATGTCAGTGATCCACACCCACTTGACAGTTGTTTTGTATGGTTGCTGACTCTCAGAATGAAGGGATTGTTGAAGTTGGTATTAAGCTATTGCCCTTTGCTGCTCACTAATCCTCACCAACATATGACATGGAGGGTTCACCGCGTGGGCAGGTTGCATATGACTCGATGACTTTGCAAATTCAAGTGCTTTTGCAGCACTGTAAAACCAGCAAAAGCAGTAGAGGAATGGCAGAAATTGGCACTAATACGGCACACCTTCTCAAGTGAACATGAGCTTACATGCTGCATGTACACCAACTCATACTCCAGCTCACTTTTTTGTTTTTGTTTTTTTTTACCTTCTCAAGTCACGGTATCTTTTGAGAAATTTCTCAACAACTAGGTTCAGCACGTGAGCCATGCATGGAACGTGTATCAGCTTGCTCACCTTTAAAGCCACTACCAGGTTATGCCCATTATCGCAGACAACGACACCAGGTTGGATGTGCAGTGGGGAGAACCACTGATCGGTCTGTTCTTTCATACCTTGCCACAGCTCTGCTGCAGTGTATGGTTTGTGACCTAAACAGATCAGCTTCAGCAGAGCATGTTGCTGCCTTGCTGATGTGCTGCTGCACAGCTGCTGGCTTGGCAGTGATGGGGAGGGTAATTCAGCAGATGATGAGGAGCAGCAGAAGTAGGAGGGGAGACTGGAAGTGACATATGATGAGGCAGAAATGCTGGTAGAAGTGGGCCCGCTATTCTTGGCGTTTGTAAGATGTGTGATGTTCCAGTTTATGACTTTGTCCCAGTTTCCACCAGTTTCACTCAGTTTGCCACGACAGATATGTATCGTCCCTGTCTACAACAACCTTGTCCACGTGTTTGTTGTTAGGTGGACCTTTCCAGTTACGGCGTTGGTCAGAGCACAGTTGAGATTGTTTAACACATATTTGTATAATGCGGGGACGGCATACCAGGCAAAATAATGGCAGCTGGGAACACTGTATCGTGGGGCAGCCACAGCCAAGACATTGTGGAAACACTGTGTTCCCACAAGCCTAAACAGCAGCATCTCCACTTCTAGCAATTTGGTGATGTGAGAGTTTAGGTTTTATGCCTGTGGGTGCGTGTGTTATGGGGGGACTGGCAGATCAGGATAAGGTGGTAAATATCCCAATCGCCAGTTGGGGCACACCGTGCTCCAGATGACAAAGGAGCTACTTGCAACCCGAAGGTTATGCAGAGAATACAGAGCTGGATGGCTCTGTGATAACCCAGGAGACCTGGGAACCGGTCACGTGTGTAGAGACACGTCAGACCAGGTGGGGACCGAGTAGCGTTGATCGGAAGACCGTTTCCAAAGCGCCCTGTCAGCCACGTGTGTACGACACGTTAGACTCGTCCCCAGATTTGCATTTCAGGGCTCTGAACTGGTGTAGGAGCATGCTCAGTAGCCTGAACCAACGACTTAGTACCATTTCTGAGGCTATCAGGCTGAGCATGCTCCCTAGGCGAAATACTGGACTTAGGCTTTGGCTCGGGTAAATCAGCGTGCGCACTAGCTGCCTCTCCACACTTTGACATGGAGGAGGAAGCAGCCAGCTGGACGACCCGAAGCGCAACCAAATACGGCAGCCGGCACCTGGGCACAACAGGAACCGCAGCAGGTTGCTTGCGGTTATGGCGGCGCCGATTCGTAACAGTGTGGCTGGGTATTTACGCTTCCTTTTCAAGCTCTCAGGCATGGACAACTGGAGGCGTCACTGGGACAAGGAATTAGATGTGGTTGATGTTTGCTGTGTCTGTGCAATCACAGCTTGTGGACAGGATGTATGAGCACGTGCCTCCTGGACAGCAGATTGTGAAGGACATAGCACTGGTGACATGGCAGTGGTTTGACCCTCAGACACAAATTTGGTACCCTGGTGTTCTGCCCACCTACTTAGTGTCTGCAGTTTCCAATGTCATGTCTAATCTCCATTTGAAACATAACTTTCCAAAACTGAACTACTTCTATTACCTCCATCTTCTAACCTCCCCCCTCTACGTGTTGGGCCACTATAAAAAGTCCTAGGCAGCACGCTCTTTGTATGGGGGTTATGCTCAAAACTGATCTCTCCTTTACCTCCTATATACAATTTCTTGCCCGCTGCTGTCGCTTGCCCCTCAAGAACATCTCCAGAATCCACCCCTTTTTTACCATGGAAACTAGAAAAACCCTCACCGTGGCCCTGATCCACTTCCACCTTGACTACTGCAATTCTGCATTAAATGGTCTCCCCCTAACTAGACTCTCTCCTCTACAGTCCATTCTTAATACTGAAGCCAGGGTCACCTATCTGGCTAAATGTTACTCGGGTGCTTCTGCTCTGTGCTAGTCATTGCACTGGCTGCCCATACATCACAGGACTTGATTCAAATTGCTTGTTCTAACCCACAAAGCTCTTCACACTGCGGCACCCCACTACATCTCCACCTTCATGTCTGTCTATCACTTTACCCTTCTCTATGCTCTCCAAACCTCCCACTCCCAGATCCAAGACTTCTTCTGAGCTGCACCTGTGGCGTCCTGGACAAGCCAGGACATCACAGGTACTACAACAACACACCCCACACCCCGGTTAGGCACATCAGTCACACACACAAAGCCTTGTTGCCTCCCTCCAGGGGCTTATGTCCACACCAGGTGGGGTGGAGCCAGGCGGTTGGCACCACCCACCAAGGAGTTCACAGTCCTGGAGGCGGGAAAAGGAGTCAGTTAGTGTTCAGAGAGAGAAGAAAGTGACGGAGTGAAGTCGTAGTGGAGGAGCAGACTGACCGTGTCCGGGTACGTGGCCCGGGCACATACAGAAAGGTTGGCAGACGGTGGTGACCGTCTGCAGGCGAGGCCGATTGACGCACAACCGTAAGGACCGGGGACGGGCGGTGGCCCGCTGGTACCGGACCGGGGAGCGAAGAGAAGCCAGCATCATTCGGCAGGGCCTACGGACCCCGACCAGGCTTGGAGTCGCAATTAAACCGGTCAAATCCGTCAGCGACGGGAACCTCCGGGGTTTCCCAGCAGCAAAGACCCGACTGAAGGCAACCGCTCAACCGTGAAGGGAAATACAGCTACCGCCACAGCTAGAGTTCCCAGGGTTAGAGCCTGCGGGCATCAAGGGGCTCCTCTGGCAAATACACTGCTGGGGAGCGGGTTACCGGTGGGAAGCCATCGGAGCCGACAACACAACACAGGTGCAGGGGGAGACAGTCACCGCCAACCTACCGGGAGTGACCATCGCAGCCGGCTGCAGGACCCGTCCATCCAGCCGTTTGTTTTACCAGAGACTCCATCTACTTCATTGGTTGAGTGAGCACCATAGTGCCGTATGGCACCGCGCTGCCCCCCCCGCGACCCTGCACCTCGCCAAACCCCGCTATCCACCTTCTAGTCACCATCATCGGGCCCCTGGACTACCAAATTCCCCTACCCACGGAGGGGAGAGAAAACATCTCGGCTGCTCCCTGTCATCACTCCCGGGATCCCCGTCCAGAGCAGCGGTGGTGTCCCAACCTCACCACAACCGTGGGTGGCGTCATGGACAACATCCCCAAACCCAAACCATCCCCTTTTCACTCACGGGCGAGGAGCGCTGCTCGAGTTCCCGGATCCGGCCCACTGCTCGAGCCACCGAGCAGCAGCAGCGCCGGACCCGAGCGTTGGCGAGTGCAGCGCGCCCTCCCCGCCCGCGACACTCCTATTTTCTGGAATGCTCTGACATAAGAAACCAGGATGAACCACAACTTAGCTTCAGATGCTTCCTAAAAACACATCTTTTTAGGGTTGCCCATCACACTCCCTAATCTCATTAAATTCACATAGTCTCTCCACAACTACTCACAACATAATTCTCCAACAAACTCCACCACAACCAAAAGCATCTCAAAGATTGGCTGACTAGTTCAGGAAGCCTTTATCTATCCTCCATTTGTTTTAGCTGCCTGGATTGTTATTGGAAATGTAAGGATAAGGCTGCACATCAAACTTAGATAATGGTATAATGCCTCAAGCATATGGAAAAATATTGGAATATACAATGAAAAATGCTACTTGCTAATTTGAACATGTGAATAATGAATTGCATACCTGCCATGAATATTAGGAAAAAGGAGATATTTAGCAATCGCATTGATCAATGTAACTGAGCCCCAAGACCTCGTCAAGGTATATCTCTATATTGGGGTCCCTAGCTCTGTGACCCTAACTGTGTGTCATCTCATTGCAATTAAAAACTGCTGTGGGTAGAGAGGGGTAACTAAGGACTTTCTTATATAGGAGATGGAAAAAACATGGCCGAAAGGGGCGGAGCTGTGTTCACATTCAGAAAAAAACTACATATAACTGAATAGGATAACTGAAGTGAGCACTAATATATATATATATATATATATATATATATATATATATATATATATATATATATATACAGTGCCTACAAGTAGTATTCAACCCCCTGCAGATTTAGCAGGTTTACACATTCGGAATTAACTTGGCATTGTGACATTTGGACTGTAGATCAGCCTGGAAGTGTGAAATGCACTGCAGCAAAAAAGAATGTTATTTCTTTTTTTATTTTTTTTTTAAATTGTGAAAAGTTTATTCAGAGGGTCATTTATTATTCAACCCCTCAATCCACAAGAATTCTGTTTGGTTCCCCTAAAGTATTAAGAAGTATTTCAGGCACAAAGAACAATGAGCTTCACATGTTTGGATTAATTATCTCTTTTTCCAGCCTTTTCTGACTAATTAAGACCCTCCCCAAACTTGTGAACAGCACTCATACTTGGTCAACATGGGAAAGACAAAGGAGCATTCCAAGGCCATCAGAGACAAGATCGTGGAGGGTCACAAGGCTGGCAAGGGGTACAAAACCCTTTCCAAGGAGTTGGGCCTACCTGTCTCCACTGTTGGGAGCATCATCCGGAAGTGGAAGGTGTGAAGATGTAATTTACCCTCTCACTGTATATGCTGTGATACTATGTCATGATATGCATATTTCCCTGGTTGTATTAGTTGTAATTCATGTATTTCCTTGGGGGAGCTACTGATCTCAATGTGTCTCTCTCATACAATTGTAGTCTGGGCATCTAATGTGATTATGTAAATAGCCTGTCCTCTTCTTTCCAGAGTTGTGTATCTAATCTGTAATTGAATTGGCCAGTGAAGGAATAGTCATTGTTCTGCACAGCAGGGGATCCCTTCATCTACTGTGGCTGGCAGACATATCAGAGCCCTGTGATGGACCAAACCATTGATGATAGGATGTGTGACCCCCACCCCCTGAACATGGTGGGCTGGTCAAGGAGCACAGACAATGCATTTCCTTTTTTTGTAACTTCAGAGCTGAGCTGAAACTTGAAGGGAGCAGGAGCTCCAGCCTGGGTGGCTGTGGACACGGACGGAGCTAGGCCTGTGTGGCGGCCCGTGGGATTGTGTGGAACTCTTTGGACTACTGTAAGGACGATTGCTTTGTAATCCGGTCCGAGGATTGTCGGGAAGGGCCCCCGAATCTGTTTTACGTGGACTTATCGTGTGCTGTTCCAGTGTTCTTGTGAATAAACCTGTTGGATCGTTCCTCGGCCTGTTGTCTCTCCTTGCTCTGCTGTACACCCCGTCACAAACTGGTTGGCAGCGCTGGGATCAGAGCAGAAGGAATGGAGGACAATGGCTCAACATCAGGAACCAGCACTGCAGAGTACAAGACCTGGACTTTGGGGAGCCTGCAATCAAAGGCCCGTGAAGTAGGAGTTCGTTTCAAAGAACTCTCCAAGGAGCAGCTGATTGAGGCGCTAGAAGGAGTCTGCTCGCAAAATGACGTGGAGGAAGGATCCTCACAGCAAAGGGAGGAAAGACGGGAGCTGGAGGTAAATACCCAAAAAAGTCAATGGATTGTGTGGTACAAGGAAAAGATGGCACTGCTTGGAGATGAGGCCACCATAGAAGATAAGAGGGAGGCCATGCGTGGAGCTGAAGAGAAGGAGCGCAGGATGGAGGAGATGGCATTGCTGGATAAGCAGCTCGCTGTGGAAGCCGCGAGAGGTTCCAGACAGACTGTAACCCCAGCACCCATCATGAGGGAACTTCCCAGAGTGTCCCGCAAAGACTTCAAGCAGTTTAATGAGGCTGCTGGTGACATTGAGGGCTTCTTCCAGGACTTTGAGCATCAGTGTCGATTAATGGAAGTCCCAGAAAGGGAGCGCGTCCGGCATCTGGTTGGGCTCCTAGAGGGGGGAGCTGCTGAAGCCTATAGAGCTATGGACCCTCGGTGGAACTGTGAGTATGCGGAGATTAAACAGACTATTCTAAAACATTATGCTGTGACCCCAGACACTTACAGGACTCAGTTCCGTGCTTTAGCCTGTGATGGGGAAGTGTCTTTTAAGATATATGCTCATAGACTCAAACAAATATGTAATCGCTGGCTGGAGGCAGAGGAGGCCTTATCTTGGGAGACCTTCCTGCAGGTCATCCTAAAAGAACAATTCTTTGCCCAGTGCCCTGCTGAGATCCGGGAATGGGTGCGTGAGAGAAAACCAGCGACAGTGGAGGAAGCTGCTGCTCTCGCTGATGAGGCTCTCACCATCAAGCCTCAGTGGAGGGTTCTGTTGGAGGATGGAGAGACGCCTAACAGCTCCACAACACCGGATGCCCCCAGTTATTCTGTCCCCATTGTTCCCCGTTCCTCTAAGCCACCACATGTTGATACCCGTGTTAATGTGCCTCCAGTTGCTTCTACTGCACTTTCTGGAATACGCCGGGGAGAGGAAGTAACAGAGCGCAGGTGTTATGTTTGTAGGCATCCCGGGCATTTGCAGGCCTCATGCCCAGCCAGGCCATGGAGGAATCATCCTCAAACCCCTACAGCACCTTCAGGTGGGAGCCGGCCTCCAAGTTCCCCTACCCCTTACCCAAGAGGACGCCTTGGATGGAGGGAGACCCAGCTCAGATGCTATCAATGTGGACAGCCAGGGCATCGGCAAGTCTCCTGCCCAGCTGTTCAAATGAGGACTGATCCTGCACCCAATCGGATTGTTAATTATTTACAGCCCAGTGCCATGGAGGAAGATGTGGCACCGTTATGTGAGGACTGGCCTAGTGACTCAGCCCCCCATGTTGCACCACCAGGAGTTTACGGGGTGCGACCCGCAGTTATGACGACTTCTGCTCATCGAGGTAAGCACTTGCAGGAGGTTGTGCTGGATGGACAGAGACTTGTTGGATTTTGTGACTCGGGTGCTTTCCTCACACTGGCTGATCCCCGAGTGGTTCGGCCTGAGGCAATCCATAGAGGACCTGGGATTGTTATTGAACTGGCTGGTGGACAATGGAGGACTATTCCCACAGCCACTCTGGATCTGAACTTTGGTTTTGGGGTCAAGCGATGTGTGGTTGGGGTGATGGGTGGTCTGCCTGCAGCTGTTCTCCTGGGCAATGATGTGGGAGAGCTACGATGCCAATTCGTGGCTGAATGAAGCCACATGTAAAGTAACGCTCTGCCTGTGTGTACTTAACCAGTGACCTGTAGAGGTCCCTAGTACGTACACAAGTTGGGAGGGGGAGGGATTGTGAAGATGTAATTTACCCTCTCACTGTATATGCTGTGATACTATGTCATGATATGCATATTTCCCTGGTTGTATTAGTTGTAATTCATGTATTTCCTTGGGGGAGCTACTGATCTCAATGTGTCTCTCTCATACAATTGTAGTCTGGGCATCTAATGTGATTATGTAAATAGCCTGTCCTCTTCTTTCCAGAGTTGTGTATCTAATCTGTAATTGAATTGGCCAGTGAAGGAATAGTCATTGTTCTGCACAGCAGGGGATCCCTTCATCTACTGTGGCTGGCAGACATATCGGAGCCCTGTGATGGACCAAACCATTGATGATAGGATGTGTGACCCCCACCCCCTGAACATGGTGGGCTGGTCAAGGAGCACAGACAATGCATTTCCTTTTTTTGTAACTTCAGAGCTGAGCTGAAACTTGAAGGGAGCAGGAGCTCCAGCCTGGGTGGCTGTGGACACGGACGGAGCTAGGCCTGTGTGGCGGCCCGTGGGATTGTGTGGAACTCTTTGGACTACTGTAAGGACGATTGCTTTGTAATCCGGTCCGAGGATTGTCGGGAAGGGCCCCCGAATCTGTTTTACGTGGACTTATCGTGTGCTGTTCCAGTGTTCTTGTGAATAAACCTGTTGGATCGTTCCTCGGCCTGTTGTCTCTCCTTGCTCTGCTGTACACCCCGTCACAGAAGGCTTATGGAACTACTGTTAGCCTTCCACGGCCTGGACAGCCTTTGAAAGTTTCCACCCGTGCCGAGGCCAGGCTTGTCCGAAAAGTCAAGGCTAACCCAAGGACAACAAGGAAGGAGCTTCGGGAAGATCTCATGGCAGTGGGGACATTGGTTTCAGTCAATACCATAAGTAACGTACTCCACCGCAATGGTCTCCGTTCCAGACGAGCCCGTAAGGTACCTTTACTTTCAAAGCGTCATGTCAAGGCTCGTCTACAGTTTGCTAATGATCACTTGGAGGACTCTGAGACAGACTGGTTCAAGGTTCTCTGGTCTGATGATACCAAGATCGAGATCCTTGGTGCCAACCACACACGTGACGTTTGGAGACTGGATGCCACTGCTTACGACCCCAAGAATACCATCCCTACAGTCAAGCATGGTGGTGGCAGCATCATGGTGTGGGGCTGTTTCTCAGCCAAGGGGCCTGGCCATCTGGTCCGCATCCATGGGAAGATGGATAGCACGGCCTACCTGGAGATTTTGGCCAAGAACCTCCACTCCTCCATCAAGAATCTTAAGATGGGTCGTCATTTCATCTTCCAACAAGACAACGACCCAAAGCACACAGCCAAGAATACCAAGGCCTGGTTCAAGACGGAAAAAATCAAGGTGTTGCAGTGGCCTAGTCAGTCTCCTGACCTTAACCCAATTGAAAACTTTTGGAAGGAGCTCAAGATTTAAGTCCACATGAGACACCCAAAGAACCTAGATAACTTAGAGAAGATCTGCATGGAGGAGTGGGCCAAGATAACTCCAGAGACCTGTGCCGGCCTGATCAGGTCTTATAAAAGACGATTATTAGCTGTAATTGCAAACAAGGGTTATTCCACAAAATATTAAACCTAGGGGTTGAATAATAATTGACCCACACTTTTATGTTGAAAATTTATTAAAATTTAACTGAGCAACATAACTTGTTGGTTTTTAAGATTTATGCATCTGTTAATAAATCCTGCTCTTGTTTGAAGTTTGCAGGCTCTAACTTATTTGCATCTTATCAAACCTGCTAAATCTGCAGGGGGTTGAATACTACTTGTAGGCACTGTATATTATGAGTGCAAGCCAAAAAATACATACTATATAAGGATAAGGCTGCACATCAAACTTAGATAATGGTATAATGCCTCAAGCATATGGAAAAATATTGGAATATACAATGAAAAATGCTACTTGCTAATTTGAACATGTGAATAATGAAATGCATACCTGCCATGAATATTAGGAAAAAGGAGATATTTAGCAATCGCATTGATCAATGTAACTGAGCCCCAAGACCTCGTCAAGGTATATCTCTATATTGGGGTCCCTAGCTCTGTGACCCTAACTGTGTGTCATCTCATTGCAATTAAAAACTGCTGTGGGTAGAGAGGGGTAACTAAGGACTTTCTTATATAGGAGATGGAAAAAACATGGCCGAAAGGGGCGGAGCTGTGTTCACATTCAGAAAAAAACTACATATAACTGAATAGGATAACTGAAGTGAGCACTAATATATATATATATATATATATATATATATATATATATATATATATATATATATATATATATATATATACTGTATATTATGAGTGCAAGCCAAAAAATACATACTATATAAGGATAAGGCTGCACATCAAACTTAGATAATGGTATAATGCCTCAAGCATATGGAAAAATATTGGAATATACAATGAAAAATGCTACTTGCTAATTTGAACATGTGAATAATGAAATGCATACCTGCCATGAATATTAGGAAAAAGGAGATATTTAGCAATCGCATTGATCAATGTAACTGAGCCACAAGACCTCGTCAAGTTATATCTCTATATTGGGGTCCCTAGCTCTGTGACCCTAACTGTGTGTCATCTCATTGCAATTAAAAACTGCTGTGGGTGGAGAGGGGTAACTAAGGACTTTCTTATATAGGAGATGGAAAAAACATGGCCGAAAGGGGCGGAGCTGTGTTCACATTCAGAAAAAAACTACATATAACTGAATAGGATAACTGAAGTGAGCACTAATATATATATATATATATATATATATATATATATATATATATATATATATATATATATATATATATATATATATATATATATATATATTATGAGTGCAAGCCAAAAAATACATACTATATAAGGATAAAAACAACCTCCACTCAAAAATATTATGTATTGCAAAGTGTGCACAGTACCAACATTCCAAGCTGTACTATTGAAAAAATGAGATTTTTGACAAAAAATTGCAATTTTTCGAGCCACCCCGCCAACGTCACGGCAAATCTCCTGGGGCAGTCCTAACACTAAAATATTTTTATTTAGAGTGTGCCATGTGGCCTCACATATGCAAAATTAGGACTGCACAGCACGTACCTTGTGCTTTTCAGTCACCGTCTCCATGACTGATTCATGGTTGTGGGCGGGACAGGCCCGAGCACATGCTGCTTAGAATAAATAGCCAGTGGACGGGGTTGGATGGCAAGTGTGAACAGCCACCAACCGCCAAAAATCAGGACAGATGGAAAAATAAACATGAGGTGCACTGCAAGATGAGAACCAACTGGGACCCTATATAACAAGAAAAAACAGCATAAAAACAACCTCCACTCAAAAATATTATGTATTGCAAAGTGTGCACAGTACCAAAAATAAGCAGTGCACCTCATGTTTATTTTTCCATCTGTCCTGATTTTTGGCGGTTGGTGGCTGTTCACACTTGCCATCCAACCCCGTCCACTGGCTATTTATTCTAAGCAGCATGTGCTCGGGCCTGTCCCGCCCACAACCATGAATCAGTCATGGAGACGGTGACTGAAAAGCACAAGGTACGTGCTGTGCAGTCCTAATTTTGCATATGTGAGGCCACATGGCACACTCTAAATAAAAATATTTTAGTGTTAGGACTGCCCCAGGAGATTTGCCGTGACGTTGGCGGGGTGGCTCGAAAAATTGCAATTTTTTGCCAAAAATCTCATTTTTTCAATAGTACAGCTTGGAATGTTGGTACTGTGCACACTTTGCAATACATAATATTTTTGAGTGGAGGTTGTTTTTATGCTGTTTTTTCTTGTTATATAGGGTCCCAGTTGGTTCTCATCTTGCAGTGCACCTCATGTTTATTTTTCCATCTGTCCTGATTTTTGGCGGTTGGTGGCTGTTCACACTTGCCATCCAACCCCGTCCACTGGCTATTTATTCTAAGCAGCATGTGCTCGGGCCTGTCCCGCCCACAACCATGAATCAGTCATGGAGACGGTGACTGAAAAGCACAAGGTACGTGCTGTGCAGTCCTAATTTTGCATATGTGAGGCCACATGGCACACTCTAAATAAAAATATTTTAGTGTTAGGACTGCCCCAGGAGATTTGCCGTGACGTTGGCGGGGTGGCTCGAAAAATTGCAATTTTTTGCCAAAAATCTCATTTTTTCAATAGTACAGCTTGGAATGTTGGTACTGTGCACACTTTGCAATACATAATATTTTTGAGTGGAGGTTGTTTTTATGCTGTTTTTTCTTGTTATATAGGGTCCCAGTTGATTCTCATCTTGCAGTGCACCTCATGTTTATTTTTCCATCTGTCCTGATTTTTGGCGGTTGGTGGCTGTTCACACTTGCCATCCAACCCCGTCCACTGGCTATTTATTCTAAGCAGCATGTGCTCGGGCCTGTCCCGCCCACAACCATGAATCAGTCATGGAGACGGTGACTGAAAAGCACAAGGTACGTGCTGTGCAGTCCTAATTTTGCATATGTGAGGCCACATGGCACACTCTAAATAAAAATATTTTAGTGTTAGGACTGCCCCAGGAGATTTGCCGTGACGTTGGCGGGGTGGCTCGAAAAATTGCAATTTTTTGCCAAAAATCTCATTTTTTCAATAGTACAGCTTGGAATGTTGGTACTGTGCACACTTTGCAATACATAATATTTTTGAGTGGAGGTTGTTTTTATGCTGTTTTTTCTTGTTATATAGGGTCCCAGTTGGTTCTCATCTTGCAGTGCACCTCATGTTTATTTTTCCATCTGTCCTGATTTTTGGCGGTTGGTGGCTGTTCACACTTGCCATCCAACCCCGTCCACTGGCTATTTATTCTAAGCAGCATGTGCTCGGGCCTGTCCCGCCCACAACCATGAATCAGTCATGGAGACGGTGACTGAAAAGCACAAGGTACGTGCTGTGCAGTCCTAATTTTGCATATGTGAGGCCACATGGCACACTCTAAATAAAAATATTTTAGTGTTAGGACTGCCCCAGGAGATTTGCCGTGACGTTGGCGGGGTGGCTCGAAAAATTGCAATTTTTTGCCAAAAATCTCATTTTTTCAATAGTACAGCTTGGAATGTTGGTACTGTGCACACTTTGCAATACATAATATTTTTGAGTGGAGGTTGTTTTTATGCTGTTTTTTCTTGTTATATAGGGTCCCAGTTGGTTCTCATCTTGCAGTGCACCTCATGTTTATTTTTCCATCTGTCCTGATTTTTGGCGGTTGGTGGCTGTTCACACTTGCCATCCAACCCCGTCCACTGGCTATTTATTCTAAGCAGCATGTGCTCGGGCCTGTCCCGCCCACAACCATGAATCAGTCATGGAGACGGTGACTGAAAAGCACAAGGTACGTGCTGTGCAGTCCTAATTTTGCATATGTGAGGCCACATGGCACACTCTAAATAAAAATATTTTAGTGTTAGGACTGCCCCAGGAGATTTTCCTATATAAGGATAAGGCTGCACATCAAACTTGGATAATGGTATAACCTCGTAAAGGTATATCTCTATATTGGGGTCCCTAGCTCTGTGACCCTAACTGTGTGTCATCTCATTGCAATTAAAAACTGCTGTGGGTGGAAATTAGCAAGTAGCATTTTTCATTGTATATTCCAATATTTTTCCATATGCTTGAGGCATTATACCATTATCTAAGTTTGATGTGCAGCCTTATCCTTATATAGTATGTATTTTTTGGCTTGCACTCATAATATATATATATATATATATTAGTGCTCACTTCAGTTATCCTATTCAGTTATATGTAGTTTTTTTCTGAATGTGAACACAGCTCCGCCCCTTTCGGCCATGTTTTTTCCATCTCCTATATAAGAAAGTCCTTAGTTACCCCTCTCCACCCACAGCAGTTTTTAATTGCAATGAGATGACACACAGTTAGGGTCACAGAGCTAGGGACCCCAATATAGAGATATACCTTGACGAGGTCTTGGGGCTCAGTTACATTGATCAATGCGATTGCTAAATATCTCCTATTTCCTAATATTCATGGCAGGTATGCATTTCATTATTCACATGTTCAAATTAGCAAGTAGCATTTTTCATTGTATATTCTAATATTTTTCCATATGCTTGAGGCATTATACCATTATCTAAGTTTGATGTGCAGCCTTATCCTTATATAGTATGTATTTTTTGGCTTCCACTCATAATATATATATATATATATATATATATTAGTGCTCACTTCAGTTATCCTATTCTGTTATTGGAAATGAGCAGTGGACCTATACCTTGTCCACCCCCACCTCATCGTAGGTTGTAAGCTCTCATGAGCAGGGTTGTCTTTTTTACTATAAATTATTGTATTTTCTATAACTGTTACTTGCCCGTTTATGAGCCTCTGAATTGTAAAGCGCTGCGGAATATGTTTGTGCTGTAGAAATAAAGATTATTATTATTGAAATTCCTATTTTGCATCTATTTTCTCCGAAAAAGTAAATGCAAAATCAACTGAGAATCACCGTTTTATTGAAGGATTAGAAGACTCCAGGCCATCTATAAACAAAGAGATAGTGAGGGATTACTTAGCTAACATTAATGAATTCAAGTCCCCAGGTCCCGTTGAATTACACCCCAGAGTACTGGTGCTGTGATGGGAGAGAAAAAGGCGCAATAGGGTCTTACCCGGTTTACAGGGTGAAAAACGACGAAGGTAATACACTCACCTGGCCGGGTTGTGCCAGTCACAACCCCTTTGCTGACATGGATGAGTGCCTAGGTGGTTCAGCAGCAGCCCCGTGACGAAGCAAATTTTCAGCGTAAAAAACTGGAGAAAACGGGTTTTTTGCCGCGCTAAGAAACCACGAGCATGTATAAAATAATTTGTTCTTTTATTTAGATCATTCCAACGCGTTTCAGAGGCTCATCTGCCTCCTTCCTCAGGGAAAAGAATCTGAGATTCTTTTCCCTGAGGAAGGAGGCAGATGAGCCTCTGAAACGCGTTGGAATGATCTAAATAAAAGAACAAATTATTTTATACATGCTCGTGGTTTCTTAGCGCGGCAAAAAACCCGTTTTCTCCAGTTTTTTACGTTGAAAATTTGACCCCAGAGTACTGAAAGAGATAGCAGAGGAAATATTAGAACCACTCTTCATAGTTTTTGAAAATTCTTGGAGAACAGGAGAAGTTCCAGAATACTGGAGAAGAGAAAATGTTGTCCCTATCTTCAAAAAAGGGAAGAAGGTGGACACAGGGAACTACAGGCCTATGAGCCTGACTTCCATACCAGGAAAGATCTGAACAAATTATTAAACAACATTTATGCAAGTACCTGGATGAGAATGAAGTTATTAAAAAGAGCCAGGATGGGTTTGTAAATAATAAGTCATATCAGACTAACTTAATTTCCTTCTATGACAGAATCACTGACAGGGTGGATCAGGGAAAGGCAGTAGATGTAGTATATCTTGACTTCTTTAAAGCATTTGACAAAGTATCTCATACAATTCTTCTTGAAAAAATGACTAAGTGTGGAATGGACAAGACAACTGTTAAATGGATTCGTAACTGGCTTAGTGTTCGGAGTCTAAGCATGGTCATAAATGGCTGTACATCCAGTTGTCTCAAGTGGGATACCACAGGGCACTGTCCTGGGCCCCATGTTGTTCAAAATCTTTATTAGGGATGAGCGAATGTGTGACGCCCTGGCCTATCAGGTCATCACAGGGTATTGTGCAATCTGCCCTTCTGCACAGTGTCCACCTCCTCCTTGGTTACGGACCCCTAACCATTGGTGTTGCCAAGAACAGCTAATTAAATTCCTAGGAACACTCTGCACCACACCCAACAAGACACCCCAGTGGACGGCCTGAGTGGAATAGGGTCACCCACTTGGGGGGTTGGTAAGGGAGGGTCAGGAGTGTCAGGAGAAAGTGAGTTGGAGAGTGACTCTCGAGAAGAGAGGTCACAGAGCGGTGAAGTGTTGAAGGAGAGAACAGGAGCTGGGCTCCTTGAGACTACTAGGTGGCAGACGTTGGTCTGGACCTGGTAGGAGCTGGACCCCGGTCGCAGGGGATCATGACAAGGGGCACGGTCTGTCGAGGAGGACAGCCGGCGGCCTTGTGCTATCACCGTGCAGGGGCCAGGGCAAGACGGGGTATGTGGACCCTAGGTCAGGAAGAAGCTTCAGGCATCTTGACACTTTACCCGACGAGGATGGAGCCTTCAAGATCCATTCTCCACCCGCTCCAAAATTGGGGTACTAGCGCAATGAGGGGGATAGGACTTTCCACTCACACGGTCTAGAAAATCAAAAGCGTGAACACTGAGAGCAAGCTCACCCAGTTAGCCATACTGGTGAGCGGGACCCAACTAGTTTCATACTATAGGGACCAACTAGAGGACAAGGTGCCAAGGAAAAGGTCCCAGAATAACAGGCAACACCAATAGGCACGGGATCCAGGTGTGCTCCCTCCAAGTGGCAGCAGTGTCCAGAACTTTGGTTTACCACAGTTGTCGGTGTCAGTGTTATTGGACTGAGTGAGTACACAAACTGCACCTTTCCGTCACAAACACCGAGTCCCGGGGCATTCCCCCCTACCCGTGGAGGGGTTAAACATCTGGCTGCCCCCACCATCGCCACCGGGTACTCCCCATTGCAGCGGTGGTACTCCATCTTACCACGCACCACGGGTGACATCACGTACTGTCCATACAATCCCCTGTAAATAACCCCCCTTTAATTCCGAGTGGCCGCGCAATCCCGACCCCCGGGTCCGGAGACACCGCGAGCCACCGCGGATCCGGATCCGAGCAGCGGTGGCACAAAAGTGTTTACCACTATTTGGTATCCGGCGGATAACAGGCTATTTGCACCATTCGATATCCGACGAATAAAACAGCATCCGCTCCGATACTTTCATTTTCATTTCTGACTTTCTGCGCCTGTTTTCCAACCAATGAACACATCTCATGATGCTTGCCCTCACAATAATGCCGCAGCCATCTTTGTTGTGGTGTTACTGTGATTGGCTTGGCCGCACAGCATCATAGGGGCTATATAAGCAAGTGGCCATTTTGTGAACACGCAGTCATAGGGAGCTGGCGGTGTAGATAAACTGTATTGTGTGCGGGAGAGAGTTCTTAGATCCAACTAATAAATAGTCCTTGTATCTGCTGAACACAGTGTCCAGTATCTGCTAGCAGCTCCATAAATCACCAGACCGCAAATGTGTGAATGCGGACCTAGCTATAGGGCCAGTGACAGTGCAGTGCCATGTAGGTGATAGCGTTCCTGCTGCAAACTCCTAAATAGTCCTTGTAAGGACTGAAGCCAGTAGTCAGTAGCTGCTAGTGTCGCGGGCGGGGAGGAGGGTGTCAGCACTGCGCTCACCCCTCTGCTCGGGTCCGGCTGCTGCTGCTCAGTGGTGGCTCGAGCGGTGGGCCGGATCCCGGGGGTTCTCGAGCGGCGCTCCTCGCCCGTGAGTGAAAGGGCATTGGGTTTTGGGATATTGTCTATTGTCCGTGACGCCACCCACGGTTGTGGTGATTTCACCACCGCTGCTCTGTATGGGGATCCCGGGAATGATGGTGTGTAGCAGCGAGTTGTTGTGTTGCCCCTCCGTGGGTAGGGGTTGGTGATCCCGGGGCCCGGTGATGAGGTGGGAGATGCAGGGCCTGGTGGGCGCAGGGACGCGGGGGCAGCGCTGTGCCTTGCGGCACTGTGGTACTCACTCAGCCTGAGACGGTGACACAGTTCTCGGTAAACCACACGGCTGGAAAGACGGTTCCCACGGACGGCTGCACTTGCTTTCCCCAGAAGGTGACGGTGATGTCCCTTTTCCTGCACCTTTGTTGTTGATGGTTTCGATGGGTTCCCACCGGTAACCCGCTCCCCGGCTTCAAGCTGGACCGGAGGAGCTCTACTCTTTGCCCGCAGGCGCTGGTCCTTAGAAACTGGTGCCCTGGCGGTGGCGGTGTCTCTACTGTAATGGTTGGGCTGTTGCCTTCAATCGGGACTTGGTTTTTGGGGGATCTACGTCCCCTTCACTGACGAATTTGGCAAATTATGGCGACTCCTAGCCTTGCCGGGGTCCGAGAGGCCCCTGCCCTGGTGCTGACTGTCCTTTGTACACTGCTCCAGACCGCCGGGTCACCACCCATCCGCGGTCCTTCCAGGAACTCCCGAGCAGTCACCCCTGCGGACAGTCACCACCGTCTGCTGACCTTGCTGTCACTCGGCCCGGGGCACACACCCGGACCAACTCCAGGCTTTACAAACTGTCCCTGTTCTGACGTTCCTCCTTTACCACTTCACTTCACTTCCTTTCACTTTCACCTCCTAAACTAATCTGCCTGGTTTTCCCGCCTCCAGAGCTGTGAACTCCTCGGTGGGCGGAGCCAACCGCCTGGCCCACCCCCTGGTGTGAACACCAGCTCCTGGAGGAAGGCAACAAGGATTTTGGTAGCTTTGATGTGCCTATCTGGGGTGTAGGGTGTGGTGGTGTAATGACCTGTGGCCCCTGGCTTGCCCAGGGCGTCACACTAGTAGCTCCATAAATCGCCAGGCTTCAAAACAGTGAATGCAGAACTAGCTATAGGGCCAGTGACAGTGCAGTGCCTTGTAATTGATAGTGTTCCTGCTGCAAACTCCTAAATAGTCTTTCTAAGGACTGAAGCCAGTAGTCAGTAGCTACTATCAGCTCCATAAATCGCCAGGCTGCAAAACAATGGATGCAGAACCAGCTATAGAGCCAATTTCAGTGCAGTGCTTTGTTAGGTGAGAGCGAACCATCTTTAAAAAAAATAAAAATATAAAAAATCCTATTATTAGTGCTGCATACGGTATGTTTGTGCAGTGTCTGATATAGGAATGGTTTGTTTATTGAAACGCTCTCTGGATGGTCTGACTGACCAAAGTGTTAATGCACCCAAGGTGTCTGAGGATCTACACTTCACAATGGTTGCTAGTAATCCGCACAACCTCGTCCAACAGGCTCAGGCCACCTTTGGTCAGCATCATGAGGATGAGGAGGAGGATGAAGAACAGGAAAGCTTTGAATTTGGTAACAAAGGGATTAACAACCCAAGCTGTAGCACGGTCCAGCATGGATGGCCTGAGGAGGAGCAGTAGGAGGTGGAGAGAGAGACAGAGGAGGAGAGGAGATTTAGGGAGACAGAATGTATTCTTAGCAGTGACACATAAAGGTTTCCAGTTCGGAGTCTGGGACACATGGCACAGTTCATGTCACACTGCTTTTCTCATGACTGTCGGCTACTCCACATTTTGGCAGACAACATATACTGGTTATGTACCTTCCTTGACCAACGCTACAAAGACAAATACGTTTTGCTACTTGTCGAGGCAAATAAGGATTGTACTACGGAAGCATTCAAGAGGGATGTAGTGGAGCACTTGATGAAACGATTACCCTCAGATCATGCTGGCATCATAGGTAGCGTGTCATCTCACGCAACAGGATTACAAGTGAGGGCTGTGCATAGTAGGAGCAACACAGGAGGGGAACTAATGTGCTAAAACTGGTCCATTTTCCACAAACCATCAACTGCGAATCAGATAATGGTTGGGTGAACGATGACAAGTAAGGAACAGTTAAGTAAGATTGTGAGGGACTATGAAGGTGACCATATCAGTGTTGCTTTCCATGTGTACTGTTTCCTTTAACTATTGGGTTTCCAAGCTCAACACTTGGCCAGACCTCGCATTATACGCTTTGGAAGTGCTAACTTGCCCTGCTGCGAGTGTGTTGTCTGAGTGTGTTTTCAGCTCAGCGGGGTCAATAATAACAGATAGTGGTCATTTACTTGTCCACATCTGAGGGACCGAGGGCTGGCTGCTGTGCTGAGACGACGTTGAGTACGGTGTCTCTGCAGAGTTGCATTTTTGGTTATATACAAACTGAGTTGAAAAAGGACAGATGCTGGTGGAAAGGGGAACAGGTGTGTTGGAAAGGGTAAAAAAGTGTGTGTCCGATGGTTTGGTGGTTAAGCAACAGTAACATTTGCTGAAGAAACAACATCTGTTATGGTGGGACTGGCAGATTTGGATAAGGTGGTATATACTATGTTACCGCTATATAAAAAATATTAAGAAGAAAAGAAAGAGGTAGATATCCCAATCGCCATTCGGTGTCCACCGTGCTCACAGATGGGAAAGGAGAGGTTGGCAACTGGAAGGTTAGGTGGAGGATACAGAGCTGGGTGGCTCTGAAACTAATATTAGCCTGAACCGAGTTAGACAACACTCGGATCTATAGACTGGGATCCCTGTTAGCGTCACAGGGTCCACACACCCACCCAGCCCAGGAACTCCCTGTTAACAACACAGGGGCCATTGGGTACGCTGTCCGTGTGCGTAGGGGCCACACCTGTGGACACTGGTCGCAGCAGCAGCCCAGTTAATGCCGCAGGACTGGTAGGATAGGAGCTGGTCTTAACCGTTCTGCGTTACCAACTGTGGTGGCGGCCTGCACCAACGCCCTATAACTGCCTACCTGTGGCCTAAAGCCAAAATGGGTTCAACACATGGAAGTGTGCTCTTTCTCAGCATTAAAGAAGACTATGCACCTCCTTGTTGGCTCCAGCCCCTTTAATAACCTGGGTCCGCCCCAACCTAGGGTGGACCACAATGCACCTCCAGGAGCCAATAGCAGAGTGTCACGTCATCAGTGACATAACCAGCGGCCTATCCAGAACCGCCACTTCACTGATGACCTCATGGCAGTCACGCCCGAACTTCAGCCTCTAGAGGTTCGCTCATCTCTAGTAGGGGGCACACTTGTGGACAACAGGCGCAGCTACAGCAGCAGCCTAGTTATTGCCATGGGGATGCACTAGCAGGACTGGTAGGATAGGAGCTGGTCATAACTGTGCCGCGTTACCAAATGTGGTGGCGTCCAGCACCGAATCCCTATCCCTGCCTACCTCTGTCCTAAAGCCGCAATGGGTTCAACACATGGAGGTGTCCTCTGTCTGAGCATAATAGAAGACTGCACACCTCCATATTGTCTCCAGCCCCTTTTAAACCCTGGGTCTGCCCCAAACTAGGGTGGACCACAATGCACCTCCAAGAGCCAATAGCAGAGTGCCACGTCATCAGTGACATAACTAGCGGCCTATCTGGAACCGCCACTTCACTGATGACCTCATGGCAGTCACGCCCCAAACACCTCACCAGTCATCGTCTGATGAACAATGATGATGTGCCAAGTCATAGGGGCGGACCTCTGCGAGCAAGTCCGGAGTGGCCACATCATCAGGACACTTGATGCCTTCTGGCCTATCATGGACTACCACCTCACGGACATGGCCAGTGAGTTCCTTACCGGACCCAAGCTCTGATGCACTAAGTGCCTGAGCATACTCAGTAGCATGAACAACAGTCTTAAGGCCCAGTCACACTAAACAACATCGCTAGCAACATCGCTGCTAACGAACAACTTTAGTGACGTAACAGCGATGTTGCTAGTGATGTTGCTGTGTGTGACATCCAGCAACAACCCGGCCCCTGCTGTGAGGTCGTTGGTTGTTGCTGAATGTCCTGGGCCATTATTTAGTTATTGCTCTCCCGCTGTGAAGCACAGATCGCTGTGTGTGACAGTGACAGAGCAACAACTAAATGTGCAGGCAGCAGGAGCCGGCTTCTGCGGACTCTGGTAACCACAGTAAACATCGAGTAACCAAGAAGCCCTTACCTTGGTTACCCGATATTTACCTTCATTACCAGCGTCCGCCGCTCTCAGCTGTCAGTGCAGGCTCCTGCTCTGTGCACATGTAGCTGCAGTACACATCGGGTAATTAACCCGATGTGAACTGTAGCTAGGAGAGCAGGGAGCCAGCGCTAAGCAGTGTGCGCGGCTCCCTGCTCTCTGCACATGTAGCTGCAGTACACATAGGGTAATTAACCCCATGTGTACTGTAGCTAGGAGAGCAGGGAGCCAGCGCTAAGCGGTGTGCGCTGGTAACCAAGGTAAATATCGGGTTGGTTACCCGATATTTACCTTAGTTACCAAGCGCAGCATCGCTTCCACGCGGCGCTGCTGGCTGGGGCTGGTCACTGGTTGCTGGTGAGCTCACCAGCAACTCGTATAGCCACGCTCCAGCGATCCTTGCCAGGTCAGGTTGCTGGTGGGATTGCTGGAGCGTCGCAATGTGACATCTCACCAGCAACCTCCTAGCAACTTACCAGCGATCCCTATCAGGTTGGATCGTTGTTGGGATCGCTGGTAAGTTGTTTAGTGTGACTGGGCCTTTAGAAAAAAGACTATCAGCTTCAGCATGCTGTCTAGGCACAACACAGGACTTAGACATGGCCGAAGTCCATGTACTTGTGCAAAGAGTCGTTTCGCACTAAGTGTGGGAGCATGCGCTGTAGCCCGAACTCAGGACTTAGCCTCATGAATGGCACAGTCAGGCTGAGCATACTCACTAGGCAAAACACTGGACTTAGGCTGGGGTAAATCGGCACACGCATGCGCATTAGCCGCCTCTCCACACTTAGACGTGGAGGAGAAAGCAGCCAGCTGGGCGACCCGAGGCACAGCCCCAAAATGGCAGCTGACGCCTGGGCACAACTGGAAACGCAGCAGGCTGCTTGCGTTTACGGCGGCACCGATTCGTAACACCAACTACTAGCCAAAATAACAGGTGTACTTCTTCCCGTGGATAATCTGATATGATCCCTTTTTTTAACGGACATGACCATCGCTACCAAGTGTAGATGAGGCACCAAAACACTAGCTGCTTCAATGGATCTCAAGTGCTCTATAAAGTGGCCTCTCCCCCCCCTCAAGTTCAATATCCCAAATACTCCATTCCTCTGTGGTGTCAAACCAATCGCACTTGCTTCCTAAGAGCTCCCAAGTTTCCACCAGCCCTGCTGAGTATGGAGTAACGGAGATGGTTGAGTCTGCAGAGCTGTTCAGTCACACTATAGCCTGGGAATCAGAGGTCTGCTCCAAAGCTGCAGTGAGTACAGACAAGGAAGTTATTATTATTATGATTATTTATACATATATATATATATATATATATATATCAACATTGATTCCATGGTGCTGTACATGAGAAAGGGGTTACATACAGAATACATATACAAGTAACAATAGACAGACTGGTACAGAGGGAAGAGGGCACTGCCCTTGCGGGATTACTTTCTAAAGTATTTTGGGGAGGAGACAGTAGGTGGGGTGTAGGTTGGGCGGCAGCTCCGCACGCTGGTGGGGTCATTGAAGGTTATAGTCATTTCTGAACAGATGAGTTTTCAGGTTCCGTTTGAAGCTTGTGGGTGTAGCAGATAATCTGATGTGTTGAGGCGGCGAGTTCCAGGCGACAGGGGAAATGATCAGCACAGATGCTCAGAAGCTTTGTGAGTTGGATCAAGGCCCCCATGAAGAAGGTGCTGAGCATAATGTACACCCTCATTCCCAAACAGTAAATCCTCCTGGTGGAGACAATGGGGAACATGCTGAGGAGACTCAGATACCTGATTGGAACGACAACTTTACTATTCGGTCAGGGCAGGAAGAGGTTGTGTCTGAGGACTCAGGACGAGGGGAATGAAAACACACAGGGTGATGATGAGGTTGGAGACCCCACTTACTGTAAAACCAAATTCACTCAGTCAATGAGGTCAGCAGAGGAGGTGGAGGAGGATGCTACTGACGACGAGGTTACGTTGTGTCTTCCTGGACAGAGACAAAGTACTGGAAGCACGTCAACAACTTAATCCTCAGCCACAACTCTGACTCTGAGCAGAAGTCGTGGTGATTCTGCAGGTCACATGGGTTCTAAGCCTTGCCTAGCCTGGGGCTTTTTTGACATCGCAAAGGATCACCCAAGTAAGGTAATGTGTAAGATTTGTCAACAATCTCTAAGTAGAAGGTAAAAACTCACAACTTTGAGTACTTCGTCCATGAAGTGTCACATGGATATAGATTGATAGTGTGAGGATGTATTTCTCAGCTTTATCCACTGTCAATGCAACATGCTTATATGCCGTTCATTTCATGCATTGTTGCAGACTACACACAAGGGGCTGCTGTTTTTTTGCATCTGCCTTTGTCTGTTTGGTCACTATAGCAATAGCAAAACGGTCTTCAGCTATGGACTTGGAGATGCTGTCTATGAACAGAAGGTAAAGCTAAAGGTGTGTGTTACGGCAAGGAGCCACCATGGAAACACTTCGGTCAATTGTGAGGGGAGTCGTGTTGGAGTTTGGTGAGGAGGACCGTAACGCCTGGAGCAGCATCCTGTGCCAAAGACTGACATTGTTCCAGTGCTGTCTATACTGTTTACCGTGAGAGGAGCGTTAAGTCTGTATTTATGGCAGCTGGACACCACAGTAACCGGGTACGGTAGGCTGGGCCCAGACACAAATGCGTGCATGCAACACTTTGTTTTATTAGCAAAACACATATCTGTTCTGGTTAGGCCGACTATGTAGCCAATAAGAATTGCTGCCTCTGCATTGTCAAATTGTCACTTACAGTTTAAATCATAGAGGGACAGCGACACATGTTTGCATTGACTGTTGCTTTTCAAGATTTCCATGACTGTGTTGCTGAGCTGTGGTTTGCATTCACACTGTTATCATCTGCATTATCTGTGAGGCTTCAGCTAACAAGGTTATTCAGGGTGGGTAATGGGCTTTGTCTATGTTTAGGTACATAAGTTGTAAGCTCTTGTGCGCCACTGGTAAGTCGTGTTCGCAAACACACATACACACACACACAAACACACGATTACTCCTGCCACGCAGAGGGATTACCAGGTAGTTGGCAACTGAATAGATTGTTCTATTCTTTCAGTTTTATGCATGGTTCTTATTGTTTTTTTTGGGAACGTTACACTATCATTTATCAACCCAACTGCCTAGAGTCCTTTTCCTGTTGCGTGATTTTGCTGCATACTGGGGAGCCCACCCTGTACACAACTTTAGATGAAGCATAAGTCGCAATGGGAATTTCACTGTGCTACAATACAGCATTGCGGGCTTGTGCAACCACCGCCTGCCCCATCAAGTGCATTGCGTGCTCATCATCCTCTGTGACTGTGGGGACAGAAATCACAAATGCTTTTTCACGCTGACCTTCCACCCCTTTACCCGCAACAAGGATTGGGATTGTAATGTCGTCAGTTGTTTTAGAAGTGGAAACAGCTGGTGGTCTTGAGCTCTCTCAGACATCGAGAGAACCACCTTTGGATGAAGGCAACATTATATCCACGCCTGCAACTTTGTCACAGATTGGCTGGACTACCTGCAGTTAATAATTGCTTAGCAAAAATGGAGAGGAGTGTAGAATGTAGAGATGAGCGAACCGGTCGCGGTTCGGCTCGAGTTCGGTTCACCAAACGGAGGTCTCGTTCGAGTTCGGTTCGGCGAACCACTCGAACCGCATAGGAAACAATGGGAGGCAATCACAAACACATAAAAACACCTAGAAAACACTCTCAAAGGTGTCCAAAAGGTGACAAACAACTCACAACACAACACAAACACATGGGAAAGTGACAAGGACATATACTCATGTGAAAACAAAAGAGCTGGACAAGGAAAAAGAGGAGGAGACACAGATATAGGCATGGCATGCCCTTCTAAAATAATGTAAAACACCGCAAGGTTATTCCAAGCGGAGTCTCCATTTTTTACAAAAATTGGGCCCCACACACACCCACCCCTTCAGTGGCAGCACTTGTGCCCCAGTTGTACACTTCACAGGTAGATTTGCATCAAGCACATTCAAAAATACACCATCCTTAACCGTCCCCAGGATGACCCCGGGGTAGGTAGCAAAGTCTTTGATGAACCATGACTTGTTCATCTTGGCTCCTTTTAAAAAACACAGCAAGCAATGGTTACTCCAAACAGAGTCTTCCTTTTTTCCAAAAATTGGGCCCCACACACACCCACCCCTTCAGTGGCAGCACTCGTGCCCCAGTTGTACACTTCACAGCTAGATCTGCATCAAGCACATTCAAAAATACGCCATACTTAACCGTCCCCAGGATGACACCGGGGTAGGTAGCAACGTTTTTCCTGATCCCAGCTCTGTTCATCTTGGATCATTTTTAAAAACAATGTAAGCAAGGGTTACTCCAAGCGGAGTCTCCCTTTTTTCCAAAAATTGGGCCACACACACACCCACCCCTTCAGTGGCAGCACTTGTGCCCCAGTTGTACACTTCATAGGTAGATTTGAATCAAGCACATTCAAAAATATGCCATACTTAACCATCCCCAGGATGACCCCGGGGTAGGTAGCAAAGTCTTTCCTGATCCCAGCTCTGTGCATCTTGGATCATTTTTAAAAACAATGTAAGGCTAGTTTCACACTTGCGCTATTTTGACGCAAACGGAATCTGTCACTAATGTAGTACAGTTCATTTATTTAAAGTGGAAGCGCGTTGCTATGGCGCGTGTGTGTCATGCAGTACCCGCTTGTGTCCACACGATGACGCGCTTCCACTGTAAAAAAATGAACTGTACTACATTAGTGACGGATTCCGTTTGTGTCAAAATAGCGCAAGTGTGAGTGGGCCCTAAGCAAGTGTTACTCCAAGCGGAGTCTCCCTTTTTTCTAAAAATTGGGCCCCACACACACCCACCCCTTCAGTGGCAGCACTTGTGCCCCAGTTGTACACTTCACAGCTAGATTTGCATCAAGCACATTCAAAAATACGCCATCCTTAACCGTCCCCAGGATGACCCCGGGGTAGGTAGCAAAGTTTTTGCTGAACCATGACTTGTTCATCTTGGCTCCTTTTAAAAAACACAGCAAGCAAGGGTTACTCCAAGCAGAGTCTCCCTTTTTTCCAAAAATTGGGCCACACACACACCCACCCCTTCAGTGGCAGCACTTGTGCCCCAGTTGTACACTTCACAGGTAGATTTGCGTCAAGCACATTAAAAAATACGCTATTCTTAACCGTCCCCAGGATGACACCGGGGTAGGTAGCAAAGTATTTCCTGATCCCAGCTCTGTTCATCTTGGATCATTTTTAAAAACACTGTAAGCAAGGTTACTCCAAGAGGAGTCTCCCTTTTTTCCAAAAATTGGGCTTCACACACACCCACCCCATCAGTGGCAGCACTTGTGCCCTAGTTGTACACTTCACAGGTAGATTTGCATCAAGCACATTCAAAATCCACAAGCATTTACTCTCCCCAGGATGACACAGGGGTAGTAAATTCCTTGTGGATCCATGACTTGTTCATTTTGATGAACGTTAGTCTGTCCACATTGTCACTGGACAGACGTGTGCGCTTATCTGTCAGCACACACCCAGCAGCACTGAAGACACGTTCAAAGACAATGCTGGTAGCTGGACACGACAAAATCTCCAAGGCGTAAGTGGACAGCTCTGGCCATTTTTCAAGATTTTAAGCACAAAATGAGCAAGGCTCCATTTGCAAAGTCATGGCATCGATGTTCATTTGGAGATACTCCTGTATCATCCTCTCCAGCCGTTGACTATGTGTCAGACTTGTTGTCTCTGGTGGCCTTGCAAAGGATGGTCTAAAAAAATTATGAAAAAGTTGAATAAAATTGCTGTTACCAGCACCAGATACGGTCCTACTGGTACGGGTAGACTGTTGAAGATGACGAGACCGTGCCATGTTTGTCAATTTACAACTGGGAGATTCACTCCCTGCACCTGCACGGTTGTTTGGTGGAAAAGACGAGTTAAGATCGAGTAACAGCTTTTGCTGATACTCCTGCATACGTGCGTCCCTTTCTATGGCTGGAATTATGTCACAAAATTTGGACTTGTACCGGGGATCTAACAGTGTTGCAAGCCAGTACTCATCATCACTTCTAATTTTGACAATACGAGGGTCATGTTGGAGGTAGTGCAGCAAGAAGGCGTACATGTGTCTTGCGCAGCCATGCGGACCAAGTGCACGCTGTGTTTGTGGCATAGAGGTGCTAACTGTTCTTTCTTCCTCTGACATCTCCCCCCAACCTCTTTCAACTGAAATTTGACCAAGGTCTCCCTCATCCGCTGAGTCGTCCATGTCCATGGACAGTTCGTCCTCCATTTCTTCATGTTCTCCTGCACCTTCCTCAACATTTTGCCTGCTACTATGCGCCCTTGTTGATCCCTGTCCCCCATGGTCCCATGCCTGCTGATGGTGATGATGGACCTTGGTGATGTTGTTGTCCCTTGCGCATATGAATCCTCCTGTAGTTCCTCCCCTTCCTGTTGTCCCACCCCCTGACTCCGAATAGTGTTTAGCGTGTGCTTCAGCATGTAAATGACTGGAATTGTCATGCTGATAATGGCATTGTCAGTGCTAAACATATTCGTCGCCATGTCGAAACAAATCGAAATGTATGCGATTTGCAATGCCCCCATCGTATGTGCGGCACGTTGAATTTGTTGAATGTGCCGCACAAACGATTAAAAGCTGTCACACATATTTACCTTCCATGCGACCTGCTGTGGGCAGCGAACGTTCACTTCCTGGAGTGGGAAGGACGTTTCGGCGTCACAGCGACGTCACGCGTCAGCCAGCCAATAGAACCAGAGGGGCGGAGCTGAGCGGGACGTAAACATCCCGCCCAACTCCTTCCTTCCGCATTGTGGGTCGGGAGCCACAGGACGCAGGTAAGATCTGTTCATCGTTCCTGGGGTGTCACACACTGCGATGTGTGCAAACCTGGGAACGTTGAACAATCTGACGTTCAATTCTAGAGAAATGAACGATGTGCGTGCGATGAACGTTTTAACGTTCATTCGCAATCGCACGTACCTGTCACACACTGCAATGTAACTTACAATGCCGGATGTGCGTCACTTACGATGTGACCCCGCCGACACATTGTAAGATATATTGCAGCGTGTAAAGCAGGCTTAAGTGTCAGCACTGTTTGCTATAACAATAGCTTGGCAAAAATGTGCTGGAGGGTAGAAAGCAGAGGTGGTGTACCTTGCTTGGCACTAGTGGGACACTAATTTAGTATAGCAGACACTTTTTGGATACCACTAAGTGTCAGCACTGTTTGCTATAAAAATAGCTTGGCAAAAATGGGCAGGTGAGCACAGTGGCCGGGTTCTGTGGGTACCAGGACAGGAAAGGAAGCCTCACTTTCTATCCCTCCTAATGATGAAATGCAGCAAGGAATTCCCTGAGGTGAGGTACACAGACGCTGTTATCTGAAGCTGTATACAGCGTTTCCACGAACCTGCCTGTCAGCTATGGCTGTGAGAGCGCCTGGAAATCAGCCCTGAAAAGGGCTGAAGAAAACTGCAGTCCCTAATCTGTACAGCGCTGTGTGTATAGCGTACAGAGCAGGAGCAGCGGCAGGAGCAGCGTGAGCGGTGACTGTCACCCACACGCAGAAGGCAGATAATGGCGACGTAAGTTAAAATGGCCGTATTTATAAGGCAAGGGCATGTGACATTCACAGCCTATGACACATGCCCTTGCTTGTCTGGCAAAAAGTCTACTTAGCTGTGTGCGTGTGTCTGTGATTGGCTGACATCCTGGCCCGCCCTACTGCAGGTGAGCTTAGAGAAAAAAAAAAAATAGTGATTGGCAGTCTGTCTGCACCACAGATCTAAACGGCAACCCCCCCGCACACTATACGCTGAAATTTGATAATAGTGTGAATCACAGTGACTCCCATTATTACAGTGAAAAGCCAGCTAATAACTAGCTAGGCTTTTTGCTGATCGAGCCATTCTCGAACGTAACTCGAGTTATCGAGCTTTTAGCAAAAAGCTTGCGTTCGAGTTCGATCTCGAGCACCCCCCAAAATCACTCGAACATGAAATTGGCGAACCTCGAACATCGCTCATCTCTACTACTGAGACCCCAACAAACCCAAAAGTAATCATCCCATGTAATAAAAAACTACACTGAGGTATAAAAAACACAACTCTCTTTATTTGGAGATTTAATAAACAAATCTCATGTTTTAGTTGATGGTGGTCTGTCATAGCATAAAATATTAAGATAAAACCATGTAAATAAACCACAGTAAACAAGTACAAAGTTTTATGGCGCCGCTGGACTCCCAGCTCAGGTAGCTTTCGTCAGTGCTTTTTTTGTAAAAACATATTTGCCGGTACGCATCTCTGAGACAAGGAGCGGGTGGGGGGGTGCTGTTAGGCACCGGCGGGCGAGATAGAGGAGCGGGGGGGGTTTTAGGAGTGGGAGGGGCTGATGTCGGGCGGCCAGGAGGTCCTGTGCATGGTTTAATGCTACATACTACATCCAGTACTGTATGCTGGAGAGAGAGGCAGGGGGAGCATAACTACAAGGCTCAGCATACTCCATCCACTAGTGTATGTAGGAGAGAGAGGCAGGGGGAGCAGAACTACAAGGCTCGGCATACTCCATACACTAGTGTATGCAGGAGAGCAGACAGCAGCTGCTGAACTACAAGGCTCAGCATCCTCCATCCAGGACTGTATGCAGGAGTTTTTTTTTGTCAAAAAACGTAAAATGTAAAAAAAAAAAAAAAAAATTGACGTGGGCTTCGTTTTATTTTTGTATAATATCCAGGTACAGCAGGCAGGTACAGGCTGCCCCCAACCCCCAGCTGCCTATTTGTACCCGGCTGGGAACCAAAAATATAGGGAAGCCATTTTTTTAATTATTTCATGAATTTCATTAAATTATTTAAGAAAAAAAAACCCGACGTGGGCTTCGCACAATTTTTGTGTCCGGCCAGGTACAACTAGGCAGCTGGGGATTGGAATCCTCAGCGCAGGATGCCCAAGCTTTCTGGGCACCCCTGCTGTGAATTGCAGTCTGCAGCCGCCCCAGAAAATGGCGCTTTCATAGAAGCGCCATCCTCTGACGCTGTATCCAACTCTTCCAGCCGCCATGGAGCTGGGTGGATCGCTGTGTAATAAGGGGTTAGGGCCAGCTGTATATTATCAACTGGCCCTAAGCCAGAAATTCATGGTGTCACACCAATATTAGACATGGCCACCATGAATTTCTTGTAAAGATAAAAAAAAAAAACACAGAAAAATATTTTTATTAGAAATAAAACACAACACAGTTAGTGACTCCATCTTTATTGAAATAAAGAACCCCCTTCCGCAGTAATCCTGGATCAAGGGTCCCACGCCGTCCAATCCGAATCCAATATCCTCTGATCAGTTTGCTGGAAGGCAAAGCAATCAGATGATGCATCAGGTTCAAGGGCCTGAATCACATCACACATCAGCTGATTGTATAAAAGCCGGTTATACAGTCAGCTGATGCATCAGTGCAAAAAAACCCCTATACTCACCTGTCTGCAAACTCCCGACACGTGTGATCGCTCCAGGAGCCGCCGGTAATCAGCTGGTGCAGTCACCTCAGAGCATCACCTGATCACTTAAACCAGCTGAGCGGTAAAAAGCCGGCCCCACCGCTGGACTTAGACTGTCAGCTGATGCCGTAGCGTGACTGCATCAGCTGATTACCGGCAGGTCTTGAATAGAGTTGAGCGCGGTTCGCGGTTCGAGGTTCTCCAGTTCTAGGCTCGAGTGATTTTGGGGCCTGTTCTAGATCGAACTAGAACTCGAGCTTTTTGCAAAAGCTAGATAGTTCTAGAAATGTTCGAGAACGGTTCTAGCAGCAAAAAAACAGCTAATTCCTAGCTGGCTTTCCGCTGTAATAGTGTAAGTCACTCTGTGACTCACACTATTATGAAATTTCAGTGTATAGTGTGCGGGAACAGCGCCTTCAGATCACTGCTGTTTGTATAATGGTGATCGCCATTTTTTTTTTTTTTTCCTTGTCTTCCTTCCCTAAGCGTGCGCGTGTAGTGGGGAGGTCCAGCATGTCAGCCAATCCCAGACACACACACAGCTAAGTGGACTTTTAGCCAGAGAAGCAACGGCATGTGTGATAGGATGTCCATGTCACATGTCCCTGCATTATAAAAACGGACATTTTCCTCCAGCACTCCATTATCTGCCTTCTGCGTCCTTGGTGTCAGACATCACTGGCGCAGCTTCGTCCTGAGTCCTATCGCCGATACAGCTGTATGCACTTCATACACAGCACTGGACAGCTTAGGGAGAGCACTTTCTATCAGTCCTTTTAAGGGCTCGTACCGGCAGGGTCAGAGCCATAGGTAACAGGTCCTGAAAACAGAGACAGCGTCTGTGTAGCTAAGGTCAGGGATTTCGTCGCTGCATTTCCCCATTAGGAGGGAATAGAAAGGCAAGCTTCCATTCCTCTACCCAGAGCCCCACAATCCTGGCACTGTACCCTCCTGTCCTCTGCACACTCCAACTCATTATAACTATACCATTATACTAGCAAACACTGAGTAAACCTAGTGGCATCCTAAACGTGGCTATTGGACTTCTGTATAGTCCCAGTAGTGCACAGATATTTGCAGCACGTCTGCCTGCATTGCACACTCCAATTCATTATAACTAAGCCATTATACTAGCAAACACTGAGTGTACCTAGTGGCATCCTAAACGTGGCTGTTGGACTTCTGTATAGTCCCAGTAGTGCACAGATATTTGCAGCACGTCTGCCTGCATTGCACACTCAAACTGATAGTTACTAAGCCATTATACTAGCAAACACTCAGTGAACTTAGTGGCATCCTAAACGTGGCTATTGGACTTCTGTATAGTCCCACTAGTGCAAAGATATTTGCAGCACGTCTGCCTGCATTGCACACTCAAACTCATTGTTACTAAGCCATTATACTAGCAAACACTCAGTGTACCTAGTGGCATCCTAAATGTGGCTATTGGACTTCTGTATAGTCCCACTAGTGCAAAGATATTTGCAGCACGTCTGCCTGCATTGCACACTCAAACTCATTGTTACTAATACATTATAATACCAAAAATTGAGTAAACTTAGTGGCATACAAGAAGTGGCTGTTGTACTCCATTAGTGCCCCACTGGTGCCAAGCTATGTGCAGCACCTCTGCATGACACCCTCCTGCTCTGTTTTTAATAAGCTATAATGATAGCAAAAAATACTGCCATTTAGTGGCATCATAGAACTGGCTGTTGTATTCCATTAGTGCCCCACTGGTGCCAAGCTATTTCTAGCACCTCTGCATGACACCCTCCTGCTCTGTTTTTAATAAGCTATAATGATAGCAAAAAATACTGCCATTTAGTGGCATCATAGAACTGGATGTTGTATTTCATTATTGTCCCACTGACGCCAAGCTATTTCTAGCACCTCTGCATGACACCCTCCTGCTCTGTTTTTAATAAGCTATAATGATAGAAAAAAATACTGCAACTTAGTGGCATACAAAAAATGGCTGTAGGACTCCTTCATTGTGCCACTTGTGCCAAGCAATCTCAAGCACCTCTGCATTCTACCCTCATGCACATTTTGCTATGCTAATTTTATAGCAAACTCAGGGAATTCCTTGCTGCATTTGATCATTAGGAGGGATAGAAAGTGAGGCTTCTTTTACTGTACTGGTACCCACAGAACACGGCCACTGTACCCATCTGTCCACTTTTGCCACGCTATTTAATTTGCCCAAAGAGCTGACTCTTTTTCTGCCATCCTAAAATTGTCTGGAATACTAAGTTAGTGTTCCTTTGCTGCCAAGCAAGGTACAACACATGTGCATTCTACACTCCTTTCCATTTCTGGAATGTAATTATTAACTGCAGGTAGTCCAGGCAATCTGTGACGAAGGTGCAGGCGTGGATATAATGTAGCCTGCATCCAGTGATGGTTCTCTCGATGTCTGACAGCTCAACAATACCTTCTGTTTCCACTTCCAAAACAAGTGATGACCTGCCAATCACACTCCCTGTTGCGGGTAAAGGAGTGGAAGTTCAGTGTGAAAAACCATGTGTGACTGCTGTCCCCACAGTCACAGAGGATGAAGAGCACGCAGATGCACTTGATGGGGCAGGCGGTGGTTGCACAGGCACGCTAGGCCGCATTGTAGCACAGTGAAATTCACATTGCGACTTATGCTTCATTTTAAGTCGTGTACAGGGTGGGCTCCCCAGTATGCAGCAAAACCAGGCAACAGGAAAAGGACTCTAGGCAGTTGGGTTGATAAATGATTGTTTAACTTTACCAAAACAAACAATAAGAACCATGCATACAATTTAAATAATTGAACAATCTATTCTGTTGCCTAGTACCTGCTAATCCCTCTGCGTAGCAGTAATGTGTGCGTGTGTGTGTGTGTGTGTGTGTGCGAACACGACTTACAGTGTCGCATCACAAGAGCTTCCAAGTTATCTACCTAAACATAGACAAAACACATTACCCCCCCTGAATACCCTTGTTAGCTGAAGCCTCACAGATAAGGCAGATGATAGCAGTGTGAATGCAAACCACACAGCTCTGCAACACAGTCATGGAAATCTTGAAAAGCAACAGTCAATGCAAACATGTATCGCTGTCCCTCTATGATTTAAACTGTACGTGACAATTTGACAGTGCAGAGGCAGCAAGTCTTATTGTCTATATAGTCGGCCTACCCAGAACAGATATGTGTTTTGCTAATAAAACAAAGTGTTGCGTGCCTGCATTATTGTCTGGGCACAGCCTACCGTACCCGGGTACTGTGATGTCCAGTGGCCAGAAATACAGATTTACGCTCCTCTCACGGTAAACAGTATAGACAGCACCGTAAGAATGTTGGTCTGTGGCACAGGATGCTGCTCACTGACGTTACAGTGCTCATCATCAAAGTACAACACAACTCCCCTCACAATTGAACAAACTGTTTCCGCGGTGGCTCCTTGCTGTAACACACACCTTTAGCTTTTCCTTCTGTTCATAGACAGCATCTCCAAGTCCACACCCGAAGAGCAATTTTATATTGCTATAGTGACCAAAGGCAGATCCAAAAAAACAGCAGCCCCTTGTGTGTAGTCTGCAACAATGCATGCAATGAACGGCAAATAAGCATATTGCGTTGACAGTTGCTAAAGCTGAGCAATACACCTTCACGCTGTCAATTCATATCCATGTGATAATTCATGGTGGAAGTACTCAAAAGTGTGAGTTTTTGCCTTCTACTTACAGAATGTTGACAAATCTTACAGATTCCATGACTTGGGTGATCCTTTGCGATGTCCAAAAATTCACAGGCTCGGCAAGGCTTACAGCCCATGCGACCTGCATAGCCAACACGACTTCTGCTCAGAGTCAAAGTTGTGGTCCAGGATTCAGTTGTTGACGTACTTTCAGTACTTTGTCTCTGGCCAGGAAGACGCAACGTAACCTCGTCGTCAGTAGCATCCTCCTCCACCTCCTCTGCTGACCTCATCGACTGGCTGACTTTGGTTTGACAGTAAGTGTGGTCTCCAACCTCATCAATAACCCTGTGTGTTTTCATTCCCCTCGTCCTGAATCCTCCGAGACAACCTCTTCCTGCCCTGACCGAATAGTAAAGTTGTCATTCCAATCAGGTATCTGTGCTCCTCATTATGTTCCCCATTGTCTCCACCAGGAGGATTGACTTTTTGGAAATGAGGGTGTAGATTAGACTCAGCACCTTCTTCATCGGGGCCTGGATCCCACTCACAAAGCTTCTGGCCATCTGCGCAGATCATTTCCCCTGTCTCATGGAACTCGCTACCTCAACACGTCAGATTATTTGCTACACCCGCAAGCTTCAAACTGAATCTGAAAACTCATCTGTTCAGAAATGACTATAACCTTCAATGACACCACCACCATACGTACTTGACGCTCAACCTAAACCACTCCTACTGTCTCCTCCCAAAAATCCTTTAGAATGTAATCCCGCAAGGGCAGGGCCCTCTTCCCTCTGTACCAGTCTGTCTATAGTTACTTGTATATGTATTCTGCATGTAACCCTCTTCTCATGTACAGCACCATGGAATCAACGGTGCTCTATAAATCAATAATAATAAAAATAATAATAACTTCCTTGTCTGTACTCATTGCAGCTTTGGAGCAGACCTCTGATTCTCAGGCTATAGTGCGACTGAACAGCTATGCAAACTGAACCATCTCTGTCACCCCATGCTTGGCAGGGCTGGTGGAAACTTGAGAGCTGTTAGGAAGCAAGTGCGATTGGATTGACACCACAGAGGAATGGAGAATTTGGGATCTTGAAATTGGGGTGGAGGAGAGGCCACTTTATGGAGCACTTCAGATCCATTGAAGCAGCTGCTGTTTTGGCCTCATCTACATTTGTTAGCGAATGTCGTGTCCATGAAAAAAGGGATCATATCAGATTATCCATGGGAAGAAGTACAACTGTTCTTTTGGATGGTATTTGTTGTTACAAAACGGTGACGCCTTAAACGCAAGCAGCCTGCTGCGGTTTCAGTTGCGCCCAGGCATCAGCTGCCATTTAGGCCTGTGCCTCGGGTTGTCCAGCTGGCTGCTTTCTCCTCCACGTGTAAGTGTGGAGAGGCAGCTAGTGCGCATGCGTGTGCCGATTTACCCCAGCCGCAGCCTAACTCCAGTGTTTCGCCTAGTGAGTATGCTCAGCCTGACTGTGCCATTCCTGAGGCTAAGTCTTCATTTCGGGCTACAGCGCATGCTCCCACACTTAGTGCGAAAAGCCTCTTTGCACAGGTACTTGCACTACGTGCCGGGTCTAAGTCCTGTGTTGTGCCTAGACACCATGCTAAAGCTGATAGTCTTTTGTCAGAGACTGTATTTCATGCAACTGACCATGGTCAGGCACTTACTGCATCAGAGACTAGGTCCGGTAATGAACTCTTTGGCTCTGCCCCTGATGTGGGGGGCCCATATAGACCACAGGGCATCAGGTGTCCTGACGATGTGGCCAGGCCACTCCCAAATGGCTTGCAGAGGCCTGCCCCTATGACTTGTCACCTCATTATTGATGGTCAGACGATGACTGGTGAGGTGTTTTGGTCATGACAGCCATGAGGTCATCATTGAAGTTGCGGTTCCAAATAGGACGCTAGTTATGCCACTCATGACGTATCACTCTGCTTTTGTCTCCAGGAGGTGCATTGTGGTCCACCCTGGTTTGGGGCGGACCCAGGTTATAAAAGGGGCTGGAGACAACCAGGAGGTGCGCAGTCTTCTATTATGCTCCGAAAGAGCACACCTCCATGTGTTGAACCCATTGCGGCTTTAGGCCAGAGGTAGGCAGGGATAGGGCGTCGATGCAGGCCGCAACCACAGTTGAGACCAGCTCCTGTCCTACAAGTCCTGCTTGTGCAGCCCAGTGGCATTAACAAGCCTGCTGCTGCTGATGCACCTGCTGTCCACAGGTGTGGCCCCAATGCACACGGTCAGCGTACTGAATGGACCCTGTGATGTTAACAGGGAGTTCCTGGGCTGGGTGGGCGTGTGGACCCTGTGACGCTAACAGGGCTCCCAGTCTCAAGATCCGAGTGGCGTCTAACTTGGTTCAGGCTACTATTAGTTTCATAGCCACACAGCTCTGTATCCTCCACCGAACCTTCCAGTTGCCAACCTCTCCTTTTCCATCTGGGAGCACGGTGGACACTGACTGCTGTTGGGGATATATACCTTTCTCTTTCTTTTCTTATTATTTTTCGTTATATAGCGGTAACATAGTATATACCACCTTATCCAAATCTGCCAGTCCCACCGTAACAGATAGTGTTTCTTCAGCAAATGTTACTTTTGCTTAACCACCAAACCCACGGACACAAACTTTTTTACCCTTTCCAACACACCTGTTCCCCTTTCCACCAGCATCTGTCCTTTTTCAACTCAGTTTGTATATGACCAAAAATGCAACTCTGCAGAGACACCGTACTCAATGGCATCTCAGCACAACAGCCACCCCTCGGTCCCTCAGATGTGGACAAGTAAGACCATTTCCTCCTATCGATGAAAAAGCATTGAGATTCACTCTGTGCACCCTGGTGTTTAGTGGAAAAGCAAATGTAAGATTGCGTAACACCTTCTGCTGATACTCCTGCATACGTGCGTCCCTTTCTATGGCAGGAGTTATTTCGCAAAATTTTGTGTTGTACCAGGGATCTAACAGTGTGGCAACCCAGTAGTCAGCATGACTTGGAATTCGTACAATCCGAGGGTCATGTTGTAGGTAGTGCAGCAAGAAGACGCTCATGTGTCTTGTGCATCCAGGAGGACCAAGTCCTTGGTGTGTTGGTGGCAGAGAGGTGAGAATCGTGCCTCCTTCCTCTGCCCTCTCCCCCCAACCTCGCACAACCGAAATGTGAGCAAGCTCTCACTCATCTGCTGAGTCTTCCATGCCCATCGCAAGTTCGTCCTCCATTTCTTCATGGCTCCTGCACCTTCCTCAACAATTTTTGCTGATACTATGCGCCCTTGTTAATCCCTATCTCCCACCATAACTGCTGCCTAGGTGCCGCTTACCGTATGGACCTTGTGGATCTTATTATCCCTTCTGCATATGACTCCTCCTGTACTTCCTCACCTTCCTATTGGACCAATACCTGACTCCGAATAATGCTTACAGTGTGCTCCATCATCTAGATGACCAGAATTGTCACGCTGAGAATGGCATTGCCAGTGCTAAACACTTCGTCGACATTTGTAAACTGTGTAGAAGGGTGCATAGGTCCTTGATCTGACACCACTCCAGCAGCGTGATCTGCACCACCTCTGGATCAAGTTAGCCCAGGGTATACGTCATACCGTATTTCAGCAGGGCTCTGCGGTGCTGCCACACACGCTGCAACATGTGCAGATTCCAATTCCTGCGTGTCGGAACATCGCATTTTCGGCGTTTAACTGCCAGACCCTAAGACTTCCGGAGCGATGAAAGTTGTTGAGCTGCTGGGTGCGAAGGATGAAAGTGAACACATAGCAGCGTGCCCGCTGCACAAGGCCATGTAGGCCGGGATGGTATTTTAAAAATTGCTGGAGAATCAGATTCAACACGTGAGCCATACAAGGCCCGTGTGTCACATTGCCCTGACGAAGGGCCGCAGACAGGTTTGCATCATTGCCGCACACGGCTGTTAAGTCACCAACGTAGTCCACTCAATCAGTTTGTACTCTGGTCCCAATGGGAAGACACCACACCCTTTTTTAGGCCCCTCCTGTCTGCAGACCACTGCCAGACAAAGCTATGAACCTCTTGTTACTGTTACCCCCAGTTCACTTTTATGAGTTTGTGTGCTTGTTACCTGACTATGTTTCCTGCTTGCTGTTTATGTACCTCGTTGGCCGATCCGCATTTCACCTCTGCTTGTTTTCTGATTAAGTCCTGGCCATCCCATTCTGTTCCTCTTCCTCAATTAATGTTTTTGACCCTGCATGACTACTATTCTCTGGAACTGCAGCCTTCCACAGGTATTGATCAACTTGGGCCCTGTGTAATTCCAAATCACTGTATAGGGGTTAAAGGGTTTCAGGGTTCTGGGTGTCCAGCTTGGTGAGTGGCTTGCCTCTAGCCTATCCTTTACAGCCCATCTGAGTGTGTCGATCCAGGCAGGCGTTACACCGTGCCCTGGTCAGAAGGCCATGTAGGCCGGGATAGTGTTTTAAAAATTGCTGGACAACCAGGTTCAACACGTGAGCCATACAAGGCACGTGTGTCACATTGCCCTGAAGAAGGGTCGCAGACTGGTTTGCATCATTGTCGCAGCCGACCTTCCCTGACTGCTGGTTGAGTGGAGACAACCATTGATGAAACTCGGTCTCACTCTCCAGAGCTAACCGTCCACAATTCCTCAGTGGTGTCTCACATTTCCCCTACATTTCAAAGTAAACATTTGACCGCCTGATGGCCTTGAGCTCTGCTGCCAGCATAGTAAGGAGGTGTGTGGGATTCCTTGGGCGCAGTTACAAGGAAGGGTGGCCTGACCACACATGGTTTGGGCCGAGGTGAAGGACCCACACGAGGTTGAGGAGGCAGAAGCAGTGGAGGAACTTGTACATACAGAGGAAGGATTGAGACACAAGTCGTGGGGACGGCAAGACTTGTACAGCAAACCCTTCTCCATCTCTCACCATAGTTACCCAGTGCCCAGTCAGCAACATGTAACTCCCCTGTCCATGTTTACTGGTCCAAGTATCTGTGTTGAAATGCACCCTGTCACACACAGAGTTTCTCAAGGAAGCGGTGAGGTTGTGTGCGACCTACTGTGGTAGCGAGGGCACGCCTTTCTTGGAGAAGGAGTGACGACTGGACATCGGCTCTTGGGGCACTGCAATGGGCATAAGGTCTCAAAAATCCTCGGTCTCAAAAGGGTGTAAAGGCAGCCTTTCTGTTGCCAACAAGTTGCAGATGATGAAACTCAACCTCTTAGGCATGTCATGCCCTTCGAAAATCATGTAAAACACAGCGAGGGGACTCCAACCACAGTCTCCCTCGTTGCCACTAATTGGGCCACACACACCCCACTTGACTGGCATCAGTTGACCCAATTTTCAAGATGAAAACGATGCTTTGCATGAAGCACTCTCAAAAATACGCGTGCCATTCCCGTCCCCTGGCTGACCCAGGGGAAGAAAAGTCCTCTGAGAGCCATGACTTGTTCATCTTGGTTCTTTTAGAAACACAGCGAGGGGACTCCAACCACAGTCTCCCTTGTTGCCACTAATTGGGCCACACACACCCCACTTGACTGGCATCAGTTGGCCCCCCTTTTGAAAAAGAAAAAGATGCTTTGCATGAAGCACTCTCAAAAATACGCGTGTCTTTCCCGTCCCCTGGCTGACCCAGGGGAAGAAAAGTCCTCTGATAGCCATGATTTGTTCATTTTGGTTCTTTTAGAAACACAGCGAGGGGACTCCAACCACAGTCTCCCTCGTTTCCACTAATTGGGCCACACACACCCCACTTGACTGGCATCAGTTGACTCAATTTTCAAGATGAAAAAGATGCTTTGCATGAAGCACTCTCAAAAATACGCGTGCCTTTCCCGTCCCCTGGTTGACCCAGGGGAAGAAAAGTCCTCTGAGAGCCATGTCCACGTTGTCGTCAGTGGACAGACGCGTGTGCTTATCTGCCAGCAGACCCCCAGCAGAACTGAAGACAGGTTCTGAGAGAACGCTGGCTGCAGGACACGACAAGATCCCCAAGGCGTACGTGGCAAGCTCAGGCAATTTATCCAGATTGGAAGCCTAAAATGAGCAGGGCTCAAGTTGCACAGTAATGGCATCGATGTTTCCTTGCATATGCTCATATATCTGTGTGTCCTCCTCTTTTTCCTTAGAATATAGAAATGTGGCACTCCTTCTATAGTCGCTGGTGCTTGGATAGGGTCCCACCCCAGATCAAAAAATTGAAAAAAATCCAGCACTCAAAGCATTCAACTGAAATTGTTTTATATTTTATTCATTGATCTGTGTAATTATTAAAGACGTTTCGGTCATCCGACCTTCATCAGTTTACACTACAATAAAAAGATACATAAAAATTTTTTAAGTATACAGAAATAATGGCATTATACAATCATGGTAACAAAAAAGGGCAGAAATATTCACCACATTATAATGCATGAACCATAAACTATGATATACAAAAAATGTCAACAAAAAGACAAAAATGAAGAATCTGTCAGTTGAGCCGCTTCACTAGCAGATATAATGTCCACCTAAAGATATAATTGAAATACAGATAAAATGTAGCATAATAGAACCATTATACAACAAAAGGGGAACCAAACAGGAAACTCAAAAATTTATCCAAAAAATGTATATCTTGCTAATACAGAAGGACAAAGAGCCTAAGCACCAGCACTGAGACACTATTCTAATCTAATAAAACAGACAATACACAAAAATGCCATGTAATGAACTCACCAGAAAAGGCTCTGTAGAAATATATGGAAAAGCTGGACCAGAGGAAAAAGCTGCCCGTCCGGGTCTGCAGTCAATGTAATCTGACAGTCCAATGTCCAGATTTAAATAGACCGCTCAATTAGCTCATTAACAAGTTACAGAGCGTCACTTCCGGTCCGAAGACCGGAAGTGACGTCACGGAGCGTCACTTCCGGTCCGAAAACCGGAAGTGACGTCACCGGCTGGCAAAGTGTAAATCCTGATGGTTGGCAACTGTAGACATACACAGACAGCCGCTCCTCACCGCAGGACGTCACTTCCGGTCCGCAAACCGGAAGTGACGATCCTGGTTGGCAAAATGTAAACCAGATGGTTGGCAAGTGCTCAAATTGCGCTGACTGGCAATATCACCTTATGCAATAACCATGAAATAAGGGTAATTAAACCCAAACTAGTGTAATGAATAAGAGACTCTATGGGTAACATTATTTAAAGACAAATTACCTAAAAGATCAAATGAAAGAAAAAATAAAAGAAATAAAATAAGAGGACTAAGGGAATGGTGTATTTATTCAGAATCAATTTAATAATTTTTTAATTTTTTAATTTTTTATCAACTATAATCAACCCTAGTAAAAAAAGGAAAAAAGGAAAAAAAGAAAAGAGAAAAATTTTTCTCTTTTCTTTTTTTCCTTTTTTCCTTTTTAGATTAGAATAGTGTCTCAGTGCTGGTGCTTAGGCTCTTTGTCCTTCTGTATTAGCAAGATATACATTTTTTGGATAAATTTTTGAGTTTCCTGTTTGGTTCCCCTTTTGTTGTATAATGGTTCTATTATGCTACATTTTATCTGTATTTCAATTATATCTTTAGGTGGACATTATATCTGCTAGTGAAGCGGCTCAACTGACAGATTCTTCATTTTTGTCTTTTTGTTGACATTTTTTGTATATCATAGTTTATGGTTCATGCATTATAATGTGGTGAATATTTCTGCCCTTTTTTGTTACCATGATTGTATAATGCCATTATTTCTGTATACTTAAAAAATTTTTATGTATCTTTTTATTGTAGTGTAAACTGATGAAGGTCGGATGACCGAAACGTCTTTAATAATTACACAGATCAATGAATAAAATATAAAACAATTTCAGTTGAATGCTTTGAGTGCTGGATTTTTTTCATTTTTTTTTCTCCTCTTTTTCCTTGTCCCGCTCTTTTGTTTTCGCATGAGTATATGTCCTTGTCACTTTCCCATGTGTTTGTGTTGTGTTGTGAGTTTTTTGTCCCCTTTTGGACACCTTAGAGGGTGTTTTCTAGGTGTTTTTATGTGTTTGTGATTGCCTGCCATTGTTTCCTATGCAGTTCGAGTTCGGTTCGTCGAACGTTCGACGAGCCGAACTCGAACGGGATGTCCGTTCGGCGAACCGAACTCAAGCCGAACCGCGACCGGTTCACTCATCTCTAGTCAGATGTATGTACATACTTCCCAACTTTAAAAGAAGGGAAGTGGGACAACTTTGCGGCGGCCCAGCAAATTGTTAGTCCACGCCCATATCCACGCCTGTATCCACACCCATTCAGCAATGCCGATCATTGTTTTAAAAACAATAAATAAAAAAACATAGATTTATTTCTAAGTAGTAAATTAAAATATAAATGCAAACTTGGCCGTGTTACATTTAAACTAGAATATTTTAAACCACAAAATTCTGTTTTAAACCAGATCTGTCACCTGAATCTGCCCCATGTACAAAACTGCAGACTTCATGACAGATTCGCTCCGCGCGAATTCGCTCCGATGCGAGCCGACCTCGAGCAGAACCGCGACCGGTTCGCTCATCTCTAGTCTTGAAGCCGATCAGACGTGTCCCAGGAGGCTGCAGACCGGTGTGATATTTTTTTTTCTAGTGTTCCCACTTAGCAGCTGGGAGCGGGCATGGCGATGGACGGGAGGTGAAAGCAAGGGAGGGGGGTGAGCACTGGGGGACCCGATCGCCGGCGGCATGAACAGCACAGTGATTACAGGGCAGGTGGGAGGGAGCGGAGGTCAGCTGGGGGTTTGAATCGGACGACGGGGGGCGATGGAGGTCGGGGGGGGAGCGGAAGACAGCAGAGGGGAGAAAATACCTTACCGGATGGCAACAGATCAGGGTGACAGGCCGTACCGCGATCTTCAGCGTCCATGAACATCCTGGAGATGGCAGGCACCCACCGGTCCCACCGCCCCTCCACATCTGATTGGAGGGATAGCGTCACATAGACGCAAGCTCCAATCAGATCTGAGGGGGGGAGACACAGAGGTCACCCTGCTCCAGTCAATGGCCGATGATATAACAAATTAGCCATGTGGACAGAGCCAGAGGTGCTGGCCCTCAGCACTCTTCAGATTTTCCAGTACGCCGTACCGGCGTGTACCACCGCAAAAAAAGCACTGGCTTTTGTATAAAAAAATCGTCAACGCTGTTAAATTGACGAAGTCCTCTTCCACGTGCATGGCTCTCCATTCTCCGGGCCACCTAAGATAAATGAATGGCCAAAAACCATATCACAGGTTTGACGCCATCTGAAATAGAGATAATTGTTACCAACACAATAAAACCGGTCTAATACGCATGAACAAAAATGAAAAAAACCCACTCAGCTTGGCAACTATAAATACATTGAATTTCAGGATTGGCAAGTAATGACTCCAATTATGAATAACTATCAAACTCCTAAGCTCGTGGCTGAGAAACACAAAGGAGCAATAAAATTAACATTTATGAAAGGAGAATCATTGTCGTGAGGTAAGAAAGAAGGACCAGGACTGTGACAGAAAGATAATTGTCACTAGGGACAAGGAAAATTGGTCTCAGAAAGGATAAAAAAAAGAGGTACCCAAGGACCAATACCTGAAGGCTCGGTTGTTTGATCTTCAAATCTGAATGCAAAGCACCCAATCACTAAATTGACATTATCACAATGAAGACCACCAGGACTTGTTTTGGAAACAAAATTGTATTATTCCATTTTTTTTCCTGTAATTGGAACTCCACATGTCCCCAAGTATGCAGGAACCAGCGCAATGGTGCAAAAACACACCTTGAAAAAGTGAGCACCTACCTAAATATATTATGCAAAAAGGCTGGATGCGGACTTAGGCGGGCTTTGCACGCTGCGACATCAGTAACAATGTGTTACCGATGCTGCAGCGATAGTCCCGCCCCCGTCGCACGTGCGATATCTAGTGAAAGCTGCCGTAGCGATTATTATCGCTATGGCAGCTTTACACGCACATACCTGCCGTGCGACGTCCCTCTGGCCGGCGACCCGCCTCCTTCCTTAGGGGGCGGGTCGTGCGGCGTCACAGTGACGTCACACGGCAGGCGGCCAGTTGAAGTGGAGGGGCGGAGATGAGCAGGATGTAAACATCCCGCCCACCTCCGTCCTTCTCATTGCAGCCGGGAGGCAGGTAAGGTGAAGTTCCTCGCTCCTGCGGCTTCACACACAGCGATGTGTGCGGCCGCAGGAACGAGGAACTACATCGTACCTGTTGCTCCCCCGGCATTATGGAAATGTCGGAGGCTGCAGCGATGATACGATGACGACGATTTTGCGCTCGTTCATCGTATCATCTAGGATTTACACACTACGACATCGCAAGTGACGCCGGATGTGCGTCACTTTCGATTTGACCCCACCGACATCGCACCTGCGATGTAGTAGTGTGCAAAGCCCGCCTTAGACTGGTGCAAAATAACTAAAACAATTGCTAACTCCTATTTCCTATACTTTTGTATTTTGACTTTTGACATAAGCAGCAAGTAGGGTGCTTTGTTGTTGTTGTTTTTTTTTTTTAAATAAATATATTTATCAGGTCTTCCATTTCTAGAAACAAATGGTTAATAGTGAACGCATAACAAAACAGTGATCACCCACGAATACCACTCTCATCATGTTTTACTGTAAGCTTACCACGTTGCAGAGCCACCAAAGGGCTCACCACCATCATTGACCGAATTTGCCACTTCCCGCATGAGGCATGGAAATGAATGCTCTCCACTCAGGCATTGGGTGAAATTCTCAGAACATAATGAAAGCGAGAAGGAGGGTCAGCAATAATATTTCACCAACTAAAATGGGCTCAGAACCAAGTGTTGAAAGCAAAGCCCTAAAGAACGATAACATAATGAGCTATATTACCGAGGGGTGAGAGGGAAGGCTATGACAAATGGTTTAAGAATCGCGATACTCATGTTAGAGGCCCAAAAGTAAAAACGTCAATCTCAAGTGTGGTATCAATGGGAAACAACACAGCAATGTAAGGTGAATTAACAAACCCCTAGAACACTGGAATCCCCTTAAAACCGACAAAACCGACATCATCTTAAAGAGATAAATTCTGGTAGTCGAATCCGGGAGCTGAACAAGGCAATTATAGGATGAAAGAAGCTATCAAACAGTCAGGTCATCTCACTCCAAAATGTTATACAATACTGTGCTAAGGGAAGCGTAAACTGTCCACTACTGGGACCAGGACCCAAAGTTCTCTGTCTGTAACCACCTGCACACTTACCACTGAGGTATACACGCCATTATGGCCAAGACCTATTGTTGAAAGGAACAGCCGACGAGGGAAAATTTAACCCGTCGGAAGAATTATCATCCGAACAAACAAATCATAAACAGAGTGCAAATTTGAATAGAGGACGCTGGACAGAGCAAGAATGAACATGAATGAGTGATTAATAAACATGACAAAAATTAAATCATCAAGGTTGTGTATGATGGAAAGATCCCCTCACATACTTAATGACTAGGGATGATCGAAACCCACAATTATTCACTTCGCCGATTATCCGGCGAATACCTTGCCGCTATTCGAGTATTCGCGAATATTCGACCCCTCAATGTAAGTCTATGGGAAACCAGAATAATTTTACGTTGAACCTGTCGGTGACCTGTGGTGACTTGGGAAGAGGCTGAAATGGATGGGAAAAGGCTGAAACAGTATGGGCACAGCCTGTAGAAGGTGCCTGACTGCATTTCTGGTGTCTTTTAATAACGTGGTCAGAGCAGCACGTGGCGTTTACAGTCGCCAGAACAGCTCTCAAACCAAAGTAAAAGAGGGGAAATTGCTAAGAAACAGTTTGTAGTGCCTAATGACTGTAATAAAACTACAAATCAAGCCCTGACCTCCAAAAAAAACCTCTTTAGTATATGTTCACACGTTTCGTTTTTTACATTTTTCCTTCTTTTTCGATTAGAAAGGGCTGGAATTTATACATTATATTGGTGTCTGTCTCACACCTCCTTTTTTGGGACATATTTGACAGCACTTTAAAAGGTCAGCTACTATGTGCCCGTTGGGATGTTTACCTTGCCCTCCTCCTCCTCTACCAGCACCTCCGGCTCCAGTGGCCCGCTAAAGGCCACTGGCTGTCCTCAAATCTTCGGGCTCTCAGGTGAGCCCTGTAACATACATTGGGGAGGGATGGCAGTCATTTGTAGTTTTCTGCGTCCCCTATATCATTAGTGTGAAAGTTGGAATACGTACTCCATAACACTTTACAGTGCTATTGCCAATGTGAACATTTGGATGTTGGTCTTGCCCTCCTCCTCCTCCTCCTCCACCAACACTACCAGCTACAATGGCCCTCTATTCAAATTTTATTCAAATGATTCGCTCCCTGAAGAAGACATTGTATGAAATGTATGTTGAAGGAGCAGGATCGTACAGACCTTTTTGTAAGTGACATTTTCACTCAGCCTTTATTTCTATACTTATCCCTTTTCAGGTTATACTACTGTGAACCGTATTTATATACCTATTAGAGTTGAGCGATGTTCGAGTCGAACGGTTCGCTAATTTCATGTTCGAGTGATTTTGGGGAATGTTCGAGTCGTTCGACGAACTCGAACGATTTGCTTCAAGTTCGGCTGTTCAAGATACGTTCGATAATGGTTTGATCACCAAAAAGCTTAGCTAGTTACTAGCTGACTTTTCACTGTAATACTGTCAGTCACTGTGAAGCATGATATTATCAAAATTCAGCGTATAATGTGCGGGGGACAGGGTTTAGATCAGTGCTGCTGCTGAGTGCTGAAAGAATGGCGATCGCCATTTTTTTTTTCCCTAACCGCGCGAACAGTGGGGCGGGCCAGGCTGTCAGCCAATCACAGACACACACACAGCAGAGTAGATTTTTGCCAAACAAGCAAGGGCATGTGTGATTGGCTATTCATGTCACATGTCTTTGCTCTATAAGACCGGGCCATTTTTCCGATCGCCACAATTATCTCTCGGCTGCAGGTGGGTGATGTGGAGACACGGGGCTCAGTGGGTGCTCTCGTCCACTAAAACCCGCCACCTTTAGAAAGACAGTGTGGCTCAGGGCTCATCCCAACTGAACGCCGGCCTCCTTAACCGTGGGCGTTACACTACTCAGACAACACAGGGTGAGGGAACCACAATAATTAGACTTTATTGGATCCCCAAACAATTACCGGCACATAACACATAACCAGCAAAAAACAAAAATGTAACAGGCAACAGAGTCTCACCCTTCCGCTGGCTCACCAGGGATTTAGAATATCCATGCCTCAGAGGTTCCAGGGCTATTCACTCCAAACCAGCAGCACCCCGCTTTTGGCGGGCACCCACCGAGAAAGGAATAATGCCAGACTTAGGAAGCTGTCTGAAGTCTGCAAAGTCTGTAACAGGTGACTGAACTGTCCCAACCTGAGTGTCCTCCTTAGGTAGTCCTGGTATGATGTTACAATCCTGGCAGCCGGAGTCGAAATTCCTAGGCTATGGATATGGTCTCCAACCGGCACCGGAGTCCCTAGATTGAAGCCATAAGATATCCTGATCCTCTAGTAAGCTCCAAAGAGCTTAGACTGGATCCATCAGCATCCATCAACCCTCATCAACCTGGAGGCTTTAAAGAAGTCCTTTTTATAGCCACAGCCTTCCACTTAGATACACTGCGTTCTCCTCGATTGGTTGGACAAGAGCGCCTCTCCCATTGGATGAATCTCAAGCTGCATGGACAATGTTCATCCATATGATGTCTACAGAAAGAATGAGGGTATACATATGGAGCCTGCAAGTCTACAATTAGACAATGGCTACTAAGGTAATCACATTAGCAATACACAACTAAAATACAATGATTACTGGAAGAGTCTGGAGATACAATAGCTAAGCAAACATGAGGTACTACACAAAAGAACAATACGTCTGGCTGAATGTTAAGAAACTTTAACCCATGAGAGTCCATGTCGTCACAGGTGACAGTCACCGCTCCCACTCCCACTGCTGCTGCTGCTCTGTGTGCTATAGACTAGAGTTGAGTGCGGTTCGAGGTTCGAGGTTCTCCAGTTTGCGGCTCGAGTGATTTTGGGGCTGTTCTAGATAGAACTAGAACTCTAGCTTTTTGCTAAAGCTCGATAGTTCTAGATACGTTCGAGAACGGTTCTAGCAGCAAAAATACCAGCTAATTACTAGCTGGCTTTCCGCTGTAATAGTGTAAGTCACTCTGTGACTCACACTATTATGAAATTTCAGCATATAGTGTGCGTGAACAGCGCATTCAGATCACTGCTGTATGGATAATGGCGATCACCATTTTTTTTTTTTCTTTGTCCTCCTTCCCTAAGCGCACGCGTGAAGTGGGGCGGGCCAGCATGTCAGCCAATCCCAGACACACACACAGCTAAGTGGACTTTTAGCCAGAGAAGCAACGGCATGTGTGATAGGATGTCCATGTCACATGTCCCTGCATTATAAAAACGAGTATCTGCCCGTCCGGACGCCATTATCTCTTCTGCGTCCTTGGTGTCAGTCACCGCCGGCGCAGCGCCTATCTCCGATACTGCTGTGTACACTCTATACACAGCGCTGTACAGAATAGGGATAGTACTTTCTATCAGTCCTTTTAAGGGCTAATACCAGCAGGGTCAGAGCCATAGGTGACAGGTCCGTGAAAACAGAGTTTAACAGCTACACAAGATGACAGCGTCTGTGTAGCTAAGGTCAGGGATTTCCTCGCTGCATTTCCCCATTAGGAGGGATAGAAAGGCAGGCTTCCTTTCCTCTACCCAGACCCACAACCCTGCCACTGTACCCTCCTGCCCTTTGCACACTCAAACTCATTGTTACTAAGCCATTATACTAGCAAACACTGAGTGAACTTAGTGGCATCCTAAACGTGGCTGTTGGACTTCTGTATTGTCCCACTAGTGCAAAGATATTTGCAGCACGTTTGCCTGCATTGCACACTCAAACTCATTGTTACTAAGCCATTATACTAGCAAACACTGGAGTGAACTTAGTGGCATCCTAAGAGTGGCTGATGGACTTCTGTATTGTCCCACTAGTGCAAAGAAATTTGCAGCACGTCTGCCTGCATTGCACACTCAAACTCATTGTTTTTAAGCCATTATACTAGCAAACACTGAGTGAACTTAGTGGCATCCTAAAAGTGGCTGTTGGACTTCTGTATTGTCCCACTAGTGCAAAGATATTTGCAGCACGTCTGCCTGCATTGCACACTCAAACTCATTGTTACTAAGCCATTATACTAGCAAACACTGAGGAAACTTAGTGGCATCCTAAACGTGGCTGTTGGACTTCTGTATTGTCCCACTAGTGCAAAGATATTTGCAGCACGTCTGCCTGCATTGCACACTCAAACTCATTGTTACTAAGCCATTATACTAGCAAACACTGAGGAAACTTAGTGGCATCCTAAACGTGGCTGTTGGACTTCTGTATTGTCCCACTAGTGCAAAGATATTTGCAGCACGTCTGCCTGCATTGCACACTCAAACTCATTGTTACTAAGCCATTATACTAGCAAACTATGCTGCCAGTTTTAAGGGCCGTAGTTGCATTGTCAGGGATAATTATTGTTGTTTATTCTGCTGTTAATAAAGCTAGACCACCGCTGAAATCTACACCACCTCTCAATTTTTACTACCACATTTTAAGTGCACAATCTTGTCGCAATCAAAATGAGTGGCAAAATGACAGATGCTGGTGGAAAGGGGAAGAGGCGTGTTGGAAAAGGAAAAAAAGGGTTTGTCCGTGGGGAAGGTGGCAAAGCTCCATTAACATCTGCTGAAGATAGACCATCTTCCAGCGAAAGTAAGATGTCTACTACTTACCGTGGACAATCCGTCCGATGTGCTCCCTTTTTTACGGACACGAACAACTGGAACAAAGGTAGATGATGGCCAAAAAAGGAAAATGCTTGAATGGATCTCAAGTGGTCCAACAAGTGCCCTCTCCGCCACCTCAACTACCGCATCCAAAAAACACCAGTCCTCTGAGTTGTCATCCCAATCAAACTTGCTTTCTCCCAGCTCTGAAGTCTCCATCCGCCCTGCACAGTATGGTGGAACTGAGATGGCTGAGTCTGCAGAGCTGTTCATTCACACTATAGCCTGGGAATCAGAGGTCTGCTCCCAAGCTACAGTGAGTACAGACCAGGAAATGGTCTGCAGTGATGCCCAGAACCTTTGTGACTCTGATTCAGGCCGTGAGGAAAAAAGTTTCTGAGCATAATGTTGACCCTTTTTCACAAACTGTAACACCTGTTGTTATAGACAATGAGGAACATACTGATGACGATGAGACGCAGATACCAGATTGGGATGACAACTTAAATATTCGGTCAGGGCAAGAACAGGCTCGGTCTGAGGGTGAGGGGAGTGCAAACACAACAATTGATGAGGAAGTTCTAGATCCCACCTACTGTCAACCCACAGTCAGGCCCTCGAGGAGGTCAACAGAGACGGTGGAGGAGGATGCAACTGACGACGAAGTTACCTTGCGCCTTCCTGGACAGAGTAGGAGTACTGGTAGCACGTCTACAACTGCATCCTCAGCCACCACTGTGCCTCTGAGCACTAATCGGAGTGGATCAGCAGGTCGCATGCCCTCTAAGCCTTGCCTAGCCTGGTCCTTTTTTGACATAGCAAAAGATCGCCCAAATTATGTGATCTGTAAAATTTGTCGTGATTTTGTTAGTAGAGGGCAAAACCTCAGCAGTTTGACAACTTCTTCCATGAATCGTCACATGAATAAATATCATATGTCCCGGTGGGAAGCACACCGTGCTGCAATGCGGCCTAGCGGAGCGAACCATCCACCGCCTGCCCCTTCTAGTGCATCCGCGTGCTCTTCATCTTCTAGGACTGTGGGGACAGCTGTCACACCTGGTTTTCCACGCACAATTTCCACCACTGTAACCGCAACAGGCACTTTGCTTGGTAGGTCGTCAGTTGGTTTGGAAGGGGAAACAAGTACGTGTGTACAGCTCTCTCAGACATCGATAGCACCAACGTTTGATGAAGGCGACATCATGTCTACGCCTGCACTTTCCTCACAAAGCTGCATTTTTCCAGGGACACCCTACTCAACACCGTCTACACACAGCAGCCAGATCTCTGTCCCTCAGATGTGGACAAATAAAAGGCCATTTCCTGTGACCCATGACAAAGCTAAGAGGTTGACTTTATCCCTCTGTAAGCTCTTGGCTACCGAAATGTTGCCTTATCGCCTGGTGGACACACAGGATTTTAGAGACCTTATGTCTGTCGCTGTGCCCCAGTACCAGATGCCCAGTCGCCACTACTTCTCTAAGAAAGGTGTGCCCGCGCTACACCAGCATGTCGCACACAACATCACCGATTCCTTGAGAAACTCTGTGTGTGAACGTGTGCATTTCACCACCGATACTTGGACCAGTAAGCATGGACAGGGACGTTACATGTCGCTGACTGGGCACTGGGTAACTATGGTGATAGATGGTGAAGGGTCTGCTGCACAAGTCTTGCCGTCCCCACGACTTGTGTGTCAATCCTCTGTCTGTCCAAGTTCCGCCACTGCTTCTGCCTCCTCCACCTCATCTGGGTCCTCCACCTCCGCCCCAAGCCTGCCTGGTCAGGCCACCAGCGTTCGCACTGTACAGAAGGAATCACGCACCCCTCATTACTATGCTGGCAGCAGAGCGCAACGGCATCAGGCGGTCTTTAGCTTGACATGTCTTGGAAATAGGAGTCACACAGCGGCTGAGTTGTGGGCAGCTCTGGAGACTGAGTTTAATAAATGGTTGTCTCCACTCAACCTGCAGCCTGGTAAGGCCGTGTGTGACAATGCTGCAAACCTGGGTGCGGCCCTTCGCCTGGGCAAGGTGACACACGTGCCTTGTATGGCTCATGTGTTGAACCTTGTTGTCCAGCAAATTTTAACACACTATCCCGGCCTAGATGGCCTTCTGACCAGGGCACGAAAACTGTCTGCTCACTTCCGCCGTTCAACCGCCGCAGCTGAGCGACTTGCATCGCTCCAGAAGTCTTTCGGCCTGCCGATTCATCGCCTGAAATGGGATGTGCCGACTCGCTGGAATTCGACTCACCACATGTTACAGCGACTGTAGCAGCACCGCCGAGCCCTGGTGCAATACGTCATGATGTATAGCCTGGGCCAACGAGATGCAGAGGTGGGGTATATCACCCTGATGGAGTGGTCTCAGATCAAGGACCTATGCACCCTTCTGCACAGTTTCGACATGGCGACGAATATGTTTAGCGCTGACAATGGCATTATCAGCATGACAATTCCAGTCATTTACATGCTGGAGCACACGCTTAACACTATTCGGAGTCAGGGGGTGGGACAACAGGAAGGGGAGGAACTACAAGAGGATTCATATGCGCAAGACACAACAACATTACCAAGGTCCAGACGTTCATCATCACCAACGCAGCAGGCATGGGACCATGGTGGACAGGGATCAACAAGGGCGCATGGTAGCAGGCGAAATGTTGAGGAGGGTGCAGGAGAACATGAAGAAATGGAGGACGAACTGTCCATGGACATGGAAGACTCAGCGGATGAGGGAGACCTTGGTCAAATTTCAGTTGAAAGAGGTTGGGGGGAGATGTCAGAGGAAGAAAGAACGGTTAGCACCTCTATGCCACAAACACAGCGTGGACTTGGTCCGCATGGCTGCGCAAGACACATGAGCACCTTCTTGCTGCACTACCTCCAACATGACCCTCGTATTGTCAAAATTAGAAGTGATGATGAGTACTGGCTTGCCACACTATTAGATCCCCGGTACAAGTCCAAATTTTGTGACATAATTCCAGCCATAGAAAGGAACGCACGTATGCAGGAGTATCAGCAGAAGCTGTTACTCGATCTTAGCTCGGCTTTTCCACCAAACAACCGTGCAGGTGCAGGGAGTGAATCTCCCAGTTGTAACTTGACAAACATGGGACGGTCTCGTCATCTTCAACAGTCTACCCGTACCAGTAACACCGTATCTAATGCTGGTAACAGCAATTTTATGGAATCTTTTCATAATTTTTTTAGACCGTCCTTTGCAAGGCCACCAGAGACAACAAGTCTGACACATAGTCAACGGCTGGAGAGGATGATACAGGAGTATCTCCAAATGAACATTGATGCCATGACTTTGCAAATGGAGCCTTGCTCATTTTGAGCTTCAAATCTTGAAAAATGGCCATAGCTCTCAACTTACGCCTTGGAGATTTTGTCGTGTCCAGCTGCCAGCGTTGTCTCTGAACATGTCTTCAGTGCTGCTGGGTGTGTGCTGACAGATAAGCGCACGCGTCTGTCCAGTGACAATGTGGACAGACTAACGTTCATCAAAATGAACAAGTCATGGATCCACAAGGAATTTACTACCCCTGTGTCATCCTGGGGAGAGTAAATGCTTGTGGATTTGGAATGTGCTTGATGCAAATCAAAACATCCTGTTTGCAACTAGGGCACAAGTGCTGCCACTGATGGGGTGTCTGTGTGGCCCAATTTTTTTAAAAAAGGGAGACTCCGCTTGGAGTAACCCTTGCTTACATTGTTTTTAAAAATGATCCAAGATGAACAGATCTGGGATCAGGAAAGACTTTGCTACCTACCTCGGGGTCATCCTGGGAACGGTTAAGTATGGCATATTTTTGAATGTGCTTGATGCAAATCTAGCTGTGAAGTGTACAACTGGGGCACAACTGATGCCACTGAATGGGTGGGTGTGTGTTTGGCCCAATTTTTGGAAAAAAGGTAGACTCCGCTTGGAGTAACCCTTGCTTGCTGTGTTTTTTAAAAGGAACCAAGATGAACAAGTCATGGTTCAGCAAAGACTTTGCTACCTACCCCGGTGTCCTCCTGGGGTTGGTTAAGTATGGCGTATTTTTGAATGTGCTTGATGCAAATCTAGCTGTGAAGTGTACAACTGGGGCACAAGGTCTGCCACTGAAGGGGTGTGGCCCAATTTTTGGAAAAAAGGGAGAACTCCGCTTGGAGTCACCTTGCGGTGTTTTACATTATTTTAGAAGGGCGTGCCATGCCTATATCTGTGTCTCCTCCTCTTTTTGCTTGTCCAGCTCTTTTGTTTTCGCATGAGTATATGTCCTTGTCACCTTCCCATGTGTTTGTGTTGTGTTGTGAGTTGTTTGTCACCTTTTGGACACCTTTGAGGGTGATTTCTAGGTGTTTTTCTGTGTTTGTGCTTGCCTGCCATTGTTTCCTATGCGGTTCGAGTTCGGTTCGTCGAACATTCGACGAACCGAACTGGAACGGGACCTCCGTTCGACGAACCGAACCGCGACCGGTTCGCTCATCTCTACTATAGACATACAGTTCAATCTACACATCGCTTTAGGAATTAGGGACTACTTGTAATTTCAGCCCTTTTCAGGGCTACATTACCGCTGTTCATAGCCATTGTTGCTAGGAAGGTCTGTGCCAGCACTGTGCAAAGGTTTATATCACAGCGTTTGGCTAAATCAGCTCAGGAAATTCCTTGGGACATTGTTTCATTGGCAGGGATAGAAAGTGAGGCTTCCTCTGCTGACAAGCTTGCTACAGCACCTTTGCATTCTACACACCTGTCCATTTTTGCTTTGCAATTTTAATTGCAAACAGTGCTGCCACTTTTAATGGCATAGTAAAATTGCCTGGGATACTAATTAGTGTTCCTCTGCTGCCAAGCAAGGTACACCATCTCTGCATTCTACACACCTGTCCATTTTTGCTTTGCAATTTGAATTGCAAACAGTGCTGCCACTATTAGTAGCATAGTAAAATTGTCTGGAATACTAATGTGACGCCCTGGACTAGCCAGGTAGTCACAGGTAGGCCCTTGCACAAACATCCGTCCCCTAAGATGGTGTCACCAGCCAACCTTTAAAACCCTAGTCACCTCCCTCAGGGTTTGATGTCCACACCAGGGGGCGGAGCCAGGCGGTTGGCCACGCCCACGACGAGTTCACAGGCCCTGAGACAGGAAAATCCAGTTAGAGTAGTCTGAGGAGTGGAGGAGAGTAGATGAGTTTAGGAGGAATTTAGGAGAGGAGTGAAGGTCGAGTGCAGAGGCAGACCTGTGCCCAGGTCTGCCGCAGTCTAACTCCAGGTGTCTGGGTCGGAGCCCAGTCACCTCTGGCTAGGAACAATGAAGGAGAAGCTCTGCGTCACTGAATAGATAGGTGCTCTGAGGTAAAAACATACAAAAGGAGGGATAACCCCTACACACTACCACTCCCATAAAAAGGCAATAATCCAGTAGTTAGTATGCAAATATCTTTTTATTGATCAGGTTTGTTCAGTATTTATCACGTGCATGTGCTTGGTCCAAAAAACAATTGACGTTTCGGCCAGGGGCCTTCGTCAGCATGGACTTTTATCTGATAGTAGTAAAGATAACATAAATCAATATCACATATACATTCCAAGAAAATGTAAGTGTACAATTTAAGTGTCCAATTTGGTCACAAACAAAATGAGTGGCAAAAGGACAGATGCTGGTGGAAAGGGGAACAGGCGTGTTGGAAAGTGAAAAAAAGTTTATGTCCATGGGGTAGGTGGTAAAGCTACAGTAACATCTGCTGAAGAAAGGCCATCTTCCAGCAAAAGTAAGATGTCTACTACTTTCCGTAGACAATCTGATGGGATCCCATTTTTATGGAACCGAACAACTATAACAAAGGTAGATGAGTGCATGCTTGAATGGATCTCAAGTGCTCCATCAAGTGGCCTCTCCTCCACTTCAACTTCAACATCCAAAAAACTCCAGTCCTCTGAGTTGTCACCCCAATCGCACTTGCTTTCCACCAGCTCTCAAGTCTCCACCCGCCCTGCAGAGTATGGGGTAAGAGAGATGGGTGAGTCTGCAAAGCTGTTCAGTCACACTATAGCCAGAGAATCTGAGGTCTGCTCCAAAGCTACAGTGAGTCCAGACCAGGAAATTATCTGCAGTGATGCCCAGAAGCTTTGTGAGTCAGATTCAGGCCCTGATGAAGAAGTTTCTGAGCATAATGTAGACCCTCATTCCCAAACTGTATCTCCTCTTGGTGGAGACAATGAGGAACATACTGATGATGATGAGACTCAGATACCTGATTGGAATGACAACTTAACTATTCAGTCTTGGCCGGAAGAGGTTAGGTCTGAGGACGAGTGGACTGCAAACACACAGGTTGATGATGAGGTTGTAGATCCCACTTACTGTCAACCCACAGTCAGGCACTCGAGGAGGTCATCATAGGCATTGGAGGAGGATGCGACTGACGACGAGGTTAGCTTGCGCCTTCCTGGACAGAGTCGGAGTACTGGAAACACGTCAACAACTGCATCATCAGCCACCACTCTGCCTCTGAGCACAAGTCGAGATGGCTCTGCAGGTCGCATGGGCTCTAAGCCTTGCCTATCCTGGTCCTTTTTTGATATTGCAAAGGATCTCCCAAATCATGTCATCTGTAAGATTTGTCGCCAATCTCTAAGTTGAGGTCAAAACCTCACTAGTTTGATTACTTCGTCCATGAACCGTCACATGAATATAAAGCATATGTCCCAGTGGGAAGCTCACTGTGCTACAATGCGGCCTAGCGGAGTGGGCCAACCACCATCTGCCTCTTCAAGTGCTTCTGCGTACTCTTCATCCTCTATGACTGTGGGGACAGCATTCCCACATGCTTTGCGACGCAGACCTTCCACCTCTTTAACCTCAACAGGCAGTGTGATTGGCAGGTCAACAGTTGTTTTGGAATGGGAAACAGCTGCTAGTGTAGAGCTCTATCAGACATCGATAGCACCACTTTTAGATTAAGGCAACATTATGTCTCTGCCTGTACTTTCCTCACAGACGACCAGATTTCATGGGACACCCTCCTCAACGCCATCTCAGAACAGCAGCCAGTCCTCGGTCCCTCAGATGTGGACAAGTAAAAGTCCATTTCCTCCTAGCCATGACAAAGCTAAGAGGTTGACTTTCACCATCTGCAAGCTGTTGGCTGCAGAAATGCTGCCTTTCCGCCTGGTGGACACAGAGGATTTTCGAGACCTTATGTCCATCGCAGTGCCCCAGTACAAGATGCCCAGATGCCACTACTTCTCCAAGATAGGTGTGCACAGATGTCGCACACAACATCACCGCTTCCTTGAGCAACGCTGAGTGTGACAGGGTGCATTTCACCACTGATACTTGGACCAGTAAGCATGAACAGGGGTGTTACATGTCGCTTACTGGGCACTGGATAACTATGGTGAAAGCTGGAGAAGGGTCTGCTGCACAAGTCTTGCCGTCCCCACGAGTTGTGCGTCAATCCTCTGTATGTAGAAGTTCCTCCACTGCTTCTGCCTCCTCAACCTCGTCTAGGTCCTCCACCTCCACCCAAACCCTATTTTTAACTGTGCACAAGGAATCCCCCACACCTCCTCACTATTCTGGCAGCAGAGCTCAACGGCATCAGCTGGTTTTTACGTTGAAATGTCTGAGAAATAAGAGTCACACCGCTGACCAATTGTGGTCAGCTTTGGAGACTGAGTTTCGTAAATGGTTGTCTCCACTCAACCTGCAACCAGGGAAGGCCGTGTGTGACAATGCTGCAAACCTGGGTGCGGCCTTTCGCCGGGGCAAGGTGACACACGTGTCTTGTATGGCTCACGTGTTGAACCTTGTTTTCCAGCAATTTTTAACCCACTATCCTGGCCTATATAGGCTTCTGCACAGGGCACGGTCACTATCTGCTCACTTCCGCCGTTCAAACGGCACAGCTGACCGACTTGCATCGCTCCAGAAGTCTTTCGGCTTGCCGGTTCACCGCCTAAAATGCGATGTTTCGACACGCTGGAATTCGACTCTCCACATATTACAGCGACTGTGGCAGCACCGCAGATCCCTGGGGCAATACATTATTATAGCCTTGGCCAACGAGATGCAGAGGTGGGGAAGATCACGCTGATGGAGTGGTCTCAGATTAAGGACCTATGCACCCTTCTGCACAGTTTTGACATGGCGACGAAGATGTTTAGCGCTCACAATGCCATTATCAGCATCATAATTCCAGTCATTTACATGCTGGAGCACACGCTAAACACTATTCGGAGTCAGGGGGTGGGACAACAGGAAGGGGAGGAACTACAGGAGGATTCATATGCGCAAGGGACAACATCATCACCAAGGTCCAGATGTTCATCATCACCAAGGCGGCAGGCATTGTACCATGGGGGACAGGGATCAATAAGGGCGCATGGTAGCAGGCGAAATGTTGAGGAAGGTGCAGGAGAACAATCAGTTGAAAGAGGTTGGGGGGAGATGTCAGAGGAAGAAAGAACGGTTAGCACCTCTATGCCACAAACACAGTGTGGACTTGGTCCGCATGGCTGCGCAAGACACATGAGCGCCTTCTTGCTGCACTACCTCCAACATGACCGTCGTATTTTCAAAATTAGAAGTGATGATGACTACTTGCTTGCCATACTATTAGATCCCCGGTACAAGTCCAAATTTTGTTTACATGCTGGAGCACACTCTAAACACTGTTCGGAGTCAGGTGGTGGGACAAGAGGAAGGGGAGGAAGTACAGGAGGATTCATATGCGGAAGGGATACCAAGATCTACAAGGTCCAGACGTTCAGCATCACCAAGGCGGCAGGCATGGGATAGTGGGGGTGAGGGATTATTAAGGGCGCATGGTAGCACCAGTTGAGGAAGGTGCAGGAGCCCAGGAAGAAATGGAGGACAAACTGGCGATGGGCATGGTAGACTCAGCAGCTGAGGGAGACCTTGATCAAATTACGGTTGTTCGAGGTTGGGGGGAGATGTCAGAGGAAGAAAGCACGGTTATCACCTCACCGACACAAACACAGCAAGGACTTGGTCCGCATGGATGCGCAAGACACATGAGCGCCTTTTTGCTACATCACCTACAACATGACCCTCGGATTGTCCGAATTAGAAGTAATGCTGACTACTGGGTTGCCACACTCTTAGATCCCCGGTGCAAGTCAAAATTTGGCGAAATAATAATTCCAGCCATAGAAAGGCACGCACGTATGCAGGAGTATCAGCAAAAGGTTTTATGCAATCTTAGCTTGGCTTTTCCAATAAACACCAGTGGTGCACAGAGTGAATTTCACAGTTGTAACTTGCCAACCATGGGACTGTCGAGTCATCATCAGTCAAACCGTACCAGCAACACCGTATCTGGTGGAAACAGCAATTTTATGGAATCGTTTCAGGATTTTTTAGACCATCCTTTGCAAGGCCACAAGAGACAAGAAGTATGACACATAGTCAACGGCTGGAGAGGATGATACAGGAGTATCTCCAAATGTACATCGATGCCATGACTTTGCAACTGGAGCCTTGCTCATTTTGGGCTTCCAATCTGGAGAAATGGCCTGACCTCGCCACTCGCCACTTGGAGATCTTGTCGTGTCCCGCAGCCAGCGTTCTTTCGGAACGTGTCTTCAGTGCTGCTGGGTGTGTGCTGACAGATAAGCGCACGCGTCTGTCCAGTGACAATGTGGACAGACTAACGTTCATCAAGATGAACAAGTCATGGTTCAGCAAGGACTTTGCTACCCCTGTGTCATCATGGGGACAGTTAAAGCTGGTGTATTTTTGAATGTGCTTGATGCAAATCAACATGTCAAGTTTGCAACTGGGGGACAAGTGATGCCACTTAAGTGGTGTGTGTGGCCCAATTTTTGGAGAAAAAGGGAGACTCTGCTTGGAGTCCCCTTGCTGGGTTTTACATGATTTTAGAAGGGCATGACATGCCTATATCTGTGTCTCTTCCTCTTTTTCCTTGTCCAGCTCTTTTGTTTCAGCATGAGTATATGTACTTGTCACTTTTCCATGTGTTTGTGGTGTCTTGTGAGTTGATTGTCACCTTTTGGACACCTTAGAAGGTGTTTTCTATGTGTTTGTATGTGTTTGTGTTTGCCTGCCAATACTTTCAATGGGGTTCGAATGGGTTTGTCGAACGTTCGCCGAACACACCCGCCATTCGACAAACCGAACCGAACCGAACTTGAACACTAGGGGGGTGGTTCAACAGTAATGCCTATCTTAGAATTTGCAGTTGATCATCTTAGCACTTTGCACTTTTCCCTTACAAAAGGTTAATACATTAGTTTTATTCTTTTTGTAATCGATTTACCCAATAACCATGCCCAGACCTAGTTAAACAGCACTTTGCACTATTTTTATATATATACTCTTCGGCTTGTCTTACACCTGTCAGTTTACTATCGTAGCACTTTGCACCTTTTTATTATTTTCTCTTTTGGGTCAGTGCAATTTTTATATCCAGCATTTTTTCTGCATATATAATTGATTGCAGAGGGGATAGTATTAATTTCTTCAGCGCTCTATTGGGAGACCCAGACGATTGGGGTATAGCTACTGCCCTCCGGAGGCCACACAAAGCACTACACTAAAAAGTGCAAGGCCCCTCCCCTTCTGGCTATACCCCCCCGTGGTATCACGGGTTCTCCAGTTTTCAAGCTTTGTGCGAAGGAGGTCAGACATCCACGCATAGCTCCACAGATTTTAGTCAGCAGTAGCTGCTGACTATTTCGGATGGAAGAAAAGAGGGCCCATATAGGGCCCCCAGCATGCTCCCTTCTCACCCGTGGATGGTGTTGTAAGGTTGAGGTACCTATTGCTGGTACGGAGGCTGGAGCCCACATGCTGCTTTCCTTCCACATCCCCCTGAGGGGCTCTGAGGAAGTGGGATCCTGCCGGCCTCAAAGCTCTGACGCCGGGCTCCATCCACAGACCCATTTGAACCTGCTGGATACGGAGCTGGAGTACCGTTCAGGGACATGGCCCTGCACCATTACAGGTACTCTGTGTCCCCGTACACACAGGCACAGCACACTCCAGACTTGCTGGGTGTGCTAGTGCGCCGGGGACAGTAAAGGGTTACAGTCACTGCAGCTTTGCTGAGTGACTTTGTGTTTTGGGAACTACCGCGCCGGACGCTCCGGGAGCGGCGGCGCGGCTGGGACTTGTAGTTCGCCGGGGACTGGGCGCCGACCGCGCTTTTACGGCGGCGGCGCTTATAAATCCAGTCCCCGGCTTCTGCGGCCTAGTGCCGCTTCGTTCCCGCCCCCTCCCTGTCACTCAGGGAAGGGGACAGGCGCTGAGCAATCAGCAGCGCCGAGGGCTGGAGCCTTTTTACATGCTCCAGCCCTCTCACTGCACACTGTCGGACGCCGGATTCCCGCTCTGCCTTGGGGGCACGCCCACGGCCCGCCCCTCCTCACATGAGCTGGGGAAGAAGCCGGCAGCCATTACTGCAGTCCGAGCTCGGACTGCAGGCACCAAGGCAGGACGGTGGCGATCATACACCTGCTTATAGGCGGGCGGTAAGAGGCACACATAGTGCTGACCACGATATAACTGCAGTGTGTACATGTGTTGTTTTTTACTACATAGGTCGCTATATGCCCGCTTGGGGAGCGACACATCAGCAGCAGGAAAGCAGGTGTGCTAAGGCACAGGCTTTCTAGGCTGCTTGTATTGCACGTACTGAAGTGTTCATTTGTGTTTATGCTTGTATGCTATACACTGCACTGTACAGTCGCTAGTCTTAGCTATATTCTCCTGGAATGGCTGGACTACAGCAGCAGAAAAACAAGGGTGCTGGGGCACAGGTTTTTTTTTCTATGCTGCTTGTATTGCATGGGCTGCAGTGTGCATTTGTACTTGTGCTTGTATGCTATACATAGCACTGTATGGTCACTCTTCTGGGCCATATTCCCCGAGATGACTAGTCTACAGCAGCAGAAGAGCTGGGGTGCCAGGGCACAGGCTTCTATGCTGCTTGTATTGCATGTGCTGCAGTGTTCATTTGTACTTGTGCTTGTATGCTATACATTGCACTGTAGGGTCACTCTCTGGGCTATATTCCCCTAGATGACTAGTATACAGCAGCAGAAGAGCAGGGGTGCCAGGGCACAGGCTTCTATGCTGCTTGTATTGCTTGTGCTGCAGTGGTCTTTTGTACTTTATGCCTGTATGCTATACATTGCAATGTACGGTCACCAATCTTGGCTATATACTTCTAGATAGCTAGTCGGCAGCGGCAAAAAAGCAACACAGATTTCAGTGCTGTTTTTACTACATGGGATGCTGTTCATGACACCGTCCCATTGTGTGCATGCTCCCCTGTAGCACGTCGTCTGCCGGGGTCTCTAGCACTTCGTCTGCCGGGGCTCTACTAGTTGTGGCCAAAGAAACCTCCTGTCAACCCTGTCCATGGACAGGGACGGAGTAGTCATAATATAGAGACTTGCACCCATGGGCAATCTACTTGACCAAAAGGCAGCTCTTCAGGGCTTTGTTACTGACATCGCTCTCAATCCGGATACACCGGGTGGTAACGCCATACGGAATGATCCTATACCGTCCATCAATGGAAGGTTGGATCTTTCTCCCTCAGCTCCCCCAGTGGAGATAGGAGACAAACAGGAGAAGTTCCTTTTCAGTATCTCACGCAGATATTGAGTATTTTTCTGGCCACGCTGACTTCAGAGAAGCAGTCCAGGAACACCACGCTTACCAGATAAGCGTCTTCTCCAAACGTTTTTAGGATACACGTTATCCCTTTTCCCCTGACGTGGTCAGCGCTGGACCCAGGGTCCAAAGGTGGATTCTCCAATCTCCAGGCTTGCATAGGCAACCTAACCTTTTCAGCTGTTCTTGCGCAGCTGACCTTGAGCAGGGACATCTGTACCGCAGAGGCGTCCGTAACACCGCAATGTCTGCACTGCGACTTACCCTGTTAATACTGTCCTAAAAGTACAGTCGAGGTTTCGGTCCTTCCCAAGCTCCGGCAGGTCCCAATTGTCCTCGTGCAAAAGGGCTACAAAACCTCAGACGGGCTCAGATTCCGGCCGGGCTCAATCTCGCCCAAGGAAGGCAGTCGGAGGAACCGCTACCAAGGCGGTCTCCTCAGGACTCTCAGCTCTCTCTCTCTCTCTCCGCATCCGCGGTTGATGGCAGACTCCCCCGCCTTTGGCGACATTTAGCTGCCACAGGTCACAGACCGGTGGGTGACGGACATTGTGCTCACGTGCACAGGACAGTGTTCTGTTCTCGTCCTCCGACTCCATTCTTCAGAACGGCCCCACCTCTCCACCGAGCAGATGCCCTGCTGCAGGCGGTGGACGCTCTAAGAGCAGAAGGAGTGGTGATCCCTGTCCCCCCTCAGGAACGAGGGCGAGGGTTTGTACTCCAATCTCTTTGTGGCTCCAAAAATGGACGGTTCCTTCCGTCCTGTTCTGGTCCTGAAACTGCTCAACGAGCATGCGAACGCCAGGCGGTTCCGGATGGGATCCCTCCGATCCGTCATTGCCTCAATGTCTCGAGGAGACTTCCTTGCCTCAACAGACATCAAAGATGCCTATCTCCACGTGCCAATTGCTACGGAGCACCAACGTTTTCTACGTTTTGTGATAGGAGACGAACATCTTCAGTTCGTAGCTCTGCCATTCAGTCTGGCGACAGCCCCACGGGGGTTCACCAAGGTCATGGCAGCAGTGGTAGCAGTCTTGCACTCTCAGGGACACCCGGTGATCCCGTACTTGGACGATCTACTCGTCAAAGCACCCTCCCTCGAGGCATGCCAACGCAGCCTGAATGTTACGCTGGAAACTCTCCAGACTTTCGGGTGGATCATCAATTTGGCAAGGTCAAATCTGTCTCCGACTCAATCACTAACGTATCTCGGCGTGGAGTTTCATACTCTATCAGCCATAGTGAAGCTTCCGCTGAACCAGCAGCGTTCACTGCAGACAGAGGTGCAGTCTCTCCTTCAAGGCCAGTCGCACCCCTTAAGGCGCCTCATGCACTTCCTAAGGAAGATGGTGGCAGCCATCGAGGCAGTTCTCTTTGCGCAGTTTCATCTGCGCCAACGGCAATGGGACATTCTCCGCCAATGGGATGGGCAGTCAACCTCCCTGGACGGGAAGTCTCCCTTTCCCTGACGGCCGAGGACTCTCTGCAATAGTGGTTTTTTCCCACCTCATTGTCATAGCCCCCATCCTGGGCAGTGGTCACGACAGATACGAGTCTGTCAGGGTGGGGAGCAGTTTGTCTCCGCCACATGGCTCAGGGGACGTGGACTCAGCAGGAGTCCACCCTTCAGATCGATGTTCTGGAAATCGGGGCAGGGTATCTTACCCTATTAGCTTTCCAGAAGTGGCTAGAAAGAGAGCAGATCCGAATCCAGTCGGACATCTCCACAGCGGTGGCATACATCAACCACCAAGGAGGGACACGCAGTCAGCAGCCTTCCAGGAAGTCCGGCGAATCCTCATGTGGGTGGAGGACACAGCATCCACCATATCCGCAGTTCACATCCCGGGCGTAGAAAACTGGGAAGCAGACTTCCTCAGTCGCCAGGGCATGGACGCGGGGGTATGGTCCCTTCACCCGGACGTGTTTCAGGAAATCTGTTGCCACTGGGGGGTGCCGGACGTCGACCTAATGGCGTCTCGGCACACCAACAAGGTCCCGGCATTTATGGCACGATCGCGCGATCACAGAGCTCTGGCGGCAGACGCCTTAGTGCAAGATTGGTCGCAGTTCCGGCTCACATATGTGTTTCCACCTCTGGCACTCTTGCCCAGAGTACTGCGCAAAAATCAGATCCGATTGCAGCCGCGTCATACTCGTCGCACCAGACTGGCCGAGGAGATCGTGGTACCCGGATCTGTGGCATCTCACGGTCGGCCGACCGGGGTCACTACCAGACCGACCAGACTTACTGTCTCAAGGGCCGTTTTTCTCCATCGGAATTCTGCGGCCCTGAACCTGACTGTGTGGCCTTTGTGTCCTGGATCCTAGCGTCTTCAGGATTATCCCAAGGGGTCGTTGCCACCATGAGACAGGCTAGGAAGCCCACGTCTGCTAAGATCTACCACAGAACGTGGAAGATTTTCTTAATCTGGTGCTCTACTCAGGGAGTGTCTCCCTGGCCATTTGCATTGCCTACTTTTCTTTCCTTCCTACAATAGGAGTTAGAAAAGGGCTTGTCGCTAGACTCCCTCAAAGGGCAAGTCTCAGCACTATCCGTGTTTTTTCAGAAGCGTCTAGCACGTCTTTCTAAGGTGCGCACGTTCCCGCAGGGGGTTTGTCATATCGTACCCCCGTACAAGCGGCCGTTAGATCCATGGGATCTGAACAGGGTTCTAGTTGCTCTCCAGAAGCCGCCTTTCGAGCCTCTGAAGGAAGTTTCCTTTTCTCGCCTGTCACAGAAGGTGGCGTTTCTCGTTGCGATCACATCGCTTCGGCGAGTGTCTGAGCTGGCAGCTCTGTCATCCAAGGCTCCCTTCCTGGTGTTTTCACCAGGACAAGGTAGTGCTGCGCATCATTCCGGAGTTTCTCCCTAAGGTCGTATCCTCGTTTCATCTTAATCAGGATATCTCCTTACCGTCCTTTTGCACTCATCCGGTTCACCGGTATGAGAATGTTTACGTTTGCTAGATCTGGTGAGAGCACTCAGAATCTACATTTCCCGCACGGCGCCCATACGCCGTTCCGATGCCCTTGTCGCTGGTACGCGCAAGAGGTTGCAGGCTTCTAAAGCCACCCTGGCTCGATGGATCAAAGAACCAATTCTGGAAGCCTACCGTTCTGCAGGGCTTCCGGTTCTTTCAGGGCTGAAAGCCCATTCAACCAGAGCCGTGGGTGCGTCCTGGGCGCTACGACACCAGGCTTCGGCTCAACAGGTGTGCCAGGCAGCTACCTGGTCGAGTCTGCACACTTTCAATCAGGTGCATACCTATGCTTCGGCGGATGCCAGCTTAGGTAGAAGAGTCCTGCAGGCGGCAGTGACACCCCCGTAGGGGAGGGCTGTTTTGCAGCTCTAACATGAGGTATTTCTTTACCCACCCAGGGACAGCTTTTGGACGTCCCAATCGTCTGGGTCTCCCAATAGAGCGCTGAAGAAGAAGGGAATTTTGTTACTTACCGTAAATTCCTTTTCTTCTAGCTCTTATTGGGAGACCCAGCACCCGCCCTGTTGTCCTTCGGGATTTCTTGGTTGTTTGCGGGTACACATGTTGTTCATGTTGAACGGTTTTTCAGTTCTCCGACGTTATTCGGAGTTAATTTGTTTAAACCAGTTATTGGCTTCCTCCTTCTTGCTTTGGCACTAAAACTGGAGAACCCGTGATACCACGGGGGGGTATAGCCAGAAGGGGAGGGGCCTTGCACTTTTTAGTGTAGTGCTTTGTGTGGCCTCCGGAGGGCAGTAGCTATACCCCAATCGTCTGGGTCTCCCAATAAGAGCTAGAAGAAAAGGAATTTACGGTAAGTAACAAAATTCCCTTCTTTTTTACCTAATTTATTGGCTTAATATAATTTAATTCAACAATTATTGGCTGCTTTTACATGGTTTCTTTATTAATATACTAATTTATTATCCTGATGATATTGAATAATTTCCTTTTTTGTCACTGGACACTTTGTTGAAATATTACATTTCAATCCATTTTGAATGGTGGTAAATATGGTATATTATGAATTGTATATTTTTATTGTAGCCTTTTTTGGTCTGTCCAATCCTTATACCTGTTATGCCACAATTTTATGCTTTAATCTTTTAATAATTATTTAATATGCATTAATAAAAATGTCTACAATTTGGCCATATACTTTGTTCTTGTGTTGTTGTTTGGTATTAATTATTTCATGGCCCATTATTTGATTATCAAAAGGTACTTTTTGTTGACTATATTTTTTACAAACTTAATAAAACTAATTTCATTGCACATAACTACTCCTTTTTTTCGTCCTTGTCAGCTTCAGCAATCTGTTGGAGTAAGAGCAACACTTCCCCCAAACAATTTTCAATGACATTTGTTCCCAAAATCATCTTTGGATTCTTATCACTAGCATCATTTTCTACTTCAATCAGTCCTTGGTTCTTTAACTTCACCCTCCCCACTTTTATGCCCAATCTGAGTCATGGTAACCCGTTGACAGCATTAATAGAGAGGCCGGCATCCGGACGGGTGAGTTCAGCATCTGACCAGAACCTTTTATAAAGTACATACGGGATAGTTGTTACCTGCGAGCCGATGTTCAACAATGCAGAAGTAGTGATTACATCCAGGGTGATGGACAGAATAGGTCGTCCTCCTACATACCGGTCACGCCAATCAGATGGGCCTTGTCGTCTTATTCCTGGGGATTGGCCCTTTGCCCCAGGGGTTGCCAGTTTAAAGGACACCTTCTTGCAAAGTGGCCAGCTTTGTAGCAACAGCGGCAGATGGGTTGCTCGTACGAGTCGTAGCGATCGCTGCTCCTTCCTCTGGATGATGGGATCCTTCCTCCTCGCATCCACGGGACATCCCCCAGGCAGTCGGCTAGCTCAATTTTCTCCACCGGCTTGGACTCTGGCTGGAGCTGCATCACTTTTAAGATCATAGTCACATCCTTGCTCAACGGCTGCACCTGGGAACACAAGTCATTTGGAGCACCAGGGGGCACTGCCTGGGTTTTAGTCTCTACCACAGTTAAGAAAGGGGCCTCCACCCGCAGAGGTGAGGTGCTGGCTTGCCAGGACAGAGAAGGGGAGTCAGGGATCTCAGGGGGCTGCAGGGCTTTTATGGCTCGGTCCTTTAGAACAATAAAGTCCACATCAGGGTGTTCCAGAGCCCACAGGTACAGCTGCTTATGGTCCTCCACTGATTGTAACCCCTGCAGGAACTGCTCAGCCATCATTTTGTTCCCTTCCGGATCACCGATGGGGTCTACATGCCTCAAGGTCCGCAGCGCTGCTTGAAATCTTAGGGCATAGGCTCTGATACTCTCCTGGGACCGCTGCCTACAGTTATAAAATCCCATTCTCAGCTCCACCTCTGTACGGGTTTCAAAAGCATCTTTAAGCTTTGCAAAGATGGTGTTCACTGAGCCCCGATCACCATCTGGCCAGGTCTCTACCTCCAACTCTGCTGCACCCGTTAACTGTCCCAGCACCACAGACGCTCTTTGTCTGCCAGTCATCACATACATGTCCAATACAGTACAGATTTTCTCTTTAAATCCGAGTAAGACATATGGTTTGCCATCATACTGAGGCAGCCACGCCGCACCCGGGAAATACGGCAGGGTGATCGGCATGATCGGTGCCATCGCTTCGACTCCGGGTGCGGCCGCTTGTGCTACCGGAGAAGGTCCCACTGAATTCCCATCGCTTGGCGCTACTGGTGGAGGCCCCGCTGCACTCCCGTCATCCTGTGCTTGCATTTTTCCCATCCCCTTGGTTATTCTCACCACTCTCACGGGGACTGGAGCACTTCGGGAGCTTCCGGGTCAGGTCACTGCCTTCTTCTGCCCCCACTTACAGGGCTTGTCGGCGGGATCCCCTTGTGCACCCTTTTCACCACAGTGATGGCGTAGTTACTTTTTCCACAGAAATAAAATGGCAGTAGTTTGCACAAAAACACAGTCTATAAGGTGCACGTCACCCGTGGTAATGGGTCTAGTCCATACCCTGATCATGACGCCAGTAAAAAGCTGTGTTGCCCAGGGCTATGGGGTACTTGGACCTGGGCCGTATATGTACAGGGATGCTGTGTCACGGTTGGGTAACGGACAATTCCTGGTTCCATGACCCTGGTGATGCTTTCTAAATGGGATTATATACAGGAGAATTGAAATAGTTTGTATCGTGACACCACTTGCAAGTTGCGGTTATGGTGATGGAACCGCCGCTGCACAGTCTGTTACCATTGGGATTGATGGTGATGGCAGCCTGGATGGTAGGCCCTCCGCAAATAGGGCCGGGCCCCATGGAGTGAATGGTGGGATCCGGTGCAGAATGAAGGGAGAACACACGATAGCGGTGCAGTACAATTTCTGTTTTACTCATGGTGGCGTTGAGCTGTAGCACTAAGGATGGCTGGTTCAGACCCCTGGTCACTTTTGTCCTAGTGCCGCTGTAGTAACCTGGTAGTCTTTTTCCCTGCCACCTCTCGCTGGTTGGTGGGACCCTGTAGCTTGGAGCATTGGTGGGTCCTTTACTGTCTGTTGGCAGTCTCTCGTCCGTACGGCGGGCAGTGCAAGCCCAGTAAGGTCAATGTTCTGTTCCGGTCCCTGGGTCAATCTTTACTGCTGGTGCCCCCGGATTCTTGGGTCAGTGAGGTCCATGAAGGTCCCCTCACTGTGCAGGTGTTTATCAGGTTGCCTGAAGCTGTCACCTGACCTACGGCCCTGTGCCCCGTCGGTGCTCTGGCTCCAGAGGTACCTGGCTGTACGCTCCCTGGCAACGACTCTCCTTTGCCACCTAGGTCACTATCACATGACCCCGTCTAGAGACACATCCGTCCCCTTCAACTGTCACTACCGGACTCTTTACTGTCTGAGTGTGTATCTGTCCCCTCCTGCCGGGTTGCTGTCTCGTGGACTGGACTGGCTCCACCTCTGGGCAGCCATCCATTGGGGATGTTATGTGTTTTGGTGGTACCGGCACTGGTCTTTCAGGTCCCTGGGGGCAGGCCCTGCATCTTTGTCAGGATGCAGTACCTAGTAGTGCCTTGATGGGTTCAGGGGCACTACAATACAACTCCAGCGTTAAAAAGAAAAGAAAAACAAATTCACTTTAGTGCTGCTCTAAATCTGCTGTTGCATGTTGGCTTACATTCAGAGTTGGAATTTATAAAAAAACAAACACTAACCATACAGTTCCAGAAATGTATTGCTTTTGGCTCATAGCAAAATATTTCCGGAGGAAGGTGGGCGGTGATTATTTCTTTTTTTTATTCTCCATGAACAAAACATCTTCCAACTCTGACTAAAAGCCAAATTTGACCCGAAGAAACATATTCCACAGCGCTCAGGATGCAGGTAATCACACACACACACGAGAACAGCGCTATACTCACCTTACTGATTTTCACATCTTTTCCCGAGCCTCGAGCCTGAGGTTCGCTCATCTCTATACATCTTATACACTACAATACCTTACACTATACATTCCTACATAACACCACTTTACATGTTATCACATACATATATAATTCAGAACACATATAGCGTCTTCAGGGGTAGGTACTCGACCACCATCTTACACTACCACTAATGCACTAATGCATGTTTCCTGTCCTTAGTATTTCACTGACCTATCTGCTGTTATTGGTGTTGCTCTAGTCGTCTTCTGCAAAATATTGGATCGCTCCAGTGTTTGCAGTGTGGACTGTAAGCCACTACTCAGTGTAAGGCGGGCTTTGCACACTACGACATCGCAGGTGCGATGTCGGTGGGGTCAAATCGAAAGTGACGCACATCCGGCGTTGCAGGCGATATCGTAGTGTGTAAAGCATTTTAGATACGATTAATGGGCGCAAAAGCGTCGTAATCGTATCATCAGTGTAGCGTCGGTCATTTCCATAATTTGGGAATGACCGATTTTACGATGTTGTTCCTTGTTCCTGCGGCAGCACACATCGCTGTGTGTGAAACCGCAGGAGCGAGGAACATCTCCTACCTGCGTCCCGGCCGACTATGCGGAAGGAGGTGGGCAGGATGTTTACATCCTGCTCATCTCCGCCCCTGCGCTGCTATTGGCCGCCTGCCGTGTGACGTCGCTGTGACGCCGTACGACCCGCCCCTTTAGGAAGGAGGCGGATCGCCGGCCAGAGCGACATCGCAGGGCAGGTGAGTGCATGTGAAGCTGCCGTAGCGATAATGTTCGCTACACCAGCAATCACAAGATATTGGACCTGCAACGGGGGCGGGGGCTATCGCTGCAGCGTCGGTAACACATTGTTACCGATGTTGCAGCATGCAAAGTGCCCCTTAGTCTACGAGCCAGAAGGAGGCTCTCGCAAGCTTAGACAGAAGCTGCAATCACATTATGGCGGATCCAGAGCAGCGACGGAAAAAGCAAAAGACGACGGCTAGTAATTATTTTACTAGGGATAAGGAGCAAATATTACTGATACAACTCCAGCGCTGAAATAAAAAAACAAACAAACAAAACACTGGAGTGCTACTTTAACTCTAAGGGCGCTTTTCCACTTGTGTACTGCTTCCAATGCTGGAACATCGGACGCAATATGCTAATGAGCCTCTGCTGCGGTGTCAGCTGAGGGTCATGCGACTGTCATGCGATTTTGCGATTGCATCACAGGAATGGAGAAGAGGGAGGGAGCATTCTTTCCCCATCTCCTCTGTTGTCTATCTTTGGGTGCACCGCACTGCAGTCGCATAACATGTGCCTCCATCGGAAACTCATCCGTGCTAACTGGATTTTCTTGCAACATAACTGAGCCAACTCTTCTCCATTGAACATTAATTGTAAACCTAGCTCTGCTAACCGGGTTCCTAATTGCTCCTAGTAGATTGCATCCCTACACCAGCACATCCAGCCCAATACTCCATCTGTAGTGCCCATCTGCACCAAGTGCTCGGAGGATCCACCTTTGCTGGAGACAAATTAGTTATCACAGGTCTCATGTATGAGGTGACATAATATATACTTTTATAGTAAATGCCTCCCTACTCTGGATGAAGCTACTGAACAAAGGAATAACTTTTATTATCTCAGAATAAATTATCAATAAGATATGTAGGGATATTATACAATAAGTGAAATACAAAATGTAAGCGCACAAGAAACTCTTACCTGAGCACAATACGCCGGCATCTTCATTATGATCACAATCATGTTTCCCAATTGGACTTGTTGGACAGTCCCAGATGTGTGTCTCAGTTCCTCCACATTCTATGTCATCCAGCCAGATGGGCCCAGTTCCTTCCCCATAATAGGCTCGATGTTTAACTTCAAGAGCATCTCCACAGCCCAGCTGCTTACACACCACATCTGCATCTGTCTCATCCCAGGAGTCATCACAGATCGTCCCCCATTTTCCATTGTGATACATCTCCACTCTTCCAGCACATCTGCTGGGGCCATTTTGCAGTCTCAACATCTTCCTTTCTGTAATAAAATTCCCACATATATATTTTTATATATAATATTTTGTAATATATACTATGTACAGGCCCCAGTATTCTACCTGAGCAGAGGATTTCTACATCATTTTCTAACGACGTTCCATTAGATGAACCTGTAACAGAACAATCTGACAGTTGGGTCTCATTTCCCTGACATTTTCCACTGAGATACACATGGCCATTGATTGCTGTTGATTCTCTGATATATGAACCATCTGCAAGACCACAATGTAATTCTCTGCACACGACGTGCGTCTCGTTGATGCCCCATTGGTCACTGGACGCTCTGCTCCATGTACTATTTGTGAGAATCTCCAGTCTTCCCGCACAGCGATCTACTCCATCCATCAGCCGCACTGTCAGCTCTTTCCCTGTGGTTACAGAATGTAAAAAATATTATTTTTTTTTGTTTAACTGAAGTCACTTCTTTTTATAATGCATGGAATCAGTTACAGAAGATTGTATAACAGAACTGATCCAGTAGATAATATATCTGTTCTTGTTACATATTACACATAATAAAACCTTACATGTGTCAGTACAGACCTCACACTACACATACATAAATATATGGGGTTCATAGTAATCACTATTCTTATCTATACAGTGTAAAGCCATTGCAACCGCAATATAGTGTACCCAAATTGGGACGATATCTAACATTCTCAAATAATAAAACCTTACCATGTGACATAACACACCTCAATCTTGGACTTGTTTATTTAATGCCCAGTGTGAACATGAGCTTATAATTTCCATGTATACCGGCTCATTCTTTTTGTTTTCTTTGTGGTTACGGTATATAATATACATGTGTGCAGAATTATTAGGCAAAATAATATTTTGATCAAATGATACTTTTTATACATGTTGTCCTACTCCAAGCTGAAAAGGCTTGAGAGCCAACTACCAATTAAGTAAATCAGTCTCAACATCTTTCTTTCTGGAAGAAAATTCCCACATATACATTGTTATATCTAATAATCTGTGATATATACTATACAGTTAGGTCCAGAAATATTTGGACAGTGACACAAGTTTTGTTATTTTAGCTGTTTACAAAAACATGTTCAGAAATACAATTATATATATAATATGGACTGAAAGTGCACACTCCCAGCTGCAATATGAGAGTTTTCACATCCAAATCGGAGAAAGGGTTTAGGAATCATAGCTCTGTAATGCATAGCCTCCTCTTTTTCAAGGGACCAAAAGTAATTGGACAAGGGACTCTAAGGGCTGCAATTAACTCTGAAGGCGTCTCCCTCGTTAACCTGTAATCAATGAAGTAGTTAAAAGGTCTGGGGTTGATTACAGGTGTGTGGTTTTGCATTTGGAAGCTGTTGCTGTGACCAGACAACATGCGGTCTAAGGAACTCTCAATTGAGGTGAAGCAAAACATCCTGAGGCTGAAAAAAAAGAAAAAATCCATCAGAGAGATAGCAGACATGCTTGGAGTAGCAAAATCAACAGTTGGGTACATTCTGAGAAAAAAGGAATTGACTGGTGAGCTTGGGAACTCAAAAAGGCCTGGGCGTCCATGGATGACAACAGTGGTGGATGATCGCCGCATACTTTCTTTGGTGAAGAAGAACCCGTTCACAATATCAACTGAAGTCCAGAACACTCTCAGTGAAGTAGGTGTATCTGTCTCTAAGTCAACAGTAAAGAGAAGACTCCATGAAAGTAAATACAAAGGGTTCACATCTAGATGCAAACCATTCATCAATTCCAAAAATAGACAGGCCAGAGTTAAATTTGCTGAAAAACACCTCATGAAGCCAGCTCAGTTCTGGAAAAGTATTCTATGGACAGATGAGACAAAGATCAACCTGTACCAGAATGATGGGAAGAAAAAAGTTTGGAGAAGAAAGGAAACGGCACAAGATCCAAGGCACACCTCTGTAAAACATGGTGGAGGCAACGTGATGGCATGGGCATGCATGGCTTTCAATGGCACTGGGTCACTTGTGTTTATTGATGACATAACAGCAGACAAGAGTAGCCGGATGAATTCTGAAGTGTACCGGATATACTTTCAGCCCAGATTCAGCCAAATGCCGCAAAGTTGATCGGACGGCGCTTCATAGTACAGATGGACAATGACCCCAAGCATACAGCCAAAGCTACCCAGGAGTTCATGAGTGCAAAAAAGTGGAACATTCTGCAATGTCCAAGTCAATCACCAGATATTAACCCAATTGAGCATGCATTTCACTTGCTCAAATCCAGACTTAAGACGGAAAGACCCACAAACAAGCAAGACCTGAAGGCTGCGGCTGTAAAGGCCTGGCAAAGCATTAAGAAGGAGGAAACCCAGCGTTTGGTGATGTCCATGGGTTCCAGACTTAAGGCAGTGATTGCCTCCAAAGGATTCGCAACAAAATATTGAAAATAAAAATATTTTGTTTGGGTTTTGTTTATTTGTCCAATTACTTTTGACCTCCTAAAATGTGGAGTGTTTGTAAAGAAATGTGTACAATTCCTACAATTTCTATCAGATATTTTTGTTTAAACCTTCAAATTAAACGTTACAATCTGCACTTGAATTCTGTTGTAGAGATTTCATTTCAAATCCAATGTGGTGGCATGCAGAGCCCAACTCGCGAAAATTGTGTCACTGTCCAAATATTTCTGGACCTAACTGTATACAGTACATAGTATTCTACCTGAGCAGAGGATTTCTACATCATTGTCTAATGACGTTCCAATAGATGATCCAGTAACAGAACAATCTGACAGTTGGGTCTCATTTCCCTGACATTTTCCGCTGAGATACACAAGGTTATTGATTGCTGTTGGTTCTCTGATATATGAACCATCTGCATGACCACAATGTAATTCTCTGCACACGACGTGCGTCTCGTTGATGCTCCATTGGTCACTGGACGCTCTGCTCCATGTATTATTTGTGAGAATCTCCAGTCTTCCCGCACAGCGATGTCTTCCATCCATCAGCCGCACTGTCTGCTCTGTCCCTGTGGTTACAGAATAGAACAAAATATATTTAATTTTTTTATAACAGCCGTCACTTCTTTTTACAATACATGGAATCAGTTGCAGAAGTTTGTATAACAGAACTGATCCAGTAGATAATATATCTGTTCCTGTTACATATTACACATAATAAAACCTTACATGTGTCAGATCAATCCTCACATGGCATATACATAAATATACAGTACATAGTAATCACTATTTTTGATGACATAAGCCATCCCACCGCGACAAGGTGTACCCAAATCAGGACGGTATCTAACATTCCCCAATATTATTACCTTACCATGTGACAGAACAGACATCTATTTGAGTTTTGTTTATACAATGTCCAGTTTTACTTTTGGTTTTCTTTGTGGTTATAAAATGTAAAAAAATAATATTTTTATTCAATGAACTCAATTAACTTGTGTGCAAATGCCGAGGATCAGTTTCAGTATTTTGCCTTAAGGCCACATGCACACGTTGAGTAATTGGGGAGTTTTTACCTCCAGTATTTCTATTCAAAACTAGAAGAGGAACAATAGAAAAACCGGCACCTCTTCTGTATTTATCACCCACTCCTGGTTTTGACTACAAATACTGAGGTAAAAAACTCACCAAATACTCATTGTGTGCACATGGCCTAACAGGACTGATGCACTGGAGATGACTGTCTGTAAATTATTTTGTTAAGGCATTTGTCCGGCACTGGTGGGTGTATTTCTGTGGTGGTGACTATTTCTCCTATTCTGGTCGTGCGAATCTAGCCTTACTTTGCGACATCTTACACATGTTTTTCCTGATTTTATAAAACTCACTAGAGAAACTAAAGGGAAAAATATTCGAAAAATGTGTAACATAGAACATGTTGTTGTCCACAATATGTTGGGAATGTCTGAAGCTAATAATTTCCTACATTGACATTGGGGGTTTCCGGAACTGATCAACAGGAGCATACAAAACCGGTTGGCCAATATATACGTACCAGTTAAAACAGTTCTGAAGAATACAGATATAAAAGGAAATTTAATTCTTCATATGATAGATTTCAAACAAAGCGGTACCCCCGAAAAAACTTCATAATATCATTTCCCAGAGTTAGATTATTTCCCAGACTGATGGAAATTCTTAAAAATGCATTGGCATCTACAGTAGTTATGCAGAAAAGCTAAAAATATTCTTAAAAAAGCTGATCTTATTATCAGAGTTAGATTTACAAGTAATTTTACCACAAGTAATCTAAAAACATGGGCTCAATCTTAAAGACTTTTTGGTACATAACCATTTGGGAACTGTATTTGTCACACAGTGACTACCAAGGTCTCCTGTCAGGTGTAAATAGACTCCCAGTTAGCACAGCAGCACACACAGTACACCGGAGAAACGATACAATGGTGGGCCTTGGCGCTAGTGTAAGGGGAGTGGGGGCACCTCTGAAAACTTACCTGATACTGATACTCGCACTCCCTAACATCCCTAGACAAGTCCTCCTTCACTTCCCATGCACCACCAATCACGTGTCCAACCCTTGGTGGCCCTGAACTCACCCTAACTAGTGAAAGCCAGCAAAGTACTAGTCTCGCCCCTGCAAATAAAATAACTCAAAGTAGGTAAGACAAATAGGTGAGTAAAGATACTGTCACGCACATGACTAGCGGGGTTAACCTGGTAAACCCCCAGAAGATGTTGCAATACACAGGGGTCACGATACCACGGAATTCCCTGCTGCTAGGGAAAAGGGTGAGGGGACACCCTCCTGATTCCTTAACTCACCTCAAGCTGATTCCTGAGCTCCTTAGTGTCCCTATACAAGTTCTTTCAACCTGTCGTGAAACGGATACCTTATTCCCTCAGCTGGACCTAAACTCACCCTGCCTAGTGAGTAGGCCAACGAGTTCACTAGACTCGCCACTACAATACAGACACATAATGGAAGGAATACAAACAGGAGAACAATACATGTAAATCAAAAGACACTCCAGGCAGCTCCAATGCAGCAAACACCACTGCTGCACACAATACGACAGACTTCTTCCAGAGCTCGCTCCTTCCAGAGTGAACCACATAGAAATGAGGATTCTTTTTCTATCACAGACATCATGTGATCAGATCACATGACTTAAATAGGGAAGGGGAGTGATCTCAAAGAACCACGCCTGAGATTGAAAGCTAAAATCCGCAGCCAAGCAGGAAAGGGTGCTTAACTCTTACAGCACCACAAGGAAGATGTTATTAAATAACAGCTGTGGACCTTCCAGCAGCGAGGCTCTGTCACCTTCTGACACTAGGTTCAAGCGAGATACACTCATGACAGACACAACAAAGAGCACTCCAAGGTTTACTCAGCAGGAACTTTGCAGCTGCAGCAGTATCAACACCACAGTGCTACAGGGACAAGCTTCTTCAATATGGACAGCATAGGTATGAGCTATAGCCAGCATAGTGAGAAGCGGATATTTATAGCAGAAGGTAGTGGCTGCAGCTGAGGTCACAACTACTTGTTAGATCGCTGCAGGACAAAAATGAACCCATTCAGTACTGCATAGAATTAAGTATGCTCAAACTCTAGGTAAATGATGAGCGTGGACTGCAATCCACAATATGCTCTACCTTCTGATCCCAGATCCCTCAAGATTAATTCAAGCTGTGACACACTTTTGACAGTATTTAAAACATTAAGTACCTGGCTTATTAATGCATTAATGCATACATGTGGCAATTTGTAGTTTCCTTCGTCTTCATTTTAAAATCTAGAGAATTTTCTGAATGAACATAAAAATTAAATTACAGTTTATTGTCAATGTAAAAGTATTATTTTTATAGCTATGAGTGACTGCCCTAAAATTTCTGTGAGTAAAACCATACAAGAAGTTATGAGCTGCATATTGAACATTTTGGTAAATACCAATTTTTTTTTGGGCAATTTGAGTAGAATGCAATTCCATTTGAATTTATTTTCTCATCTCTACAGCCTCTTTTATTTTTATAATAATATAATTGATGATTGGTTTTAATTTCCAGTTATTTATTAAAATATATAATTAAAATTATAATGTATTTATAATGATTAATACTTTTTATTGTGCATATTGGTTTATTACTAGAAATGAGCAAATGTATTCGCCACTATTCGGTATCCAGCGGATAATGGAGTATTCGGTATCCGACGGCTAATATGGTATTCGCTCCGGTACTTTCATTTTCATTTCTGAACTTCCTGGCGCCTTTTTCCAGCCAATGAACACAACTGACATTGCTTGCCCTCACAGTAACGCTGAAGCCATCTTTGTTGTGGTGTTACTGTGATTGGTGTGGCAACACATAGGCGTCATAGGGGCTATACAAGGCTGCTGCCATTTTGTGTGCATGCATTCATTCCTGAGCTGCCGCTGTAGTGAGACTGTAATGTGTGTGGTACAGCATTTTTCCAGCCAACTAATACTAGTCCTTCTAAGGGCTGAAGATATTTAGCATTAGCTGTTAGCAACTATGTAAATCATAGAAACAGGTATAGGGGCAGTGCAGTTTGTTCTATGAGATAGTGTTCCTGCTGCAGAATCCAAAATAGTCCTTATAAGGGCTGAAGACAGTGTCGACTGTGCTAGCTGCTGTGTAAATCATAGAACAAGGTATAGGGACAGTGTTACTGCATTGCTTAGTCTGGTGACAGCTGTTCCTGTTTTAAACCTGAAAAAAAAAATCCTCTTCTTAGTGCTGCATATGGTCTGTTATTGCAGTGTGTGATATTGGGACAGCTAGGGCAGCTACTCACAGGCAGGGAGAGATTTAATGCTGTCCTGACATCTGCTACTAATAATCAACAATCTCAGCACTGCTACATTGCTTGTGTCTGTTATACTAGCAATAGGTATTACAACTTGCAAAAAAAAGGTCCCAAAATTGTAAAAACAAGGGATTCAGGGGTATTGTAGTGCCTGTCAGCCACCATCTCAATTCACAGTCTGAGTGTTAGACAATTTTTATTAATACTCAGTGTCAATCAACTGGGCACATGAAACTGTCGCGGGTGGAGGGGACGCACTCGCCACGCTCGGGTCCGGGGACTCTGCTGTTGCTGCTCGGTGGCTCGAGCGGTGGGCCGGACCCAGGGACTCGAGCAGCGCTCCTCACCCATGAGGGAAAAGGGGATGGTTAGTTTGGTGAGATTGTTCGTGACGCCACCCATGGGACGTGGTGATGATGGCACCACCGCTGCTGATAACGGGGATCCCGGGAGAGATGGTAGGGAGCAGCCAGGATGTTGTCCCCTCCGTGGGTTGGTGATCCCGGGGCCCGGTGGTGTAACGGGGAGGCTGGATGGCTGGGGTGCAGGGACTGCGCGGCGCGGTGCCGGACAGCACTGGTGTACTCACTCAGACAATCACTGACAGAGTCTCTGGTAAACCAAAATGGCCGGATGGACGGGTCCCACAGCCGGCTGCAGTGTTGTTGTTGTGCTCTCCCCGGACGGCTGATGGTGGCTGTCTTTCCCTGCACCTGTTAGAGATGTTTTGACTCCTGTGGTTGCCCACCGGTAGTCCACTCCCCGGCGTATAGGTGCCGTAGGAGCCCGTTTTGCCCGCAGGCGCTGGCCTTTGGATCTCTAGCCTGTGGCGGTGGCTGTATATCCTCACGGTGTGAGCGGTTGCCTTCTGTCGGGACTTGGTTGTTGGGAAACCCCTGGGGTTCCTGTCACACTCGGATTTGACTATTGTCGGCGGCTCCAAGCCTGGTCGGGATCCGATGGCCCTGCCTGTGTGCTTAGCTTCACTCCGCTCCCCGGTTCGGTACCGGTGGGCCACCGCCCAACCCCGGTCCTTACGGCTCTGCAGAGTTCCACCAACTCCTGCAGACGGCCACCACCGACTGCCAACCTTGCTGTCAGTGCCTGGGCTCCTACCCAGGCACACGCAGACGTTCTACTCCTCTCACTTTCACCTCCAAAACTGATCTACTGTTTTTCCTGCTTCCAGGCCTGTGAACTCCTCGGTGGGTGGGGCCAACCGCCTGGCTCCGCCCCACCTGGTGTGGACATCAGACCCTGGAGGCAGGCAACAAGGGTTTTTGTCTGACTAATGTAACTGTCTGGAGGGTGGGGGTGCGTGTGTGTTTTGTCTGTGGCTACCTGGCTAGTCCAGGGCGCCACAACACCACCACCTGTGGCATCTCATAGTCCAAGGGTCCATGCACCACCTGTGCCATCCCAGAGTCCAAGAGTCCGTGCAACATCTCAGCCTTCTCAGAGCCCAAGGGTCCGTGTTACGATTGTGTGGGTGTTTTTTTCAAAGAGTCCTTCTGACCAAATGGTTGCCGTTTGTCAAATCTGTCAGACCAAGCTAAGCAGAGGCAGAAATATTTCCAGCTTGGGCACCTCCAGCATTAGAAAACATATGTTAGCCAAGCATACCACTAGGTGGTTGACAGCTCTAGGTAAAAAACACGATTTCCAGACTCAAAACTCTGCAACTTCTCCTGGGCTGCCTTCTTCCCAAACTGGTGTGCAAGATGGTGGCGCTGATGCCTCCTTCTCCCAACCTGATGGTGGCCAAACTCCATCATCATTGACATCAGCTTCGATGGCCAAGCGTTCCGTTCAGTTGACCTTACCACAAACCTTCGAAAAGACGCGAAAATACCCCGTTACTCACCCAAGGGCAGAAACCATAACTGCACACATTGCACAATTGATAGCCTTTGAAATGTTGCCATATTGGCTTGTGGGAACAGAGGCTTTCCGCGACCTTTTGGCGGTGTTAGGACATCGGTACTCTGTGCCTAGCCGTCACTATTGTTCTCTTTGTGCCATCCCCGCGCTCCACAATCACATGTCTGTAAAAATCAAATGGGCTCTCACCAATGCCATAACAGGGAAGGTCCACTTAACCACAGACACGTGGACAAGCGCAAGTGGACAGGGACGCTACATCTCACTGAAGGCACACTGGGTGAACCTGATAGTGGCTGGTACAGAGTCTGAGCCGGCAACATCCCATAAAGCTCCCTCAGCCAGAATAGCGGGGACAACTTCAATAACAGTTTCAGGAACCTCCTACACAGCAACAACTCCCTCCTCCTCCTACTCCTCATCTGGCTACTGTGCATCCTCCTCAACATCCGCCGGTGTCCAACCGTTGATATCATTCCCCAGCTGGGATCTCTGCAGCACTGCCTCGGCTAAGCGGCAACACGCTCTACTAAAGCTCATCTGTATCGGGGACAAATCGCTCGCAGCACCTGGGCTTTTGAAAGCAATAACTGAGCAGACTGATGAGTGGCTTGAGCTGTTGGACCTCTGTCTAGGGATGGTAGTGTGCGATAACGGTCGTAATTAGAGTTGAGCGATGTTCGAGTCGAACGGTTCGCTAATTTGAAATTCGAGTGATTTTTGGCGACGTTCGAATCGTTCGACGAACTCGAACGATTTTCTTCAAGTTTGGCTGTTCGAGTTACGATCGATAACGATTCGATCACCAAAAAGCGTAGCTAGTTACTAGCTGGCTTTTCACTGTAATACTGTGAGTCACTGTGAACCATGATTTCATCAAAATTCAGCGTATAGTGTGCGGGGGGGACGGGGTTTAGATCAGTGCTGCTGCTTAGTGCTGAAATAATGGCGATCGCCATTTTTTTTCCCCTAACCACGCGTACAGTGGGGCAGGCCAGGCTGTCAGCCAATCACATACACACACAGCAAAGTGAATTTTTGCCAAACAAGCAAGGGCATGTGTCATAGGCTGTGCATGTCACATGTCCTTGCCTTATAAAACCCGGCCATTTTCCCCGTTGCCGCTATTATCTCTCTGCTGCGGGTGGGTGACAGTCACCGCTCCCGCTGCTGCTGTGTGCTATAGACATACAGTTCAATCTACACATCGCTTTAGGGATTAGGGACTACTTGTAATTTCAGCCCTTTTCAGAGCAACATTACAGGCGTTCATAGCCATTTTTGCTAGACAAGAGTGTGCCAGCACTGTGCAAGGGTTTATACAACAGCGTCTGGCTAAATCAGCTCAGACAATTCCTTGGGGCATTGTTTCATTTCCAGGGATAGAAAGTGAGGCTTCCTCTGCTGGCGATCTAGCTACAGCACCTGTGCATTCTACACACCTGTCCATTTTTGCTTTGCAATTTTAATTGCAAACAGTGCTGCCGCTGTTAGGGGTATAATAAAATTGTCTAGGATACTAACCTAGGGTTCTTCTGCTGCCAAGCAAGGTATACCACCTGTGCATTCTACACACCTGTCCATTTTTGCTTTGCAATTTTAATTGCAAACAGTGCTGCCACTTTTAGGGGCATACTAAAATTGTCTGGGATACTAAATTAGGGTTTCTCTACTGCCAAGCAAGGTACAGCACCTGTGCATTCTACACACCTGTCCATTTTTGCTACGCAATTTTAATTGCAAACAGTGCTGACACTTTTAGGGGCATACTAAAATTGTCTGGGATACTAAATTAGGGTTTCTCTACTGCAAAGCAAGGTACACCACTTGTGCATTCAACACATATGTCCATTTTTGATTTGCAATTTTATTTGCAAAAAGTGCTGCCACTTTTAGGGGCATATTTTCATTGTCGGGGATAGTCATTGTTGGTTCTTCAGCTGTCAACAAAGCTAGACCACCTCTGCAATCTACACCACCTCTCCATTTTTGCTATGACATTTTAAGTGTCCAATTTGGTTACAAACAAAATGAATGCCAAAAGGACAGATGCTGGTGGAAAGGGGAACAGGCGTGTTGGAAAGGGAAAAAAGGTTTGTGTCCGTGGGGTAGGTGGTAAAGCTACAGTATCATCTGCTGAAGAAAGGCCATCTTCCAGCAAAAGTAAGATGTCTACTACTTTCCGTAGACAATCTGATGTGATCCCTTTTTACGGAACTGACCCACTCTACCAAAGGTAGATGATGAACAAAAAAAGCACAATCTCAAGCATGGATCTCAAGTGCTCCATCAAGTGGCCTCTACTCCACCTCAATTTCAACATTCAAAAAACTCCAGTCCTCTGAGTTGTCACCCCAATCACACTTGCTTTCCACCAGCTCTCAAGTCTCCACCCGCCCTGCAGAGTATGGGGTAATAGAGATGGGTGAGTCTGCAGAGCTGTTTAGTCACACTATAGCCTAGGAATCTGAGGTCTGCTACAAAGCTACAGTGAGTTCCTACCAGGAAATGATCTGCAGTGATGCCCAGAAGCTTTATGAGTCAGATTCGGGCCCTGATGAAGAAGTTTTTGAGCATAATGTAGACCCTCATTCCCAAACTGTAACTAATTACTCTTGGTGGAGGCAATGAGGAACATACTGATGACGATGAGACTCAGATACCTGATTGGAATGACAACTTAACTATTCAGTCAGAGCAGGAAAAGGTTAGGTCTGAGGGCGAGGGGAGTGCAAACACACAGGTTGATGATGAGGTTGTAGATCCCACTTACTGTCAACCTACAGTCAGGCACTCGAGGAGGTCAGCAGAGTCGGTGGAGGAGGATGCGACTGACGACGAGGTTAGCTTGCGCCTTCCTGGACACAGACGGAGTACTGGAAGCATGTCAACAACTGCATCCTCAGCCACAACTCTGCCTCTGAGCACAAGTCATGGTGGCTCTGCAAGTCGCATGGGCTCTAAGCCTTGCCCAGCCTGGTCCTTTTTTGACATCGCAAAGGATCTACCAAATCATGTCATCTGTAAGATTTGTCGTCAATCTCTAAGTAGAGGCCAAAACCTCACTAGTTTGACTACTTCATCCATGAACCGTCACATGAATATCAAGCATAAGTCCCAGTGGGAAACTCACTGTACTACAGTGCAGCCTAGCGAATCGGGCCAACCACAGTCTGCCCCTTCAAGTGCCTCCGCGCGCTCTTCATCCGCTGTGATGGGGGGGACAGCATTCCCACATGCTTTGCGACACAGACCTTCCACCTCTTTAATCACAGCAGGCAGAGTGATTGGCAGGTTGACAGTTGTTTTGGAAGGGGAAACAGCTGCTGGTGTTGAGCTCTCTCAGACATCTAGAGCACCGCCTTTGGATGAAGGCAACATTATGTCTCCTCCTGCACTTTCCTCACAGACGAGCAGTTTTCTTGGGACACCCTACTCAATGCCATCTCAGCACAGCAGCCAGCCCTCGGTCCCACAGATGTGGACAAGTAAAAGGCCATTTCCTCCTAGCCATAACAAAGCTAAGAGGTTGACTTTCACCCTCTGCAAGCTATTGGCTACAGAAATGCTGCCTTTCCGGCTGGTGGACACAGAGGGTTTTCGAGACCTTATGTCCGTCGCAGTGCCCCAAGAGCAGATGCCCAGTCGCCACTGCTTCTCCAAGAAAGGTGTGCCTGCGCTACACCAGCATGTCGCACACAACATCACCACTTCCTTGAGAAACTCTGTTTGTGACAGGGTGCATTTCACCACTGATACTTGGACCAGTAAGCATGGACAGGGGCGTTACATGTCGCTGACTGGGCACTAGGTAACTATGGTGAGAGATGGAGAAGGGTCTGCTGTGCAAGTCTTGCCGTCCCCACGAGTTGTGCGTCAATCCTCTGTATGTAGAAGTTCCTCCACTGCTTCTGCCTCCTCAACCTCATCTGGGTCCTCCACCCCCACCCATAGCCTGTCTGGTCAGCCCACCCGCATTGTAACTGCGCACAAGGAATCCTGCACACCTCCTTACTATGCTGGCAGCAGAGCTCAATGGCATCAGGCAGTCTTTATGTTGAAATGTCTCGGAAATAAGAGTCACACAGCCGAGGAGTTGTGGTCAGCTCTGGAGACTGAGTTTCGTCAATGGTTGTCTCCACTTACCCAGCAACCAGGGAAGGCCGTGTGCGACAATGCTGCAAACCTTGGTGCGGCCTTTCGCAGGGGCAAGGTGACACACGTGTCTTGTATGATTCATGTGTTAAACCTTGTTGTCCAGCAATTTTTAACCCACTATCCCAGTCTAGATGGGCTTCTGCACAGGGCATGGTCACTATCTGCTCCCTTCCGCCGTTCACACGCCGCAGCTGAGCGACTTGCATCGCTCCAGAAGTCTTTTCGGCCTGCCGGTTCACCGCCTGAAATGCGATGTGTCGACACTCTGGAATTTGACTCTCCACATGTTGCAGCGACTGTGGCAGCACCGTCGAGCCCTGGTGCAATACGTTATGACGTATAGCCTGGGCCAACGAGATGCAGAGGTGGGGCAGGTCACGCTGATGGAGTGGTCTCAGATCAAGTACAGAAAATAGAAAAAGTAGTTCAGCTCACCCTTCCTAAAGTCCAGATCAGGATCGGTGTTGGTGCACAGAGCTGCTCTGGTCTCAGGCAAAACACAGACAAGCAAACTAGAGTATGATCTCCAGCACTTCAAAGAAGGTTAAAAATATTTATTGAGGTTCTATTAAAATGATCCAGCGATCATGAAAACAGTAAGGGAGGACACATTAAGAGAAATCCGACATGTTTCAGCTAGTAGAGCCTTATTCAAGGATTGCAATCCTTGAATAAGGCTCTCCTAGCTAAAACATGTCGGATTTCTCTTAATGTGTCCCCCCTCACTGTTTTCATGATTGCTGGATCTTTTTTAATAGAACCTCAATAAATATTTTTAACTTTCTTTGAAGTGCTGATTATCATACTCTAGTTTGCTTGTCTAAAATCAAAGACCTATGCACCCTTCCGCACAGTTTTTACATGGTGACAAATATGTTTAGTGCTGACAATGCCATTATCAGCATGACAATTCCAGTCATTTACATGCTGGAGTACACTCTAAACACTATTCGGAGTCAGGTGGTGGGACAAGAGGAAGTGGAGGAAGTACAGGAGGAGTCATATGCGGAAGGGATAACAAGATCTACAAGGTCCAGACGTTCAGCATCACCAAGGCGGCAGGCATGGGACGGTGGAGGAGAGGGATTAACAAGGGCGCATGGTAGCAGCCAAACTGTTGAGGAAGGTGCAGGAGCCCAGCAGGAAAAATGGAGGACGAACTGGCGATGGGCATGGAAGACTCAGCAGATGAGGGAGAACTTGGTGAAATTTCGGTTGTTCGAGGTTGGGGGGAGATGTCAGAGGAAGGAAGCACGGTTATCACCTCGCCGACACAAACACAGCAAGGACTTGGTCTGCATAGATGTGCAAGACACATGAGCGCCATCTTGCTGCACTATCTACATCATGACCCTCGGATTGTCCGAATTAGAAGTAATGCTGACTACTGGGTTGCCACACTCTTAGATCCCCGGTACAAGTCAAAATTTGCCGAAATAATTCCAGCCCTAGAAAGGGACGCACGTATGCAGGAGTATCAGCAGAAGCTGTTATGCAATCTTAGCTCGGCTTTCCACTAAACACCAGTGGTGCTCAGAGTGAATCTCACAGTTGTAACTTGCCAACCATGGGACTGTCATGTCATCATCAGTCAAACCGTACCAGCAACACCGTATGTAGTGGTAACAGCAATTTTATGGAATTGTTTCATGATTATTTTAGACCATCCTTTGCAAGGCCACAAGAGACAAGAAGTCTGACACATAGTCAACGGCTGGAGTGGATTATACAGGAGTATCTCCAAGTGAATATAGATGCCATGACTGTGCAACTGGAGCCTTGCTCATTTTGGGCTTCCAATCTTGAAAAATGGCCAGACCTTGCGTCTTACGCCTTGGAGATCTTGATGTGTCCCGCAGCCAGCGTTCTCTCGGAACTTGTCTTCAGTGCTGCTGGGTGTGTGCTGACAGATAAGTGCAGGCGTCTGTCCAGTGCCAATGTGGCACAAGTCATGGATCCGCAAGGACTTTTCTAACCCTGTGTCATCCTGGGGAGAGTAAAGGCTGGCGTATTTTTGAATGTGCTTGATGCAAATCAACATGTCAAGTTTACAACTGGGGGACAAGTGATGCCACTGAAGTGGTGTGTGTGGCCCAATTTTTGGAAAAAAGGGAGACTCTGCTTGGAGTCCCCTTGCTGTTTTTTTTTTTAAAATGTTCCAAGATGAACAAGTCATGGTTCAGCAAGGACTTTGCTACCCTGTGTCATCATGGGGACAGTAAAGGCTGGCATATTTTTCAATGTACTTGATGCAAATCAACATGTCAAGTTTGCAACTGGGGGACAACTGATAGCACTGAAGTGGTGTGTGTGACCCAATTTTTGGAAAAAAGGGAGGCTCTGCTTGGAGTCCACTTGCTGTGTTTTACATGATTTTAGAAGGGCATGACATGCCTATATCTGTGTCTCCTCCGCTTTTTACTCATCCAGCTCTTTTGTTTTCGCATGAGTATATGTACTTGTCACTTTTCAATGTGTTTGTGGTGTCTTGTGAGGTGTTTGTCACCTTTTGGACACCTTAGAAGGTGTTTTCTATGTGTTTGTATGTGTTTGTGTTTGCCTGCCATTGTTTTCAATGGGTTTCGAATGGGTTTGTCGAACGTCCGCCGAACTGAGCCGCTGTTCGATGAACCAAACCGAACTCGAACGCTAGGGAGGTGGCTCACCTCTAGTCATAATCTGATGGCGGCTTTAAAGCTTGGAAAGTTTGTACATGTTCCTTGTATGGCCCACGTTGTAAATTTAGTAGTTCAGCACTTTCTCAAAAAATACCCTGAGATACCAGACCTACTTACCAAGGTACGGCATATTAGCGCCCATTTTCGCAAGTCATCTCCCTCTTTTCCTGGCCTGGCAGTGCTGCAGCAGCGCTTACACTTGCCTCGTCAAAGACTAATATGTGACCTCCCTACGAGATGGAATTCAACCTATCATATGTTGGCCAGGATCCATGAGCAGCAGAGGGCAGTATCCCAATTCTAGCTGGAACATGCCCGTCAGACGCACCTGCCAGTCATAAGTAGTGATGAGCGAGTACCAAAAAGCTCAGGTGCTCAAGGCTCGGGCCGAGCAACCCAAGATACTCGTGTACTCGGCCCGCGCACCGAGCCCAATGTTATCCTATGGGAGACCCGAGTATTTTTATGAAATGACCCCCGGCAGCATGTAGAAACCCTAAAAATGTCACAAAAGTCTCAGAAGAGTGCTCAAATGACATGGCAACAGCATAGGGAAGACCCCTTGAAGCATTTATCACTCAAAAGCCACAGCTGTGAATAATTTTGTCCGAGTTTTACGCCATTTTTACGGACTCGCCAGAAAACCTTCCAAAATGACACCAAAATGAATTTTCATGGCGGAAATGTTAAGGGCACATACCCTATAGTGAGATAGAGCTGGTGTATGTTACTTTTTGAGATTATTACATGAAAGATTTTACGTAAAAACATTGTGTGGCACTCTGATGTCCAAAACGCATGTTTTGTGCTTTTTACTAGCGATGTCGGTCATTTTTTTTTTCCATTCTATCTCCCTCAGTCCGTCGGTCGGTCTCGCTCTGTCTGTCTCTCTCTGTCTGTCTGTCGGTCTCTCTCTGTCTTGTCTGTCCCCCTCTCACAGTCTGTCGGTCATTCTCCCCCCTCTCTCATACTTACCGTTCCCCGATCACTGCCGCGGCGCTGCACAGCTGTTCACTAAACTCCGGCGGCTTTTCCTCTTTTGAAAAAGCCGGCCGCTCATTAATCAATCTCATATTCCCTGCTTTCCTGCTTTTCGGCGCCTATGATTGGTTGCAGTGAGACACGCCCCCACGCTGAGTGACAGGTGTCTCACTGCACCCAATCACAGCAGCCGATGGGCGTGTGTATACTGTGCAGTGAAATAAATAATTAAATAATTAAAAAAAACGGCGTGCGGTCCCCCCAATTTTAATACCAGCCAGATAAAGCCAGACGGCTAAAGGCTGGTATTCTCAGGATGGGGAGCTCCATGTTATGGGGAGCCCCCCAGCCTAACAATATCAGTCAGCAGCCGCCCAGAATTGCCGCATACATTAGATGTGACAGTTCTGGGACTGTACCCGGCTCTTCCCGATTTGCCCTGGTGCGTTGGCAAATCGGGGTAATAAGGAGTTAATGGCAGCCCATAGCTGCCACTAAATCCTAGATTAATCATATCAGGCGTCTCCCCGAGATACCTTACATGATTAATCTGTAAATTACAGTAAATAAACACACACACCCGAAAAAATCTTTTATTAGAAATAAAAAACACAAACCATTTCCCTCGTAACCAATTTAATAAGCCCCAAAAAGCCCTCCATGTCCGGCGTAATCCACGGACCTCCAGCGTCGCTTCCAGCTCTGCTGCATGCAGGTGACAGGAGCTGCAGCAGACACCGCCGCTCCTGTCAGCTCCACGCAGCAACTGAGGTGAGTAGCGCGATCAGCTGAGCTGTCACTAAGGTTATCCGCGGCCACCACTGGATCCAGCGGTGGCCGTGAGTTACCTGACTGACAGCAGCTGATCGCACTACTCACCTCAGTTGCTGTGTGAAGCTGACAGATGCAGCGGTGTCTGCTGCATCTCCTGTCACCTCCATGCAGCAGAGCTGGAAGCGACGCTGGAGGTCCGTGGATTACGCCGGACATGGAGGGCTTTTTGGGGCTTATTAAATTGGTTACGAGGGAATTGGTTTGTGTTTTTTTTTTTTTTCCAATAAATGATTTTTTCAGGTGTGTGTGTGTTTATTTACTGTAATTTACAGATTAATCATGGAAGGTATCTCGGGGAGACGCCTGACATGATTAATCTAGGACTTATTGGCAGCTATGGGCTGCCATTAACTCCTTATTACCCCGATTTACCAACGCACCAGGGCAAATCGGGAAGAGACGGGTACAGTCCCAGAACTGTCGCATCTAATGTATGCGGCAATTCTGGGCGGCTGCTGACTGATATTGTTAGGCTGGGGGGCTCCCCATAACGTGGAGCTCCCCATCCTGAGAATACCAGCCTTCAGCCGTCTGGCTTTATCTGGCTGGTATTAAAATTGGGGGGACTGCACATCGTTTTTTTTAATTATTTATTTTTTTTACAGTTTTACCGGCGGCAGACTATTGTGAACGATCAGCTGATCGCTCCCAGAAGCCAGCCGCCGGGTGATCAGCAGATCGCTCCCTGCAGCAGGCCGCCGGGTGATCAGCTGATCGCTCCCAGCGCCGGGTGATCAGCTGATCGCTCGGCCGCCGAGAATCTGTGTGGGGGGAGGAGTGCGGAGTGGGTGGAGCCGAGCGGGGCCATGGCGCTGAGGACAGGTGAGTGTTTGTGTGTGTGTATATATATATATATATATACATGCGGAGTGGAGTGAGGGAGGGGGCGGAGCCAAGCGGGGAAGTGTCGGGCTCCCTGCACACATGGCCAGGGTAAATATCGGGTAAAGTACTTTCCTTGGTTACCCAATATTTATCTTGGTTACGGGTCCAGGGAGCCAGAGAGAGCATGCACAGTGAAATCCTAAGGATTCCGCTGCTCAAAAAAAGTCACTGCACAGTATACACACACCCACCGGCTGCTGTGATTGGGTGCAGTGAGACACCTGTCACTCAGCGTGGGGGCGTGTCTCACTGCAACCAATCATAGGCGCCTGTGGGCGGGGAAAGCAGGGAATACGAGATGGCTGTGTGCAGAGCACAGCGCGCCCGCCGGTATAAAAGCTCGGTCACGCTGTGCGGGCCGGCCAATCACTGCAATTCCACAACTAACAGGGCTGTGGCATTGCAGTGGTCTCCCAGCCAATCCCTGCATGAGGGCTGGCTCTCAAAAGAGCGCCAACATGCAGGGATGAAGACCACGAGTACAGCACGAGTATCGCGAAATTACTCGGTCCCCGCCGAGTAGCCCGAGTACAGTGATACTCGTGTGAGTACCGAGTAGTGACTCGCTCATCACTAGTCATAAGTACTGCAGAGTGGGTGTGAATTGCAGACATTTGTCAGGTCCTAGAGAATTTTGATTACTGTACTAACATTGTGAGCAGTGATGATGCTCCTATAAACATTACCATTCCACTGATTTGTTTATTGAAACGCTCTCTGGATGGTCTGACTGACCAAAGTGTTAATGGATCCGAGGTGTCTGTGGATCCAGACTACACAATGGTTGCTAGTAATCTGCTGAACCTCGGCCAACCGGCTCAGGCCACCTTTGGTCAGCATCATGAGGATGAGGAGGATGATGAAGAACAGGAATGCTTTGAAGTTGGTAACCAAGTGCCTGACAACACACAACCCAAGCTTCTGGGCTGTCAAGCATGGATGGCCTGAGGAGAAGAGAGAGACTGAGGAGGAGAGGAGATTTAGGGAGACAGAATGTATTCTTAGCAGTGACACACAAAGGTTTCCAGTTCGGAGTGTGGCACACATGGCACAGTTCAGGTCATACTGCCTTTCTCATGACTGTCAGCTAGTTCACATTTTGTCAGACAGCAAATACTGGTTTTGTCCCTTCCTTGATTCACGCTACAAAGACAAATTCACTTCACTACTTGTCGAGGCAAATAAGTTTTATACTACGGAAACATTCAAGGGGGCTGCAGTGGACCAGTTGATGAAATTATTACCCTCAGATAAAGCTGGCGTCAGAACTAGCGTGTCATCTCATGTGACAGGATTACAAGGGAGGGCTACGCATAGTAGGAGCATCACAGGTGGGGGACTAATGTGCCAAGACTGGTCCATTTTCCACAAACCGTCAACTTCGAATCATATACCGGTTGGAGGAACTATGACAAGGAACACTTAAGTAAGATGGTGAGGGACTATGTAGGTGACCATATCAGCGTGCTTTCAGAGTCTACAGTTCCCTTTAACTATTAGGTTTTTAAGCTCAACACTTGTCCAGACCTCGCCTTATACGTTTTGGAAGTGCTAGCTTGCCCTGCTGCGAGTGTGTTGTCTGAGCGTGTTTTCAGCTCAGTGGTGTCAATAATAACAGATACTCGCACCTGACTATCCACGGAAAGTGCAGACAGTTTCACAGTGATCAAAATGAACTATAGATGGATTTTCCCAGAGTAACTCAGGCCGCCTCTTAACAAGACCCAATAATAAGTGTAGCCCCAAAATTTGTATTTCTTAAGTTCAAATAAGTTCCATTATTTCTCATTCTAGAATATTTTGGCTTCTATGATCTAATGAGACGGCATGACTAATCTAACTTGTTATGCTGTTGCTGTTTAATTGTTCGGCCCAATCACCCAGGTCAATATTTGTCAAGCCTTTGTACATTATGCACTGGCACAACCACTGTTGAGGCTACACTGTGTATAACAATAGGTCAGGCAGTCTCTATTTGTGTTCTTCATTGATGCTGTGCTCCACGGTGTGTTACACATGGCCCCCTGCGGAATCAGATTTTTTTTTTAACTCCTTGCCATGTTATGCAATGTTGTAAATCCTCCCAATTTAAAAAAAAAGCAGTTGGGAGTACCTTCTGATTCTGTGCTCCATGGTGTCTGAACCAGTCCCCCCAGGGGGAAACTGAATTTTTTTAAATCCTCAGTGTTAGGTGGTGGAATAAAGCCTGAGTTCCAGAGTGAAACAACTGCCACTTCCACAGTGCTGCATGCTGCACAAACTGTTGTCTAGGAAGCAGGTGATGATGCCTCCTGCTCCTAACCTGCTTTGGCCAGATGCAATCATCATCAACGACATCAGCTTCAATGTCCCAGCGTGGCATTCATTTGTCCATAAAACATACATTACTGAATAATTTGTATAGAATTTGAATAGAAGGCCACTTTAGCCGGTGGTTGGTGAAGGAGGAGGGCAAGGCCAACACCCAAATCACCACATTGGCAATAGCACAGTAAAGTGTTATGGAGTACGTATTCCAACTTTCACACTAATGACATAGGGAACGCAGAAAACTATAAATGTATGCCATCCCTCCCCAATGCATGTAACAGGGCCCACCTGAGGGCCCTAAGAAGTCTGAGATTTGAGGACAGCCAGTGGCCCTTTCTTCATTTAAATAGAGGGCCACTGGAGCCGGTGGTGTTGGTGGAGGAGGACAAGGCCAACATCCCAACGGGCACATTGTAGCTGACCTTTAAAAGTGCTGTCAAATATGTCCCAAAAAAGTAGGTGCGAGACAGACACCAATATAATGTATGTTACAGCCCTTTTTAATCGAAAAAGGGAGAGAAATGTAAAATACGAAATATGTGAACATATATATATAAAGTGTTTTTTTTTAGGTCTGGATTTGATTGTACATTTTATTAAAGTGATTAGGCACTAGAAACTGTTTCTTATCAATTTCTTCTCTTTTACTTTGGTTTGAGAGCTGTTCTGGCGACTACGTAAAAGCCGCGTGCTGCTCTGAGCATGTTATTCCAAGACACCAGACATGCAGTCACGCTCCTTCTACATATATATTATGAGTGCAAGCCAAAAAATACATACTATACAAGGATAAGGCTGCACATCAAACATAGATAATGGTATAATGCCTCAAGCATATGGAAAAATATTGGAATATACAATGAAAAATGCTACTTGCTAATTTGAACATGTGAATAATGAATTGCATACCTGCCATGAATATTAGGAAAAAGGAGATATTTAGCAATCGCATTGATCAATGTAACTGAGCCCCAAGACCTCGTCAAGGTATATCTCTATATTGGGGTCCCTAGCCCTGTGACCCTAACTGTGTGTCATCTCATTGCAATTAAAAACTGCTGTGGGTGGAGAGGGGTAACTAAGGACTTTCTTATATAGGAGATGGAAAAAACATGGCCGAAAGGGGCAGAGCTGTGTTCACATTCAGAAAAAAATACATATAACTGAATAGGATAACTGAAGTGAGCACTAATATATATATATATATATTATGAGTGCAAGCCAAAAATACATACTATACAAGGATAAGGCTGCACATCAAACATAGATAATGGTATAATGCCTCAAGCATATGGAAAAATATTGGAATATACAATGAAAAATGCTACTTGCTAATTTATATTATACCATTATCTATGTTTGATGTGCAGCCTTATCCTTGTATAATACGCTCCTTCTACAGGCTGTGCCCATACTGTTTCAGCCTTTTCCCATCCATTTCAGCCTTTTCCCGAGTCACTACAGCTCACCGACAGGTCCAACATGAAATTATCCAGGTTTCCCATAGACTTACATTTGGCTCCGAAGATTTGAGAATCCTTTAATAGCGGCAACCTATTCGTCGTATACCCGTCGGATCGGATCTTTTGGTATTCGATCATTCCTAATGATTATTGATTTTTTTTTAATCCCTAAAATTAATATATACAGTAAGGAGAATTAAACAGAATATGAAGGAACACTAATGAAATCTTGGGATACTTGCAGATCAAAATATTAATTTAGACCAAGAAGGTTTGCTTGAATACCTTTTATAATCATTTTGCCTATATCTTTTTCATTTTTATCTGACCTTTGAGACATTCCATCCAGATGATCCTATGAGATGTCTCAGGAGAGTAGTTGTTCTAAAATGTAAACTGAATTACTGCCATAAAGTAGAGTTCTTGGAATGCAAATTGGCCAATTTGGGTGCTCCCTGTACCCACGACAATGGGACCTTTCTCTAGTAGGACTCTACACCGAATATTTATCAAACGTGCTTCTCCTTGACCGAACGTATACAATATTAAAGTGTTGGATCTTACTTGCCCTTAGAATGTGTAGAATTATAAGGTCTCTGAAAGGTACCTTGTGGTGGCTGGTGGGTACATATTTGTACGATTTGTACCCTAAGTACCTTTGTTTTATAATTATCCTCTATATAGCAGTAATCCAGTTTAAATTTCCCTTGTTTGCACACATCTTAGATAACGCACCATGCTGCTCTATTCTTTGGTTTGTATCCAACCCCACAGCCATAATTAATTACTTTTTAAATCTATGTGATCATTCAGATGTCCATGATGCTCATTTGTCCTTTTTTAAAATTAATTTTTAGTAATAGAGCTTGTACCCACTATAGGCTATGTACATGTTCATATGTCCGAGTTTTTTATGGGCTGGATAGTCCAGTCCCCTCCCAAAAAAAGTCCAAAAGTCACCAAAGCAAGTCATTGGGTTCTTAAAAAATCTTGGACAATGACATTATATTTGCAGTAATAAAAAAGAGAAAAGGCTAGGCACTGCAAGCCCAGGTGTGTACTCACGAGGCTGTGGTTTTTCCTTGGATCACAGATCTCCAGCCGGTCCCTGTGGTGCTCAGCCAAGGTATAGAAATCCAATATGAGCTTCAAATAAGAAGGAATGGCGGCAACTCACTGGTAAACGTTAACGGCAATTTTTATTGCACAATCTGCAGCATTGTTACAATGTAACCAGGGAGGGGGGAGTGCAGGGGCGCCGGACGACGGCCGTTTCGCACCGTAACAGGTGCTTCCACAGGTCCGAATTAGCAAAGTCAGATGAACCTCCCTCTTATGGAGGAGTCTGACAGGTGCAACTAAAAAGCTCAATGGCTGATACCAGATAACAACAGCGTAACAGTATAATCCATATTGCAGATAATCAATCAAAGTTGGATAGAGAAAACGAATACAGAGTGTAGAGAAAGTTATCAGCAAGGAATATGATGAACATTTATCATATACACTTGCTCCCTCTTCCAATAGAGATGCATTGCTGCTGAAAACCGAGAAGGTCTTTTTTTTATTTTATATATATATATATATAATGTGTGTAACACAATGTTATACCTTCTACTTGTTTTTTTACTTTTTTATTATTAAATCGTTTTAAAGATTATTTATTACTCTATTTTGAGAGGATAAAATCCTTATGTATGAGAAAATATGCTCTACCGTGCAAGAAAAAAGAAAAAAGAAAGAGAGTCAAAACCGCCTAACCCTTATGGGGTCTCATCCTTCCCTATTCTGTGGATATCACTTTTAAACAAAGAGTAAGACTAATAACTGATTTTTTTTTTTTTTTTTTTTTTTTTAAAAAAGGTTTCAAATAGTATTTATATCAAGACAACGTCAGAGATACTAGTCTTTTTCGGGCTGAAAGGGGGGGAGGAGAATATACGGCTCTAAAAAGCCACATGATGTCCGAAATCGTATGGGCTAGGTGCGCCTTATTCTAGATTGAGGACTGACTCGGAGAAAGGAATTGCGGGTTGGACTATAAAGTCTACGATTATGGATCTGCCAAAACAAGTACTTTTTTCAAAAGGAAAATTTATGACAGTAAATATGTGCATGGATTTGATGTAATATCTATATTTATTCTTTACTTTTTTTACTTTTTTTATGCCCTACTTTTAATTTAAAGATATCTGGCCTCTACTGGGGGGCTTTTTTTTCTATCTTTTAGCAGGACATTTAAACACGCTAAGTGTCCGTTATAGGAAAACGGACATGTCGTTACGGTCATTGAGTCCCAAAGGACCCAATGCCTTAACCTCCATAATGAGGCGTGATTCCCTCTGTAAGAGTTGTTTATGAGTATCGCCACCTCTTCCAGATGGGGTGATCTTGAATACACCCGCAAAAGATAGAACATCTGGATTACCTGCGTGATGTTCTCTAATGTGCCTAATTAGCCTGGGGGACCCTTTCCCTGTTAAGATGGAATTATAGTGTTCTCGAAAACGTACGTATAGGCAGCGTATGGTTTTCCCTATATAGAAGAAGGAACAAGGGCAAAAGATTACATATACAACAAATTTGGTCTTGCATGAGATGAAATGTCTAACGGTGAAATTATGTTCACCTATATTCAGGACCTTGGCTGTCAGATGGAAGGAGCAAAAATTACAGTCCCCACACCTATAGTTCCCTAAAGGTTGGGCACGGTCTAACCATGTTTTTTTATGGCTAGTAAGCCTGTTCTGTACAAGTAGGTCTCCCAAGTTTTTGCTCCTTCTATATGTCACCAATGGTCCTTTCTTTGCCCTAGTAGATAAATCAAAATCCTCCTCTATTAAATGCCAGTGTCTTTTTATACTGGACCGGATAATGCTGTCCATTGGGCCAAACTTGAAGCTAAAAAGGAATCTACCAGAATTTTCTTCCCCAGTTTTTCTTTGTTTTTTATTAGTAAGCTCAGGGGGTCTGGAGTTGGAGCGGAGCCGGGCTTTTTCAATAATATCGAGTGGGTAACCCCTATTCTGCAATCTGGTTGCTAAATCGACACTCTGCTCTTCATATTTTTTCTTATTGTTGTTAATCCTTTTTATACGTAGGAATTGGCTGAATGGGAGGGACTGCTTGGTATGGGATGGGTGGTAGCTTTCATAGTGCAATAGTGAATTCTTGGACGTGGGCTTCCTAAACACTTCCCGTGTTAACTCACCATTTTCTAGTGTAAGCCTCACGTCCAAGAATTCCAGCACAGTACCTCCAAACACACTGGTGAATTTCATGTTATGGGTGTTGGTTTCATTTAAAAACTGGACAAAGTCCTGAAAGTCTGATTCCGACCCATCCCAGACCAGAAAAATATCGTCCACGTATCTGAGATATTTTTTTATGTGCTTCAGAAAGGGATTAGTGGTGCTATAAATCAATGTGTCTTCCATTGAAGCCAAGAAGAGGTTTGCGAATGAACAAGCTACGGGGGTACCCATCGCGGTACCCCCGCATTGATGGAACCATTGTTCTCCGAATTTGAAAGAATTATGCTTCAAAATAAGATTTAATGCTTCCTCTATGAAGCAAGCCATATTATGCTCTACACCTAGATTGACAATTAGTTGTTTAATGATCTGGACCCCTTGATCTTGGGGTATTCTGGTGTATAGGCTTTCTATATCGATAGAAGCCATCGTAAAGCCCTCCTGCCATTCAAAGGAATCTAAGGTGGAAACAAACATGCCAGTATCCCTGATATATGATGGAATTCTAGCCAGCAATGGGTGAAGAAGCCAATCTATATACTCGGATAGGGGCTCAAAAACCAAGCCTATGCCCGAGACTATAGGGCGCCCAGGTGGTTTTTCACTATGTTTGTGGATTTTAGGTAGGCAGTACCAATGTGGCTTCTGTGGATACAAAGGTAATAGCTTTTCTGCCATTTTGCTGGATAGAAAACCATTTACAACTTTTTTGTTCAGGAAAGACCGAAGTTTTTCCTTATATCTATTTGTGGGATCAAACATAATTCTTTCATATGCGGAGGAATCCCCTAGCTGCCTGTCTTCCTCCTCCATGTACAACTTCTTGGGCCAGAGGACTGTACCCCCTCCCTTATCGGGTCTGCGGATAACGATATCGTCCCAAGATTGTATAGTTTTTAATGCCTTATCCTCTGCATAAGTCAGGTTCTTTGGAGCTTCAGGATAGTTCAGTGCCTCTATATCCTTAATAACCAAATTTTGAAACAGATCTATTACATTGCCTGGTGCAGTTGGGGGGATGAAGGTAGATTTTAAGCCTCCTCTAAAGGGTGGGTTGCTACATTGAACCCCATTGTTGCTAACAGGAGCGTCGAGATTTTCCTCGCTCAGCTCAGATAGAAACAACGCATCCTCACTAATATCTCCAAACGCACTCTTAGGACCAAAAAAGCCCAAGGGGCCAATTGTTACTGGGCTCTCCCCTTGGATTATTTTTGGCTGGGGTTCACTCTTGTTGTTATAAAATTTAGCTAGGTGTATTTTGCGACAGCTTTTAAAAAGGTCAATCTGAAAATCTGAAAAGTTAAAGGTCTCTGGTATGCAATAATTCAGTCCTTTATTCAGCACAGCTATCATATGAATATCCAGATTATGAGAGGATAAATTCCAGATGGTATTTTCCTTAGAGGTATAGGTATCTAATCTCTCCATGACACCTGCTTCTTTTTGTCCGTAAAGAGATTTTTTCTTGCCCCTTCCTCTCCTTGTCCTTTTTCCAAAGGGGCCGTTGTGAAGGCACTAGTTGTGGGGACCATGCTCGCTTTTCTCTTGGGGGGTGGTAAATCCTCTACCCCGCTTGAATCTGAGTCGGTCGTCCAGGCGTTCCTTTTTTCGTTTTGGTTTTGTTTGTATAATCTTTTTTTAGATTTTTTATTGTAATTAAAAGTGGCAGAAAAGTTCCTAGGTGTCTTTTTCCATGAGAAAATTCTTTTTAACTCGTAGTCAGATTTGTCCCGCAAGAATTTCTCCCGTTTCCTTTCCTTTATTTGATTTTGTAAAGGAATTAATTTTTTATCCAGTTTTTTTAGGAATAGTGACCAGTCCTCTTTAGACAATCTGCCCTCCAATTCTCTACGGAGTCTCAGCAGTTCTTCTGTGATTAAAGCGTGTTCAGATTCATTCTTTTTTAGCACTAGGCTTAAGAATCGCAATGAGCACTCCTGTTGTACTTGTTCCCATTCAGACACAAAAGCTGCATCCTCTTGGTAGAATGAAATATTCTTTAGGACACGTTGTCCTCGAGGTACTCTTTGGCAGTCTATATAGGCTCTCAAAGATTGCACGGTCCAAAATAATCCTATCTCTTTCTCTGCCAGGTTTCCTATCTTCATTTCAAGACTTTTATTTCCTAGGATTTCTGTATCTGCGGCGCTGTTGCAACAAGTAAAAAACGCTACTGCATCCTCCCTCCCTGAAAAAATATTGGTATCTTCAGGATCTGTGATATCAACATCCACGACATCCATTGTGTAAGAGTAAATATACACCTTTTTATTCTATAATGGGTTGCGTGCTCTATAGCCAAGAAACAGTCCACACAAGCAGTAATAAAAAAGAGAAAAGGCTAGGCACTGCAAGCCCAGGTGTGTACTCACGAGGCTGTGGTTTTTCCTTGGATCACAGATCTCCAGCCGGTCCCTGTGGTGCTCAGCCAAGGTATAGAAATCCAATATGAGCTTCAAATAAGAAGGAATGGCGGCAACTCACTGGTAAACGTTAACGGCAATTTTTATTGCACAATCTGCAGCATTGTTACAATGTAACCAGGGAGGGGGGAGTGCGGGGGCGCCGGACGACGGCCGTTTCGCACCGTAACAGGTGCTTCCACAGGTCCGAATTAGCAAAGTCAGATGAACCTCCCTCTTATGGAGGAGTCTGACAGGTGCAACTAAAAAGCTCAATGGCTGATACCAGATAACAACAGCGTAACAGTATAATCCATATTGCAGATAATCAATCAAAGTTGGATAGAGAAAACGAATACAGAGTGTAGAGAAAGTTATCAGCAAGGAATATGATGAACATTTATCATATACACTTGCTCCCTCTTCCAATAGAGATGCATTGCTGCTGAAAACCGAGAAGGTCTTTTTTTTATTTTATATATATATATATATAATGTGTGTAACACAATGTTATACCTTCTACTTGTTTTTTTACTTTTTTATTATTAAATCGTTTTAAAGATTATTTATTACTCTATTTTGAGAGGATAAAATCCTTATGTATGAGAAAATATGCTCTACCGTGCAAGAAAAAAGAAAAAAGAAAGAGAGTCAAAACCGCCTAACCCTTATGGGGTCTCATCCTTCCCTATTCTGTGGATATCACTTTTAAACAAAGAGTAAGACTAATAACTGATTTTTTTTTTTTTTTTTTTTTTTTTTAAAAAAGGTTTCAAATAGTATTTATATCAAGACAACGTCAGAGATACTAGTCTTTTTCGGGCTGAAAGGGGGGGAGGAGAATATACGGCTCTAAAAAGCCACATGATGTCCGAAATCGTATGGGCTAGGTGCGCCTTATTCTAGATTGAGGACTGACTCGGAGAAAGGAATTGCGGGTTGGACTATAAAGTCTACGATTATGGATCTGCCAAAACAAGTACTTTTTTCAAAAGGAAAATTTATGACAGTAAATATGTGCATGGATTTGATGTAATATCTATATTTATTCTTTACTTTTTTTACTTTTTTTATGCCCTACTTTTAATTTAAAGATATCTGGCCTCTACTGGGGGGCTTTTTTTTCTATCTTTTAGCAGGAGATTTAAACACGCTAAGTGTCCGTTATAGGAAAACGGACATGTCGTTACGGTCATTGAGTCCCAAAGGACCCAATGCCTTAACCTCCATAATGAGGCGTGATTCCCTCTGTAAGAGTTGTTTATGAGTATCGCCACCTCTTCCAGATGGGGTGATCTTGAATACACCCGCAAAAGATAGAACATCTGGATTACCTGCGTGATGTTCTCTAATGTGCCTAATTAGCCTGGGGGACCCTTTCCCTGTTAAGATGGAATTATAGTGTTCTCGAAAACGTACGTATAGGCAGCGTATGGTTTTCCCTATATAGAAGAAGGAACAAGGGCAAAAGATTACATATACAACAAATTTGGTCTTGCATGAGATGAAATGTCTAACGGTGAAATTATGTTCACCTATATTCAGGACCTTGGCTGTCAGATGGAAGGAGCAAAAATTACAGTCCCCACACCTATAGTTCCCTAAAGGTTGGGCACGGTCTAACCATGTTTTTTTATGGCTAGTAAGCCTGTTCTGTACAAGTAGGTCTCCCAAGTTTTTGCTCCTTCTATATGTCACCAATGGTCCTTTCTTTGCCCTAGTAGATAAATCAAAATCCTCCTCTATTAAATGCCAGTGTCTTTTTATACTGGACCGGATAATGCTGTCCATTGGGCCAAACTTGAAGCTAAAAAGGAATCTACCAGAATTTTCTTCCCCAGTTTTTCTTTGTTTTTTATTAGTAAGCTCAGGGGGTCTGGAGTTGGAGCGGAGCCGGGCTTTTTCAATAATATCGAGTGGGTAACCCCTATTCTGCAATCTGGTTGCTAAATCGACACTCTGCTCTTCATATTTTTTCTTATTGTTGTTAATCCTTTTTATACGTAGGAATTGGCTGAATGGGAGGGACTGCTTGGTATGGGATGGGTGGTAGCTTTCATAGTGCAATAGTGAATTCTTGGACGTGGGCTTCCTAAACACTTCCCGTGTTAACTCACCATTTTCTAGTGTAAGCCTCACGTCCAAGAATTCCAGCACAGTACCTCCAAACACACTGGTGAATTTCATGTTATGGGTGTTGGTTTCATTTAAAAACTGGACAAAGTCCTGAAAGTCTGATTCCGACCCATCCCAGACCAGAAAAATATCGTCCACGTATCTGAGATATTTTTTTATGTGCTTCAGAAAGGGATTAGTGGTGCTATAAATCAATGTGTCTTCCATTGAAGCCAAGAAGAGGTTTGCGAATGAACAAGCTACGGGGGTACCCATCGCGGTACCCCCGCATTGATGGAACCATTGTTCTCCGAATTTGAAAGAATTATGCTTCAAAATAAGATTTAATGCTTCCTCTATGAAGCAAGCCATATTATGCTCTACACCTAGATTGACAATTAGTTGTTTAATGATCTGGACCCCTTGATCTTGGGGTATTCTGGTGTATAGGCTTTCTATATCGATAGAAGCCATCGTAAAGCCCTCCTGCCATTCAAAGGAATCTAAGGTGGAAACAAACATGCCAGTATCCCTGATATATGATGGAATTCTAGCCAGCAATGGGTGAAGAAGCCAATCTATATACTCGGATAGGGGCTCAAAAACCAAGCCTATGCCCGAGACTATAGGGCGCCCAGGTGGTTTTTCACTATGTTTGTGGATTTTAGGTAGGCAGTACCAATGTGGCTTCTGTGGATACAAAGGTAATAGCTTTTCTGCCATTTTGCTGGATAGAAAACCATTTACAACTTTTTTGTTCAGGAAAGACCGAAGTTTTTCCTTATATCTATTTGTGGGATCAAACATAATTCTTTCATATGCGGAGGAATCCCCTAGCTGCCTGTCTTCCTCCTCCATGTACAACTTCTTGGGCCAGAGGACTGTACCCCCTCCCTTATCGGGTCTGCGGATAACGATATCGTCCCAAGATTGTATAGTTTTTAATGCCTTATCCTCTGCATAAGTCAGGTTCTTTGGAGCTTCAGGATAGTTCAGTGCCTCTATATCCTTAATAACCAAATTTTGAAACAGATCTATTACATTGCCTGGTGCAGTTGGGGGGATGAAGGTAGATTTTAAGCCTCCTCTAAAGGGTGGGTTGCTACATTGAACCCCATTGTTGCTAACAGGAGCGTCGAGATTTTCCTCGCTCAGCTCAGATAGAAACAACGCATCCTCACTAATATCTCCAAACGCACTCTTAGGACCAAAAAAGCCCAAGGGGCCAATTGTTACTGGGCTCTCCCCTTGGATTATTTTTGGCTGGGGTTCACTCTTGTTGTTATAAAATTTAGCTAGGTGTATTTTGCGACAGCTTTTAAAAAGGTCAATCTGAAAATCTGAAAAGTTAAAGGTCTCTGGTATGCAATAATTCAGTCCTTTATTCAGCACAGCTATCATATGAATATCCAGATTATGAGAGGATAAATTCCAGATGGTATTTTCCTTAGAGGTATAGGTATCTAATCTCTCCATGACACCTGCTTCTTTTTGTCCGTAAAGAGATTTTTTCTTGCCCCTTCCTCTCCTTGTCCTTTTTCCAAAGGGGCCGTTGTGAAGGCACTAGTTGTGGGGACCATGCTCGCTTTTCTCTTGGGGGGTGGTAAATCCTCTACCCCGCTTGAATCTGAGTCGGTCGTCCAGGCGTTCCTTTTTTCGTTTTGGTTTTGTTTGTATAATCTTTTTTTAGATTTTTTATTGTAATTAAAAGTGGCAGAAAAGTTCCTAGGTGTCTTTTTCCATGAGAAAATTCTTTTTAACTCGTAGTCAGATTTGTCCCGCAAGAATTTCTCCCGTTTCCTTTCCTTTATTTGATTTTGTAAAGGAATTAATTTTTTATCCAGTTTTTTTAGGAATAGTGACCAGTCCTCTTTAGACAATCTGCCCTCCAATTCTCTACGGAGTCTCAGCAGTTCTTCTGTGATTAAAGCGTGTTCAGATTCATTCTTTTTTAGCACTAGGCTTAAGAATCGCAATGAGCACTCCTGTTGTACTTGTTCCCATTCAGACACAAAAGCTGCATCCTCTTGGTAGAATGAAATATTCTTTAGGACACGTTGTCCTCGAGGTACTCTTTGGCAGTCTATATAGGCTCTCAAAGATTGCACGGTCCAAAATAATCCTATCTCTTTCTCTGCCAGGTTTCCTATCTTCATTTCAAGACTTTTATTTCCTAGGATTTCTGTATCTGCGGCGCTGTTGCAACAAGTAAAAAACGCTACTGCATCCTCCCTCCCTGAAAAAATATTGGTATCTTCAGGATCTGTGATATCAACATCCACGACATCCATTGTGTAAGAGTAAATATACACCTTTTTATTCTATAATGGGTTGCGTGCTCTATAGCCAAGAAACAGTCCACACAAGCAGTAATAAAAAAGAGAAAAGGCTAGGCACTGCAAGCCCAGGTGTGTACTCACGAGGCTGTGGTTTTTCCTTGGATCACAGATCTCCAGCCGGTCCCTGTGGTGCTCAGCCAAGGTATAGAAATCCAATATGAGCTTCAAATAAGAAGGAATGGCGGCAACTCACTGGTAAACGTTAACGGCAATTTTTATTGCACAATCTGCAGCATTGTTACAATGTAACCAGGGAGGGGGGAGTGCGGGGGCGCCGGACGACGGCCGTTTCGCACCGTAACAGGTGCTTCCACAGGTCCGAATTAGCAAAGTCAGATGAACCTCCCTCTTATGGAGGAGTCTGACAGGTGCAACTAAAAAGCTCAATGGCTGATACCAGATAACAACAGCGTAACAGTATAATCCATATTGCAGATAATCAATCAAAGTTGGATAGAGAAAACGAATACAGAGTGTAGAGAAAGTTATCAGCAAGGAATATGACGAACATTTATCATATACACTTGCTCCCTCTTCCAATAGAGATGCATTGCTGCTGAAAACCGAGAAGGTCTTTTTTTTATATATATATATATAATGTGTGTAACACAATGTTATACCTTCTACTTGTTTTTTTTACTTTTTTATTATTAAATCGTTTTAAAGATTATTTATTACTCTATTTTGAGAGGATAAAATCCTTATGTATGAGAAAATACAACTTTGATTGATTATCTGCAATATGGATTATACTGTTACGCTGTTGTTATCTGGTATCAGCCATTGAGCTTTTTAGTTGCACCTGTCAGACTCCTCCATAAGAGGGAGGTTCATCTGACTTTGCTAATTCGGACCTGTGGAAGCACCTGTTACGGTGCGAAACGGCCGTCGTCCGGCGCCCCTGCACTCCCCCCTCCCTGGTTACATTGTAACAATGCTGCAGATTGTGCAATAAAAATTGCCGTTAACGTTTACCAGTGAGTTGCCGCCATTCCTTCTTATTTGAAGCTCATATTGGATTTCTATACCTTGGCTGAGCACCACAGGGACCGGCTGGAGATCTGTGATCCAAGGAAAAACCACAGCCTCGTGAGTACACACCTGGGCTTGCAGTGCCTAGCCTTTTCTCTTTTTTATTACTGCTTGTGTGGACTGTTTCTTGGCTATAGAGCACGCAACCCATTATAGAATAAAAAGGTGTATATTTACTCTTACACAATGGATGTCGTGGATGTTGATATCACAGATCCTGAAGATACCAATATTTTTTCAGGGAGGGAGGATGCAGTAGCGTTTTTTACTTGTTGCAACAGCGCCGCAGATACAGAAATCCTAGGAAATAAAAGTCTTGAAATGAAGATAGGAAACCTGGCAGAGAAAGAGATAGGATTATTTTGGACCGTGCAATCTTTGAGAGCCTATATAGACTGCCAAAGAGTACCTCGAGGACTACGTGTCCTAAAGAATATTTCATTCTACCAAGAGGATGCAGCTTTTGTGTCTGAATGGGAACAAGTACAACAGGAGTGCTCATTGCGATTCTTAAGCCTAGTGCTAAAAAAGAATGAATCTGAACACGCTTTAATCACAGAAGAACTGCTGAGACTCCGTAGAGAATTGGAGGGCAGATTGTCTAAAGAGGACTGGTCACTATTCCTAAAAAAACTGGATAAAAAATTAATTCCTTTACAAAATCAAATAAAGGAAAGGAAACGGGAGAAATTCTTGCGGGACAAATCTGACTACGAGTTAAAAAGAATTTTCTCATGGAAAAAGACACCTAGGAACTTTTCTGCCACTTTTAATTACAATAAAAAATCTAACAAAAGATTATACAAACAAAACCAAAACGAAAAAAGGAACGCCTGGACGACCGACTCAGATTCAAGCGGGGTAGAGGATTTACCACCCCCCAAGAGAAAAGCGAGCATGGTCCCCACAACTAGTGCCTTCACAACGGCCCCTTTGGAAAAAGGACAAGGAGAGGAAGGGGCAAGAAAAAATCTCTTTACGGACAAAAAGAAGCAGGTGTCATGGAGAGATTAGATACCTATACCTCTAAGGAAAATACCATCTGGAATTTATCCTCTCATAATCTGGATATTCATATGATAGCTGTGCTGAATAAAGGACTGAATTATTGCATACCAGAGACCTTTAACTTTTCAGATTTTCAGATTGACCTTTTTAAAAGCTGTCGCAAAATACACCTAGCTAAATTTTATAACAACAAGAGTGAACCCCAGCCAAAAATAATCCAAGGGGAGAGCCCAGTAACAATTGGCCCCTTGGGCTTTTTTGGTCCTAAGAGTGCGTTTGGAGATATTAGTGAGGATGCGTTGTTTCTATCTGAGCTGAGCGAGGAAAATCTCGACGCTCCTGTTAGCAACAATGGGGTTCAATGTAGCAACCCACCCTGTAGAGGAGGCTTAAAATCTACCTTCATCCCCCCAACTGCACCAGGCAATGTAATAGATCTGTTTCAAAATTTGGTTATTAAGGATATAGAGGCACTGAACTATCCTGAAGCTCCAAAGAACCTGACTTATGCAGAGGATAAGGCATTAAAAACTATACAATCTTGGGACGATATCGTTATCCGCAGACCCGATAAGGGAGGGGGTACAGTCCTCTGGCCCAAGAAGTTGTACATGGAGGAGGCAGACAGGCAGCTAGGGGATTCCTCCGCATATGAAAGAATTATGTTTGATCCCACAAATAGATATAAGGAAAAACTTCGGTCTTTCCTGAACAAAAAAGTTGTAAATAGTTTTCTATCCAGCAAAATGGCAGAAAAGCTATTACCTTTGTATCCACAGAAGCCACATTGGTACTGCCTACCTAAAATCCACAAACATAGTGAAAAACCACCTGGGCGCCCTATAGTCTCGGGCATAGGCTCGGTTTTTGAGCCCCTATCCGAGTATATAGATTGGCTTCTTCACCCATTGCTGGCTAGAATTCCATCATATATCAGGGATACTGGCATGTTTGTTTCCACCTTAGATTCCTTTGAATGGCAGGAGGGCTTTACGATGGCTTCTATCGATATAGAAAGCCTATACACCAGAATACCCCAAGATCAAGGGGTCCAGATCATTAAACAACTAATTGTCAATCTAGGTGTAGAGCATAATATGGCTTGCTTCATAGAGGAAGCATTAAATCTTATTTTGAAGCATAATTCTTTCAAATTCGGAGAACAATGGTTCCATCAATGCGGGGGTACCTCGATGGGTACCCCCGTAGCTTGTTCATTCGCAAACCTCTTCTTGGCTTCAATGGAAGACACATTGATTTATAGCACCACTAATCCCTTTCTGAAGCACATAAAAAAATATCTCAGATACGTGGACGATATTTTTCTGGTCTGGGATGGGTCGGAATCAGACTTTCAGGACTTTGTCCAGTTTTTAAATGAAACCAACACCCATAACATGAAATTCACCAGTGTGTTTGGAGGTACTGTGCTGGAATTCTTGGACGTGAGGCTTACACTAGAAAATGGTGAGTTAACACGGGAAGTGTTTAGGAAGCCCACGTCCAAGAATTCACTATTGCACTATGAAAGCTACCACCCATCCCATACCAAGCAGTCCCTCCCATTCAGCCAATTCCTACGTATAAAAAGGATTAACAACAATAAGAAAAAATATGAAGAGCAGAGTGTCGATTTAGCAACCAGATTGCAGAATAGGGGTTACCCACTCGATATTATTGAAAAAGCCCGGCTCCGCTCCAACTCCAGACCCCCTGAGCTTACTAATAAAAAACAAAGAAAAACTGGGGAAGAAAATTCTGGTAGATTCCTTTTTAGCTTCAAGTTTGGCCCAATGGACAGCATTATCCGGTCCAGTATAAAAAAGACACTGGCATTTAATAGAGGAGGATTTTGATTTATCTACTAGGGCAAAGAAAGGACCATTGGTGACATATAGAAGGAGCAAAAACTTGGGAGACCTACTTGTACAGAACAGGCTTACTAGCCATAAAAAAACATGGTTAGACCGTGCCCAACCTTTAGGGAACTATAGGTGTGGGGACTGTAATTTTTGCTCCTTCCATCTGACAGCCAAGGTCCTGAATATAGGTGAACATAATTTCACCGTTAGACATTTCATCTCATGCAAGACCAAATTTGTTGTATATGTAATCTTTTGCCCTTGTTCCTTCTTCTATATAGGGAAAACCATACGCTGCCTATACGTACGTTTTCGAGAACACTATAATTCCATCTTAACAGGGAAAGGGTCCCCCAGGTTAATTAGGCACATTAGAGAACATCACGCAGGTAATCCAGATGTTCTATCTTTTGCGGGTGTATTCAAGATCACCCCATCTGGAAGAGGTGGCGATACTCATAAACAACTCTTACAGAGGGAATCGCGCCTCATTATGGAGGTTAAGGCATTGGGTCCTTTGGGACTCAATGACCGTAACGACATGTCCGTTTTCCTATAACGGACACTTAGCGTGTATAAATCTCCTGCTAAAAGATAGAAAAAAAAGCCCCCCAGTAGAGGCCAGATATCTTTAAATTAAAAGTAGGGCATAAAAAAAGTAAAAAAAGTAAAGAATAAATATAGATATTACATCAAATCCATGCACATATTTACTGTCATAAATTTTCCTTTTGAAAAAAGTACTTGTTTTGGCAGATCCATAATCGTAGACTTTATAGTCCAACCCGCAATTCCTTTCTCCGAGTCAGTCCTCAATCTAGAATAAGGCGCACCTAGCCCATACGATTTCGGACATCATGTGGCTTTTTAGAGCCGTATATTCTCCTCCCCCCCTTTCAGCCCGAAAAAGACTAGTATCTCTGACGTTGTCTTGATATAAATACTATTTGAAACCTTTTTTAAAAAAAAAAAAAAAAAAAAAAAAATCAGTTATTAGTCTTACTCTTTGTTTAAAAGTGATATCCACAGAATAGGGAAGGATGAGACCCCATAAGGGTTAGGCGGTTTTGACTCTCTTTCTTTTTTCTTTTTTCTTGCACGGTAGAGCATATTTTCTCATACATAAGGATTTTATCCTCTCAAAATAGAGTAATAAATAATCTTTAAAACGATTTAATAATAAAAAAGTAAAAAAACAAGTAGAAGGTATAACATTGTGTTACACACATTATATATATATATATATAAAATAAAAAAAAGACCTTCTCGGTTTTCAGCAGCAATGCATCTCTATTGGAAGAGGGAGCAAGTGTATATGATAAATGTTCGTCATATTCCTTGCTGATAACTTTCTCTACACTCTGTATTCGTTTTCTCTATCCAACTTTGATTGATTATCTGCAATATGGATTATACTGTTACGCTGTTGTTATCTGGTATCAGCCATTGAGCTTTTTAGTTGCACCTGTCAGACTCCTCCATAAGAGGGAGGTTCATCTGACTTTGCTAATTCGGACCTGTGGAAGCACCTGTTACGGTGCGAAACGGCCGTCGTCCGGCGCCCCTGCACTCCCCCCTCCCTGGTTACATTGTAACAATGCTGCAGATTGTGCAATAAAAATTGTCGTTAACGTTTACCAGTGAGTTGCCGCCATTCCTTCTTATTTGAAGCTCACATTATATTTGCATTTAAATGCTTTTCTAAGGTCTTGCTTTTTATATGAAAAGCTTAGAAAAGCTTTTTTTGTGTGCGAAAAAAGTTGTGTAATTATAAATTATATATTAAAGAAGCCCTGATTAAATCTGATCCAGCCCACAGATGAAAATAGGTGACTTTTTTTTGCATACCAGAAAAATTACTGATGTGATGAGCTCCAAAATAAAAAATAGCTTTTTTTATGTTTTTTGAGATCCAACCAAAAGTAGTTAAAAAAAGTAAAAGGAATAAGGAAAGAATTAAGTGTCACGTGTTATTTCAGCCCAAAATGGTTATCTAGAGGTATACGATTGACCATTATGATTATAAAAGATTTTTTTATTTTTAAATGTTCAAAATATTCGTTCTTAAGGTAATATTACTGGTATAACCAAGGGAATATGCTGTGTTTTTTGAAGTGCTATCATACACAAAACTGTAAAGTATATGGATGCATAGAATGCATAAAATGGATGCACAGAATGCAAGTAAATAAATTAGTGTGAGGTCAAAAGCTCAAAAGTGCAAAAGCTGTAGTCTTCACGTCACTGCTTAACATTGTTACATTTTGGAAATATTAATAGAAAATGTTATTGTTTTAAGAAATATAGTTAATCATCCATTTATAAAAAATAAAGGAAATGTGGAAATTGTTACTGTATATTTATACTCAACCATCCATTTATGGAGGATAGAAGAAATTTAGAATTTGTTCCTGGTCTAAGATATATGATCAACTATCCACTTCTGGAGGATAGAAGAAATTTGGAATTTATTATTACTGGTCTAAGAAATATATTCAACCATCCTTTTATGTAGGATAGAAGAAATTTCAAATTTGTTACTGGTCTAAGAAATATAATCAACCATTCATTTATACAGATTAGAAGAAATTTGGAATTTGTTACTAGGCTAAGAAATATTTTCAACCATCCATTTATGGAGAATAGAATAAATTTAGAATTTGTTACTGGTCTAAGATATATGTTCAATCATCCACTTATGAAGGATAAAAGAAATTTGGAATGTGTTATTGGTCTAAGAAATATATTCAACCATCCATTTATGGAGGATAGAAGAAATATGGAATTTGTTACCGGTCTAAGAAATATGTTCATGCATCCATATATGAAGGACAGTTGAAATTTATAAAATCTTAATAGTCTAACAAATATATTCAATCATCCATTTATGAAGCATAGAAGTTTGAAATATGTTACTGGTCCAAAAAATATATTCAACCACCCATTTATAGAGAATAGAACAAATTTGGAATTTGTTACTGGTCTAAAAAATATATTCAACCATTAATATATGATGCAATAAAGAAATTTAGAATATGTTGCTGGTCTAAGAAATATGTTCAACCATCTATTACTTATGGAAAGAGGAAATGTGAAATGTGTTGCCACTCAAAAAAAATATAGTCAACCATCCATATATTAAGGATAGATGAAATCTGGAAATTATTGCAATTAGAAAAAAGGTAACCACCCTAAAAAATTAACCTCTATAAAACTTACTTTTTATTACATCTTCAATACTATGAGATAAATAGATCTAAAAAATTAAGATATGCTTAATGGAGTACCAAGAAATTATTAAAACTTTACTAAAAGAATAGATTGGAAAATTATATTAAAGTTAAATTATTTTTAGAAAATGCTCTTTTGTTTTATACAAGAAAAACAGAAAAATACCTAAAAAATAGTTACGTAGCCTACTTGTGTGCAAAATTTTTGCAAGGGTATTTACTCCATATCCTATTTTTTAGAAAAAAGAACAAAATTTGGTAGGACATCAATGGATATGCTGCTCCTTGATTATTGTCCTGCTTAAAAAAAAATTAAGATGTGTCTGTAGAAATACCAAGGAATAAAGATAAAGAAAATATCAATTTAATACAAAAAGCCTTTACCTGCTTTTGGATTTTGAGAATCAGCTTTCCAGCGCAAAAGCGCTAAACCAGAAAATACTAGAAATCGATATAAGTCCATGTCTTTATGAGACATGTAATCTTCTGACTGGTCTATTCTTTTAGTGATGTTAGTGAAATAAAGATTATTATTATTATTATTATTATTATTATTATTATTATTATTATGTTAGTGAGATGTCCCAGACACAAAGGAAGAACCTTTATTGCTGCTACTGCCTTACATTTAGCTTATAGCTCAGTGGGATTGGCGGATATAGGAGCATCATCACCGTCACCTGCCATGACTCTAAGCAGCACATTACACTTATCACGAATAATAAAAAAATGTACATGCAACCATCTTCTAAGCAACCACAGAGCTTGTATTTATTTATGGAAGATGTATTTACCGAGAACAGGCCTGACAAATATTTTATATCAGAAATAGAAGAGCGGGTTGTATATGACCTCGAAATCTGATAATATCCGCTCTTCTCCACAATAAAGAGATGTATAAATCCACTATAAATCTTCTGAAAATATCTGAATAATTACCAGGGTTGTTTCATTCTGTAGTTAAGGACAGCGTGACATCTGCTCAGGTGCTTTATACCTAATTTCTTAAAAATATTCAGAGTTGACAAAGTAGAGAAAAACGAACGAGGTGCTGAATTGAAGTAAAGTGCTGAATTTAAGATAAGTGCATAGTTTCAACACAATTACATAGTGGTGATAACTGTAATTGTTGAATTTCATTAGGGAATAGTGTGTCTGTTTGTGATTCTGTGAAAAGGGACAAAAAAAAAAAAAAAAGTAGTCTTGTGATTTAATTAGTAGGATTAGTCACGCCTGTTTCTAGAAGCTTCTAGCAGCTTCTGTACATCTATATAAACCAGCCAGTGTAAGCGAGGTACTGAGCGAGCGAGGTGCTGAATTGAAGTAAAGTGCTGAATTTAAGATAAGTGCATAGTTTCAACACAATTACATAGTGGTGATAACTGTAATTGTTGAATTTCATTAGGGAATAGTGTGTCTGTTTGTGATTCTGTGAAAAGGGAAAAAAAAAAAAAAGGTAGTCTTGTGATTTAATTAGTAGGATTAGTCACACCTGTTTCTAGAAGCTTCTAGCAGCTTCTGTACATCTATATAAACCAGCCAGTGCGAGCGAGGTACTGAGCGAGCGAGGTGCTGAAGTGAAGTAAAGTGCTGAATTTAAGATAAGTGCATAGTTTCAACACAATTACATAGTGGTGATAACTGTAATTGTTGAATTTCATTAGGAAATAGTGTGTCTGTTTGTGATTCTGTGAAAAGGGAAAAAAAAAAAAAAAAAAAGGTAGTCTTGTGATTTAATTAGTAGGATTAGTCACACCTGTTTCTAGAAGCTTCTAGCAGCTTCTGTACATCTATATAAACCAGCCAGTGCGAGCGAGGTACTGAGCGAGCGAGGTGCTGAATTGAAGTAAAGTGCTGAATTTAAGATAAGTGCATAGTTTCAACACAATTACATAGTGGTGATAACTGTAATTGTTGAATTTCATTAGGAAATAGTGTGTCTGTTTGTGATTTTGTGAAAAGGGAAAAAAAAAGGTAGTCTTGTGATTTAATTAGTAGGATTAGTCACACCTGTTTCTAGAAGCTTCTAGCAGCTTCTGTACATCTATATAAACCAGCCAGTGCGAGCGAGGTACTGAGCGAGCGAGGTGCTGAATTGAAGTAAAGTGCTGAATTTAAGATAAGTGCATAGTTTCAACACAATTACATAGTGGTGATAACTGTAATTGTTGAATTTCATTAGGGAATAGTGTGTCTGTTTGTGATTCTGTGAAAAGGGGAAAAAAAAAAAAAAAAAAAAGGTAGTCTTGTGATTTAATTAGTAGGATTAGTCACACCTGTTTCTAGAAGCTTCTAGCAGCTTCTGTACATCTATATAAACCAGCCAGTGCGAGCGAGGTACTGAGCGAGCGAGGTGCTGAAGTGAAGTAAAGTGCTGAATTTAAGATAAGTGCATAGTTTCAACACAATTACATAGTGGTGATAACTGTAATTGTTGAATTTCATTAGGGAATAGTGTGTCTGTTTGTGATTCTGTGAAAAGGGAAAAAAAAAAAAAAAAAAAAAGGTAGTCTTGTGATTTAATTAGTAGGATTAGTCACACCTGTTTCTAGAAGCTTCTAGCAGCTTCTGTACATCTATATAAACCAGCCAGTGTAAGCGAGGTACTGAGCGAGCGAGGTGCTGAATTGAAGTAAAGTGCTGAATTTAAGATAAGTGCATAGTTTCAACACAATTACATAGTGGTGATAACTGTAATTGTTGAATTTCATTAGGGAATAGTGTGTCTGTTTGTGATTCTGTGAAAAGGGAAAAAAAAAAAAAAGGTAGTCTTGTGATTTAATTAGTAGGATTAGTCACACCTGTTTCTAGAAGCTTCTAGCAGCTTCTGTACATCTATATAAACCAGCCAGTGCGAGCGAGGTACTGAGCGAGCGAGGTGCTGAATTGAAGTAAAGTGCTGAATTTAAGATAAGTGCATAGTTTCAACACAATTACATAGTGGTGATAACTGTAATTGTTGAATTTCATTAGGAAATAGTGTGTCTGTTTGTGATTCTGTGAAAAGGGAAAAAAAAAAAAAAAAAAGGTAGTCTTGTGATTTAATTAGTAGGATTAGTCACACCTGTTTCTAGAAGCTTCTAGCAGCTTCTGTACATCTATATAAACCAGCCAGTGCGAGCGAGGTACTGAGCGAGCGAGGTGCTGAATTGAAGTAAAGTGCTGAATTTAAGATAAGTGCATAGTTTCAACACAATTACATAGTGGTGATAACTGTAATTGTTGAATTTCATTAGGAAATAGTGTGTCTGTTTGTGATTTTGTGAAAAGGGAAAAAAAAAGGTAGTCTTGTGATTTAATTAGTAGGATTAGTCACACCTGTTTCTAGAAGCTTCTAGCAGCTTCTGTACATCTATATAAACCAGCCAGTGCGAGCGAGGTACTGAGCGAGCGAGGTGCTGAATTGAAGTAAAGTGCTGAATTTAAGATAAGTGCATAGTTTCAACACAATTACATAGTGGTGATAACTGTAATTGTTGAATTTCATTAGGGAATAGTGTGTCTGTTTGTGATTCTGTGAAAAGGGGAAAAAAAAAAAAAAAAAAAAAGGTAGTCTTGTGATTTAATTAGTAGGATTAGTCACACCTGTTTCTAGAAGCTTCTAGCAGCTTCTGTACATCTATATAAACCAGCCAGTGCGAGCGAGGTACTGAGCGAGCGAGGTGCTGAAGTGAAGTAAAGTGCTGAATTTAAGATAAGTGCATAGTTTCAACACAATTACATAGTGGTGATAACTGTAATTGTTGAATTTCATTAGGGAATAGTGTGTCTGTTTGTGATTCTGTGAAAAGGGAAAAAAAAAAAAAAAGGTAGTCTTGTGATTTAATTAGTAGGATTAGTCACACCTGTTTCTAGAAGCTTCTAGCAGCTTCTGTACATCTATATAAACCAGCCAGTGCGAGCGAGGTACTGAGCGAGCGAGGTGCTGAATTGAAGTAAAGTGCTGAATTTAAGATAAGTGCATAGTTTCAACACAATTACATAGTGGTGATAACTGTAATTGTTGAATTTCATTAGGGAATAGTGTGTCTGTGATTCTGTGAAAAGGGAAAAAAAAAAAAAAAAGGTAGTCTTGTGATTTAATTAGTAGGATTAGTCACACCTGTTTCTAGAAGCTTCTAGCAGCTTCTGTACATCTATATAAACCAGCCAGTGCGAGCGAGGTACTGAGCGAGCGAGGTGCTGAATTGAAGTAAAGTGCTGAATTTAAGATAAGTGCATAGTTTCAACACAATTACATAGTGGTGATAACTGTAATTGTTGAATTTCATTAGGGAATAGTGACGCAGACGCACCTGCCAGTCATAAGTACTGCAGAGTGGGTGTGAATTGCAGACATTTGTCAGGTCCTAGAGAATTTTGATTACTGTACCAACATTGTGAGCAGTGATAATGCTCTTATAAGCATTACCATTACACGGATTTGTTTCTTGAAACGCTCTATGGATGGTCTGACTGACCAAAGTGTTAATGCATCCGAGGTGTCTGTGGATCCACACTACACAATGGTTACTAGTAATCCGCAGAACCTCGGCCAACAGGTTCAGGCCACCTTTGGTCAGCATCATGAAGATGAGGAGGATGATGAACAGGAATGCTTTGAAGTTGTTAACCAAGGGATTGATAACCCACAACCCAAGCTTCTGGGCTGTCAAGCATGGATGGCCTGAGGAAAAGAGAGAGACTGAGGAGGAGAGGAGATTTAGGGAGACAGAATGTATTCTTAGCAGTGACACACAAAGGTTTCCAGTTCGGAGTGTGGCACACTTGGCACAGTTCATGTCATACTGCCTTTCTCATGACTGTCGGCTAGTCCACATTTTGGCAGACAGCAAATACTGGTTTTGTCTCTTCCTTGACTCATGCTACAAAGGCAAATTCGCTACGCTACTTGTCGAGGCAAATAAGGATTATACTGCGGAAACATTCAAGGGGGCTGTAGTGGACCAGTTGATGAAATGATTACCCTCAGATAATGCTGGTGTCAGAACTAGCGTGTCATCTCATGCAACAGGATTACAAGAGAGGGCTATGCATAGTAGGAGCATCACAGGCGGGGGACTAATGTGCCAAGACTGGTCCATTTTCCACAAACCGTCAACTTCGAATCATATACCGGTTGGAGGAACTATGACAAGGAACACTTAAGTAAGATGGTGAGGGACTATGTAGGTGACCATATCTGCGTGCTTTCAGAGTCTACTCTTCCCTTTAACTATTAGGTTTTCAAGCTCAACATTTGGCCAGATCTCGCCTTATACGTTTTGGAAGTGCTAGCTTGCCCTGCTGCGAGTGTATTGTCTGAGCATGTTTTTAGCTCAGCGGTGTCAATAATAACAGATACTCGCACCTGACTATCCACGGAAAGTGCAGACAGTTTCACAATGATCAAAATGAACTATAGATGGATTTCCCCAGAGTATCTCAGGCCGCCACTTAACAAGACCCAATTATAAGTGTAGCCCCAAAATTTGTATTTCTTAAGTTCAAATAAGTTCCATTGTTTCTCATTCTAGAATATTTTGTCTTCTATCACCTAATGAGACGGCATGACTAATCTAACTTGTTATATGCTCTTGCTGTTTAATTGTTCGGCCCAATAACCCAGGGCAATATTTTTCAAACCTTTGTACATTATGCACTGTCACAAGCACTGTCGAGGCTACACTGTCTATAACAATAGGTCAGGCAGTCTCTATTTGTGTTCTTAATTGATGCTGTGCTCCACGGTGTGTTACACATGGCCCCCTGCGGAATCAGAATTTTTTTAACTCCTTGGCATGTTATGCACTGTTGTAAATCCTCCCAATTTTAAAATAAAGTAGTTGGAAGTACCTTCTGATGCTGTGCTCCATGGTGTCTGAACCATTCCCCCCAGGGGAAACTGAATTTTTTTAAATCCTCGGTGTTAGGTGGTGGAATAAAGCCTGAGTTCCATCATCTAGGAAGCAGGTGATGATGCCTCCTGCTCCTAACTGCTTTAGCCAGATGCAATCATCATCAACGACATCAGCTTCGATGTCCCAGCGTGGCGTTCATTTGTCCATAAAACATACATTACTGAATAATTTGAATAGAATTTGAATAGTAGGCCACTTTAGCCGGTGGTTAGTGAAGGAGGAGGGCAAGGCCAACACCCAAATGGCAACATTGGCAATAGCACTGTAAAGTGTTATGGAGTACGTATTGCAACTTTCACACTAATGACATAGGGAATGCAGAAAACTATAAATGATTGTCATCCCTCCCCAATGCATGTTACAGGGCCCAACTGAGGGCCCTAAGAAGTCTGAAATTTGAGGACAGCCAGTGGCCCTTTCTTCATTTGAATAGAGGGCCACTGGAGCCGGTGGTGTTCATGGAGGAGGAGGACAAGGCCAACATCCCAACGGGCACACTGTAGCTGGCCTTTTAAAGTGCTGTCAAATATGTCCCAAAAAAGTAGGTGCGAGACAGACACCAATATAATGTATAAGTTACAGCCCTTTCTAATCGAAAAAGGGAGAGAAATGTAAAAAATGAAATTTGTGAACATATGCTAAAGTGTTTTTTTTTTAGGTCGGAACTTGATTTTACGTTTTATTAAAGTGATTAGGCACTAGAAACTGTTTCTTATCAATTTCCCCTCTTTTACTTTGGTTTGAGAGCTGTTCTGGCGATTATGTAAAAGCCGCATGCTGCTCTGAGCATGTTATTCCAAGACACCAGACATGCAGTCACGCTCCTTCTACAGGCTGTGCCCATACTGTTTCAGCCTTTTCTCATCCATTTCAGCCTTTTCCCGAGTCACCACAGCTCACCGACAGGTCCAACATGAAATTATCCAGGTTTCCCATAGACTTACATTGGGCTCTGAAGATTTGAGAATCCTTTGATAGCGGCCACCTATTCGTTGTATACCCGTTGGATCGGATCTTTTGGTATTCGATCATTCCTAATGATTATTGATTTTTTTTAATCCCTAAAATTAATATATACAGTAAGGAGAATTAAACAGAATACGAAGGAACACTAATGAAATTTTGGGATACTTGCAGAACAAAATATTAATTTAGACCAAGAAGGTTTGCTTGAATACCTTCTATAACCATTTTGCCTATATCTTTTTCATTTTTATCTGACCTTTGAGACATTCCATCCAGATCATCCTATGAGATATCTCAGGAGAGTAGTTATTCTGAAATGTAAACTGAATTACTGACATATAGTAGAGTTCTTGGAATGCAAATTGGCCAAGTTTTGTGCTCCCTGTACCCACAACAATGTGACCTTTCTCTAGTACGACTCTAGAACGAATATTTATCAATCGTGCTTCTCCTTGACCGAAAGTATACAATATTAAAGTGTTGGATCTTACTTGCCCTTAGAATGTGTAGAATTATAAGGTCTCTGAAAGGTACCTTGTGGTGGCTGGTGGGCACATATTTGTACGATTTGTACCCTAAGTACCTTTGTTTTATAATTATCCTCTATATAGCAGTAATCCAGTTTAAATTTCCCTTGTTTGCACACATCTTAGATAACGCACCATGCTGCTCTATTCTTTGGTTTGTATCCAACCCCACAGCCATAATTAATTACTTTTTAAATCTATGTGATCATTCAGATGTCCATGATGCTCATTTGTCCTTTTTTTTAAATTAATTTTTAGTAATAGAGCTTGTACCCACTATAGGCTATGTACATGTTCATATGTCCGAGTTTTTTATGGGCTGGATAGTCCAGTCCCCTCCCAAAAAAAGTCCAAAAGTAACCAAAGCAAGTCATTGGGTTCTTGAAAAATCTTGGACAATGACATTATATTTGCATTTAAATGCTTTTCTAAAGTCTTGCTTTTTATATGTAAAGCTTAGAAAAGCTTTTTTTGTGTGCGAAAAAAGTTGTGTAATTATAAATTATATTTTAAAGAAGCCCTGATTAAATCTGATCTAGCCCACAGATGAAAATAGGTGACTTTTTTTTGCATACCAGAAAAATTACTGATGTGATGAGCTCCAAAATAAAAAATAGCTTTTTTTATGTTTTTTGAGATCCAACCAAAAGTAGTTAAAAAAAAAGTAAAAGTAATAAGGAAAGTAATAAGGAAAGAATTAAGTGTCACGTGTTATTTCAGCCCAAAATGGTTATCTAGAGGTATACGATTGACCATTATGATTATAAAAGATTTTTTATTTTTAAATGTTCAAAATATTTGTTCTTATGGTAATATTACTGGTATAACCAAGGGAATATGCTGTGTTTTTTGAAGTGCTATCATACACAAAACTGTAAAGTATATGGATGCATAGAATGCATAAAATGGATGCACAGAATGCAAGTAAATAAATTAGTGTGAGGTCAAAAGCTCAAAAGTGCAAAAGCTGTAGTCTTCACGTCACTGCTTAACATTGTTACATTTTGGAAATATTAATAGAAAATATTATTGTTTTAAGAAATATAGTTAATCATCCATTTATAAAAAATAAAGGAAATGTGGAAATTGTTACTGTATATTTATACTCAACCATCCATTTATGGAGGATAGAAGAAATTTAGAATTTGTTCCTGGTCTAAGATATATGATCAACTATCCACTTCTGGAGGATAGAAGAAATTTGGAATTTATTATTACTGGTCTAAAAAATATATTCAACCATCCTTTTATGTAGGATAGAAGAAATTTCAAATTTGTTACTGGTCTAAGAAATATAATCAACCATTCATTTATACAGATTAGAAGAAATTTGGAATTTGTTACTAGGCTAAGAAATATGGAAATTGTTACTGTATATTTATACTCAACCATCCATTTATGGAGAATAGAATAAATTTAGAATTTGTTACTGGTCTAAGATATATGTTCAATCATCCACTTATGAAGTATAAAAGAAATTTGGAATGTGTTATTGGTCTAAGAAATATATTCAACCATCCATTTATGGAGGATAGAAGAAATATGGAATTTGTTACCGGTCTAAGAAATATGTTCATGCATCCATATATGAAGGACAGTTGAAATTTATAAAATCTTAATAGTCTAACAAATATATTCAATCATCCATTTATGAAGCATAGAAGTTTGAAATATGTTACTGGTCCAAAAAATATATTCAACCACCCATTTATAGAGAATAGAACAAATTTGGAATTTGTTACTGGTCTAAAAAATATATTCAACCATTAATATATGTGCAATAAAGAAATTTAGAATATGTTACTAGAGATGAGCGAACCGGTCCCGGTTCGGCTCGAGGTCGGTTCGCCGAACGGACCTCCCGTTCGAGTTCGGCTCGTCGAACGTTCGACGAACCGAACTCGAGCCAATAGGAAACAATGGCAGGCAATCACAAACACAGTAAAACACCTAGAAAACACCCTCAAAGGTGTCCAAAAGGTGACAAACAACTCAAACACATTGGAAAGTGACAAGGACATATACTCATGCGAAAATAAAACAGCTGGACAAGGAAAAAGAGGAGGACACACAGATATAGGCATGGCACGCCATTCTAAAATCATGTAAAACACCGCAAGGTGACTCCAAGCATAGTCTCCCTTTTTTTCCAAAAATTGGGCCCCACACCCACCCACCCATTCAGTGGCAGCAGTTGGGCCCAAGTTGTACAATTCACAGCTAGATTTGCAGCAAGCACATTCAAAAATACGCCATTCTTATCCGTCCCCAGGATGACACCGGGGTAGGTAGCAAAGTCTTTCCTGATCCCAGCTCTGTTCATCTTGGCTTCTTTTAAAAACACAGCAAGCAAGGGTTACTCCAAGCGGAGTCTCCCTTTTTTTCCAAAAATTGTGCCCCACACACACCTACCCATTCAGTGGCAGCACTTGTGCCCTAGTTGTACACTTCACAGCTAGATTTGCATCAAGCACATTCAAAAATACGCCATTCTTATCCGTCCCCAGGATGACACCGGGGTAGGTAGATAAAGTCTTTGCTGACCCATGACTTGTTCATCTTGGCTTCTTTTAAAAACAATGTATGCAAGGGTTACTCCAAGCGGAGTCTCCCTTTTTTTCCAAAAATTGTGCCCCACACACACCCACCCATTCAGTGGCAGCACTTGTGCCCTAGTTGTATACTTCACAGCTACATTTGCATCAAGCACATTCCAAAATACGCCATTCTTATCCGTCCCCAGGATGACACCGGGGTAGGTAGCAAAGTCTTTCCTGATCCCAGCTCTGTTCATCTTGGCTTCTTTTAAAAACACGGCAAGCAAGGGTTACTCCAAGCGGAGTCTCCCTTTTTTTCCAAAAATTGGGCCCCACACACACCCACCCATTCAGTGGCAGCACTTGTGCCCTAGTTGTACACTTCACAGCTAGATTTGCATCAAGCACATTCCAAAATACGCCATTCTTATCCGTCCCCAGGATGACACCGGGGTAGGTAGATAAAGTCTTTGCTGACCCATGACTTGTTCATCTTGGCTTCTTTTAAAAACAATGTAAGCAAGGGTTACTCCAAGCGGAGTCTCCCTTTTTTTCCAAAAATTGTGCCCCACACACACCCACCCATTCAGTGGCAGCACTTGTGCCCTAGTTGTACACTTCACAGCTACATTTGCATCAAGCACATTCCAAAATACGCCATTCTTATCCGCCCCCAGGATGACACCGGGGTAGGTAGCAAAGTCTTTCCTGATCCCAGCTCTGTTCATCTTGGCTTCTTTTAAAAACACAGCAAGCAAGGGTTACTCCAAGCGGAGTCTCCCTTTTTTTCCAAAAATTGTGCCCCACACACACCCACCCATTCAGTGGCAGCACTTGTGCCCTAGTTGTACACTTCACAGCTAGATTTGCATCAAGCACATTCCAAAATACGCCATTCTTATCCGTCCCCAGGATGACACCGGGGTAGGTAGATAAAGTCTTTGCTGACCCATGACTTGTTCATCTTGGCTTCTTTTAAAAACAATGTAAGCAAGGGTTACTCCAAGCGGAGTCTCCCTTTTTTTCCAAAAATTGTGCCCCACACACACCCACCCATTCAGTGGCAGCACTTGTGCCCTAGTTGTACACTTCACAGCTAGATTTGCATCAAGCACATTCCAAAATACGCCATTCTTATCCGTCCCCAGGATGACACCGGGGTAGGTAGCAAAGTCTTTCCTGATCCCAGCTCTGTTCATCTTGGCTTCTTTTAAAAACAATGTAAGCAAGGGTTACTCCAAGCGGAGTCTCCCTTTTTTTCCAAAAATTGGGCCCCACACACACCCACCCATTCAGTGGCAGCACTTGTGCCCTAGTTGTACACTTCACAGCTAGATTTGCATCAAGCACATTCAAAAATACGCCATTCTTATCCGTCCCCAGGATGACACCGGGGTAGGTAGATAAAGTCTTTGCTGACCCATGACTTGTTCATCTTGGCTTCTTTTAAAAACAATGTAAGCAAGGGTTACTCCAAGCGGAGTCTCCCTTTTTTTCAAAAAATTGGGCCCCACACACACCCACCCATTCAGTGGCAGCACTTGTGCCCCAGTTGTACACTTCACAGCTAGATTTGCATCAAGCACATTCCAAAATACGCCATAATTAACCGTCCCCAGCATGACACCGGGGTAGGTAGCAAAGTCTTTCCTGATCCCAGCTCTGTTCATCTTGGCTTCTTTTAAAAACACAGCAAGCAAGGGTTACTCCAAGCGGAGTCTCCCTTTTTTCCAAAAATTGGGCCACACAGACACCCACCCCATCAGTGGCAGCACTTGGGCCCTAGTTGCAAACAGGATGTTTTGATTTGCATCAAGCACATTCAAAAATACGCCATTCTTATCCGTCCCCAGGATGACACCGGGGTAGGTAGCAAAGTCTTTCCTGATCCCAGCTCTGTTCATCTTGGCTTCTTTTAAAAACACAGCAAGCAAGGGTTACTCCAAGCGGAGTCTCCCTTTTTTTCCAAAAATTGGGCCCCACACACCCACCCATTCAGTGGCAGCACTTGTGCCCTAGTTGTACACTTCACAGCTACATTTGCATCAAGCACATTCAAAAATACGCCATAATTAACCGTCCCCAGCATGACACCGGGGTAGGTAGCAAAGTCTTTCCTGATCCCAGCTCTGTTCATCTTGGCTTCTTTTAAAAACACAGCAAGCAAGGGTTACTCCAAGCGGAGTCTCCCTTTTTTTCCAAAAATTGGGCCCCACACACCCACCCATTCAGTGGCAGCACTTGTGCCCTAGTTGTACACTTCACAGCTAGATTTGCATCAAGCACATTCCAAAATACGCCATAATTAACCGTCCCCAGCATGACACCGGGGTAGGTAGCAAAGTCTTTCCTGATCCCAGCTCTGTTCATCTTGGCTTCTTTTAAAAACACAGCAAGCAAGGGTTACTCCAAGCGGAGTCTCCCTTTTTTCCAAAAATTGGGCCACACAGACACCCACCCCATCAGTGGCAGCACTTGGGCCCTAGTTGCAAACAGGATGTTTTGATTTGCATCAAGCACATTCAAAAATACGCCATTCTTATCCGTCCCCAGGATGACACCGGGGTAGGTAGCAAAGTCTTTCCTGATCCCAGCTCTGTTCATCTTGGCTTCTTTTAAAAACACAGCAAGCAAGGGTTACTCCAAGCGGAGTCTCCCTTTTTTTCCAAAAATTGGGCCCCACACACACCCACCCATTCAGTGGCAGCACTTGTGCCCTAGTTGTACACTTCACAGCTAGATTTGCATCAAGCACATTCCAAAATACGCCATTCTTATCCGTCCCCAGGATGACACCGGGGTAGGTAGATAAAGTCTTTGCTGACCCATGACTTGTTCATCTTGGCTTCTTTTAAAAACAATGTAAGCAAGGGTTACTCCAAGCGGAGTCTCCCTTTTTTTCCAAAAATTGGGCCCCACACACACCCACCCATTCAGTGGCAGCACTTGTGCCCTTGTTGTACACTTCACAGCTAGATTTGCATCAAGCACATTCCAAAATACGCCATAATTAACCGTCCCCAGCATGACACCGGGGTAGGTAGCAAAGTCTTTCCTGATCCCAGCTCTGTTCATCTTGGCTTCTTTTAAAAACACAGCAAGCAAGGGTTACTCCAAGCGGAGTCTCCCTTTTTTTCCAAAAATTGGGCCCCACACACCCACCCATTCAGTGGCAGCACTTGTGCCCTAGTTGTACACTTCACAGCTACATTTGCATCAAGCACATTCAAAAATACGCCATAATTAACCGTCCCCAGCATGACACCGGGGTAGGTAGCAAAGTCTTTCCTGATCCCAGCTCTGTTCATCTTGGCTTCTTTTAAAAACAATGTAAGCAAGGGTTACTCCAAGCGGAGTCTCCCTTTTTTCCAAAAATTGGGCCCCACACAGACACCTTATCAGTGGCAGCACTTGTGCCCTAGTTGCAAACAGGATGTTTTGATTTGCATCAAGCACATTCCAAATCAACAAGCATTTACTCTCCCCAGGATGACACAGGGGTAGTAAATTCCTTCTGGATCCATGACTTGTTCATTTTGATGAACGTCAGTCTGTCCACATTGTCACTGGACAGACGCGTGCGCTTATCTGTCAGCACACACCCAGCAGCACTGAATACACGTTCAGAGACAACGCTGGCAGCTGGACACGACAAAATCTCCAAGGCGTAAGTTGCGAGCTCTGGCCATTTTTCTAGGTTTGAAGCCCAAAAGGAGCAAGGCTCCAGTTGCACAGTCATGGCATCGATGTTCATTTGGAGATACTCCTGTATCATCCTCTCCAGCCGTTGACTATGTGTCAGACTTGTTGTCTCTGGTGGCCTTGCAAAAGAGGGTCTAAAAAAATTATGAAAAGATTCCATAAAATTGCTGTTACCGGCACCAGATACGGTCCTACTGGTACAGGTAGACTGTTGAAGATGACGAGACCGTCCCATGTTTGTCAAGTTACAACTGGGAGATTCCCTCCCTGCACCTGCATGGTTGTTTGGTGGAAAAGCCGAGCTAAGATCGAGTAACAGCTTCTGCTGATACTCCTGCATACGTGCGTCCCTTTCTATGGCTGGAATTATGTCACAAAATTTGGACTTGTACCGGGGATCTAATAGTGTGGCAATCCAGTAGTCATCATCACTTCTAATTTTGACAATACGACTGTCATGTTGGAGGTAGTGCAACAAAAAGGCACTCATGTGTCTTGCGCAGCCATGCGGACCAAGTCCACGCTGTGTTTGTGGCATAGAGGTGCTACCCGTTCTTTCTTCCTCTGACATCTCCCCCCAACCTCTTTCAACTGAAATTTGACCAAGGTCTCCCTCATCCGCTGAGTCTTCCATGTCCATGGACAGTTCGTCCTCCATTTCTTCATGTTCTCCTGCACCTTGCTCAACATTTCGCCTGCTACTATGCGCCCTTGTCGATCCCTGTCCCCCATGGTCCCATGCCTGCTGCGTTGGTGATGATGAACGTCTGGACCTTGGTGATGTTGTTGTCCCTTGCGCATATGAATCCTCCTGTAGTTCCTCCCCTTCATGTTGTCCCACCCCCTGACTCCGAATAGTGTTTAGCGTGTGCTCCAGCATGTAAATGACTGGAATCGTCATGCTGATAATGGCATTGTCAGAGCTAAACATATTCGTCGCCATGTCGAAACTGTGCAGAAGGGTGCATAGGTCCTTGATCTAAGACCACTCCATCAGGGTGATCTGCCCCACCTCTGCATCTCGTTGGCCCAGGCTATACGTCATGACGTATTGCACCAGGGCTCTGCGGTGCTGCCACAGTCGCTGTAACATGTGGAGAGTTGAATTCCAGCGTGTCACCACATCGCATTTCAGGCGATGAACCGGCAGGCCGAAAGACTTCTGGAGCGATGCAAGTCTCTTCTGCGGCGCTTGAACGGCGGAAGTGAGCTGACAGTTTTCGTGCCCTGTTCAGAAGGCCATCTAGGCCGGGATAGTGTGTTAAAAATTGCTGGACGACAAGGTTCAACACGTGAGCCATACAACGTACGTGTGTCACCTTGCCCAGGCGAAGTGCCGCACCCAGGTTTGCAGCATTGTTGCACACGGCCTTACCAGGCTGCAGGTTGAGTGGAGACAACCATTTATTAAACTCGGACCGCAGAGCTGACCACAACTCCTCAGCTGTGTGACTCTTATTCCCAAGACATGTCAAGCTAAAAACCGCCTGATGCCGTTGCGCTCTGCTGCCAGCATAGTAATGAGGGGTGCGTGATTCCTTCTGCGTAGTTACAACGCTGGTGGCCTGACCAGGCAGGCTTGGGGCGGAGGTGGAGGACACAGATGAGGTGGAGGATGCAGAAGCTGTGGCGGAACTTGGACAGACATAGGATTGACACACAAGTCGTGGGGACGGCAAGACTTGTGCAGCAGACCCTTCACCATCTATCACCATAGTTACCCAGTGCCCAGTCAGCGACATGTAACGTCCCTGTCCATGCTTACTGGTCCAAGTATCGGTGGTGAAATGCACCCGTTCACACACAGAGTTTCTCAAGGAAGCGGTGATGTTGTGTGCGACATGCTGGTGTAGCGCGGGCACACCTTTCTTAGAGAAGTAGTGGCGACTAGGCATCTGGTACTGGGGCACAGCGACAGACATAAGGTCTCTAAAATCCTGTGTGTCCACTAGGCGGAAAGGCAGCATTTCAGTAGCCAACAGCTTACAGAGGGATAGAGTCAACCTCTTAGCTTTATCATGGGTCGGAGGAAGTGGCCTTTTATTTGACCACATCTGAGGGACAGAGATCTGGCTGCTGTGTGTAGACGGTGTTGAGTAGGGTGACCCTGGAAAAATACAGGTTTGTGAGGAAAGTGCAGGCGGAGACATGATGTTGCCTTGATCCAACGTTGGTGCTATCGATGTCTGAGAGAGCTGTACACACTCACTTGTTTCCCCTTCCAAACCAACTGACGACCTTACAAGCAAACTGCCTGTTGCGGTTACAGTGGTGGAAGTTTTGCGTGGAAAAACAGGTGTGACAGCTGTCCCCACAGTCCTAGAAGATGAAGAGCGCGCGGATGCACTGGAAGGGGCGGGCGGTGGATGGTTCGCTCCGCTAGGCCGCATTGCAGCACAGTGAGCTTCCCACCGGGACTTATGATATTTATTCATGTGACGATTCATGGAAGAAGTTGTCAAACTGCTGAGGTTTTGACCTCTACTAAGAGAATCATGACAAATGTTATATATCACATGATTTGGGCGATCTTTTTCGATGTCAAAAAAGGACCAAGCTAGGCAAGGCTTAGAGGCCATGCGACCTGTTGATCCACCCCGAATAATGCTCATAGGCAGAGTGGTGGCTGAGGATGCAGTTGTAGACGTGCTACCAGTGCTCCGACTCTGTCCAGGAAGGCGCAAGGTAACTTCGTCGTCGGTTGCATCCTCCTCCACCGCCTCTGTTGACCTCCTCGAGTGCCTGACTGGGGGTTGACAGTAGGTGGGATCTAGAACGTCATCATCAATTGTTGTGTTTGCACTCCCCTCCCCCTCAGACCGAGCCTCTTCTTGCCCTGACCGAATATTTAAGTTGTCATCCCAATCGGGTATCTGCGTCTCATCTTCATCAGTATGTTCCTCATTGTCTATAACCACAGGTGTTACAGTTTGTGACAAAGGGTCAACATTATGCTCAGAAACTTGGTCCTCACGGCCTGAATCAGAGTCACAAAGGTTCTGGGCATCACTGCAGACCATTTCCTGTTCTGTACTCACTGTAGCTTGGGAGCAGACCTCTGATTCCCAGGCTATAGTGTGACTGAACAGCTCTGCAGACTCAGCCATCTCAGTTCCACCATACTGTGCAGGGCTGATGGAGACTTCAGAGCTAGGAGAAATCAAGTGTGATTGGGATGACAACTCAGAGGACTGGTGTTTTTTGGATGCGGTACTTGAAGTGGCTGAGAGGGCACTTGTTGGACCACTTGAGATCCATTCAAGCATTTTCCTTTTTTGCCCATCATCTACCTTTCTTCCTGTTGTTCGTGTCCGTAAAAAAGGGAGCACATCGGATTGTCCACGGTAAGTAGTAGACATCTTACTTTTGCTGGTAGATGGTCTATCTTCAGCAGATGATAATGGAGCTTTGCCACCTTCCCCACGGACAAAACCTTTTTTGCCTTTTCCACCACGCCTCTTCCCCTTTCCACCAGCATCTGTCATTTTGCCACTCATGTTGATTGCGACAAGATTGTGGACTGAAAATGTGGTAGTAAAAATTGAGAGGTGGTGAAGATTGCAGTGGTGGTCTAGCTTTATTAACAGCAGAATAATAAAGAATAAATATCCCTGACAATGCAACTTAGTTATAATTAGTTGGAGTGTGCAACGCAGGCAGATGCGCTCTGCAAATGTCTTGGCACTAGTGGGACTATAGCAAAGTCCAATAGCCACGTATAGGATGCCACTAGGTACACTGAGTGTTTGCTAGTATAATGGCTTAGTTATAATTAGTTGGAGTGTGCAACGCAGGCAGATGCGCTCTGCAAATGTCTTGGCACTAGTGGGACTATAGCAAAGTCCAATAGCCACGTATAGGATGCCACTAGGTACACTGAGTGTTTGCTAGTATAATGGCTTAGTTATAATTAGTTGGAGTGTGCAACGCAGGCAGATGCGCTCTGCAAATGTCTTGGCACTAGTGGGACTATAGCAAAGTCCAATAGCCACGTATAGGATGCCACTAGGTACACTGAGTGTTTGCTAGTATAATGGCTTAGTTATAATTAGTTGGAGTGTGCAACGCAGGCAGATGCGCTCTGCAAATGTCTTGGCACTAGTGGGACTATAGCAAAGTCCAATAGCCACGTATAGGATGCCACTAGGTACACTGAGTGTTTGCTAGTATAATGGCTTAGTTATAATTAGTTGGAGTGTGCAACGCAGGCAGATGCGCTCTGCAAATGTCTTGGCACTAGTGGGACTATAGCAAAGTCCAATAGCCACGTATAGGATGCCACTAGGTACACTGAGTGTTTGCTAGTATAATGGCTTAGTTATAATTAGTTGGAGTGTGCAACGCAGGCAGATGCGCTCTGCAAATGTCTTGGCACTAGTGGGACTATAGCAAAGTCCAATAGCCACGTATAGGATGCCACTAGGTACACTGAGTGTTTGCTAGTATAATGGCTTAGTTATAATTAGTTGGAGTGTGCAACGCAGGCAGATGCGCTCTGCAAATGTCTTGGCACTAGTGGGACTATAGCAAAGTCCAATAGCCACGTATAGGATGCCACTAGGTACACTGAGTGTTTGCTAGTATAATGGCTTAGTTATAATTAGTTGGAGTGTGCAACGCAGGCAGATGCGCTCTGCAAATGTCTTGGCACTAGTGGGACTATAGCAAAGTCCAATAGCCACGTATAGGATGCCACTAGGTACACTGAGTGTTTGCTAGTATAATGGCTTAGTTATAATTAGTTGGAGTGTGCAACGCAGGCAGATGCGCTCTGCAAATGTCTTGGCACTAGTGGGACTATAGCAAAGTCCAATAGCCACGTATAGGATGCCACTAGGTACACTGAGTGTTTGCTAGTATAATGGCTTAGTTATAATTAGTTGGAGTGTGCAACGCAGGCAGATGCGCTCTGCAAATGTCTTGGCACTAGTGGGACTATAGCAAAGTCCAATAGCCACGTATAGGATGCCACTAGGTACACTGAGTGTTTGCTAGTATAATGGCTTAGTTATAATTAGTTGGAGTGTGCAACGCAGGCAGATGCGCTCTGCAAATGTCTTGGCACTAGTGGGACTATAGCAAAGTCCAATAGCCACGTATAGGATGCCACTAGGTACACTGAGTGTTTGCTAGTATAATGGCTTAGTTATAATTAGTTGGAGTGTGCAACGCAGGCAGATGCGCTCTGCAAATGTCTTGGCACTAGTGGGACTATAGCAAAGTCCAATAGCCACGTATAGGATGCCACTAGGTACACTGAGTGTTTGCTAGTATAATGGCTTCGTTATAATTAGTTGGAGTGTGCAATGCAGGCAGATGCGCTCTGAAAATGTCTTGGCACTAGTGGGACTATAGCAAAGTCCAATAGCCACGTATAGGATGCCACTAGGTACACTGAGTGTTTGCTAGTATAATGGCTTAGTTATAATGAGTTGGAGTGTGCAGAGGACAAGAGGGTACAGTGGCAGGATTGTGGTGCTCTGGGTAGAGGAATGGAAGCCTGCCTTTCTATTCCCTCCTAATGGTGAAATGCAGGGAGGAAATCCCTGACCTTGGCTGCACAGACGCTGGCGCTGTTTTCAGGACCTGTCACCTTAACTCTGACCCTGCCGGTTTGAGCCCTTAAAAGGACTGCTATAAAGTGCTCTCCCTATGCTGTCTAACGCTGTGTATGCAGCGCATACAGCTGTATCGGCTATAGGACTCAGGATGACGGAGCTGCGACAGTGATGTCTGACACCAAAGACGCAGAAGGCAGATAATGGCGTCCGTGAAGAAAATGTCCGGTTTTATAATGCAGGGACATGTGACATGCAGATCCTATCACACATGCCGTTGCTTCTCTGGCTCAAAGTCCACTTAGCTGTGTGTGTGTCTGTGATTGGCTGACATGCTGGCCCGCCCCACAAGACGCGCGCGCTTAGGGAAGGAAGACAAGAAAAAAAAAAAAAAATGGCGATCGCCATTATAGAAACAGCAGTGATCTGAAGGCGCTGTTCCCGCACACTATACACTGAAATGTGATAATAGTTTGATTCACAGAGTGACTTACACTATTACAGCAGAAACCAAGCTATGATTTAGCTGTTTTTTGGCTGCTAGAACCGTTCTCGAACGTTTCTAGAACTATCGAGCTTTTGCAAAAAGCTCGAGTTCTAGTTCGATCTAGAACATGCCCCAAAATCACTCGAGCCTAGAACTGGAGAACCACGAACCACGAACCGCGCTCAACTCTATATGTTACTGGTCTAAGAAATATGTTCAACCATCTATTACTTATGGAAAGAGGAAATGTGAAATGTGTTGCCACTCAAAAAAAATATAGTCAACCATCCATATATTAAGGATAGATGAAATCTGGAAATTATTGCAATTAGAAAAAAAGGTAACCACCCTAAAAAAATTAACCTCCACAAAACTTACTTTTAATTACATCTTCAACATTATGAGATAAATAGATCTAAAAAATTAAGATATGCTTAGTGGAGTACCAAGAAATTATTAAAACTTTACTAAAAGAAGAGATTGGAAAATTATATTAAAGTTAAATCATTTTTAAAAGATGCTCTTTTGTTTTATACAAGAAAAACAGAAAAATACCTAAAAAATAGTTACGTAGCCTACTTGTGTGCAAAATTTTTGCAAGGGTATTTACTCCATATCCTATTTTTTAGAAAAAAGAACAGAATTTGGTAGGACATCAATGGATATGCTGCTCCTTGATTATTGTCCTGCTTAAAAAAAAATAAGATGTGTCTGTAGAAATACCAAGGAATAAAGATAAAGAAAATATCAATTTAATACAAAAAGCCTTTACCTGCTTTTGGATTTTGAGAATCAGCTTTCCAGCGCAAAAGCGCTAAACCAGAAAATACTAGAAATCGATATAAGTCCATGTCTTCATGAGACACGTAATCTTCTGACTGGTCTATTCTTTTAGTGATGTTAGTGAGATGTCCCAGACACAAAGGAAGAACCTTTATTGCTGCTACTGCCTTACATTTAGCTCATAGCTCAGTGGGATTGGCGGATATAGGAGCATCATCACCGTCACCTGCCATGACTCTAAGCAGCACATTACACTTATCACGAATAATAAAAAAATGTACATGCAACCATCTTCTAAGCAACCACAGAGCTTGTATTTATTTATGGAAGATGTATTTACCGAGAACAGGCCTGACAAATATTTTATATCAGAAATAGAAGAGCGGGTTGTATATGACCTCGAAATCTGATAATATCCGCTCTTCTCCACAATAAAGAGATGTATAAATCCACTATAAATCTTCTGAAAATATCTGAATAATTACCAGGGTTGTTTCATTCTGTAGTTAAGGACGGAGTGACATCTGCTCAGGTGCTTTATACCTAATTTCTTAAAAATATTCAGAGTTGACAAAGTAGAGAAAAACGAATTGAATCATGGGAATTGAAATTCCTCAAATTTAAAAAAAATATATAAATTATTTTTTTTCTGTTAGCATTTTTTTAAATGTATACTGGATACTAAAGCAAATTCAAGAGTTTTATGCAATTTGCCTATATTTCATGATACTTAGCATTATAAGGCGACATCTGTATTCTAGAAATTTTAGACAAGGTGTAGCTTTAAATTGGCATTCCCATCTACAAGATCCTATCAGAATATGTAGTAGGTGCAATAATAATATTAGATAAAGCCTACAGTTATAAAAGCAGTATAGTTCTACTAATTAGCTATATTGCCTACTTTTTGTGGAGAACATTACAGTAACTTAGGTGTCCATAGTTATGACCATTAGCAGTAAACTGTCACTATATGAGTGAACGCTGTGACCATCTATTGTCAGAAACTACATGACTGTCTGTCACCCATGACACACCGGTGACAAGATCATTCACTAGCAGCAATATTTAAATGACGTCATCAAGGCCGATAAGTAGACATGGTCACAGTTAGTCTGCTGAATTATTCTAGGGCTGCCAACTTGGTTCCATCCAGTTGACACTTTCATTTTTTAGGATATATTTTTATCTATTTAGATGGGTTAAGAGTATGGGAATCCTCTGTCATTATCATATTGCTATTACATTTTTAATTCAATTTGACAAAAGAACAACTGTATACAGTAAGTGCACTTCATAAAGTTACATATTTCCACAGTACAACCACAACCTAAAATGTATTGTATTTGGATTTTCTGTGATATTCCAAAAGTATGTCAATTATTTGTGAAGTGTAAAGAAAATGATACTTGGTTTTCTCCATATATACAAATATAAATCTGGAAATTATTACTCTCATTTATGTTCATCTATCCCGTAGTCTTGGATACAGCCCTCTGTAAACAGCCAGCTTTTTTTAGCAATGACCTTTTGTGATTTACCCTCCTTTTGGATTGTGTCAATGATTGCCTTCTCGACATCTGTCAAGTCAGCAGTCTTCTCCATTATTGTGTAGCCTACTGAACCACACTAAGGGACCATTTTAAATGCTTAGGAAGCCTTTGCTGGTGTTTTGTAGTAATTATTCTAATTTTCTGAAATAATGAATTTTGGGTTTTCATTGGCTGTGCGCCATAATCATCAACATTAGCAGAAATAAACATTTAAATTAGATCACTCTGTTTGGAATGACTCTATATAATATTTGTGTTTCCCTTTTGGATTGAATTACTGAAATAAATTAACTTTTTGAGGATATTCTAATTTATTGAGATGCACTTGTAGGTAGGCTGGCCATCTAAACTTACATCCCAAACAAAGAGAGCACTAATTAGAGAATCAGCCAAGAGGCCCATGGTCACTCTGTAGAAGCTACAGAGACTTACACCTCAGATAGGAGAATCTGTCCACAGGACAACTATTAGTTGTACTATGAGATGATGGGAACTATACTGCACCATTTATGTTAACAATCTACAGCTGTTGTTATGTTCTATACCAATGTACAGTTTGGGTAAAAAATGTACATACCCCGGCAGATTTTTTTGCTTTCTCAGCCTTTTTTCAAACAATATGAATGATAGCACAAAATCTTTTTTCCACTCATAGTTAGTGGTTGGGTGAAGCCATTTATTGTCAAACTACTGTGTTTTTTCTTTTTGAATCATAATGACAACCAAAAACACCCAAATGACCCTGATCAAAAGTACACACACCCTAGTTCTAAACAGTCTCTAACAGCATTGACAGCTTGAAGTCTTTTGTGGTAGTTGTTGATGAGTAGAGTTAAGCGCGGTTCGTGGTTCTGCAGTTCGCGGTTCGAGTGATTTTTGGGGGGTGTTCTAGATAGAACTAGAACTCGAGCTTTTTGCTAAAAGTTCGTTAGCTCGAGTTACGTTCAAGAACGGTTCTATCAGCAAAAAGTCTAGCTAATTAATAGCTGGCTTTTCACTGTAATAGTGTAAGTCACTCTGTGATACACAGCATTATCAAATTTCAGCGTATAGTGTGCGGAGGCTGCGCGTTTAGATCACTGCTGCTGGGATAACGGCGATCGCCATTTTTTTTCTTCCTTCCCTAGCCGTGCGTGTAGTTGGGCAGGCCAGCATGTCAGCTAATCCCAGACACACACACGGCTAAGTGTACTTTTTGCCAGAGAAGCAAGGGCATGTGTCATAGGCTGTCCATGTCACATGTCCTTGCATTATAAAAATGGACATTTTCCCCCAGCATGCCATTATCTGCCTTCTGCGTCTGGGTGTCAGTCACCTCTCACGCAGCTCCTGTCGCCGATCCTGCTGTGTATGCTATACACACAGCGCTCTACTCATTAGGGACAGAAGTTTATTTCAGCCCTTTAAAGGGCTAATTACAGCTGGCTCAGAGCCATAGGTGACAGTCAGGTCCAAGGAAACACTTTTTACAGCTTCAGATAACAGAGTCTGTGTAGCTAAGCTCAGGGAATTCCTTGCAGCATTTCACCATTAGGAGGGATAGAAAGTGAGGCTTCCTTTCCTCTACACTGACCCACAAGCCGGCCACTGTACCCTCCTGCCCTTTTTTGCAAAGCCATTTTAAATGAAAAGAGTGCTGCCAGTTGATGCCATCCAAAGAGTTGCTGCTGTACTCCATTATTGTGCACTTGTGCCAATCCAGTCCCACCACCTCTGCATTCTCCCCTCCTGCACATTTTTGCAAAGCCATTTTAATTTAAAAGAGTGCTGCCAGTTTGTGGCATCCTTAAAGTGGCTGTTGGACTCCATTAGTGTCCCACTGGTGCCAAGCAATTTCCAGCACCTCTGCATTGCACCCTCAAGCTCATTTATACTAAGCTATTATAATAGCAAACACTGAGGAAACTTAGTGGCATCCAAAAAGTGGCTGTTGGACTCCATTAGTGTCCCACTGGTGCCACGCAATTTCCAGCACCTCTGCATTGCACCCTCAAGCTCATTTATAATAAGCTATTATAATAGCAAACACTGAGGAAACTTAGTGGCATCCAAAAAAGTAGCTGTTGGACTCCATTAGTGTCCCACTGGTGCCAAGCAATTTCCAGCACCTCTGCATTTAACCCTCATGCACATTTTGCTACGCTATTTTTATAGCAAACAGTGCTGCCAGTTTAAGGGCCATAGTTGCAGGGATAGTCAGTGTTGTTTCTTCAGCTGTCAATAAAGCTAGACCACCTCTGCAATCTACAGCACCTCTCAATTTTAACTACCACATTTTAAGTGGCCAATCTTGTCGCTATCAAAATGAGTGGCAAAATGACAGATGCTGGTGGAAAGGGGAACAGGTGTGTTGAAAAAGGAAAAAAAGGTTTTGTTAGTGGGGAAGGTGGCAAAGCTACATTAACATCTGCTGAAGATAGGCCATCTACCAGCAAAAGTAAGATGTCTACTACTTTACGTGGACAATCCGATGTGCTCCCTTTTTTATGGGGCCGAAAAACTGTAGGAAAGGTAGATGATGCACAAAAAAAGCACATGCTTGAATGGATCTCAAGTGCTCCAACAAGTGCCCTCTCCTCCAGCTCAACTACCGCATCCAAAAAAACCCAGTCCTCTGAGTTGTCATCCAAATCACACTTGCTTTCTCCAAGCTCTCAAGTCTCCATCCGCCCTGCACAGTATGGTGGAACAGAGATGGCTGAGTCTGCAGAGGTGTTCAGTCGCACTATAGACTTGGAATCAGAGGTATGCTCCCAAGCTATAGTGAGTACAGACCAGGAAATGGTCTGCAGTGATGCCCAGAAACTTTGTGACTCAGATTTAGGCCGTGATGACCAAGTTTCTGAGCATAATGTTGACTTTTATTCACAAACTATAACACCTGTTGTAAAAGACAATGAGGAACATACTGATGACGATGAGACGCAGATACCAGATTGGGATGATAACTTAAATATTCGGTCAGGGAAGGAAGAGGCTCGGTCTGAGGGTGAGGGGAGTGCAAACACAACAATTGATGAGGAAGTTCTAGATCCCACCTACTGTCAACCCACAGTCAGGCACTCGAGGAGGTCAACAGAGGCGGTGGAGGAGGATGCAACTGACGACGAAGTGACCTTGCGCCTTCCTGGACAGAGGAAGAGTACTGGTAGCAGGTCTACAACTGCATCCTCAGCCACCACTCTGCCTCTGAGCACTAGTCGGGGTGGCTCAGCAGGTCACATGTCCTCTAAGCCTTGCCTAGCCTGGTCCTTTTTTGACCTTGCAAAGGATCGCCCAAATCATGTGATCTGTAAAATTTGTCGGGAATCTGTTAGTAGAGGGCAAAACCTCAGCAGTTTGACAACTTCTTCCATGAATCCTCACATGAATAAATATCATATATCCCAGTGGGAAGCTCACCGTGCTGCAATGCGGCCTAGCGGAGCGGACCATCCACCACCTGCCCCTTCCAGTGCATCCGTGCGCTCTTCATCATCTTCTAGGACTGTGGGGACAGCTGTCACACCTGATTTCCAAGCACACCTTCCCCCACTGTAACCGCAACAGGCAGTTTACTTGGTAGGTCTTCAGTTGGTTTGGAAGGGGAAACAAGTGCATGTGTACAGCTCTCTCAGACATCGATAGCACCAACGTTGGATGAAGGCAACATAATGTCTATGCCTGCACTTTCCTCACAAACCTGCATTTTTCCAGGGACACCCTACTCACCACCGTCTACACACAGCAGCCACATCTCTGTCCCTCAGATGTGGACAAATAAAAGGCCACTTCCTGTGACCCATGACAAAGCTAAGAGGTTGATTTTATCCCTCTGTAAGCTCTTGGCTACCAAAATGCTGCCTTTCCGCCTGGTGGACACACAAGATTTTCGAGACCTTATGTCTGTCGCTGTGCCCCAGTACCAGATGCCCAGTCGCCACTACTTCTCTAAGAAAGGTGTGCCTGCGCTACACCAGCATGTCGCACACAACATCACTGCTTCCTTGAGAAACTCTGTGTGTGAATGGGTGCATTTTACCACCGATACTTGGACCAGTAAGCATGGACAGGGACGTTACATGTCGCTGACTGGGCACTGGGTAACTATGGTGATTGATGGAGAATGGTCTGCTGCACAAGTCTTGTCGTCCCCACGACTTGTGTGTCAATCCTCTGTCTGTCCAACTTCCTCCACTGCTTCTGCCTCCTCAACCTCATCTGGGTCCTCCAGCTCTGCCCCAAGCATGCCTGGTCAGGCCACCAGCGTTGTAACTGCGCAGAAGGAATCACGCACCCCTCATTACTATGCTGGCAGCAGAGCGCAACGACATCAGGCGGTCTTTATCTTGAAATGTCTCGGAAATAGGAGTCACATAGCGGCTGAGTTGTGGGCAGCTCTGGAGACTGAGTTTGGTAACTGGTTGTCTCCACTCAACCTGCAGCCTGGTAAGGCCGTGTGCGACAATGCTGCAAACCTGGGTGCGGCCCTTCGCCTGGTCAAAGTGACACACAGGCCTTGTATGGCTCACATGTTGAACCTTGTTTTCCAGCAATTTTTAACACACTATCCCGGTCTAGATGGCCTTCTGAACAGGGCACGAAAACTGTCTGCTCACTTCCTCCGTTCAACCGCCGCAGCTGAGCGACTTGCATCTCTCCAGAAGTCTTTCGGCCTGCCGGTTCATCGCCTGAAATGCGATGTGCCGACACGCTGGAATTCGACTCTCCATATGTTACAGCGACTGTGGCAGCACCGCCGAGCACTGGTGCAATACTTCATGACGTATAGTCTGGGCCAACGAGATGCAGAGGTAGGGCAGATCACCCTGATGGAGTGGTCTCAGATCAAGGACCTATGCACCCTTCTGCACAGTTTCGATATGGCGACGAATATGTTTAGCGCTGACAATGCCATTATCAGCATGACAATTCCAGTCATTTACATGCTGGAGCACACGCTAAACACTATTCGGAGTCAGGGGGTGGGACAACAGGAAGGGGAGGAACTACAGGAGGATTCATATGCACAAGGGACAACAACATCACCAAGGTCCAGATGTTCATCATCACCAAGGCGGCAGGCATGGGACCATGCGGGACAGGGATCAACAAGGGCGCATGGTAGCAGGCAAAATGTTTAGGAAGGTGCAGGAGAACATGAAGAAATGGAGGACGAACTGTCCATGGACATGGAAGACTTAGCGGATGAGGGAGACCTTGGTCAAATTTCAGTTGAAAGAGGTTGGGGGGAGATGTCAGAGGAAGATAGAATGGTTAGCACCTCTATGCCACAAACACAGCGTGGACTTGGTCCACATGGCTGCCCAAGACACATGAGCACCTTCTTGCTGCACTACCTCCAACATGACCCTCGTATTGTCAAAATTAGAAGTGATGATGACTACTGGCTTGGCACACTATTAGATCCCCGGTACAAGTCCAAATTTTGTAACATAATTCCAGCCATAGAAAGGGACGCACGTATGCAGGAGTATCAGCAGAAGCTGTTACTCGATCTTAGCTCAGCTTTTCCACCAAACAACCAAGGTGCACGGAGTGAATCTCCCAGGAGTATCTCCAAATAAACATCGATGCCATGACTTTGCAACTGGAGCCTTGCTCTTTTTGAGCTTCAAATCTTGAAAAATGTCCAGAGCTCTCCACTTACGCCTTGGAGATCTTGTCGTGTCCAGCTGCCAGCGTTGTCTCAGAACGTGTCTTCAGTGCTGCTGGGTGTGTGCTGACAGATAAGCGCACGCGTCTGTCCAGTGACAATGTAAACAGACTAACGTTCATCAAAATGAACAAGTCATATATCCGCAAGGATTTTACTACCCCTGTGTCATCCTGGGGAGAGTAAATGCTTGTATATTTTGAATGTGCTTGATGCAAATCTACCTGTGAAGTGTACAACTGGGGCACAAGTGCTGCCACTGAAGGGGTGTCTGTGTGGCCCAATTTTTGGAAAAAAGGGATACTCCGCTTGGAGTAACCCTTGCCTGCAGTGTTTCTAAAAATGATCCAAGATTAACAGATCTGGGATCAGCAAAGACTTTGCTACCTACCCCGGTGTCATCCTGGGGACGGTTAAGGATGGCGTATTTTTGAATGTGCTTGATGCAAATCTACCTGTGAAGTGTACAACTGGGGCACAAGTGCTGCCACTGAAGGGGTGTCTGTGGCCCAATTTTTGGAAAAAAAGGGAGACTCCGCTTGGAGTAACCCCTGCTTGCAGTGTTTCTAAAAATGATCCAAGATGAACAGATCGGGGATCAGCAAAGACTTTGCTACCTACCCCGGTGCCATCCTGGGGACGATTAAGGATGGCGTATTTTTGAATGTGCTTTGATGCAAATCTACCTGTGAAGTGTACAACTGGGGCACAAGTGCTGCCACTGAAGGGGTGTCTGTGTAGCCCAATTTTTGGAAAAAAGGGAGACTCCGCTTGGAGTCACCTTGCGGTGTTTTACATGATTTTAGAAGGGCATGCCATGCCTATAGCTGTGTCTCGTCCTCTTTTTCCTCGTAATGCTGTTTTGTTTTCACATGAGAATTTGTTCTTGTCATTTTCCCATGTGTTTGTGTTGTGTTGTGAATTGTTTGTCACCTTTTGGACACCTTTGAGGGTGTTTTTTAGGTGTTTTTATGTGTTTGTGATTGCCTCCCATTATTTCCTATGGTGTTCGAGTGGTTCGCGGAACCGGTTCGCCGAACCGAACTCGAACGCGACCTCTGTTCTGCGAACCAAGCTCGAGCCGAACCGCGACTGGTTCGTTCATCTCTATCGATGAGGCTCTTTATTTTCTCAGATTGTAAAGCTGCCCATATGTCTTGGAAAAAAGCCTCCAGTTACTGTAAATTCCTGGGCTTTCTTCTATGAACTGCGTGCTTGAGTTCTCCCCAGAATGGCTCAATTGTATTGTATTGTGGTTCAAAGACGGAGATGGCCACTCCAGAACCTTCACTTTTTTCCGGTGTAGCCAATGACAGATCGACTTGGGCTTGTGTTTTGAATCGTTGTCATGTTGGAATGTCCCATGCACAGCTTCCGGGCTGATGAGTGCAAATTTGCCTCCTGTATTTGCTGATAACGTGTTGCATTCATCTTTTTTTCAACTTTGACTGTTTCCTGTGTTTTTGTAGCTCACATCATCAGTAATCCACCTTCACGCCTTACAGTATAAATGGTGCTCCTTTCATCATAGGCCTTGTTAACCCTCTCCAAATATAACGTTGTTGTGGCCAAAAAGTTTGATTTTGGTCTCATCACTTCAAATTACCTTGTCCCAGAAGTTCGGAGGCTTGTCTCTGTGCAGTTTAGTGTATTGTAGGTGATATAAGCCCCCTTTTGAGCAAGTACAGCTATGAGTCTTGCTGGGAATGATGCAACAATTTGTTCACACCTGTATTTCAAGATTCTCTGCCATTCTTCCTTGCAGATCCTCTCCAGTTGCAAAAGGATGGATGGTGAACGTTGGTGAACAGCCATTTTCAGGTCTCTGCAGAGATGCTCAATCGGGTTAACGTCAGGGCTCTGGCTGGGCCGATCAAGAATGGTCGCAGAGTTATTCTGAAGCCACTCCTTTGTTATTTTAGCTGTGTTCTTAGGGTTATTGTCTTGTTGGAAGGCGAACATTTGGCCACGTCTGAGGTCAAGAGCACTCTGGAACAGGTTTTCTTCCAGAATATCTCTGTACTTTGCTGTATTCATCTCTCCTTCAATTACAACCAGTTGTCCTGTCCCTGCAGGTGAAAAATACCCCCATAGCATGATGCTGCCATACCATGTTTTACTGTTGGGATTGTATTGGGCAGGTGATGAGCAGTGCCTGGTTTTCTCCACACATACCGCTTAGAATTATCATCAAAAAGTTCTGTATTCATCTCATCAGACCACAGAATCTTATTTTTCATAGTCTGGGAGTCCTTCATGTGTTTTTTTGCAAACTCTATACGGGCTTTCATATGGCTTGCACTGAGGAGAGTCTTCCATCAGGCCACTCTGCCATAAAGGCCCAACTGGTGGAGGGCTGCAGTGATAGTTGACTTTGTGAAACTTTCTCCCATCTCCCTACTGCATCTCTGGAGCTCAGCCACAGTGATCCTGGGGTTCTTATTTACCTCTCTCCCCAAGGCTCTTCCCCCACGATTGCTCAGTTTGGCTGGATGGTCAGGTCTAGGAAGAGTTCTGGTGGTCCCAAACATCTTTCATTTAAGGATTATGGAGGTCATTGTGCTCTTAGGAACCTTGAGTTCTGCAGAAATTTTTTTGTAACCTTGGCCAGATCTGTGCCTTGCCACAATTCTGTCTCTGAGCTCCTTGGGCAGTTCCTTTGACCTTATGATTTTCATTTGGTCTGAGATGCACTGTGAGGTTTTATATAGACAGCTGTGTGCCTTTCCAAATCAAGTCCTATCAGATTAATTAAACACAGCTGGACTCCAATGAAAGAGTAGTACCATCTCAAGGAGGTTCACAAGGAAATGGATAGCATGTGACTTAAATATGAGTGTCTGAGCAAAGGTTGTAAATACATATGACCATGGGATATTTCAGTTTTTCTTCTTTAAAACATTTTAAAAAAAAAATCTACATTTCTGGGGGGGGGTGTTCTGTCAAGATGGGGTGCAGAGCGTACATTAATGAGAAAAAAATGAACTTTTTTGAATTTACGAAATGGCTGCAATGAAACAAAGAATCTGAATACTTTCCTTACTTTCCTTCCTTTCCTACATTGTAAACTCAAAATGATGAATATTACAAAAAATTCACAAAAGCCTTAAAAAATGTAAGGACAGGGCTGTAATAGTGGAATATTGTGGTTTATGTACCATTTGTGTGGGTTAATGTTAAGGCGTTGTTCACTGTTCATTATTTGTATTGCTTGTGTGTACATTGTATTGTCTGCAGGGTTATAACTCCTTGAAGCACTTCTGTCCCTAAGTGTTGGGGAGGGGTGTGGGCCTAGAGTCTACCTAACCTCTTTGCTTACCTGGGGGAAGAGGCAGTCTGATTGGAGAACTTGAAGAGAGAAGGATTGATCCTCTGGGAGTAACTGTGGCTTCTCAGAGAGACCTGGACATTTATCGCTTACTGGACTTTATTTGTGTTACTGGACTAATTTGACCCTCTGTTTTGTGGATTATGTTATGGACCGTTTGATTTGCTTGGAATAAATGTTTTTTGGATTCTTCAGCCATCTCTCACTCTGTTGATTGTGTGATATGGGAGATGGACCCCACCGCAACTGGTGGCAGCGGTGGGATCAACAGTGTGCAGCCTAATGGAGATCCACCCACAGAGTGAGTACAGAGACTGGACCACATCCAGTCTACATGAGAGAGCCAGAGATCTGGGCCTGAACCACCATGGACTGAGTAAAGAGGCCCTAATTGATCTACTGGTGGGTGCGAGTCAGTCCACTTCCTCCCTGATATCTGACGGACAAGCACTGGGGACGGGGATCCCTGCCCAAAAAAGCCAGTGGTTGATGTGGTTTGAGGAAGAGATGGCAGCTCTTGGCCCCAGTGTATCTCAGCAGTATAAGGAGGAGGCTTCTCACCGAGCACAGAGGAGAAAAGAAGCAATGGAGTCCGACAGAGGGAGTAATGTGAGTTGGAGTATAAACCCAGCAATCCTGGAGCCTGTATGGATTCCCCACATTGGATGAGTTTGTTAGTGGGACTCCTAAACAGAAGCCTGGCAGAGGCTTATCGCACCATTGACTCACAGCAAAACTGGGATTATAACATTGTAAAGAGGACTATCCTGGATTATCATGCTATCACACCAGACTCACATAGGGCACAGTTCCAAGACCTCCCATGCATCACGGGGGGATCTTTAGGATGTATGCCTATAAGATGTCCCAGGCATGTCGGAGATGGCTGGAAGCGGACAATGCCTTCACTGTGGAAGACGTTATGCAGGTATTTCCTATACAACAATTTCTTTACAAGTGTCCCTCCGAAATACGGGAGTGGGTCAGAGAGCGTACACTGTGCACCTTGGATAGAGCTGCAGCCCTGGCTGATGAGGCCCTTACTATCCAACCGCAATGAAGAGGGCTTCTGGACAATAAGACACAGCCTGCTGCTGCTCCCCGGCCCTCTCCAGTTATATCTGGCCTTCCAACCAGCCACAGGCCGATGACAACCACGGCTCACAATCCTGGGCCCCAACAGTTCCAACCATGCCCTGAGGGAATCAGAGAGGAGATGTTATGGGCAACCTGGGCACCTGCAATCCAGTTGTCCCGCAAGGACTCACAGGAACCCCCATGCACCTACATCTCGTCCGGTACATTTTGTGCACTCCATCCAGCCTGAGAAAGCGTTACCACCACCTCCACCGTAGTGTACCGCTGACCCCTGCACCATAGATGCCCCTGTTGGAGTGTATGCCCTCCGGCCTTTGTCACCAGGTTTTCCTACTGCCTTCTCCAGAATGCACATTGGAAGGAGTACGACACAGCGCAGATGTTATCGAAGTGGGCAGCCTTGGCATCTGCAAAAAAAAGTTGCCCTGCTGGTCGATTGAGAAATGACTTTGCACCAAATCAACCTTTTCATTCTCTACAGCCAAATACAATGGGGGAAGAGGTCTCACCCCTTTAAGTTGACTTGCCCAATGACTCAAACACTCGTGGTCGACCAATAGGGGTTTTTGGGGTGTGAGCCACAGCCCCGAGTTCCTCTTACCATCAAAGTAAGCACTTACAGGAGGTCGTGCTGGATGGACAGAGAGTGATTGGATTTTGTGACTTCGGGGCATTTTTCATATTAGCTGATCCCCTGGTGGTTTGGCCAGAAGCAATACATCGTGAACCAGGGATTGCTATTGAATTGGCTGAAGGACAAAGGAGAAATATCCCAAAGGCGACTGTAGATCTGGACTTTGGCTTTGGGGTCAAGCAATGTGTGGTTGGGGTGATGAGCGGCCTGCCTGCAGATATTCTCCTAGGAAACGATGTGGGAGATCTACAATGCCGATTTGTGGGTGCAGAAAACACAGTTTGAGTGCAGGACACAAAAGGAATCTTGTCTTTCCAACCCTACTGCTGTACAAGTGACTATCCACAGCTGAGCAACATGGACCTAAGTGATATGGCCAGAGGTCTGTGTAGACCTCATGGCATACTCACTTATTCAGAAGGAGGGAGAGCTTGTGCTGGTGGAATATTGTGGATTATGGACCATTTTGTGTGGATTAATGTTTAGGCGTGGTTCACTGTCAATTCTGTATTCCTTGTGTGTACATTGTCCTGTTTGCAGGCTTAATTCTTCTTCTGCCAGGCTTTTGTTCCTAAGGCAGGGGAGGAGGCGTGGGATCCACCTAACGTCTTTGCTTACCTGGGGGGATGAGTCAGTCTGGCTGAGCAAGAGAAGAGAGAAGGACAAAGATTGATTCTCTGAGCTGTGAGTTATTGGATTTTGTGACTCCGGGGCATTTCTCACAATAGCTGATCCCCAAGTGGTTCGGCCAGAGGCGATATATAATGGACCAGGGATTGTTATTGAATTGGCTGGAGGACAAAGGAGGAATATCCCAAAGGCGACTGTAGAGATGGACTTTGGCTTTGGGGTCAAACAATGTGTGGTTGGAGTGATGAGTGACCCGCCTGCAGATATTCTCCTAGGCAAAGATGTGGGAGATTTATAATGCCGATTTGTGGGTGCAGGAAACACAGTTTGAGATAAGGAAGACACAAAAGGAAGCTTGTCCTATCAATGCTACCGCTGTACAAGGAACTATCTACAGCTTCTCCATCCAATACAAGCGTGGAAGCCAACACCAGAATGCTGATGGACTGTCCCGGCAAGAACAAAAATAGACTATCCACAGTTGAGCAACATGGACTTAAGTGAGATGGCCAGAGGTCTATGTAGACCTCATGGCATACTCACTTATTAAGAAGGCAGGAGGGGTTGTGATGATGGGATATTGTGGGTTATGTACCATTTTGTGTGGGTTAATGTTTAGGCGTGGTTCACTGTCCATAACTTGTATTGCTTGTGTGTATATTGTATTGTCTGCAGGGTTATAACTCCTTGAAGCACTTCTGTCCCTAAGTGTGGGCAAGGGGGCCTACAGTCCACCTAACCTCTTTGCTTACCTGGGGTATGAGGCAGTCTATTTGGAGAACTTGAAGAGAGAAGGATTGATCCTCTGGGAGAAACAATGGCTTCTCAGAGAGACCTGGACATTTATCGCTTACCGGACTATATTTGTGTTACTGGACTAATTTTACCCTCTGTTTTGTGGATTATGTTATGGACCATTTGATTTGCTTGGAATAAATGTTCTTTGGATTCTTCAGTCATCTCTCACTCTGTTGATTGTGTGATATAGGAGAAGGACCCTGTCACAAGGGCAAAAAGTGACCAATTTTTTTGGACTGTCCAGGAATTTTTGGACAATTGGAAACCTTGCTCTGTTTATTATACCCTGTGGTTTTTATGAAATACAGTGGAACCTTGCTTAACGAGTAACCCAGTTAGCGAGTATTTCGCCTAACGAGCAAAGCTTTCTGTAAATTTGTAACTCGGTTTACGAGAAAGTCTTGCTGTACGAGCAAAATACCGCACACACTTTCGGTTCTGTACATTCACCATGCTCTAACCCACTCTTGCAGTCCACACAAACACACACAAGCATGCACAAACACACACAAACAAACACACACGCAAACACACATATTATGCTCACCTTACCTTCCGTTCCCTCGCCGACTTCCTGGAACTTGCATGTATCGGGTAACCAAGGTGACCGATGCCGGACCTTCCACTCCCAGTGCGCTGACGTCAAAGGCAGGAGCTGCTTGCCTCTGATTGGCCAGCGCGCTGCCTTTGAGTAGCGGCTGACAGGGGAAGATCCTCCCTCCACAGGATGTGTATCCGGTAACCATCGCGACGAGGGAGGAACTTCCCCTGTCAGGCGCTACTCAAAGGCAGCTGAGTGCGGAAGGTCCGCCATTGGTTACCTGATACACGTCTTGTACGGGCAAACTGCAAATTCCAGGAGACCGGCGAGGAAACGGAAGGAAAGGTGAGTAAAATCTGTTTGAGCGTCTGTGTTTGTGCGTGTTTGTGCTTGTTTGTGTGTTTTTGTACGTGTTTGTACGTGTGTGGAATGGCACAATAGGGCATTTAACAAGTTGTGGAATGAATTGTCTGCATTGCAATGATTTCCTATGGGAAATCTTGCTTTGCTGAACAAGTAACTTGGTTAACAAGCCCACTCCCAGAACGGATTGTTCTCATTAACCAAGGTTCCACTGTATTTGAATTGTATTTTCCAGCCTAATTAGAGCACAATTGACTAATTCCAATTTTGACAAATTCCCTCATCCTTAGTATTTGATTAATTCTACATTCGTATATGTTGGGTGATTGCTATTAAATGACAAGTTTTCTAAATTCTATTTATTAATGAATTCACTACATCTTTCTTTGCCTTGTGACAACCTGAGTTGACGATTTTATGATTTATTTGGTTTGTGGTTGGGGTATACTTTTTGTACAGTAATTCACAAGTAAGTGGGAATGATTTCCAAATGTCAGAAACTTCTCAGATGTCCTTATCTAATAATCTCAACTGCAAGTTACACTGCACATCTTAAAAGGAAATGTGGGTTTCTAAAAGTAAAGAGAGCATGTAGAGGAAATGTTCTGTGCTCTAAGCATATATTTATATTGCGTATTTTTATCTAAAAAGGAATCCAATCTGCCCAAGGAAAGTAGTGACCAAAACAAGTCCATCTTCTTACTCTTGTTTCATATAAGGGTGACCAACAAAAAAGTTATTATAATTGTTTATGTTTATATATTATCAAACGTATGAGCTAAATTAGCCCCAGACCTTAATATATTTTCATCTATAAATGAAGTTCTAGCTTAAAAATGGCAAAATTGTCAGGGTTGGCATGAAGTTATAAGCCATTTTGTCTATGGAAAGGTCAAAGTGTCGCGCAGTCGAAGGATTGAAGGATTGCTGTGCAGTCGAAGGTGAAACTACGATTTTTATGAGTTATTGTGAGTTTAGGTCATGATTATCAGATCGGTGGTGGTCTTAACCATTTCAATATTATTAGTGTGATGAGTGAGTTTGGAATAATTGGATCAATTTTTTGGGATCAGAAAAAAAAAAGTGATTTTTCTTACCTATTCTCTGCTAATGACCTAAGACAATTTTAAAAAAAAAACTAACCCGCACATCCAACAAATGTGAATAGGTGCTAGCTGAAAAAACATAGTAACTGTAAGATGCATACAGCTGCACACTAAAAAGCCAATAATGTATAAGGGAACTCTGGTACTGCATTACTGCTATGTGAAAAAATGAGATTTTTAGTTTATGTATTGGCCAATGCATGTAAGCCCGGGAACCAACGGCAAGGTAATCTCGATAATCCGGGCACCTAATTTACATGCCACTATCTGGGTTAAAAACGTCTCTTTCTGACTGAGTACTCCATCCTATAAACCAGGCTGTGTTCAAAATCCTTGTACCAGGAGTCCTAGCTGCCCAAACATGGAGGTTAGTCCAGATAGTGGCATTTCAAGTTAGATCTTTTAGTCTAGCTGCCCAGACACGGAGGTTTTTAACCTAGATAGTGGCATTTAAGTTAGGTACCCGTATTATTGAGATTACCTTGTCGTTTGTTCCGGTCTTACATGCATTGGCCAATAGATAAACTAAAAATCTCATTTTTTCACATAGCAGTAATGCAGTACCAGAGTTCCCTTATACATTGTTTGCTTTTTAGTGTGTAGCTGTATACATCTTATAATGACCTAAGACTGACATCCTCAACAATTCGATCCTCCCACTCCCGTCTTCAAAATTTCCCCTGAGCTGCGCCTCTGCTCTGGAACACACTACCAAGAGCAATCTGATTAATTCCCAACATCCACACCTTTAAGCAGGCCCTAAAAATGCATTTCCTTAGACTAGCCTATCACCTCACTGCCCTCATCTAATCTAGTCCCTTTCTGCCCTTCATAAAATTTACTTCTAATTCTTGTCCCCTGTACCTTCTGATTCCTTCCTTGCCATGTACTTTTTTACACTCTGTACCTGTATAAATTCTTTCTGGCGACTGGTCCATGCAGCTGGTTTTGAATCCCCTATTAAATCGATGGCTGGACCATATATGACAAGCTTTTCTCCCCCCCATTCACCTTTTGTGCCTCCCCTATTTCCTCATAGACTGTAGCTTACGAGCAGGGCCCTCACTCCTCTTGGTATCTGAATTTTGTTATTTTGTATTGTCTCATATTGTCTGTACATGTCCCCTCTGAATTCTAAAGCTCTGCAGAATATGTTGGCGCTATAGAATTAAAAATTATCATTATTATCATTATTTCTTTAGGCCGCACACTTTAAGACGACACAGAAACCATAGACTTATAGGGTAGACAAGGAAGGATTCAGTCCATATTAGAAAACAAACTGACCCCAATCAAATGAGCTGTCCCACATTTAAAAAGTGTCTATTGGAAAATATATATTTTTTTTATATACACTTTGGAACTTGAAACATGGTAAGAACTTTGGCTAGGTTTATTTTAAGGTTAATTATATAGAAAGGCTAATAAATAAAAAGTAAAAAAAAAAATAAATATATATATATCGTAACTTTATTTTTAAACATTCATGTTAAATTTCAGCTAAAAAAAGCCAAAGGGCACACAATATTTGGCAACCACCACTGTGATTAGGTCTTGCAGATTTATGTGTACTACTTTATTTATTTTTTTTAAATATCTATCTTATTACATTTTTTTTTTACATTTTAACCAAAGTCAATGCTTAATGGGGCAGATTTATTACAGTAAGTGTTTTTTGGCTTTGACGGTAACCAGTCCGGGCTTCTATGTAATGTCCACCTCTTGCAATGACATGTTCTCATCAGAGTTGGGTTGCCACAGAGATGGGCAAATAAATTTGTGAAACTCTGGTACAAATTCATGGCTAGTAGTCTATGGAGCCTTGATAATAGCAACTCACATCTCATACCTTTCAGAATTTCCAGACTTTGACCTTTGATTAGCCGACTGATGTGACATCATCATTACAGCATGATGCACCAAAGACATTGAACCAGCCATCTAATTAAAAGGTAAATTTGGGATCCTGGAAGAGTAGAGATTCATGAGCCTACAGTCCAGCAGCCCAAGATTACTGATCTGGTCGATTGACCCTAGTTTCATTAAATGAACCCCTCATCTCTCGTAACCTGTAATACTTTCACCTGTTTTCCATCATAGACTCCAGTCCAGAACATCTAGGTTGCAGTACTGATCTATCAACAGCTGTCACATTTTACAAGCAGCCTACTTAAACCTGTAGAAAGCCTGCAGACACTGCCTAAATATAAGTGTTGAGGACTTGACATTTAGTGTTGTAGATTTTTTCCGTTTGATTTCCATTGCTAATCTATAGACAGTTTATCGACTTTGCTTCTACTGGGCCCACGGCTATCTGTGACTTGTATTATGCATCCGATCTTGGCTTGTTTCTTGGACATTGTAAGCTCAAGCTGTTTGGTTTTTCTGCTAATCTTATTTTGCTGACCTTTGCCTGCCCCACTATTCTATCTTCATTGCTTCCAATCATCACTGCCAATCCAGATTACAAGTATAACAACCTTGGGGATTCCCTGCAGTTAATTCCATATTTTTGTGAGAGCATCAAAGTTAAAATCCACAGAATACCTAACAACTTGTACTATTCCAGATTACAGAAATGGAGGATCCATCACTGCTACAGGTAATGTAACAATCGATTACTTTATCACTTTTTTTTTCAATTTTGGAACTAATTGTCCTTTTAGTTTTGGACCTATTAATTATACATTTTAAACCCTTTTTGCACCTCATTCTGAATGGCAATAATGGCTTTGAATGAGCATTGATTAAGGGAGTTATCCACAAGTTTGATCATTGTCCCCTGTGGGGCTAAGATTTTACGAACGTTTACGATTTACGAATTTACGAATTTACGAACGATTTTACGTTAGTTACCTGCCTATTTTGTCTAGAGCTGACCCCTGCCAGCACAGAGCATTCATAGACAGCTTCTGATGGCGGTCCAACTACTTCAATAGACCTCACATCAACAGAACAGCTCTTCCTCTTCTGATCAGTTTTGATGACAAAGGTTCTCTACAGGCCTCATGTTGATTGATAGATGGCTCATTGCAGTTAGACTGGGGGGAGATGGGTGTTAATTAGCATAACATCAGCAGTGACACTCTGTCAATAGAGCAGAGCATAAGCCACAGAATCTAGCTCTGGACATGTCTATGACCACTCTGAGTGGACAGAGATCAGAACCATTGAAAAGAGGCAAGTAGTTAGAAACTACCTGCCTTTAAATTCTAATCCCCATAAGGAAACATAAGCAAAGTCTTATATAACCCCTTTAAGATGCCTGAGCAGTAATGGTTCTTCTTATGGACAGTGCCAAGTCAGAGTAAGGAAACTTATAAGCTACAGTGGGTATGGAAAGTATTCAGACCTCTTTAAATTATTCACTCTTTGTTTCATTGCAGCCATTTGATAAATTAAAAAAAGTAATTTTTTTTCTCATTAATGTACACTCTGCACCCCATCCCCCACCTTGTCAGAAAAAAAAACAGAAATGGAGAAATTTTTGCAAATTTATTAAACATTTAGTAAACAAGAAAAACTGAAATATCACATAGTCATAAATATTCAGCCCCTTTGCTCAATATTGATTAACCACACCTTTTTGAGCTAGTACAGCCATGAGTCTTCTTGGGATTGATGCAACAAGTTTTCCACACCTAGATTTGGGGATCCTCGGCCATTCTTCCTTGCAGATCCTCTCCAGTTCCGTCAGGTTGGATGGTGAGTGTTGGTGAACAGCCATTTTCAGGTCTCTCCAGAGATGTTCAATTGTATTTAGGTCAGGGCTCTGGCTGGGCCGGTCACGCATAGTTCTGAACCAATTCCTTTGTGATAATTGCTTTGTGCTTAAGGTGATTGTCTTGTTTGAAGGTGAACCTTCAGCCAAGTCTGAGGTCCAGAGTACTCTGGAAGAAGTTTTCTTCCAGGATATTTCTGTACTATCCTTCAATTGCAACCAGTTGTCCTGTCCCTGCAGCCGAAACAAAACCCTTAGCATGATGCTGCTACTACCATGTTTCACTGTTGGGATTGTATTGAGCAGGTGATGAGCAGTGCCTGGATTTCTCCACACATACCGCTTAGAATTATCACCAAAAACTTCTATCTTTGTCTTATCATAACAGAGAATCTTATTTCTCATAGTCTGGGAGTTCTTTGTGTTTTTTGCAAACTCTATGCGGGTTTTCATATGTCTTGCACTGAGAAGATGCTACCGTTGGGCCACTCTGCCATAAAGGCCCGACTGGTGGAAGCTGCAGTGATAGTTGACTTTTGTTACGGGGGGCTGTCTGATAATAAAACCTAAAGGAATGTCAGACAGTCAGGGTCCACCGTGCAAAGACTCTGCTGCAGACTATGGCAGAGGATAAGGGGTATATAAGTGTGCCACTGTAAAAAATAGCACAAGTGCAGAGTGCAATACCTCTGTTAAACTCACATAGGAATATAATTAGAAAATAAAGCAATTCCTCCCTTACTTGGAGGGTGTGTGGAATGGTCTCTGTTAAAGATCACAGAGACAAAAGCAGTGAGTGTGAAATGGCACCTACCTAGGTCCGTTCCTCTAGTGGTGCCAGGAGACGGACAGCAGCGTAAGCCGCACAAAGCTCCTACCTGCGTTCGCTCCACTAGTGTGCGAGGACACGAACCACTAGATATGGCACCTGCCTAGGTCCGCTCTTCTAGTGGTGCAAAAGAGACGGACAGCAGCATAAGCCACACAGAGCTCCTACCTCTGTTCGCTCCCCTAGTGTGCGAGGATACGAACAACTGCCAGGCGCAGTATAAGGAACGTTACCCTAACGGCAACGTCCACCTACGAGTAGAATCACAAGGCCCAGCCGGACCATGTGCCTCAGGCACCTGCCTATGTCCGCTCCACTAAGAGGTAAGGATACGGACTGCAGCCGAAGCTGTAAGGTATAAGAACGCTACCCTGCCCGTAGCGCTCACCTAACATAGACAGAGAGATGCCTAGAGGGACGTGCACAGGGCGTCTACCCTCATGCATGAACCAAGAGGACTGAGCGCCGGGCGGCGTGCGTCTTATATAGACTCTGTGCCTCATCCAAGATGGAGGACACGAGAGCCAATCCGCTGCCAGAATGACAGCAATGACGTCACGCTGGCCTATCACCGAGCAAAGCGTCACAAGCACATGACCAGCGACCAATCGGCATAGAAGGTGTCAGAGACATGTGATCACGTGTCAAAAGCACATTACCAGTGGCCAATCAGCTTAGAAGGTGTCAGAGACATGTGACCTTGTGTCAGCGATGATGTCACCCGCACATGTGCAATGGCTCCAAGATAGGACTTAGTCTCCAGCGCTTGCACATGTGCAGTAGCAAGAAATCCGGACACAGTCTCCAGAGCCACAGCAACTGTAACAGTACCTCCCCCTCAAGGGCCCCCCTCCCGGCGACGCAGGTAATCGGCAACTAAGTCGGGAGCATGGACAGCCTCCTCAGGCTCCCAAGAGCGATGTTCCGGGCCATAGCCCTCCCAATCTATCAAGAAGAACCTGCGCCCTCTAACCATCTTAGAACCAACTATGGCTCAAATCTCATAGCTAGAGCGAGAGGAATCAGAGGCAGGAGAGTGCACTTCACGAGCGTGAGATAAAATAGCCGGCTTTAGCAGTGAAACATGGAATTTGCCATGGATCCTAAGATGGACGGGTAACTTCAATTGGTAGACTACAGGATTTACCTGTCGAAGAACCTCATAAGGACCCAGGAAGCGAGGAGCAAATTTGACAGAGCTCACTCTAAGTTTCACGTGTTTTGCAGAGAGCCACACAAAATCCCCTGGAGAAAAGACAGGAGCCGGGCGACGAAACCGATCGGACACCATCTTCATACGGTCCTTAGCTGCTTGGATCGACTCTTGAGTCCGATCCCAAACCTCTCTGGCATTAGTTGCCCAGTCGGCCACAAGAGGAGGAGGTGAAGCAGCGGGAAACGGTACCGGTACCCTAGGGTGTTGAACATTATTAAGTGCGAATGGTGTCTACCCAGTGGCCTCAGCCAGCGAATTGTTAAGGGCAAATTCTGCCCAGGGTAGGAGGGAGGACTAGTTATCGTGTTTCTCAGCAACAAAGTGTCGAAGGTATATAATCATGGATTGATTGGTACGCTCAACCAAACCATTGGTCTCCGGATGGTATGTCGAAGAGAGATTCAACTCAATTTGCAGAAGGCTACAAAGATCTCGCCAGAAACGGGAAGCAAATTGCGGGCCTCTATCACAAATGATACGATCTGGCATCCCGTGAAGCCTAAAGACATGCTTGAGGAATAGTTTGGCTAGTACCCTGGAAGACGGAATTCTCGATAACGGTACGAGATGAACCATCCGGGAGAAATGGTCCGTAATGACCCACACAAATCTATGTCCCTGTGAACACGGAAGATCACCCACAAAGTACATGCCTACCACCTCCCATGGTCTATCTGGCACTGGTAAAGGATGCAAGAGCCCAGCCGGTCTCTGCCGTAATGGACGGTTGCGAGCACACGAGTAGCAGGAACCAACATATCTCTTGACGTGGCTGGCTAAGTGTGGCCACCAATACCACCTCTCGAGTAACTCTTGTGTCCGCCTAATACCAAAATGTCCACCCACCTTTGAGGTGTGGGCCCACGACAGTATATCATTCTGTCGATCAGGCGGCACAAAGATCTTGCCTGGTGGGATTTGGTCTAATGTTACAGGGGAGAGCGTATGAAAATCCCTGGAGGGAAGGATAAGACGAGGTTCGTCAATCTCTTCCTGGGTAGAAACCATAGAGCGAGACAGAGCGTCTGCCTTGTTATTCTTACTCCCAGACAGATAGTTGATGGAGAAGTGAAAGCGGGAGAAAAACAAGGACCAGCGGGCTTGGCGAGGATTCAGACACTGAGCGGTTTGTAAGTATGTCAGATTCTTATGGTCTGTATAGACCTGGAAAGGATGTTTCACTCCTTCCAGCAAGTGACACCACTCCTCCAAGGCTAATCTCAGGGCGAGCAGTTCCCTATCCCCAATGGTATAGTTTCTCTCTGCCGGTGAAAAGGTTTTAGCAAAGAAGAAACACGGCCTTTTTCTACCTGCACCGTTCTTTTGATACAAGACCGCACCAGCACCCACTGAAGAGGCATCAACCTCCAAGAGGAAGGGCTTATTCTCATCGGGTCTTTGAAGAACGGGAGCAGTTAAAAAGTGTCTTTTTACTGCCTCAAAAGCCTGGGATGTCTCAGTAGACCAGACTTTTGGATTAGCACCTTTCTTAGTCAAGGCCACCAAAGGGGCCACCAAAGTAGAGAAATGGGGTATGAACTGCCTGTAATAATTTATGAATCCTAAGAAGCGTTGCACCGCCTTCAAGGAATGAGGTTCGGACCATTCCAGGACAGCAGAGAGCTTCGCAGGATCCAAAGCTAGGCCCTCTTGTGAGATAATGGAGCCCAAAAAAGGCAAGGATGACTGCTCGAATACACATTTTTCGAGTTTAGCAAACAAAGAGTGCTCCCTTAAACGGGTAAGGACACGAACGACATCCTGACGATGAGTCTCCAGATCAGGAGAAAAAATCAGGATGTCGTCCAGATACACCACGACGGAGGATAACAGTAAATCCCTGAACACATCGTTTACGAAGTCCTGAAATACTGCGGGTGCATTACATAAACCAAAAGGCATGAGGAGGTATTCATAGTAACCGTCTCGGGTGTTAAAAGCGGTCTTCCATTCGTCACCCTCTCGAATTCGTACCAAGTTATACGCACCCCGCAGATCCAACTTCGTAAAAACCTGAGCTCCCCTCAGTCTGTCAAAGAGCTCCGAAATTAAAGGTAACGGGTATTTGTTCTTTATTGTGATTGCGTTGAGACCCCTGTAATCTATGCAGGGACGCAAATCACCCTCTTTCTTCCGAACAAAGAAAAACCCAGCTCCCGCGGGAGAGACAGACTTCCGAATGAACCCCTTCTCTAAACTCTCTCTTATATAGGTCGACATGGCCTCCGACTCAGGTATTGACAGGGGGTAAACCCTGCCCTTAGGTGGAACCGAACCTGGGATAAGGTCTATGGCACAGTCATATGGCCTATGGGGTGGAAGAACCTCAGCACCCTGTTTGGGGAACACGTCAGCAAAATCCTAATAGGGTGTAGGTATGGGAGAGAGATCAGTTGATGCAACTGCAATGACCTTAGATGGTAAGGGAAGACACCGGGACTGACATTTCGAACCCCAACTAATAATGCTGTCGGACTCCCAGTCAATGTGAGGAGCATGAGTCCAAAGCTATGGGAGACCCAGAAGGACATCGTCTATACCCTCAGGCAAAACAAGAAAAGAAATCTCCTCTATGTGACCCTGAGGCAGGGAAAGGCGCAAGGGAACTGTCCTCAATGTAATGGGGTGAGACAACATAGTCCCATTAACAACACGGACAGGAATAGGCGCCTCCAACATGATAGAGGGAATATTGTGTCCCTTTACAAATCCTGAGGACACAAAAGTCCCGTCAGCTCCGGAATCCACAAAAGCCATAATAGGCCATGTATTCTCAGAGAATGAGAGCTGACCTGGGATACTACAGTTAGAAGGTGCAGAAGACGTCTCTAGTAACCCCCCTCTAATGGTTACTAGGCCTGGGAGTTTCCCTGACGACTAGAACACTTGTTGGCATAGTGCCCAGCCTGACGACATACGTAACATATAGGAGGACCAGACTTGCGTAGTCTGGAGGACGTATGACCTAACTCCATAGGAGTGGGAGATGTTTCAGATGCTGAGGAAGATGGTAGTGGACCCTCAACAACTGGAATAGCCCGATGCTTAAGGCGTGAGGAAGAGACCTCTAGTCTACGTTCCCTATGGCGTACGTCGATCCTCGTTGCTACTGTGATCAAGTTCTCCAGAGAAGCAGGGACCTCACGAGTAGCAAGGGCATCCTTGACATAGCCTGCCAACCCTCTCCAGAAGATAGGAATCAACACCTTCTCTGGCCAATCTAGTTCTGCCACCAGAGTTCTAAAAGCAATGGCATAAGAACTAGTGGATAACGAACCCTGAGATAGATCTAAGAGTCTCAGGGCCGCATCATGGGTAACCTGCGGACCCATGAATACCGCTTTAAGAGCATCAAGAAAGTCTTGATGTCTCAGAGTAACCACATCAGAGCGCTCCCATAAGGGATTCGCCCATTCTAAGGCTTTGTCATGAAGTAAGGAGATGATAAAGCCTACTCTGGACCTCTCCGTAGAGAAGCGAGAAGAGTTGACCTCTAGGTGTATCTGACACTGACTAATGAAACCACGACATGATCTGGCATCGCCAGAATATCTGTTTGGCAGAGCAAGTCGAGGATCATGTGCAGATGTCACCATGGTCTGAGGTTTTTCCTCTATACTCTTGAGCCGCGACTCAAGTACTTGTATGTAACGGTGTAACTGCTGATATTCTGCCATAACTGCCAGACCCTTGGCTCAGTCCTAATGTTACGGGGGGCTGTCTGATAATAAAACCTAAAGGAATATCAGACAGTCAGGGTCCACCGTGCAAAGACTCTGCTGCAGACTATGGCAGAGGATAAGGGGTATATAAGTGTGCCACTGTAAAAAATAATAGCAGAGTGCAATACCTCTGTTAAACTCAGAAAGGAATATAATTAGAAAATAAAGCAATTCTTCCCTTACTTGGAGGGTGTGTGGAATGGTCTCTGTTAAAGATCACAGAGACAAAAGCAGTGAGTGTAAAATGGCACCTACCTAGGTCCGTTCCTCTAGTGGTGCCAGGAGACGGACAGCAGCGTAAGCCGCACAAAGCTCCTACCTGCATTCGCTCCACTAGTGTGCGAGGACACGAACCACTAGATATGGCACCTGCCTAGGTCCGCTCTTCTAGTGGTGCAAAAGAGTTGGATAGCAGCATAAGCCGCACAAAGCTCCTAACTCTGTTCGCTCCCCTATTGTGCGAGGATACGAACAACTGCCAGACGCAGTATAAGGAACGTTACCCTAACGGCATCGTCCACCTACGAGTAGAATCACATGGCCCAGCCGGACCATGTGCCTCAGGCACCTGCCTATGTCCGCTCCACTAAGAGGTAAGGATACGGACTGCAGCTGAAGCTGTAAGGTATAAGAACGCTACCCTGCCGGTAGCTCTCACCTAGCATAGACAGAGAGATGCCTAGAGGGACGTGCACAGAGCGTCTACTCTCATGCATGAACCAAGAGGACTGAGCGCCGGGCGGCGTGCGGCAGGGTCTTATATAGACTCTGTGCCTCATCCAAGATGGAGGACACCAGAGCCAATCCGCTGCCAGAATGACAGCAATGACGTCACGCTGGCCTATCACCGAGCAAAGCGTCACAAGCACATGACCAGAGACCAATCGGCATAGAAGGTGTCAGAGACATGTGACCTCGTGTCAGCGATGATGTCACCCGCACATGTGCAATGTCTCCAAGATAGGACATAGTCTCCAGCGCTTGCACATGTGCAGTAGCAAGAAATCCGGACACAGTCTCCAGAGCCACAGCAACCGTAACAACTTTGTGGAACTTTCTCCCATCTCCCTACTGCATCTCTGGAGCTCAGCCATAGTGATCTTGGGGTTCTTCTTTTCCTCTCTCACAAAGGCTCTTCTCCCGTAATTGCTCAGTTTGGCTGGACGGCCAGGTCTAGGAAGAGTCCCCATGATTCCAAACTTCTTCCATTTAAGGATTATGGAGGCCATTGTTCTCTTAGGATCCTTAAGTACTGCAGAAATTCTTTTGTAACCGTGGCCAGATCTGTGCCTTGTCACAATTCTGTCTCTGAGCTCTTTGGGCAGTTCCTTTGACCTCATGTCTCTCATTTGGTCTCACATGCTCTGTGAGCTGTGAGGTCTTATATAGACAGGTGTGTGTTTTGTCCAAGATCAAGCCCTATCAGTTTAATTAAACACAGCTGGACTCCAATGAAGGAGTAGAACCATCTCAAGGAGGATCAAAAGGAAATGGACAGCATGTGACTTACATATAAGTGTCTGAGCAAAGGGTCTGAATACTTATGACCATGTGATATTTCAGTTTTTCTTGTTTAAAAAATTTGCAAAAATTTCTACATTTGTTTTTTTCTGCCAAAATGGGGGATGGGGTGCAGAGTGCACATTAATGAGAAAAAATGAACTTTTTTGAATTTACCAAATGGCTGCAATGAAACAAAGAGTGAAAAATTTAAAGGGGTCTGAATACTTTCTGTACCCACTGTCTTTAAAATTACTCTGGTTGGTTGCATATTTACATTTCCAGAGGAGCACCGCATGGTTTATCAGTCTCCTTACCCCGACTCTGACTTGGTTCTCTCCACAAAGAGGAACATTAATGCTTAGATTCCATTCAGTGTTAAGTGACACACAGGTTCCTTGTCAATCATATCATATAAAAGAATACTTCACTAATCAGTCAAAGTTACCTTCTATTACTCCATGATCATATGCTCACGTGTCATTTGTACTGTACCTTTTTGATCAAGATATGATGCATTGTGTGTTCAGACAATTTTTTTTTCAATGTTAGCAGCAATGTTTTTTTTACAATTTTTCTTTTAAAGAGTTTATTTGTTGGTTTACACCAGATAGGTTATCCTTCACTCCACAGTTGCATCAGTAGAATTTATCATGTCAGTTTTTCACCATTTGGTTTTTGTTTTACCCCTTTTATTAGGTGATGGCACTTAGCAGCGCACACCATGAGAGCCCCACAAAAATTATCATTTTTCAAAGTCTGAGGTCCAGTCGAGTGGCCATTGGAATTTGTTCCTTGCCAACATCGACAAGATAATACGAAGCTTCAAGTAAGTTTTATAAAAAAAAAAAAAAAATCAATAACCACTGTGAAAAAAGTCCAGTTTTCTTCTTTCTCTTTAATTGCATTTGTAACATTTTTGTGCAACTTGTGCTTTATGATGGACTTTATTGTGCAGTTTCTTCCTATCTATGGTACATTTCTTCCAAAATATTGTAGTCCTAAGGCAACATCATCAGGCTAGAGAAAGATTGATAGACCATTTCATTTTAACTGCTACATGACTGATCATTGATGAATACTAAATTGCTTAATGCAGTTATTTTTTTTTTCAGTCTGCTTTGCTGAATGCTTTATTACAACAGGTGCAAACACGTCTCTCGTACAAGTGGGCAAAACAGGAAGGTAATCTGTGAGATCTAAAATTCTGCATGTGCGTCATCAAAAAGAAAGCTGTAAAATTTGTTGTAGATATATGATGAGTGCAGAAGTAATTTAGCTTAGCTTTTAGCTTTAAACTCATGTAAAATGCAGCACAGATATTATTTCATATATAGTCAACAGTTCTTGCTTCATTATTTAACGTTCCATCATAATTTATAGAGGTGCAAGAAAGTGTACTAAATATTAATCTTACATCAGAATGTGTATAGGTGCAAGAAAGTGTACTAAATATTAATGTTACATCAGAATGTCTACAGGTGCAAGAAAGTGTACTAAATATTAATCTTACATCAGAATGTGTATAGGTGCAAGAAAGTGTACTAAATATTAATGTTACATCAGAATGTATACAGGTGCAAGAAAGTGTACTAAATATTAATCTCACATCAGAATTTCTACAGGTACAAGAAAGTGTTCTAAATATTGATCTTACATCAGAATGTCTACAGGTGCCAGAAAGTGTACTAAATATTAATCTTACATCAGAATGTGTACAGGTGCAAGAAAGTGTACTAAATATTAATGTTACATCAGAATGTATACAGGCGCAAGAAAGTGTACTAAATATTAATCTCACATCAGAATTTCTACAAGTGCAAGAAAGTGTACTAAATATTAATCTTAAATCAGAATGTGTACAGGTGCAAGAAAGTGTACTAAATATTGATCTTACATCAGAATGTCTACAGGTGCAAGAAAGTGTACTAAATATTGATTTTACATCAGAATGTCTACAGGTGCAAGAAAGTGTACTAAATATTAATCTTACATCAGAATGTGTACAGGTGCCAGAAAGTTTACTAAATATTAATCTTACATCAGAATGTCTACAGGTGCCAGAAAGTTTACTAAATATTAATCTTACGTCAGAATGTGTACAGGTGCAAGAAAGTGTACTAAATATTGATCTTACATCAGAATTTCTACAGGTGCAAGACAGTGTACTAAATATTAATCTCACATCAGAATTTCTACAGGTGCAAGACAGTGTACTAAATATTGATCTTACATCAGAATGTCTACAGGTGCAAGAAAGTGTACTAAATATTGATCTTACATCAGAATGTCTACAGGTGCAAGAAAGTGTACTAAATATTAATGTTACATCAGAATGTCTACAGGTGCCAGAAAGTGTACTAAATATTAATGTTACATCAGAATGTATACAGGTGCAAGAAAGTGTACTAAATATTTATCTTACATCAGAATGTCTACAGGTGCAAGAAAGTGTACTAAATATTGATCTTACATCAGAATGTCTACAGGTGCCAGAAAGTGTACTAAATATTAATCTTACATCAGAATGTGTACAGGTGCAAGAAAGTGTACTAAATATTGATCTTACATCAGAATGTCTACAGGTGCAAGAAAGTGTACTAAATATTGATCTTACATCAGAATGTCTACAGGTGCAAGAAAGTGTACTAAATATTGATCTTATATCAGAATGTCTACAGGTGCCAGAAAGTGTACTAAATATTAATCTTACATCAGAATGTGTACAGGTGCAAGAAAGTGTACTAAATATTAATGTTACATCAGAATGTCTACAGGTGCAAGAAAGTGTACTAAATATTACTGTTACATTAGAATGTATACAGGTGCAAGAAAGTGTACTAAATATTAATGTTACATCAGAATGTATACAGGTGCAAGAAAGTGTACTAAATATTAATCTCACATCAGAATTTCTACAGGTACAAGAAAGTGTTCTAAATATTGATCTTACATCAGAATGTCTACAGGTGCCAGAAAGTGTACTAAATATTAATCTTACATCAGAATGTCTACAGGTGCAAGAAAGTGTACTAAATATTGATCTTACATCAGAATGTCTACAGGTGCCAGAAAGTGTACTAAATATTAATCTTACATCAGAATGTGTACAGGTGCAAGAAAGTGTACTAAATATTAATGTTACATCAGAATGTATATAGGCGCAAGAAAGTGTACTAAATATTAATCTCACATCAGAATTTCTACAGGTGCAAGAAAGTGTACTAAATATTAATCTTAAATCAGAATGCGTACAGGTGCAAGAAAGTGTACTAAATATTGATCTTACATCAGAATGTCTACAGGTGCAAGAAAGTGTACTAAATATTGATCTTACATCAGAATGTCTACAGGTGCAAGAAAGTGTACTAAATATTAATCTTACATCAGAATGTGTACAGGTGCCAGAAAGTTTACTAAATATTAATCTTACATCAGAATGTCTACAGGTGCCAGAAAGTTTACTAAATATTAATCTTACATCAGAATGTGTACAGGTGCAAGAAAGTGTACTAAATATTAATGTTACATCAGAATGTATACAGGTGCAAGAAAGTGTACTAAATATTGATCTTACATCAGAATTTCTACAGGTGCAAGACAGTGTACTAAATATTGATCTTACATCAGAATGTCTACAGGTGCAAGAAAGTGTACTAAATATTGATCTTACATCAGAATGTCTACAGGTGCAAGAAAGTGTACTAAATATTAATGTTACATCAGAATGTCTACAGGTGCCAGAAAGTATACTAAATATTGATCTTACATCAGAATGTCTACAGGTGCCAGAAAGTGTACTAAATATTAATCTTACATCAGAATGTGTACAGGTGCAAGAAAGTGTACTAAATATTGATCTTACATCAGAATGTCTACAGGTGCAAGAAAGTGTACTAAATATTGATCTTACATCAGAATGTCTACAGGTGCAAGAAAGTGTACTAAATATTAATCTTACATCAGAATGTGTACAGGTGCCAGAAAGTTTACTAAATATTAATCTTACATCAGAATATCTACAGGTGCCAGAAAGTTTACTAAATATTAATCTTACATCAGAATGTGTACAGGTGCAAGAAAGTGTACTAAATATTAGGGTTACATCAGAATTTCTACAGGTGCAAGAAAGTGTACTAAATATTGATCTTACATCAGAATGTCTACAGGTGCCAGAAAGTGTAATAAATATTAATCTTACATCAGAATTTCTACAGGTGCAAGAAAGTGTACTAAATATTAATCTCACATCAGAATTTCTACAGGTGCAAGACAGTGTACTAAATATTAATCTCACATCAGAATTTCTACAGGTGCCAGAAAGTGTACTAAATATTAATCTCACATCAGAATTTCTACAGGTGCAAGACAGTGTACTAAATATTAATCTCACATCAGAATTTCTACAGGTGCAAGACAGTGTACTAAATATTAATCTCACATCAGAATTTCTACAGGTGCAAGAAAGTGTACTAAATATTGATCTTACATCAGAATGTCTACAGGTGCCAGAAAGTGTACTAAATATTAATCTTACATCAGAATTTCTACAGGTGCAAGAAAGTGTACTAAATATTAATCTCACATCAGAATTTCTACAGGTGCAAGACAGTGTACTAAATATTAATCTCACAGCAGAATTTCTACAGGTGCCAGAAAGTGTACTAAATATTAATCTCACATCAGAATTTCTACAGGTGCAAGACAGTGTACTAAATATTAATCTCACATCAGAATTTCTACAGGTGCAAGACAGTGTACTAAATATTAATCTCACATCAGAATATCTACAGGTGCAAGAAAGTGTACTAAATATTAATGTTACATCAGAATTTTTACAGGTGCAAGAAAGTGAACTAAATATTAATCTTACATCAGAATGTCTACAGGTGCAAGAAAGTGTACTAAATATTAATCTTACACCAGAATGTCTACAGGTGCAAGAAAGTGTACTAAATATTAATCTTACACCAGAATGTCTACAGGTGCAAGAAAGTGTACTAAATATTAATCTTACACCAGAATGTAAGACTTTATTATTAAGCCTCACGTATTTTTGTCTGAAAATCATTTTTGCAATGGATTTATATATAAAAATTTGGATAGCTTCGCTTCTAAAAAATTATCTTATCACTCATCTACTGCATGTTCATCTAAGCTGAATTATGACCTATTGAAATTAGAACTTTGATTTGGTTTGGAGATAAAGCTGTAGGACCCGCTGTCAGATGAGATTGCTGATGGATTCGACTATCTATTTTTTCTGTACGGTGACTGTACTGTACTGTAGAAACCAAATGGTCCAATATTTGTAATAAAATCTTTTGGTGGTAATAGAGATACAAGTTTTAGGGTAAACTCTGTCTGTTGTTTATTTCAGCAGTCATTATAACATTAAATATTCAGTTTTTGAATCAGAGACTCAGGGTGTGTGTGGGGGGAATATGTTTGAATTGTTAAATTTATTTGAATTAGAGTTAACCACAAGTTGACCATGCTTGTATATCTCCCTATCTTAATTTCTATCCACATTTTCATGGTCACCCCTCCTTTGCAAGAATTGGCAAAAAATTATTGTGGATATGGGGATTCATTTAATCTATGTGCCATAATTTATTAATTCATAAGTACTACAACCTTGTTTAATCTGATACAGTAATACAAAGCATAAAACATTACTATAAATTAGATAAACCCCAGAAGAAGGAGATGTGAAACATACGTTGGTGTAACGGGACATGGACTTAGTAGCCAGTATTAAGTATTATGCTTCTTCTATGTGTCTCCTATAATCATATGGTCATTTTTTGCTGGGCTGGTTTGTCTTAAAATGGGAGCAGCGTGAGATATGCCTGCCTTGCTACTTAAAAGGTTTATATGTGTCAGTGATTATGTACAGCACAGGGCACTTTAATTCTATTGTTTCAAATATAGATTGTAACATCGGATTATTATTATATTATAATATATATATATATATATATATATATATATATATATAAAATATATATTATAATATTACATATTACAGTGCATCTCATTGTATGAACTAAGTTGTTATGGGTTTAATTATATATCTTTGGATTATTTAATCATATTTACTAGTGCAATAGAACAGCATAGAGCACTTTATTTGTATATATTCATATTTATATATCTATTTATGCACCAATTGTGATCCATTCCTTTGATCTATTTATTATTAATTTTTAAGCCCAGTGCATTCTTGTATAGTGCAATTGTAATTGTGTCACTTTAACCTATTTTTACTTTTCTGGCCTATCGCCATGTTCCCGGTTGTTATATTGTGGAACTCTCATCTTGTACTTTTATGCATACAATTTTTTAATATTATGAATTTTGAATAAAAATTATTCTGATTTATTTAGCTTAATTTGGTCTGAATACACAGACCATTGTGTATATTGTAGTATGTTGAAGCTTCACCACTTAGTGGGAAAACAAAAACAAATTATTTAGGCATATTGGGATTTCTTAATATAAGTAAAATAGCGTTGAACCCCAGGGAGACTCACATAGATGGAAGACCAAAAAAAAAAAAAGTTCATCTAAAATGGGAATCCTTTTTACCTAACTCAATATTAAATAGATAAATATATAAATATATATATATATATATATATATATATATATATATAAAATATATATATATAATAGGTATATGTATATACACACACACACACACACACACATATATTAGTTTCTCATAGGCTGTTTGATATGAAAAGGTTAAAAAAAATCCTTTAACATATTTATTTTCAGCCAGGTAGAACCAATGAGACTCGAATACCAGATTATGATACATTTCTGATCATTTTTTGAGTACTAGAAAAATAACTCAAATATAAATGAGCCCTAAATCGTAGCACAGGCCACGGTCATCAGCAAATAAATTCATTAACATGATGTATATCGATCATATGACACTATTAATTTTATATAATAAACTGAACTAAAGTGGTATAAAATAGTGAAAAAAAAATTTACAATTTTGCTTTTTTGAGTTGTTTTTACAGCGTTTATTGTGCGGTAAAATTGCTCTGGCAATATAATACATCAGGTCATAGCAAACTGGTATAATTATTATTTTAGGAGTTAAAAAAAATCTGAAGAGCGTAATAAAATTATTTGCTTTGATTTGCAATTTTAAGATAAGACTTTGGGCTCATGGATACGACCAATTTTCTAGTTCGAGTGCTATCTGTGATTTCCCTGATAGAACGCATTCTTATGATATTCTATGGGGCTATACTCATGTCCCTAACAAATGCAGAAATGTCCTATTTTGATCTGGGCAGTCAGATCAAAATCTGCAAAGCAAGTGTATGGGTTTGTGAAATAATTGGATTGTACTCTGACTGACAGAATTGAGAAGGTGGAGAAAATTGGAGAAAGGTAGAAATGTGTTTCACTAGTGTCTTTTGCCATTGAGAGATTTTGATGGTTCACATTTAGTTTTTACATTCTAAAAATTAAATGTGTTTGCTTTCTGAGGGCACTGCAAAGTTTAATTTAGTTTTTCCTTGCGGTTTGCTGCTAATTAGTTGACCTTAGCTGAAGCCGGTTTCTAACCACTCCTCTCAAAATAGTTACATGATCCTTCATGTGACGGCAGCTATAGATTCATTCTATACTGACCACCTGAGGAGACAAGAAGGTGAAGATCTTGCTATTAGAGCCATGTTGTGTGCTGTCTTGTGTTTGACTGCTTCTTTTGATTGATTGACTTCTTGTTGTCCGCCTTAAAGGGAACCTGTCAGGTCCCATATGCGTTCTAACCTACAAGCAGGATGATGTGTGGCCTAGTAACCCTTTCTTACCCATCCTTGTGTTGTAATAGCGTGTAATATGAATGTATAAAAAATATGTTTTATTACTTATGTGTTCCATATGTAAATGATCAAAGGCTATAGTGCCCTGAGTATTGCATTACCTTGTGGGCGTTTACATGTTTTCCGTGGTATCACGCCCCTGTCGGCGTGATACCATGGATTTACATGAGCAACATCCCCTTCGCTCCTGGAGATCCCACGCATACGCACTTACCTTTCCCGCAGCCTTTTTATTTGGGTGCTTGTCCTCGGCTTCAGACACGCACTGCGCATGCTCAGAAGACTCTTGTGGTTCCGACCATTCACAGAGCGTGTCTGATGCCAGCAAGTAAACAGCTGAGAAAGTGCATGACCGGAACTTCAAGAGTCTTCTGAGCATGCGCAGTGCGCATCTGAACCCGAGATGAAAGCAACCGGATAAGAAGACTGCGGGAATGGTAAGTGCGCACACGTGGGATTCCAGGAGTTGACGGGGACGTCGCTCATGTAAATCCATGGTATCACGCCCACAGGGTGATGCAACGCCTAGGGGGCTAAAGCCTCTGCTCATTTATTTACGGAACACATAAGTAATAAAACACATTTTAACACATTCATATTACACACTACTACAACACAAGGATGAGTAGGAAGGGGTTACTAGGCCCTGCTTCTAGGGTAGAATGCATAAGGGACCTGACAAGTTCTCTTTAACTCATGTTGTCTTATACCCCTGTGTTAGCATGCTGTGTGATAGCTTTTGGTTTCCCCTATTTGTCTATTTCTGTGGGGTTTACACTCCGGTCCCAGCCGTCCCTGGTGTGGGGAGAGGGGGTATTTGATCAGGGCTGACCAAGAGCAGGGCCAGAAATGTGGCTCAGACGTCCTCACCATCAGAGGTATTTCAAGAAGCAGGGAAAGCTTAGGCCCACTAGCCTGAGGGCCTGTGTAAGAGTCCCTATTTGCTATTATCTTCGCACACTCTGTGACAGGATGAGAAAGACTGGTGACACGCTTACCATGGCCTGATCAGAATCAGACTGTTTTTCTCATATTTAGAGACATTGATTGTTTGAGCCTACCCTTAAATTGATTCACAGACAGCAGGCCCAATCACAATTTTAATTGTTATATATGCTTATCCATTTTTGCTGCTTCTGACTAATCACATTCTACCTAACCGATGCCAAACTTGGTGGTTGTGAAAAATAACTAATGCTTTTTGCTTTTCTGCCTACCTGACAGAAGCATCAAGCTCCACAGAAATTGCTTTATTCTACCAATTAGTTTTCTTCAATTTAATTTCCTTAAAAGATATAAAGCACCAGTCCTTAAAATTGGGTTCACATCTATCTTCACTTTGCACTCGAGCATTGGGTTTCCTGAGCTTTGAAGTCATTGACATCTGTCAAAAAGCTTCTATGAAAATGAAACCTTATGTATATCACGTAACAGGTCTGAAAAACATCTTTACCATCTATTAAATCCTGTTCTAAACATATCGATGTACAGTCTGTCATTTACAAAACCACATGAAATGGATGAGAATTTAAGACTTATCTACATTTTACAGTGTATATACTTAAAAGACACATCTTCATATACTGTACTTTAGGGAAGTGATGCGTAATCTACCATCTGGTGATATCCTGTGTTAAGCAAATAAAGGCTGAATTAATAAACATTTAATAACTAGTGATAAGTGAATACATTTCATTGAAATTGAATTCTACTTGAATTTTATAAAAATTAAAAACTCTTTAGACTCACTACTTTGCCCCCCCCACTACTTGCCGTCATCCATCCAATCCTCACCACATCTTCAGACCCAATTGTGGCCAATTGTGATGGAGCTACTAAAATACATACAGCTGCACTCTAGAATGCTAAGATTTAATAAAGGAACTCTGGTATTACATTACTGCTAAAGGAATATTTGAAAAAAGAGATATTTAGCTTATGTATTGGCCAAATCATGTGAGCTCGGAAACTAACGACAAGGTGATCTCCTTTATGCTGGCACCCAAACTTGAAATGCCTATGTGCAATTATGATGGAAACCATGATTGTCTCACTCTGTCTCAGATGTTGGCTTGTTATGGCACCCGGGAGGCTTCTGCATGTCCGAGAAAGAAGGTCATGACACGTCATGATGTTATGACTACCTATACCTCTTTTTGGGCATAAAGTCAAAACTGAGTTTATTCCTGCTACTTATAATTTTAACAGCTGAGAAAAAAGTCGTACCTTTTGCAAAAATGTCAGAAAAGATGCGACTTATCATTTAGGCCTGTTTCACGCGTCAGTGATTCTGGTACGTTTGTGCTTTTTTGTAAACGTACCAGAATCACTGACATACGCAGACCCATTATAATGAATGGGGTCTGCTCACACGTCAGTGATTTATCACTGCACGTGTCTCCGTGCGGCGTACCCGCGTGTGCGTGATTGCCGCACGGAGACATGTCCATTTTTTTCTGGCATCACTGATGTCCCACAGACCACGCAGTGGTGTGGTCCGTGAAACATGTGCCAGAAAAAAACGTGCTTTTAAAATAAAAAACATTTTTACTCACCCGGCTTCAGCTGCGCTCTCTGCAGCCTGTTCTCCCTGCTGCTTCTGAGCCAGCTCATTACTGTCGCGCATATTCATGATGCACAACACAGCCGACCCGGAAGCAGCTGCTGCGGGGGTCAGCGCCGGCCGGATGCTGCACCACGGGAGCGATCAGCACCATGGAGAGCGGGAGCGGGCACAGGTGAGTTGATTTCTAAGTGCAATCATGGGCCACGGAGAACGGATTACACTTAGACAACCCACGCGTGCCGTAATTCACGGCACACGGAGGGACATGTGCGTGTTTTACACGCCAGTGAAAAACGTCAGTGTTTTTCACTGACGTGTGAAACGGGCCTTAAGAGCAGGAAATTACTGCAGGGGAAATTTGAGTAGAGTTGCGTCAAATTTTGGGACTTTTAAAATGTACCAGTTGAAAAGTAAGACAAAAACATCTGCAATTACTAGACATCCAGTGATCCTCACCTATCAGCTGTTAATGGCGGCAGTCGGATGTTCTCGGATGCCACTGGAACACAGCAGCTCCATCATTTGTATAGTGGCCACGTACGATTACTGCAAATACCCACCATATTGAGATGAGTAGCTACTCTGCTCTGGCATATGTAGCGCCCTACGGGGCAGGCGGGTAACCTACTCATCGTCCTTTTTGGGTCGGGTCACATGCTGTCACGGGGTGGCCTTGCCTGGTAACATTGCCCCAAGGTGTACAGTAAAAGGTGGGGGAAGCGGGGTATTTGGGAAAGTTTGACATGACATGACACAACTTGTGGTATGCAGCCAGGAGTAGCTGCCACTGCAAAATTCCTCGCTGGAGCAGGTGTTATGGCAGCTGGGATGGTGACACTTCCCATAGGCGGAGCGGGCCCCGGGTGGATAGTGAGGGTTCTAATGGCCATTGGTGCCTAAGCGCTGGGCGGCAGCGCTTGTAAGGATGAGCCAACACAGTCTCTGCGTGTTCAGGGTGTAGTTTACTAACAATTTCAGCTGCCAGCCTGGTCACACTGGTCACTGCCATGATAGGCTGCGGGCCCTTCCTTCCTGCGCTTTATAGAGCAGGACCCTGTGGTTTGAAGCACTTAGAATCTCTTCTGTACTAGTTAGAGTACTGTTCCCTATGCCAGTAGCGAGGATCCCCTTGAGTCTGACCGTGATCTAGGCCCCGGGAGTCCTATATGCCACCTGGCTTTGGAAACAGCGACCGTTAAACTTCTATGTCCCACAGGAGCTACCAGGAAAGACATCTGCTCGCTGTCACTCCTGCTGGAGAACTCCTCTGAAATTTGTAAACTGTGTGTGTGACTCCTAACTCCCCCTCGTGGCCGCTCCTCCCCCTACCCAGATCCTAAGCTAGTGGATTGGGGCCTCTGTTGTGCTGGCATCCTGTAAATGCCACACTGTTGGAAACCCCTTTTATACCCGACCCTAGCCCAGTCCCCAGTGGGAAAACAGTGGGGAAAGGGCAACCCATGTGTGTATGTGGTTGTGGATGTTTAAACCGGTACTGACCTTATTTTGGATCCATGATCAGCACTGAATCCATATTTTGTAACCAAAAAAGGACACTGTTATATATATATATATATGTATATATATATATATATATATATATATATATATATATATATATATATACGCACATTGTATATTCATATGTATTATTACTTTCTATTTTACCTGAGTGTGCAAAACTCTTGTATTCCAGCTCCAAACATTGTGCACCTATTGGGGCAGGGCATCAGTTATCAGCATCCAATCTGATAATGATGACCTATTCCTCCAGATAGGTCATCAATATTTTAGTGTCAGACCACCCCTTAAATAAGACCTGTGGCTAAGAGATGCAGAGATGTCTACTTTGCTCACGTACACTGAGAATGCCTTGGAGCATTGCACTTTCAGCTACTGCTGTCAAGTGCTACATAGTTAACACCTTTCCGTGCTACTTTTTGCTACTATCCTTGCCCAAATCTTAGCACCAAATCACTTATCACAATATTAGCTTTGGGTTTTGCATTGGCTTGCGTTATAAGCGCAGCCATTTAAAGGACGTGGTATTTGACCCAAAATAAAGCTTCACTCTCAAGAATGGTACAGCAATAGACATAGGCATAGAAGATTCAACAAAAGCAAATTTTAATCAACTCTAGACAAGTTAATATAACTGCTACATTCTCACCAAAAATGGCACAAACTTGAGACTTACACACTTGAGACTGGAACAGAGCTTGACAGTTCCGAATTATTCCGAAGAGTTGAGGAGATACACTACCCTAGTAAGACATAGAACTTGGTAGTTACACTTCAAGACTGAGGCACAAATCTTGGTCATACATCAATACTGAAGCCTTAATGGTGACACATCAATACTAAGGCGCAGAACTTGATGGTTAATATTTAACAATTTGAACAGTCATGAAAATAGCTGATCATTTGAAATTTGAAGTTGTGAGTTTGCTTAATTTTGTCCTAAGATTTGATTTTGGTTGAATAAATTCAACATGAACTGCAATACAGAATAGTCTTTAAATGCTGGAAAATCCTTGTATAACACTTTAAAATTTCGTAAGAGTGTATTGAAATTGTTTGAGCTCTGAACTAGTAAAACAGTTGCAAAACCTTAACTTTTTGTTTTATCCTTTATATATTTTTTTTAGTTTTAGCTATCCTTCCTGGAACAAAAATCTTACATAAGTTATATAATTTTTAAATGCTAAATTGGGAATTATCTGCATTTGGTTCATGATTGGAAATCAAAATGCGGCAACAATATGCAGTATGCTCATTGAGTGTAGAGATGAAAATGAAAACAGGTATTTAAATATTTAATTGTGACCTTTCCTTAAACTATGTATAAAATTACCGTTACATGATTTTACGAAATAGTACAAGACAAGAAAAGCTAGGTGGCTTCACATCCCAAAACCAAGACTGCCATACAGTTCTAATATTGGGCTATTACACAAAAAAGTGTGTAATAGCCCAATATTAAAATATTTTAACAAAGCACACACTTCATGAGGTAGACAATTATGTTAAAATTTCTAGATTATGAATGTTTTTCTTTAGGAAGTATAATAAATTTTCTTCTAGTACAGAAGGCATACTTTCTGTGACAAACAAGCCTTTTCAGGATTTTGTTTTAATATAAATAGCACAAAGGGTTTTAATATTCTCCTCTTTGTTGGAAGAATTAAAAAAAAATATGTTATTATAGTGCTGTTACTGCAGTTCTCAGATCAATCTTTTCAGTTACACTGACTATACAGATTCAGCACCTCCCTAAATATCACTTGAGCTTTACAATTAATATTTACAGACTGTTTACCACTCCCAGTTTTAATCTTCTTGAGCAATGAAACTAGTGCACCATAATCAGATTAGACCTTTTTCTATACCTCTGTGGAATAATCTGTGTACTCTGACCTCCCATCACTAAGCTGTACAAACATAAAATTACACACCTTGACCGAATCCTGTCTGTTATACTGGCTGTGATAGCCCTCTAGAGTGACTACATTAAACTATGGTGGCTGACATTTTGGTGGGGAATTAAACTTTCTAATCGAATTCACACAGACTTGGAAATTTGACTTGACGTCGTTTCTCCGTAGATCGATCCACTCAACTTATAAACAGTCTAGTATCTAAAGGTCATCAATCATTTGTCATTGTAAGTGGGCTCAACTCAACAAGTATAATCAGTGCATATTAGTTTGTAAACCTTGAAACTTCTCAGTTTCTAAACAGTCCAGTTTTAGGGTCCTGTGACACATAGCAATGTACCAGTGATCCCACCAGCGATCCAACCTGGAAGGGATCGCTGGAATGTCGCTATATGGTCACTGTTGAGCTGTCAATCAGGCAGATCTCCACAGCGACCAGCGACCAGCCATCAGCCACCAGTGACCCATGTAACGACGGCTCCCTGCACACTCAGAACCGACACTCATTGGTATCCCGCCGTCATACTCATCGATGCGTGCTGTACAGCGGGAGACCAACGAGCAAAAAATGGTCCTGTTCGTTTTGTCACGTTTCGGTGATCTCGCTATGGGTAACGGAAGCTTTATTCTCACTGGCAACAGTTTGCGATGGTACTCCTTGGTACAGGGGGGCAGATGAACTCAATGATGATGGACAAATTAAATCTTGTACAGGCCAGATCATTTGTTGCTGTTTGAGGTCAAAGCAAAGCTCAGAGTACAGGCCAAAGTTACTTTTACAATTTCAGGCCATGACAGAGTATATTACTACATTCACAGCGTCTTCCATGGTCGTGGACCTTATTATTTCCAACAAAGGTGGTTTAAAGACAGGTATTCTGGTGCATTCAGTAGTCCCAGGTCACTTTAAGGTGCAGAACTGTTCCTTCTTAGGGGATACACATTTAGCAGCGCATTTGTCTCTGTTGTCTCTGCGAATTGGTAGTTTGAAAACTTTTGGAATTTTCAAGGCCAATGCTCTTCCAAATTGCTCCTTCCAGCATTCGTAATATATTCTGAAGCCCAAAGCAATTCTCGGAGTATCTACAGTGGTTTGCAATAAGTCTGCAATATCTCAGAGACCCTATTGCATAAGTTGGCCTACAATTGTGTTACTGCTCTTACTTTGACTGGTGTGTGCTTTTCATCTACTCCCTGTAACATAAACTTTTTCAGTTCCAAATTGACTATGAAGCCCCATCTATCAAGGACAAGGAGTTTTAAGTGGCACATTGGTCTGGGATCTGCACGTTGCATACCTGTCAATTACCACATACTTTAAAAACATTCTTACATTACCCATTCCCTGCAAAAAGGGTTAAAAGGTTAAACAGCAAATTATACAATACAATACAGTTTTCCCTTCTCACTCTTTTACAAAATGCCTTGTTTAAAGCATGACTCCAACATATTTTTTTTTTGTTTTCAGCTCTGGAGTGGTACTTATAATCTATGGTCCCTGACCCTAGTATTATATTTGCACATCAGCATCTTCACCTTTTATCGGCGCCGCTCTGGGCCCGCATCACCATCTTGCGACTACATCTTTTGACTGCCAGAAGAGCAAAGTAGCAATCAAAAGCTATTAATGCAAGTCTATGAGAGCCTCAAGGAGGCCCTCATAGACTTGCACTGAAAAGTTTCTTCTGGCTCCAGAAAAAACTGCAGAGATCCGGCAAGTCACAAACTGCTTAGAGATGGATGGGAGCAGCAAAAATAGATGGTGAAAATTGTGTCAGGTAAGAAAAGACTAGAGATAGGGAATAGGGAAATAATTTAGAAGCATTCTCTGGTGGTGAAATTAAAAAAAATGCTGGAGTGGTGTTTTAAGTATTTCCAATGAAGGCAGCTGGTTCAAAACCCACATTATAGTCTGCAAATTTGAGAAACATAAAAAAATAACATATCAACTATTCTGGATATTGTTACATTACTGATTCCAAAAAGTTGAAGGGTAAATCTTTTGTAATGGGACTGGACAGTATTTATACTCAGATGGTTCTCAATTAATATCAATTACATTTAGATGTTAGAAGACCTCATCTATCTTGAAGTAAGCATCAAGTAACTCAAAACAAGGCAAACAACAATATGAGGCGCATAATAAGAGCACCTAAACATGGCAATAATATAATGTAAGTAGGAATGTGAGGCTGTCACTAGACAATTTATATACTTGGTCCAGGAAAGGGACTGTTGCACAAAATATCTAATTGTTATGCAACCTCCCTTATACTTTGCTCTAAAGGCCCATTTACACACAGCGACATCGCTAGCGATGTCGCTGCCGATCGCACCCGCCCCCATCGTTTGTGCGTCACGGGCAAATCACTGCTCGTAGCGCACAATATCGTTAGTCCCTGTCACACATACAGTTAGGTCCAGAAATATTTGGACAGTGACACAAGTTTTATTTTAGCTGTTTACAAAAACATGTTCAGAAATACAATTATATATATAATATGGGCTGAAAGTGCACACTCCCAGCTGCAATATGAGAGTTTTCACATCCAAATCGGAGAAAGGGTTTAGGAATCATAGCTCTGTAATGCATAGCCTCCTCTTTTTAAAGGGACCAAAAGTAATTGGACAAGGGACTCTAAGGGCTGCAATTAACTCTGAAGGCGTCTCCCTCGTTAACCTGTAATCAATGAAGTAGTTAAAAGGTCTGGGGTTGATTACAGGTGTGTGGTTTTGCATTTGGAAGCTGTTGCTGTGACCAGACAACATGCGGTCTAAGGAACTCTCAATTGAGGTAAAGCAGAACATCCTGAGGCTGAAAAAAAAGAAAAAATCCATCAGAGAGATAGCAGACATGCTTGGAGTAGCAAAATCAACAGTCGGGTACATTCTGAGAAAAAAGGAATTGACTGGTGAGCTTGGGAACTCAAAAAGGCCTAGGCGTCCACGGATGACAACAGTGGTGGATGATCGCCGCATACTTTCTTTGGTGAAGAAGAACCCGTTCACAACATCAACTGAAGTCCAGATCACTCTCAGTGAAGTAGGTGTATCTGTCTCTAAGTCAACAGTAAAGAGAAGACTCCATGAAAGTAAATACAAAGGGTTCACATCTAGATGCAAACCATTCATCAATTCCAAAAATAGACAGGCCAGAGTTAAATTTGCTGAAAAACACCTCATGAAGCCAGCTCAGTTCTGGAAAAGTATTCTATGGACAGATGAGACAAAGATCAACCTGTACCAGAATGATGGGAAGAAAAAAGTTTGGAGAAGAAAGGGAACGGCACATGATCCAAGGCACACCACATCCTCTGTAAAACATGGTGGAGGCAACGTGATGGCATGGGCATGCATGGCTTTCAATGGCACTGGGTCACTTGTGTTTATTGATGACATAACAGCAGACAAGAGTAGCCGGATGAATTTGGAAGTGTACCGGGATATACTTTCAGCCCAGATTCAGCCAAATGCCGCAAAGTTGATCGGACGGCGCTTCATAGTACAGATGGACAATGACCCCAAGCATACAGCCAAAGCTACCCAGGAGTTCATGAGTGCAAAAAAGTGGAACCTTCTGCAATGGCCAAGTCAATCACCAGATCTTAACCCAATTGAGCATGCATTTCACTTGCTCAAATCCAGACTTAAGACGGAAAGACCCACAAACAAGCAAGACCTGAAGGCTGCGGCTGTAAAGGCCTGGCAAAGCATTAAGAAGGAGGAAACCCAGCGTTTGGTGATGTCCATGGGTTCCAGACTTAAGGCAGTGATTGCCTCCAAAGGATTCGCAACAAAATATTGAAAATAAAAATATTTTGTTTGGGTTTGGTTTATTTGTCCAATTACTTTTGACCTCCTAAAATGTGGAGTGTTTGTGAAGAAATGTGTACAATTCCTACAATTTCTATCAGATATTTTTGATCAAACCTTCAAATTAAACGTTACAATCTGCACTTGATTTCTGTTGTAGAAGTTTCATTTCAAATCCAATGTGGTGGCATGCAGAGCCCAACTCGCCAAAATTGTGTCACTGTCCAAATATTTCTGGACCTAACTGTATTTACCTGCCTAGCAATATTGCTGTGACCGGCAAACTGCCTCTTTTCTAAGGTGGCGGTTCATGCGGCGTCACAGCGATGTCACACGGCAGGCGTCCAATAGAAGCGAAAGGGCGGAGATCAGATGAAGGAAAGACATGCCCACCTCATTGCCGGAGGATGCAGATACGGCGTTGTTCCTTGTTCCTGCGGTATAAAGGAGGCTGTGGACAGAAAAGCGCAAAATAGGGTCTTACCCCGATATATGTGGGGTGGGGAAGGGGGAGTAAACTCACTCACCTGATGTAGTTGTGACAGTCACAACTACTATATGTGCATGTAAAATAAGATCCACGGCTGCAGCCACCCAGTGGCAGACATCAGAAAGCAATAGAGAAGGGTGTTCAATTGCCGCGCCAACAGATCACTCATTCAGATGATGAAGACCAATGTCACTTTATTTTCATACAGGTCTACGCGTTTCAGGAGCATCTGCTCCCTTCCTCAGGACCGTCAAGTTAAAAATAACATCCAAAGGCACATCCAAAGGATGTTATTTTTAACTTGACGGTCCTGAGGAAGGGAGCAGATGCTCCTGAAACGCGTAGACCTGTATGAAAATAAAGTGACATTGGTCTTCATCATCTGAATGAGTGATCTGTTGGCGCGGCAATTGAACACCCTTCTCTATTGCTTTCTCTTGTTCCTGCGGTGTCACACGTAGCGATGTGTGCTGCCTCAGGAACGACGAACAACCTGCATCCACAACAACCAACGAGATTTTGAAAATGAACGATGCGTCAACGATCAACGACTAGGGTACTTTCACACTTGCGTTCAGCGGAGTCCATCACTATGGAGAAGAGTGCAGTCCGTTAACGCACTTCGCTATTCTCCATAGACTTTTATGTATGACGCACTGTAATGCAAGTGTCAGCATTGCTCCCACTCTGGACGACGCAGCGGAAGGAACGCAGCATGTAACTTTTTTTGAGCAGCGGAATCCTTTGGATTTCACTGCGCATACTCTCTCTGGCTCCCTCCACCCGTAACCAGGGTACACATCGGGTAACCAAGGAACCCTGGTTACATGTGCCGGGAGCCCGACACTTCCCCGCTCGGCTCCACCCCCTCCCGCACTCCGTATGTATACACACACAATCACACACACACACTCTCACAGTCACTCACCTGTCCCCCAGCGATGCAGTCCCCGCGGCACTGACGTCCTCAGCCATGGCCCCACTCGGCTCCCCCCACTTCGCACTCCGCCCCCCGCTCCTGCCCCCGCACACATTGCCGGTGACCGAACGATCAGCTGATCACCCGGTGGCCGGCTACTGTGAGTGATCAGCTGATCACCCGGCAGCTGGCTACTGTGAGTGATCAGCTGATCACCCGGCGACCGGCTACTGTGAGTGATCAGCTGATCACCCGGCGTCCGACTGCTGTGAGTGATCGTTCACAGTAGTCTGCCAACGGTAAAACTGTAAAAACCCCAAAGCGGATTGCGTTGTTTTGCAACATCCGTTGCGCCACTATATGCAACACATCCGTTGCATCCGTCACACAACGCAATGCAACGGATACCGTTCAACGCAAGTGTGAAACTAGCCTTAGATGAGTATTTTTGATCGTTAACACTCCCTCAGAGCTGTTACACACAAAGACGTCGCTAACGAGGCCGGATGTGCGTCACGAACACCGTGACCCCAACGACTTCTCGTTAGCGATGTCGTTGTGTGTAAATGTGCCTTTAGGATACACACAATGTTAGATGTCTCATCATATTCTTGACTTTAAGTTTTTTTCTGTAGCACTCTAATTCCCTGGAATAAAACCTTAAAAAATGTACTTCTTAAAACAGACTGCAATCTCTCATAAGCTATCTATCTATTTTTTTTTTAAATATCAATGTAAATGTATATAAAGAGCTATTGTTCAGTATCTTGTTAACGCCACTATTTTACCTTCTTACTTAACATTTTATTCATTTTTTTCACTGCTTTTGACCTTTGTTGTATAATGTCATACAATACCAAAAAAGTATAGATATGTTTTATTTCAACATATGCATATGTAATTTTAACAGTACTTTTAAAGAAACAATCCACATTAATGGAAATCTGGTGACATCTAGAGACTTATTCTATTAATTACATATCATTAGAAAAATAATTTGCAATTTGTTACAACTTCATTAAAATAACACAAAAATAAGACGTTGCAGAATTAAAATAATAAATTCACAGGAAAAAATTCAATACTTAAAAGAAAACAAATATTTCAAGATATCATTGAAGACTGTTTTAAGAATGTCTGAGGCAATTAAAATGTATCATTGTGCAATCATTTTCAACCTTTTTTTCCAGTACTCATTTGAAGTACAGATGATGGCAGTGATTGGGTCATCTCTTCAATTGAGTCTAAAGGCTGCTTTACACACTACGACATCGCTCAAGCGATCTCGTTGGGGTCACGGAATTTGTGACACACATCCGGTCGCTTTAGCGATGTCGTTGCGTGTGACACCTATGAGCGATTTTGCATCATTGCAAAAACGTGCAAAATCACTCATCGGTGACATGGGGGTCCATTCTCTAATATCGTTGCTGCAGCAGTAACGAAGTTGTTCCTTGTTCCTGCGGCAGCACACATCGCTCCGTGTGACACCGCAGGAACGAGAAACCTCTTCTTACCTGCCTCCCGCCCGCAATGCGGAAGGAAGAAGGTGGGCGGGATGTTCGTCCCGCTCATCTCCGCCGCCCCACTTCTATTAGGCGGCCGTTTAGTCATGTTGCTGTGACGCTTAACGAACCACCCCCTTAGAAAGGAGGCGGTTGGCCAGTCACAGCGACGTCACAGGGCAGGTAAGTAGTGTGACGGGTCTGGGCGATATTGTGTGCCACGGGCAGCGATTTGCCCATGTCGCACAACCGATGGGGGCAGGTACCCATGCTAGCGATATCGGTACCGATATTGCAGCGTGTAAAGTGGCCTTAACTGTTGTGATAAGTTACTGCAGGAAATTGTTCTAAGTAGAACTTTCAGAGGAGACAAGGGCTAAGCCATCACTGCAATCATCTGTACTCCAAATTATTATGTTTTAATACACATGCACAAAAACGTAGGCAATTTTTTGGGGGGGTCAAAAAAGAAGGATTTTGGACATTTTTTATGTTATTATTATTTTTATTTTTTTTGCAGAAATTAAAACAAATCCCTTAACACAATAATTTCAAAGCTTCATCACTTTCCATGCTGACCGAAACTATTTTTATTAAAATGACAGTTTAGTTACTCTTTAAATGTAATCTGTCACCAGGTTTTTGCTGAAAGCAGAATGATGTAGAGGCAGAGACCTGGATTATAGTAATGTATCACTTAATAGGTTATATGTTGCTGTTTAAACAAGATCAGTGTTTTATCAGCAGGAGATTATCACTGCAGGACTAGATGTTGCATGACATCAAGTTAGCTGCTCTACATAACCCCGCCCCCACTACTGATTGGCAGCTTTCTGTATACATTGTCAGTTGCTAATCAGTGGTATGAGCAAGGTAACACAACTCAGCATTCCAAAACTTACTAGATCTACCACAGAAAAAAATTGTTACAGTACCAAAGTGATAGCTTGCAGACCAGTAAGTGACACATCACTGGAATCAGGGAATCAGCCCCTGCATCATGCTGCTGTCAGCTTACATATCAAAAACCTGGTGAAAGAATACTTTTAAAGTTATTTAATATTTTGGAGAGAAAAAATTATGCCTTGACTCATCAGATTATGCTATTTTATAATGATATGGTTTGATTTGGCAAATATGGAGTCACTGCAACTTTATAGTATGGTACTGTTCGTCCAGCCAGGTTACCTAAAATGTATGGTTATGTTTTTAACCAATCTTATTAAAGCCCTTTTAACTTCTTTATTCCTAAAACTGTAAATGACGGGATTCAACATCGGGGTAATAATGTTGTAAAAGACGGAGATCATTTTATCACTATCTAAGGAGTAGGCTGATGTAGGTCTCAGATACATAAAGAGTATAGTCCCGAAGAAGATGCAAACCACCGTTAAATGGGACGCACAGGTCGAGAAAGCTTTACTTTTCCCCTTAGCTGTACTGATTTTTAATATGGAGGAGATAATAAAGATATAAGAAACCAAGATCGATAGAAAACAGCCCCCGACAATAGATCCTCCAAAAATGAAAATTTCCAAAATGTTTTTGGTAGTGTCGGAAGTAGACACTTGGAGAAGTGGTGGGATGTCACAGAAGTAGTGATTGATAATATTCGAAGAGCAAAACGATAGACTCAGGGTGGTAAATGTGTGGGAACAAGAGAATAATACTCCACTAAACCAGCAACCAAGAACCATCCGTAAACAAATACTAGTGTTCATAATATGTGAGTATCTCAGAGGCTGACAAATGGCCACGTAACGATCCAGCCCCATGGTGACCAATAAGAAGCAATCGGTGATTCCCAAAAAATGAAAAAAATACAACTGAGTGAAGCATCCGAAGTAACTAATCTTCCTGTTATTGGTGTAAATGTTTATTAACATATTGGGTACAGTGACCGTAGAAAACGAAATATCCAACAGAGAGAGGTTCGAAAGGAAGAAATACATAGGCGTAGACAACTCATGGTCAATTTTTGTCAGAAGGATAAGAATGGAGTTTCCAAATAGCGTGGCACAATATACAAAGGAAATAATAACCAAAAAATTTGCTTGGACATCAACATTTTTGGAGATACCTTCTAGGATAAACTCTGTTGCCTCGGTGTTATTTTTACAAGCCATCAAATGGACGATTAAATGTAAAAGCTTGATAAAGAATCATTTGTTTTAATTCAAAAAGTGTTCTTTATTTATTAATCGAGCTTAATATTTGAATTTTTAAAGTTTTTTTTATACAATACTGTTCTAGTTTTCATGTAGCTCATCTGTAGATAAAAAATAAGACAATATGGGCCTATAGCTATGTAGTTATGACTTTACACGTATAATGCATGAAAAATTTACTTTTTACTTTTGTTGTTATTATGAGTATTATGTGTTCATTAGAGTCGGGAGGATCATTTAAAAATCAAATTCATCAGCATCAACTAATTTTCCGTCAAAGAACGCAGTACATAAATGCCTCTAATATATTTGAAAAATATGTAAATAACACTCTGATTTCTTCTAGAAAAGTATTGAATTCCTTTTAAAGCTTTTTAATACAAACACAGCCTTATTAATGTCTAAGTAGTCTCAACCCTTCCGGCTCAGAAAAAATGTATGATGACTAGTGGTAACCAACAGTGTTATGTTGGGGTTGTCTATGAGACCAATAATGATTTATTTTAACAATCAAGTATACAAAAAAAAAAATAAAACTACATTGTGCTTAAAGATATATATAGCACCCCATCCATCCTTCCTACAGTTCTCACCCTGGATGTGCTCCCATCTATCCTTCCAATAGTCCCTACCCTGCATTTGCCCCCATCCATCCTTCCTACAGTTCTCACCCTGGATGTGCTCCCATCCATCCTTCCTACAGTTCTCACCCTGGATGTGCCCCATCCATCCTTCCTACAGTTCTCACCCTAGATGTGGCCCCATCCATCCTTCCAACAGTCCCTACCCTGCATTTGCCCCCATCCATCCTTCCTACAGTTCTCACCCTGGATGTGCCCCATCCATCCTTCCTACAGTTCTCACCCTAGATGTGGCCCCATCCATCCTTCCAACAGTTCTCACCCTAGATGTGGCCCCATCCATCCTTCCAATAGTCCCTACCCTGCATTTGCCCCCATCCATCCTTCCTACAGTTCTCACCCTGGATGTGCCCCATCCATCCTTCCTACAGTTCTCACCCTAGATGTGGCCCCATCCATCCTTCCAACAGTCCCTACCCTGCATTTGCCCCCATCCATCCTTCCTACAGTTCTCACCCTGGATGTGCTCCCATCCATCCTTCCTACAGTTCTCACCCTGGATGTGCCCCATCCATCCTTCCTACAGTTCTCACCCTAGATGTGGCCCCATCCATCCTTCCAATAGTCCCTACCCTGCATTTGCCCCATCCATCCTTCCTACAGTTCTCACCCTGGATGTGCTCCCATCCATCCTTCCTACAGTTCTCACCCTGGATGTGCCCCATCCATCCTTCCTACAGTTCTCACCCTGGATGTGCCCCATCCATCCTTCCTACAGTTCTCACCCTAGATGTGGCCCCATCCATCCTTCCAATAGTCCCTACCCTGCATTTGCCCCCATCCATCCTTCCTACAGTTCTCACCCTGGATGTGCTCCCATCCATCCTTCCTACAGTTCTCACCCTGGATGTGCCCCATCCATCCTTCCTACAGTTCTCACCCTAGATGTGGCCCCATCCATCCTTCCAACAGTCCCTACCCTGCATTTGCCCCCATCCATCCTTCCTACAGTTCTCACCCTGCATGTGTCCCCATCCATCCTTCCTACAGTTCTCACCCTGGATGTGCCCCCATCCATCCTTCCTACAGTTCTCACCCTGGATGTGCTCCCATGCATCCTTTCTACAGTCCCTACCCTGCATTTGCCCGATCCATCCTTTTTACAGTTCTCACCCTGAATGTGCCCCCATCCATCCATCCTACAGTTCTCACCCTGGATGTGCCCCCATCCATCCATCCTATAGTTCTCACCCTGGATGTGCCCCCATCCATCCATCCTATAGTTCTCACCCTGCATGTGCCCCCATCCATCCATCCTACAGTTCTCCCCCACGATGTGCTCACATCCATCCTTCCTACAGTTCTCCCCACGATGTGCTCACATCCATCCTTCCTACAGTTCTCACCCTGGATGTGCCCCATCCATGCTTTCTACAGTCCCCACCCTGGATGTGCCCCCATCCATCCTTTCTACAGTCCCCACCCTGGATGTGCCCACCATCCATCCTTCCTACAGTTATCACCCTGGATGTGCCCCATCCATCCTTTCTGCAGTCCCCACCCTGGATGTGCCCACCATCCATCCGCCCTACAGTTCTCACCCTGGATGTGCCCACCATCCAGCCTTCCTACAGTCCCTACCCTGGTTGTGCTCCCATCTATCCTTCCTACAGTCCCTACCCATCATCCTCACAGTCACAGTCACTATTGTACACTTACTTTGGCAAAACTGTGTATTTTGTCCTGCCAATAAAGTTTATTTGATTTAAATTGATTATATATGTGCTCATAAGTTTACATACCCCATCAGATTTTTTGCTTTCAGAGAATATAAATGATAACACAAAATCTTTTTTTCCACTCATGGTTAGTGGTTGGGTGAAGCCATTTATTGTCAAACTACTGTGTTTTCTCTTTTTAAATCATAATGATAACCAAAAACATCCAAATGACCCTGATCAAAAGTTCACATACCCTGGTGACTTTGGCCTGATAACATGCACAGAAGTTGACTCAAATGGGTTTGATTGGCTAATAAAGGTAGCATCCTCAACTGTGATCTGTTTGCTTGTAATCAGTGTGTGTGTACTGTGAGTTTCTGGGATCTAGACAGACTCTTGAATCTTTCATCCATCCACTCACATTTTTGAATTGTGAGTCATGGGGAAATCAAAAGAATTACCAATGGATCTATGGGAAAAGATAGTTGAACTGTATAAAACAGGAAAGGGATACAAAAAGATATAGTAGGAATTGATAATGTCAGTCAGCAGTGTTCAAACTGTGATCAACAAATGGAAAACCAGGAGCTCTGTAAAAACCAAACCACAATCAGGTAGACCAACAAAAATTTCAGCCACAACTGCCAGGAAAACTGTCCATAATGAAAAACCCACAAATAACATTAGCTGAAATACAGGACTCACTGAAAACTAGTGATGTGGCTGTTTCAAGATGCACAATAAGGAGGCACTTGAAGAAAAATGGGCTGCATAGTCGAGGCGCCAGAATAAAGCCATTACTGCGCAAATGCCACAAAGTATGTCACCTACAATACGCCGAACAGCAAAGAGACAAGCCTCCAAACTTCTGGAACAAGGTATTTTGGAGTGATGAGACCAAAATCAAAGTTTTTGGCCACAACCATAAATGTTACATTTGGAGATGTGTCAACAAGGCCTATGATGAAAGGAACACCATTCCTACAGTGAAGCACAGAGGTACATCGCTGATAATGTGGGGATGTGTGAGCTACAAAGGCACAGGAAACTTGGTCAAAGTTGAAGGAAAGATGAATGTAGAACGTTATCAGCAAATACTGGAGGCAGATTTGCACTCATCTGCCCGTAAGCTGCACATGGGATGTACTTGGACGTTACAACATGACAACGATCCAAAATATAAGGCCAAGGCGACCTATGATTGGCTACAGCAGAACAAAATGAAGGTTCTGGAGTTGTCAAATTCAAAGGGATCTGTAGATTTCAGGAAATTCGATTCAAAGTCACTTCCCCACTTTGCAAAAATAAAAAAAAAGATATATAAAGTAACTAAATAGAAGCATAATGCATATAAATAAATATAGGGTACTTAGTAAACACTGTTTTTGATCAAAAAAGTGTAAACCCATCCCACCGAGACAAGGTGTACCCAATCGGAACAGTACTTACACTCTCTAATACTAACACCTCACCATGTGTCAACAGACATCCATCTGAATAAGGGCAGAGAGTGGCTGGGTACAAACTGGACATGCAGTCATGGGAAGCTCTAGATGAAATGACCATCTCATTGATAAGGGGGCCGCACCCTATTTGTACTGAGTACAAGAGACTACAAAAAAAGCAAAAAGTGAGCCGGAGTAGGAGTTGATGTGCATGCAGCTTGTAAGCTCATGTTCACACTGGCCATAAGTCATTTGTGAACATGAGCTTACAAGCTGAATGTACATCAACTCATACTCTGGCTCACTTTTTTTTTTTTTTGTTTTTTTTTGCATTAAATAAGTTGTTTGACTTAAAGGGGTTTTCCAGATTTGGGATGAAATGCCGCAGTTACTCTATGTGACTGCAGACTAACAAATCCTCACAGCGCGTGAACTGCACATTGTCAGGCTTCTCCAGTGCTGATGGCAAGAGTAAGTGGTCCCATGACTGCAAATATGCGATTTACATACTTCCAGCTACATTATGACTATGCAAGTGAATTGTGCAAGGCCGAGCATGTATCCTAATTGCAAACTTATGGCCTTCTGACCACTTGTTCTTGCTGCTGGCACCGGAGAATCCTGATAGTGTGTAGTGCGCACTCTGTGAAGATTCAAAAGTCAGTAGTCACATAGATTGACTGCAGACTTTCCTCCCAAAGCTGGATAGCCCCTGTAAATATGTCTTTTCGGTGCCTTAAACTAGCCCAGAAATAGCCTGTATAAAGTCGAACATAGGTGAAACAAAAATGCAAGGGGATCGTTTGGAGGGAAACATTTCGCAGAAACGTACCTCTAGATCAATGTTGATGAAATAGAGGTTCTGAAATAAATGTATCTAGTCAAACTGATTGACCTTGGTAACGGAGGTCAGGAAGATCTGGTATGTGATACCATGGATTAATCAGAAACATCATTAGCCAATTCTGTGTGAAGTAAAAAAGATCAGACAGACCCTACACATGGTTTTGTAGATGATTCACAAGAGCCAGGATTATTATTGTGGAAATACGGCACTCCAGTCCTAAGCCCGTAATCAATTAAGAAGCGAATCCTTGAGTGCCGGATTCTCCTCTTAATTCACAAGAGCCAGAGTCAGTTAAGAAAAGTAAGTCATATCCATTTATAGTACAGCAGAATGATTAGGAAACCATTCAGACAAGCTAGAATCATATAAAATGGCTAAGCAGTGGTCCAGTGGGGTAGTCAGTAGGCTAATGGGGCAAACTGTTCAGTTCAGGTCACAGATGGAAAAAAAACAGTCATAGGAGAAAAAAAAATAAAATCAGTATAAATGGCACAGAATGTTATACCGTAGATCTTGATTGTCTGAATGATAGCAAACCATTCACAGCCTTTACACCATAGCAGATGGAGAATACATTGCTGGAGCCTAGATAGGATAGTTTACTGTAATCATCTGCTCACATATTATCTCTATGCATAGTGTATAATTTTCTTTCATAGCCAAAGGGATCTTTTCAGAAAAATGAACCTGACCACAGATAACAATTGAATGGAGCTGTATACAGATTGTACACCATATATGACTTATCCATACTATGGATAAGTCAAAATAGGTCTACCGATGGCACGTAGTTGCATTTTTGATGCACATGATGTGATAGAAATAAAAGAAAACTGCCTTAGAATCTGAGGTGAAATTGCAGCTATATTTTATGTGATTTCGTAGCCTGTAAGGATTTAACCTCAAAGGCTTAGAATGCACAAGAATATTCTACCTCAAGGAATTACCCAATTTATGTTTATTCCTTAAAGAAATTATTCATGCTCATAATAAACTAATCTAAATGGAATATACAGTACCAAAAGTTTGGACACACTTTGTCATTGAAAGAGTTTTTGTTTATTTCTCAGGACTCTGAAAACTCTAGATTCACATTGAAGGCATCAAAATTATGAATTAAAACATGTGGAATGAAATACTTAAAAACGTGTGAAACAACTGAAAATATGTCTTATATTCTAGGTTCTTCAAAGTAGCCACCTTTTGCTTTCATTATTACTTTGCACACTCTTGGCATTTTATTGATGACATTCAAGAGGTAGTCACCGGAATGTCTGCTGACCTAATCAGTAGACTTGTGCGGCTAACAGGTGGGAATGGATCAGAGATCCACCCATGCCTGATTACCACATAGTTTGCGCTGTTAAAATTTGACAGCATGATTTAAATGGCCTTGGTGGGAATCACACCATTCTCTGCTGACTTCGGCTGCCACGTGACATGATCATGGGGCGCCATGGTAGCACGGGGTCAGCTGATGACCCCGGACACTACCATGACGTATTTCCTGTGAGAGCCGACAGAGCGCTGCCACTCACAGGAGCACTGCATTTTCGCTAATCAGAGCGATGCTGCAGCCATAGGACTGTGCAGTGATAAAGTCCCCTAGATGGACTAGTAAAATCAATGTAAAAAGTAAAATAAAAAAGTTTTATAAAATATGAAAAACTTTAAGAAACCTTAAGAAACCTAAAAATTCAAATAACTCTAGTTTCGCCCCAATGAATAATGTTGCATCTATGCAAAAATGGTATAATTAAGAACATCCGCTCAAGACGCAAAAAATAAGCTGTCACTGAGCCTCAGATCACAAAAAATGAGAACACTACGAGTCGGGAAAAATGGCAACGAAAGCGCTATTTGTTTTTGGAACAAATTTCTGATTTTTTTTTCACCCCTTAGATAAAAGTAAAAGTATACATGTTTGGTATGTATGAACTCGTACCAATGTGAGGCATCATACTGAGATGTCACTTTTACCATGTAGTGAATGTGGTAATTAAAAACCCCCAAAAACTATCATGCAATCGCACTTTTTTTTGCAATATTACCGCACTTGAATTTTTATCCATCTTCCAGTACACTATTTGGTACAACAAAAGCTTTCATTCAAAAATAAAACTCATCTTGCAAAAATCAATCCCACATGTGGCAATAGTGATGGAAAAATTAAAAAAACTATGGCTCTTGGAGGTAGGGGAGGAAAAAACGAAAAGGAAAAATTGAATAATTGCAGGGGAGAGAAGGGGTTATTCAGATTCCAAGCTATTGTATTATATAAAATTAATATCTCATATTCTGTATAAAAATAAGGTCATATAAGCACTATATACATTCTTTAAGTGGAGGAATGATTTGAGATCTACTTTTGCCTACTTACACCCATTGATATACAGTACTGACCAAAAGTTTGGAGTTTTCTTTATTTTCAGGACTCTGAAAATTGTAGATTCACATTTAAGTCATCAAAACTATGAATTAGCACATGTGGAGTGAAATACTTAACAATAAAGTGTGAAACAACTGAAAATATGTCTTATATTCTAGATTCTTCAAAGTAGCCACCTTTTGCTTTGATTACTACTTTGCACACTCTTGGCATTCTCTTGATGAGCTTCAAGTGGTAGTCACTGGAAATGGTTTTCCAACAGTCTTGAAAGAGTTCCCAGAGATGCTTAGCACTTGTTGGCCCTTTTTCCTTCACTCTGCGGTCCAGCTCACCCCAAAGCATCTCGATTGGGTTCAGATCTGGTGACTGTGGAGACCAGGTCATCTGGTATAGCACCCCATCACTCTCCTTCTTAGTCAAATAGACCTTACCCACCCTGGAGGTGTGTTTGGGGTCATTGTCCTGTTGAAAAATAAATGATGGTCCAACTAAACGCAAACCGGATGGAATAGCATGCAGCTTCAAGATGCTGTGGTAGCCATGCTGGTTCTGTATGCCTTCAATTTTGAATAAATCCCCAACAGTGTCACCAGCAAAGCACCCCCACACCATCACACCTCCTCCTCCATGCTTCACAGTGGGAACCAGCCATGTAGAGTCTATTCGTTCACCTTTTCTATAAAGACATGGTGGTTGGATCCAAAGATCTCAAATTTGGACTCATCAGACCAAAGCACAGATTTCCACTGGTCCATTGCTTGTGTTCTTGCTTGTGTTCTTTAGCCCAAACAAGTCTCTTCTGCTTGTTGCCTGTCCTTAGCAGTGGTTTCCTAGCAGATATTTTACCATGAAGGCCTGCTGCACAAAGTCTCCTCTTAACAGTTGTTCTAGAGATGAGAAGGTGTGTCCAAACCTTTGGTCTGTACTGTATATACACACTGTAAGATGGCTGCTGGACATGTAGTCAATGGCAGGTACAAGCAAAAAATACTCGGATTACCCGATGGTTCCTAGCCCTTCAGCTTCCAGGTAGAGCATAGACCCAGGAAGCTGCATGGTAATGCGAATGCGCTATCAAGACTCCATTGTTTGTTAGTGGAAGGTGCCAAGCCCCTCAGCTTTAGACAAAGGGGGGGAAGTATGTAAGATGGCTGCTGGACATGTAGTCGATGGCAGTTAAGTGTCGCAGAGGTGGTTATCCTCTGTGGTGTAAACCCGGGATGGAAGATCTAGTATACGTTGTACTGAGAGAGTTATCAGGGCATATTAGGGCCGGGTTTTGGGAGCAGCCGGAGCGACAGCGGGTCTGGCTGCTCGCATATTTCCACCCATGGGATTGGTATATGGCTTAAATGGAGTTTGTTTGACAAGCGGTCTGTGTGTGAGGAAGTTGGAACCTCCTGTGTGACTCTGATATTGTGAAATCCTGTGCGGGCGAACCCTGTAGACTTTGAAAAGGACTTGTTATTTTGATATTGTTTATTTTGTGCCAGAAAATGCTGTTATGATTTACTTTTTTCCTTGAAGGTTTATGGAGATATAATAAACCCAATGGACTTAAATGAAAAACGTTTCATACTTTGCCTCTAACCCACAGCCAATCGAGTAGCCAGAGCACAATTGGTGCTAGAGTGTAGGCAACGTTCCTAGGGAACACGTTTGACTGCTACAGGCGTGCCTCATATCCTGGGTAAAAGTGGCCATAGAGATGGAAGCACGGTCAGACAAGATGGTGGAGCTAATCCAGCACCTGGTGCAGGCCAATGTACAGCAGCAGCAAGCTCAACTGCAGCAAGAAACAAACTGTTGATTTAATAGTTCCACCAGCAGCAGCAACAAAATCAAGCACAGCAACAGCAACAGCAGATGCTTCTGCAGCAGGTGGACCCTCTTGCAGAGGCAGTTCGTAGCAGGGAGACCACCCCACCCTGAATCAAAGGGGGTGATTCCAACATCCGGAAAGCGGTAAGACGAGCATTACAGAAGATGACCCCGGGGGAGGATGTTGAGGTGTTTTTAACTATCTTCAAAAGGGTCGCAGAGCAGGAAAAGCACAAAATGGGTCCATCATTGGGCGTATCACTGTGACAAACCCCCTCGATTCCAGATGTTTGACTTGCTACACCTGATCCAGAAGTGGTTATAGCCAGGGTCTTCTTCCCCAGCCCAGATTGTATAGTGTGTTGTAATGGAACAGTTTGTTCACTCCCTTCCAAGGCCTGTGCAGACATGGGTTGCCAGGGAGATCCCCGAAATGCTGATGACTCGGTCGAGTTGGTAGAAAGGTAACAGGTGGTTGAGAGATCCTTGGGGAGGTAACCAAAGTCACCTTTTCCATATTGGGTTTCACAAAGGGAGGTTGATAGCTGAAAGGGGGCAGGGCGTCTAAGATCCAAAAGGGCAGTAGAGTTAATGCCAAAGGTTTCAGCTGGAGACATATTTTGCTGGAGATGTCATGACCCAGAGCATATAGCTACCTATTGTCCCTTAACCACTGAGCCAATAGACTGCAATAGGGGTAAGCGCTGTTCAAATTATGCCTATCCAGCCTGCAGTGTGGACTGTCAACCTGGTGAGGTGTCACAGGCGTGCCCAGTGACAATAAATAGTGTACCAGTGACTGGTGTTGTCAATGTCATCCGAGGGTGTGATGGTTTGGAGCTCCCTCTGATGGTCAGGACTGGAGGTGAAGCTTACTGTGACTCAACAGGTGTGGGTGTTAATTGGGAGTTTGTGAAGTCCAATTGCAGATCAGCCTGGGCTGTATAGAGGAGCAGTGTCTGCTGGCTGGGGCCTATGATAAATGTTCTTTCCTCAGTCTCTGAATTGGCTTGGAGTTTGTCCTTCCATTTATCCTGTGCCTGTATCATTCCAGATAAGTTGCAAGTTTTTGCTTTATTGCCTGATCCACACTTAAGGGTGTTTGTGTTTTTTTTCATTTTGCTTAAGGTCTGTTTTCTTGCAGGAGAGGAATTGTCTTTCTGTTTTAATGAGCATGGGGGATCCCCCTATGTAAGCCTCACTGCAGAAAAAGTGAGATTCTCCTTGTTCTACTTGATTATTTGCCCATTTGTATTTCTTGTGGTTTTTTTATATTTTGTTTCTCTCATTATTTACAAGAGTACCTGTTATAGTGGGGGAGAGACCCAGTGGTCTTAGGGGTTTTTGTATATCAGGAGATTGGTATTTTTCCACAGGGTTTTTGCACTGACCGCAATCAGTTATCTGTCCTGTCCTTTTCTATCTAGGAAGTCGGGCCTCACCTTTGCTAATCTATATTTCCTATCTGAGTATTGGGTGTACTTACATCAACGTTGGCTCTATATATTGGGGGCTTGCTATTCCTTTGGGGAATACTCTGAGGCAACATAGGTTTCCTCACACAGAAAACACACAGAAGTCAGCACACAGGAATCACAAAACAGAATAGGGCGGATCAGGAGACAGGAAGTCAGAACTATCTCTGGCAGAGGTCAGCAGACAGGAGGGGAACTAAGAAGGGTGTAGTGTCTTCCCATTGGCTGTAGCTGAACGCTGGCAACTTCAGCTGGAAGACACACGCCACCCACAGTCAGCCAGTGGTACTGCAGATCCCAAGATAACCCAGCCCAGTGGATGATCGGAGCCTGCGCCCACCGATGCCTCTGGCATCGACTCCTCTCCCATCACCAGCACCATCCATGGCAGGAACACGGCGTCGCCTGGCGATCGGAGCAGAAGTCACTATAGCAGACTCCGGTAGTGACGTAACACTACTCTTGTGTTTTCTTTGTATTTTTCTGCTAATAGGATTTCTGTGATCGTCCACGGTTGCCAGATCATAACAGACTGGACTCTTGGACTCAGGGAGTTTGGTGACCCTGATAAAGGCCAACTCCTTCACTGGTTGATCCCTGGACATATTGTCAGTGTCTGCTGTATCCACAGGAATGGCAAGAACTATCCTGTCGCCAGAGTGACTATAAAAACGAACCGGGGTACTGAGTTACATGAGGTTGGGGACTTTCTACACCCAGTGATAATAGGGCGGAACTTTACATTGTTTTAGAACTTTTGGCGACAGATGGGAAGACCTGACTGTTCCTCTAAGAGCCGGGTCACCCCTAAAGAAGTCCGAATACAGTCTGAGTCTGATGAGTTTCCCTTCTGTGTGCTTGTGGGTGATGATGTGGAAGGCACACACCCTGAGATCAACACTTCAGAGCTAGGGATGTCAGAGAGGAATTTTGGAACTGCCCAACTTAGGGACCAGACACTCAAAGGGACATATGATTATGTAACTGTACTAAACTGGGTACCTCAGGAACCAGGGGCAGACACCAGGTCCCCTTTTTTTGCAGTAAATGGGGACATATTGTATTAAGTTACCAAGCTAAGGGAGAAGATAATAGAACAATTATTAGTTTCAGTGCCGTATCGGTGTAAGGTATTGGACATGACTCACTCCCATGTCTTGGATAGTCATTGGGGCATAGACAAAACCCAAAAGTTGATCCTTTGCAGGTTCTACTGACCCGGGTGCCACCGAGAGACAGTAAAGTAGTGTAGGTTCTATCCCACCTGCCAACTAACTGCTCCATCCTCTGAATTCCGTAATCCCTTATTATGGTTGTCCATTATAGAGGTGCCCTTTGAAAGTATGGTCATGGATCTAATGGGACCACTGGTCAAGTTTGAACGAGGACATCAATATATCCTGGTGGTCCTCAACTACGCGACACAGTACCTAGAGGCAGTACCCCTAAGAAACTCCTCTGTGAGAAGCATATCCCGACAGTTAGTCCACATCTTTGCCAGGACAAGAATACCAAAAGAGATCCTGACCAACCAAAGAACTCCTTTTATGAGTAAGGGGATGAAGGAATTATATAAAGTCCTTCAGATTGCCAACTGAACAGTGTACAATCCACAGATGGACGGTCTAGCTGAGAGGTTCATTAAAACCCTAAAATCTATGCTAAAGAAGGTTGGCTGGGATTGGGACTGCCTTCTCCCGTACCTGTTGTTTTCCATCACGGAAGTCCCACAAACATCTACTAAGTTCTCTCTGTTTGAACTACTCTATGGCTTACACCCTCAAGGTCTTCTAGACCTAGCGAAGAAGAGCAAATAAATAAGTTCAGCTCACTGCTTGATCAATCTCGATCTCCCTCTGAAGCTCAGACAAGGTGCTTCTACGCCTCAAGCAGAATCCAAATGAAATAAGTCAGGCTTCACAGGCGGAAATGTGAATTTCTTTCTTTTATTTTCCTTTTTGGCACAAATTATAACAGCACATAGCAGTCAAGATGGTAGCATGACCGACGTTAGCTGGTTACCATGTTACCTTAACTGGATGATATTGTGATCTTCACCTCTGATTGGGGAAGTCATCTGCAGAGCGTCCAGGCAGTGCTGGATGTACTTAAGAAGGTGGGGTTTACCATAAACCCAAAAAAATGTGCCATTGGGAAGGAGGAGGCCACGTACCTGGGCTATATTGTCAGTAGGAACCAAATGAAACCACAGGTGAATAAAGTGGAAGTGATCCAGAATTGGCCATGACCAGTCTCTAAAAAGCAGGTTAGTGCATTTCTGGGAATTGTTGGATACTACCGCCAGTTCATACCGAATTTTGTCATGTTGGCTGCACCCCTGACAGACCCTCTTAAAGGGACAAAGTGAGCATTGGCGAAATGGACTTCAGAGACAGTGACGGCTTTTCAAAAGTTGAAGATAGTCCTATGCAAACAACCGCTACTTTATAGCGCCACCTTATGTTGCGATTACAGCTACAAGTCACTTGGGGTATGTGTCTATCAGTTTTTCACATCGGGAGACTAAAATTCTTGCCCATTCTTCCTTTGCAAATAGCTTAATCTGAGTGAGGTTGGATGGAGAGCGTTTGTGAACAGCAGTTTTCAGCTCTTTCCACAGATCCTCGTTTGGATTCAGGTCTGGACTGTGACTTGGCCATTCTAACACCTGGATACATTTATTTGTGAACAATTCCATTGTAGATTTTGCTTTATGTTTGGGATCCATTGTCTTGTTGGAAGACAAATCTCCATCCCAGTCTCAGGTCTTTTGCAGACTCCAGTTTAACAATTAAGTATACCAATGGGAATGTTCAATATCTGTTTAACCAGTGTGCATTACAAATCCCTTTAAAACATCAATTTTATTAATTAAATATTAAAAATCCGCCCAGGTGAAAAACTCCAAAAACTCAATATATAAATCAATAAAAAGGGAGAGCTACTATGGGTCAGGTGCAACCAAATATTCTGAAGTTACACAGGCAAATATAAAGATAGAAAAGCCAGTCCGAAATTTATTTATACTATAGTGACCCTAGTATGTCACTATATCTGGCTCTGCCTAACAACGGAGGGTATGACGCCCTAACGTAGCTGGGCGCCCCCGTTCCTCGACGGCTGACCCTCACTCACCCTACTTGACCCTACCAAAATGATGATAGTATCTGTACCAAATGCTCTCAATAACATATGGTGTGATACTCCATTTTAATTTCAATAAGAGGAGTACCTCAAATAACAATTCTATAGGCACAGAGAAGGGAACAACTGTAAAACGGGTACAACAATAAGTTATGATATTTACAGAGGCAGACCAAATAAACAGGCCTGTCCAAAACTTATTTGTGTTAAAGTGACCCTAATATATCACTATACCTGGCTCTGCCTGGCAACGGAGGGTATGACGCCCTATCGTAGCTGGGCGCCCCCGTTCCTCGACGGCTGTCCCTCACTCACCCTCGTTGACCCTACCAATATAAGGATGGTGTCTGTGCCTAATAATCTCAGTAATTAACAAAAATTTGATACTCCAATGAGAGTCCAACTAGAGGATTAATACCTCAATACACAAATTTACAGGTACAGAATAAAGACAAAGACATCTGCTACCACAATCGGCTTACAGCATGTCTATCAATATACAATGGGGACAAAATGTACTTCCCTCAAATAGATGCTGTTTACATGGCCTCAACGCGTTTCCCTGCCCGTCATCGGATCATCAGGAAGCCCAAGGGTGATGATAAGAGGATATACATCCCAGCATCATGTGTGGTAGTTTTTTGCAGACTCCAACAGGTTTTCTTCAAGAATTTGGCTCCATCCATCTTCCCATCAATTTTAACCATCTTCCCTGTCCCTGCTGAAGAAAATTAGGCTGAAACCATGATGCTGCCACCACCATGTTTGACAGTGGGGATGGTGTGTTCAGGGTGATGAGCTTTGTTGCTTTTATGCCAAACATATCGTTTGGCATTGTGCCCAAATAGTTTGATTTTGGTTTCATCTGACCAGAGCACTTTCTTCCACATGTTTGGTGTTTCCCAGGTGGCTTGTGGCAAACTGTAAACAACACTTTTTATGGAAATCTTTGAGAAATGGCTTTCTCCATGCCACTCTTCCATAAAGGACAGATTTGAGCAGTGTAGACTGATTGTTGTGCTATGGACAGACTCTCCCACCTCAGCTGTAGATCTCTGCAGTTCATCCAGAGTGATCATGGGCCTCTTGGCTGCATCTCTGATCAGTCTTCTCCTTGTTTGAGATGACAGTTTGGATGAATGGCCGGGTCTTGGTAGATTTGCAGTGGTATGATACTCCTTCCATTTCAATACGATCACTTGCACAGTGCTCCTTGGGATGTTTAAAGTATTGGTAATCTTTTTGTAACCAATTCCGGCTTTAAATTTCTCCACAACAGTATCACGGACCTGCCTGTTGTGTTCCTTGGTCTTCATGATGCTCTCTGTGCTTTAAACAGAACACTGAGCCTATCACAGAGCAGGGGCATTTATACGGAGACTTGATTACACACAGGGGCTTATATTTATTATCATCACTCATTTTGGACAACATTGGATCATTCAGAGATCCTCAATCAACTTCTGGAGTGAGGTTGCTGCACTGAAAGTAAAGGGGATAAAATCGCACGCCCCAATTTTCAGTTTATTAATTTTTAAAAAATGTTTAAAATAAGCAATAAATTTCATTCAACCTCACAATTGTGTCCCACTTGTCGTTGATTCTTCACCACAAAATTTAAATTTTTTTATCTTTATGTTTGAAGCCTGAAATGTGGGAAAAGGTTGAAAAATTCAAGGGGGCCGAATACTTTCGCAAGGCACTGTATTTATCTGGATATTTTCATACTATTGACACTTCTTTTTTGATATTCAGGGCCAGATAAAGGTTGGTGGGGATCTGTTACATCTCGTGGCTCTCCTGAGGCAAGGACTGAGGCAGTCTCCCATTCCTTGCCTGCCACGAGCATTCCTGCTCAGCAGCGCCAAAGGTCTGCCAGACTGCGCAGTGTGCAGGAGATACCTTCTCAGAGAGGCAGCAGAAGGGTGACACCTAGTGGTTCTCCTGTTACAAGGAGTGAAGCGGTCTCCCATTCCTGGCCTGCCGCAGACTCTCCTGCTCAGCGGCCCCGAAGGTCTGCGAGGCTGCGCAATGTGCAGAGGTTTACTGCTCAGGGAAGCAGTGAGATTCCCGTTATCTCTCCACATTGTGAGACCGAGGATCCCGCCTCTATTTCCCAGAGGCAGGAGGGTGAGCATGTGCAATGCGTGGTGGGTCCTCATTCGCTCACTGACGTCACACGGCTTGATGACAAGGCTGGTGACGTGGTGAATCCTGACTGGCCAGGCTGGGACGTCGTGGACCCTGATTGGGTCAAGTCCGTCATCTCCGCCTCGCGCCCGCCCTCGGGTGGAGCTGCACCTCCTTAAAAGCTCCCCCTGCCATCATGGCGGCGCGCGACCGTCCTTCTATGTTTGGATGTCTGGCAGCGTGCTGCCACGCCACTGCTCAGGCATTATCGTCTTCTGTGGGCTTGGCCCTTGCTGCTCCGGCAGTACCTCGTTTGCAGGCCGTGTTCCTGCCTTGCTGCTCCGGCAGTACCCCCGTCAACAGGCCGTGTTCCTGTCCCAGGTGAGCTCCTCAAGTCTCCATTGGACTCACCTGGTTATTGAAAGCACACGTGCGTGGGCACCTCTGTGCTACCCTCGTGCCATATTCTCGTGACTTCCACTGGCACACGTGCGTGGGCACCTCTGTGCTTCCCCGTGCAACAGGTACACCGAGCCGTGAGATCTGTGCCATACAACCCTCACGGGTTAGGGCAGATCAGTGTACATAGATCGTCTGTGACATTCCAGACGATCGCTAGCAGCAACCCGCTCACTCTTCACCCACCATAGCGGCGGTCCCTTACACCGCACAGTGGACCTTGACCGGCGGAAGCAGTCCATTTCCCATCTTGGCACGCTTCCCCGGGTCCCCCTCGTAACATTACGGTCGCGCCAAAGGTCTGGCTATGGCTGAAGAGCAGCAGCAGTTGCTGCGTTATGTGCAGCAGTTGGAGTCACGATTGGCAGCAGTGGAGCAGTCTTCCTCCAATAAGACTACTCTGACGACAGTCGCCACCCAGGCGGCTACCCAGGCTGTGCTATTGGGCGGAAGGTCTCCTCGCCTTGCGCTTCCAGAGCGCTTTAGCGGCAACAGCTCTGAGTGCCGTGGTTTCATAAACCAGGTTACCACCTACTTAGAGCTGTCCGCGACTCTTTACGCTACCGAGAAGGCGAAGGTAGCCTTCGTCCAGTCCCTGCTCACAGGGAGAGCGCTGAAGTGGTCCATGCCGTTGTGGGAGCGCGGAGATCGTGTGGTGAATAACTTAGCAGCTTATCTTGGGGCCATGAGAATGGTGTTCCTCGGGCCTCAAGTCACCCACGATTCCGCGCTGCGCCTCCTACGACTTCGGCAAGGGTCTGCTTCAGTCGGGGACTTTGCTGTACACTTTAGGACACTGGCCGCAGAGCTGGACTGGCCGGATAAGGTCCTTGTCCCTGTGTTTTGGGAGGGCCTGGCAGGGTTTGTCAAAGACGCACTGGCCACACGTGAGGTGCCTGCCACTTTAGAGTCATTGATTCAGGTTGCCTGTCGCATAGACATCCGCCAGGCGGAGCGAAGGCTCGAGGTCTCTTCAGCACCCACGTCTTCTCGGCCTAAAAAGCGTCTGACTCCCGTCTTCCATCAGACAGGTCCCCCAGCCAGTCCTGTAGGCGACTCCGTGGAGTCAATGGAGGTGTCCAAGGTGGTCTCCTCTGCCCCAGGTTCTCGGTCTTGTGTCATCTGCTTTTCCTGTGGGCAGAGGGGACACATAGCTACCCTATGTCCCAAACCGTCGGGAAAAGACAGCGTCTAGTTTCTATCAGAGGGGGGACTCTAGACGCTACTTCTCCCTCTAGGTTGACTATCAGCGCCCAGTTGCAGTTCGGCACTACTCTCTTCTCTGCCCTGGCTTGCTTGGACTCAGGCGCTGAAGGCAATTTCATCTTGACCTCCCTGGCAACCCGATACTCAGTTCCCCTGGTTCTGTTGCCCAAGCCACTCAGGGTCCGGGTAGTCGACGGGTCCATACTACTCGATCCTATCACCCAGATCACCATCCCTCTCAGGATGGATGTACCACCGGGACACCATGAGCAGGTGTCCTTCCTGGTGCTTCCAGGGGGGACAGATGAGATCCTACTGGGCCTTCCCTGGTTGAGACAGCATGCTCCTATACTCATCTGGGCAACAGGGGAGATCTCATCCTGGGCAGGATCCTGTAGAGAGCACCTCGTGACTACCGAACCACCCGCTACCATTAGGTCGGTTGGGTCCTCAGGGAATACTGAGGGGCCGGGTTTACCAACACCTTATGAGGCCTACAGGGATGTCTTTTCCAAAAGGGCCGCAGATACTCTTCCTCCCCACCGGCCATATGATTGCCGAATAGACCTGAAGCCAGGCTCCGAGCCCCCTAGGGGCAGAGTGTATCCACTCTGCTCCAGAGATGGAGGCTATGTCCAAATATATTCAGGACAGCCTGGCGAAGGGGTTCATTCGCAAGTCTATTTCACCGGCTGGTGCAGGGTTCTTTTTTGTGCAGAAGAAGGAAGGGGATCTGCGCCCCTGTATCGATTACAGGGGATTAAATGCAATCACAATCAAGAACAAATACCCTTTGCCCCTCATTACTGAGCTATTTGATCGATTCCGCGGGGCAAAGGTCTTCACAAAGCTGGATCTACGCGGGGCGTATAATCTAGTGCGAGTCCGAAAGGGCGATGAGTGGAAGACCGCCTTTAACACCAGGGACGGTCACTACGAGTATCTAGTAATGCCCTTCGGACTCTGCAATGCCCCCGCCGTATTTCAAGACTTTGTGAATGACATTTTCCGGGATTTGTATCTTTCCGTGGTTGCATACCTGGATGACATTCTTATCTTCTCCCCCGATCTTACCACCCATCGGAGGGATGTCATCCGAGTACTGAAGAGGCTCCGCACCCATTCGTTATATGCTAAACTGGAAAAGTGCGTTTTTGAACAGGAATCCTTGCCGTTCCTGGGGTACATAGTGTCCAGTCAGGGGTTAGCAATGGATCCGGGGAAGTTGGAGACAGTGATGAACTGGCCTGAGCTCCGCTCGCTGAAGGCGATCCAGCGATTCTTGGGGTTTATCAATTATTATCGCCAGTTCATTCCCAACTTCTCGACGGTGGCAGCACCCATCATTGCCCTTACCCGCAAGGGCGCTAATCTCAAAGCATGGACACGGGAAACGGTAGAGGCATTTCACACTCTCAAAACTCACTTCTCCAGAGCTCCCATCCTTCATCGTCCAGACATCTCCAAACCCTTCCTACTGGAGGTAGACGCCTCTTCGGTCGGTGCAGGTGCAGTCCTGTAGCAGAAAAACGAACGAGGAAGGAAACATCCGTGTTTCTTTTTCTCCAAGACCTTTTCTCCGGCCGAGAGGAACTACTCCATAGGGGATAGGGAGTTACTGGCGATGAAACTAGCATTCCAGGAATGGCGGCATCTCCTGGAGGGTGCGAAGCATCCATTTGAGGTTTTTTCTGACCACAAAAACCTCACATACCTCCAGACAGCACAACGCCTGAACCCAAGGCAGGCCCGTTGGTCTTTATTCTTCTCCCGGTTCCGCTTTATTATCCGCCACCTGGCCGGTGAGAAGAACGTACGGGCCGATGCCTTGTCACGTTGTATGGTTGTGTTGGAGGAGGACGAGGAGGAGCCTCGTCTTATACTACCCCCGGACAGCTTGAGGATGGTCACTCCCACTTCTTTGGACCAGGTGCCACCTGGCAAAACCCTCGTTCCCCCTGAACTACGGAACAAGGTGCTATCGTGGGCCCATGCCTCCAAGGTCGGGGGTCACTTCGGGGTCAAAAGGACCAGAGACCTGGTGACCAGGCATTATTGGTGGCCGAGACTACCCCAGGACATACAGGAGTATGTGGGAGCCTGTATGTCGTGTGCTCGGAATAAGCCGTCCCGGCAGAGACCGGCAGGTCTTCTTCACCCACTGCCAGTGCCGGATCGTCCCTGGGAGGTGGTGGGGATGGACTTCCTGGGAGATCTGCCCAAGTCAGCAGGGCACAGGGTCGTATGGGTCATCACGGAACACTTCTCTAAAATGGTCCACTTGGTGCCTCTCCCACGACTCTCGACGTCACGTGCTCTCGCCACCTTGTTCATTCGGCATGTATTTAGGTTGCATGGCATGCCTGACAAGGTGGTGAGCGACCGGGGTCCCCAGTTCGCGTCTCGCTTCTGGAGAGAGCTCTGTAAGCTCCTGCAGATAGAGCTGAACATCTCCTCCGCATACCATCCCGAGACCAATGGACTAGTGGAGAGGACTAATCAGACCTTGGTAACTTACCTCCGCCATTTTATATCCGCGCACCATGACAACTGGGCTAATCTCCTTCCTTGGGCCGAATTTGCCATTAACAATTCGGTCCATGAATCCTCTGGCCAGACTCCGTTCCTACTCAATAACGGACAACATCCCAGAATCCCGGTTCCGATGCCCATTACGTCACCCGATACTAGAGTGGAGAATCAAGGCCCGGGAGATCTGGGATGACACCCAAGAGGCTCTTAAAAGGGCTAAAGACCGGATGGTGACAACGGCTGATGTTCGCCGCCGCCCTGCACCATCCTTCGCCCCTGGTGACCTAGTATGGCTGTCCTCTAAGAATGTTAACCTACGGGTACAGGCAGCCAAATTCGCCCCTAGGTATCTGGGTCCGTTTAAAGTACTACAGCAGGTAAACCCAGTGGCATATCGACTCCAGCTCCCTCCACGCTGGGCTATAGCCAACACCTTTCACGTGTCCCTCCTGAAACCCGTACGACTTAATAAATTCTCGGGGTCCCTGCCGGCTCAAACCGACTCCCTGTCCGACGACCCTGAGGTGGCAAAACTTGTGGAGACAAAAGTCATACAGGGCAAGAGGTACTACCTCGTGGAGTGGGCCGGCCGTGGTCCGGAGCATAGATCCTGGGAGTTGGAGGATCATATCCGCGCCCCGGGTTTGATAGCGGCCTTCGAGCACGGACAGGGGGGGGGGGGCCTAGAAGGGGGGGTAATGTTACATCTTGTGGCTCTCCTGAGGCAAGGACTGAGGCAGTCTCCCATTCCTTGCCTGCCACGAGCATTCCTGCTCAGCAGCGCCAAAGGTCTGCCAGACTGCGCAGTGTGCAGGAGATACCTTCTCAGAGAGGCAGCAGAAGGGTGACACCTAGTGGTTCTCCTGTTACAAGGAGTGAAGCGGTCTCCCATTCCTGGCCTGCCGCAGACTCTCCTGCTCAGCGGCCCCGAAGGTCTGCGAGGCTGCGCAATGTGCAGAGGTTTACTGCTCAGGGAAGCAGTGAGATTCCCGTTATCTCTCCACATTGTGAGACCGAGGATCCCGCCTCTATTTCCCAGAGGCAGGAGGGTGAGCATGTGCAATGCGTGGTGGGTCCTGATTCGCTCACTGACGTCACACGGCTTGATGACAAGGCTGGTGACGTGGTGAATCCTGACTGGCCAGGCTGGGACGTCGTGGACCCTGATTGGGTCAAGTCCGTCATCTCCGCCTCGCGCCCGCCCTCGGGTGGAGCTGCACCTCCTTAAAAGCTCCCCCTGCCATCATGGCGGCGCGCGACCGTCCTTCTATGTTTGGATGTCTGGCAGCGTGCTGCCACGCCACTGCTCAGGCATTACTGTCTCTTGTGGGCTTGGCCCTTGCTGCTCCGGCAGTACCTCGTTTGCAGGCCGTGTTCCTGCCTTGCTGCTCCGGCAGTACCCCCGTCAACAGGCCGTGTTCCTGTCCCAGGTGAGCTCCTCAAGTCTCCATTGGACTCACCTGGTTATTGAAAGCACACGTGCGTGGGCACCTCTGTGCTACCCTCGTGCTATATTCTCGTGACTTCCACTGGCACACGTGCGTGGGCACCTCTGTGTTTCCCCGTGCAACAGGTACACCGAGCCGTGAGATCTGTGCCATACAACCCTCACGGGTTAGGGCAGATCGGTGTACATAGATCGTCTGTGACATTCCAGACGATCGCTAGCAGCAACCCGCTCACTCTTCACCCACCATAGCGGCGGTCCCTTACACCGCACAGTGGACCTTGACCGGCGGAAGCAGTCCATTTCCCATCTTGGCACGCTTCCCCGGGTCCCCCTCTTCACAGGGATCCCCATTCAAAAGATATTAGAATTCAGTTGAAATTTGAAAAATTAAGGTCTGATGCCTCCTGAACACTGAAAGCCCGTATCTTGTATTTTTTTCTGCAGAATAGATCATCTGAATTGGGCTCCACATATATCCTGAAATGGATTTGCATCACATCTAAACCAGTAGTTACAGTTTTGGTGGAATAGTGGACACAGAAGCCCTATTCTATGTTGACAAAGAGTGAACTTTATGAGAGATGGGAGGAAAGGTCATCATGGACATGTAGTGATAATTATATAGGTTGAAAAAAGCCCTTGATCCATCTAATTCACCTTTCCTCCACCAATTATACATTTTGTCACTAATTCATTTATAACTGACAATTTTGTGTACTGAGGAAATCATCCAGCCCTGATATAAAAGTTGTTATAGTGTCACCCAAAACTACCTCTTGCAGTCGGGCATTCCACAGTCTGACTGCTGTAACTGTAAAGAACCCTTTCCTATTTAGCTGTCGGAATCGCTTTTCTTCCTCTCGCAGTGAGTGCCCCCTGCTCCTTAGTATTGTCTTTGGAAGGAAAAAGTCCTCTATATTGACCACATATACATATAAAATACATATAAATGAGATCTCCTTGCATGACAAGAGGCAATCCATGCCTTTTGAAGTTCCAACGATCAGGAGAGAGCCAACCGATCACGCTGCCACTGGCTATCTCTGTATAATCCCCCCCAGTGGGAACAGAATTTCAAGGAAGAAGTGGAATTTATAGAATCCAAATATTCCATCTGCAATATGCCCATAGAGAAGAACTGCCAGTTCCAAAAGCAAGAAAAACCTTTTCAGTCAATGCATGTAAGGAAGGAGAGGGCGCTGGGTGTCATGAAGCATCTCCGCTCATGACCAAGCCTTTCTGTCTCATTTCTTCTGCATCTGGGGCAAAGTGATGGCTTTTTTTAATGCGTCTTGAGCTGGTGTTTTTAATCATACCATTTTGTATAGATACAATGTTTTGATCACCTGTTATTGCAAATTTAATGCAATTTTGCTGCTATCAAGAAAACATAAGTTTGTCGTTTGGAAAAACATTTCTCGCTATGTTGTGCACCAATCAGACTAATTAATTGTATATTTTGATAGATCACACATTTATAAGATACCAAATATGCATATACAGTTAGGTCCAGAAATATTTGGACAGTGACACAAGTTTTGTTATTTTAGCTGTTTACAAAAACATGTTCAGAAATACAATTATATATATAATATGGGCTGAAAGTGCACACTCCCAGCTGCAATATGAGAGTTTTCACATCCAAATCGGAGAAAGGGTTTAGGAATCATAGCTCTGTAATGCATAGCCTCCTTTTTTTCAAGGGACCAAAAGTAATTGGACAAGGGACTCTAAGGGCTGCAATTAACTCTGAAGGCGTCTCCCTCGTTAACCTGTAATCAATGAAGTAGTTAAAAGGTCTGGGGTTGATTACAAGTGTGTGGTTTTGCATTTGGAAGCTGTTGCTGTGACCAGACAACATGCGGTCTAAGGAACTCTCAATTGAGGTGAAGCAGAACATCCTGAGGCTGAAAAAAAGAGAAAATCCATCAGAGAGATAGCAGACATGCTTGGAGTAGCAAAATCAACAGTCGGGTACATTCTGAGAAAAAAGGAATTGACTGGTGAGCTTGGGAACTCAAAAAGGCCTGGGCGTCCACGGATGACAACAGTGGTGGATGATCGCCGCATACTTTCTTTGGTGAAGAAGAACCCGTTCACAACATCAACTGAAGTCCAGAACACTCTCAGTGAAGTAGGTGTATCTGTCTCTAAGTCAACAGTAAAGAGAAGACTCAATGAAAGTAAATACAAAGGGTTCACATCTAGATGCAAACCATTCATCAATTCCAAAAATAGACAGGCCAGAGTTAAAATTGCTGAAAAACACCTCATGAAGCCAGCTCAGTTCTGGAAAAGTATTCTATGGACAGATGAGACAAAGATCAACCTGTACCAGAATGATGGGAAGAAAAAAGTTTGGAGAAGAAAGGGAACGGCACATGATCCAAGGCACACCACATCCTCTGTAAAACATGGTGGAGGCAACGTGATGGCATGGGCATGCATGGCTTTCAATGGCACTGGGTCACTTGTGTTTATTGATGACATAACAGCAGACAAGAGTAGCCGGATGAATTCTGAAGTGTACCGGGATATACTTTCAGCCCAGATTCAGCCAAATGCCGCAAAGTTGATCGGACGGCACTTCATAGTACAGATGGACAATGACCCCAAGCATACAGCCAAAGCTACCCAGGAGTTCATGAGTGCAAAAAAGTGGAACATTCTGCAATGGCCAAGTCAATCACCAGATCTTAACCCAATTGAGCATGCATTTCACTTGCTCAAATCCAGACTTAAGACGGAAAGACCCACAAACAAGCAAGACCTGAAGGCTGCGGCTGTAAAGGCCTGGCAAAGCATTAAGGAGGAAACCCAGCATTTGGTGATGTCCATGGGTTCCAGACTTAAGGCAGTGATTGCCTCCAAAGGATTCGCAGCAAAATATTGAAAATAAAAATATTTTGTTTGGGTTTGGTTTATTTGTCCAATTACTTTTGACCTCCTAAAATGTGGAGTGTTTGTAAAGAAATGTGTACAATTCCTACAATTTCTATCAGATGTTTTTGTTCAAACCTTCAAATTAAACGTTACAATCTGCACTTGAATTCTGTTTTAGAGATTTCATTTCAAATCCAATGTGGTGGCATGCAGAGCCCAACTCGGGAAAATTGTGTCACTGTCCAAATATTTCTGGACCTAACTGTATTTTATTATTATTATTATTATTATTATAATTGATTTATTTTCAATGGGGCAAAAAGGGGGTGATTTGAGGGGTTTAAAAAAAAATGTACTTTTTTTAATAATTTTCCTAATCCCCCAAGGCGACTTTATGGCTGCTCATACCGATGCTTCAGCATCACCCTGACCACAAGAAATTCTGTGTTATTGTGTCGACAGTCTACCGGCATTCACAGGAAACATGTCATGGCAGCCACAGGGGTCATTATCTGACCCCACACTGTCATGTCAACCCATTGGCACTGATAGCTATGGGCAACAGCGCTTTACCCACTGGAATGCTTTAGATCGCACTGATAGAGTTTGACAGGGCAATCTAAAGAGTAAACAGGAGCTGGTGGATCGGCGATCCACCCATGCCTATTAGCTGTACATGTCTACTGATCAGATCAGCAGACATGTGCAGGGAATAATGCAGGCTACCCACGTGAACCAGCATTAAGGTGACAGACACGGCCAAGGACGTACAGGTAGGTCCTTGGTCGTGAAGGGTTAAGAACTGTAAAAAGTATAAAAAAGATTTTAAAAATATGAAAAAAAATAAAAAAAAACTGATCAGATCAGAAATGTCTGAACTATCAAAATAGACAGTGTGTCCACTCATATCCTGGCCACCGCCATTAACTTGAGAACGGTGGCAGCTATAGGCAGAGATGTGGTGTCTAGGTATAGTAAAGTAGCCATGCGCTATGCAATGAAGCCACCTATAGTGCCACCTGGTGGAAAACAACGGAGTTAGCATTTTTATCTCAAAAACGTAACGAGATAGAGAAAAAAAAGTGAATTACAAAGTTGTAGAGCATCATCATAGAGCCGGCCACCAGCACATTTGTTTACTAAAAGACTCATATGATTCATTTCAGTGTGAGTAACCAAACATCCCCCTGGTATGTTCGGGCGCGCGGGCCCCTGTCACCACCATACCCTAAACAGAGACATTGGACCCCGGGTCAACCATCCCTACCCACGAAGGGGTTAGCATCTAGCTGCCACTACATCATCCGGTGGTGTCCCACTTCACCACGTCCCGTGGGTGGTGTCACAAACTGAATGTGGCTAAGGCCGTACAACTACGTCCCCCTTTTATTTAGCGTGTCCGTGAGACCCCCCGGGTCTGGAGGATCCCTTGAGCCACGCAGCAGGTTCGGATCCGAGCAGCAGCGGCGGCTGCGGGCGTGTGGGGCGGCACATATTCACACAATTATGTAAAATGTCATAGCTCCCAGGCCTTGATGACCATAATATGTAAAAAATAATAAAAATCCCTATACTCATTTCCCTTCTACGATCCATTCGCAGCTCACGTCCACCCATCTGGTGGTCCTCACATCTTCGGATCAGCATGAACAGCACTGATGTCACCAGGACCACGGTCGTTAAGCCGAGGATCTCAGGTTTGTTGGACCCGGGAGAGTTCTGCGCATGCACCAGCAAAGGTCACGTTGCGCGCCATGATATAAAGGGCTGCAACCGTTTCAGAAATCTAGGTACAAAAGATGTAAAAATCACTTTTATTTATTGCTATTTAAAAGCAGTTAAAAAAATAAACATGTAAACAAGTGGACATGTCATAGAAGGTACAATAGCCAACAAGAGGTTAACCATAACAAAGTGGCAATGAAGTAATTAGCATGACACAATAGGGAACATATATCTTCCCATAAATAAGCAGTCAGAAATATAGACGAAACCTACGTTGGGGGTTCCCCACATTGAGTCCTATTACATCTTGCACTTTATTCGCACTGGCACTTTCATAGGTCAAATTTCTCCTTGCTATTTTCCTGCTTTAATTATTTAATGGAGCCATTTTTGCTCTCAGCATTGAGGAATTCTGTCTATTTGACTATTGTTTGGTGTGCATGTTTCCAGTGCTTATCTAGTGCTTACCCACTGTTCCCTATTGTGTCATGCTAATTACCTCATTGTCACTTTGTTATGGTTAACCTCTTGTCGGCTATTGTACCTTCTATGACATGTCCACTTGTTTACATGTTTATTTTTTTAAACGATTTTAAACAGCAATAAAGTGATTTTTACATCTTTTGTATCACTCCGCTTCCTCTGTGTTTTCAGTATTTTAGAGTAGGTTTCGGTCCCAATGTTTTCATTTGATTACTTGGTTGTCCTTATGCTGTCATAATGTGCCAAAGGTTTCTTTTAATTCCTCTACAGAAATATGTGCAGACTGCAGAACACTGCTGGGCCTAGCAAAACCAAAAGCCTCGACCTAGTGACCAAGGCCATAGGGATTTCATTGCTGCTGATGTTGATCCTGATCCGAAGATTTGATGAGGACCAGCTGGGTGGTGGTGAGTATAAGAGTTGTTTTTATGTTTTTAGCATTGTTTTATTCTTTTGCCACCATTTTCCTGATTCTGCGCAGAAGAAAATTAAGAAAAATCTGTGTTTTGCCAAATGTGATTTTTTTAATTAAAATGTATTTCCTCATCTCTAGTGTAATCACCAATAAAAATTTGGAAGCATAGCGAACACTTCTCTCAGATTTGCAAATGCACCTTTACGAAAGATCTCAAATTTTGTATGTGCTCTCCTCAGCTTCCTGGTCAGTGCTGCCATGGCCATCTTGATTTTTCCTGAGGACCGGTCTAAAGTTTGATATTTTGCCCGGCTCAGCCCCTCTCCTCCTGGTAGTGCGACCCATCTCTGCTTGGGGGTCTGCGCTCTCTGTTTCTCCCCTTATCAGAGGTTTTCAGATATGTTTGTTGGCTTTGAGCTGCTTTACAGGCCCATGGAAGCAGGAGCCGAGATTAACAGCATGTGCTCAGCTTTGCATCCGGCCACGTCCCCCCCAAATTTTGTATGAAAATGCGGTCATACCAGCCCTTTTTTCGTAGAAGGAATTATTTGATGGCTTCTATTGTCTATAAAGGAAGTGATCTGATGCAAATTGAACTGAAAATTTTACAATTTTTACAAATCTACTAAACCTGGTTAATCCAAGGGGTTTATCCAAAATGTAATTTTCAGTCCATCTAGAAGCATAGCCAGATTGTTGGAGAGGTGTGAATTTTGTATTTTGGCAGATTAGGTTTTAAGTATTAATTAGCATTAAAGATGACAATTTCAACAACCAAGCGTTTCTCAAGTACTAAACATACACAGTCTGCTTATTTATTTGTCTTACGGGATTAATTATATGGTTTTTTTGCATGTTGTTAACTCTAGACATCTAGCGTGGTGCCTAATTAAACTTCTTTCGACAGCATGCCTAGGGGTTTAAGCCATGATTATTTATTGGCAGCAGATATTAGATATAATATTTAGTATATATAGCTGTTCATTATTAATATTTAAAGCCATCACTATGTTGCGTTCTATAAGAAAGCAGAATATTCAGGTATGTACTTGTTGCACTATTTTGTAAAATCAGTTGGCCCATTATCTAGATTCATACTATAGGGACTCAGTTCTTAAACCATTTCGGACTCAAACATTTTAAGAAACCTTTAGGACTTTATAAACTAGAAGTAAGGAAATTATTATAGTTTAGTATGATACTTTATTCACTTAAGTCGCAACATTTTTCAATAGTGTAAAAGCCTAAAAATAGTGCTAAAATGTCACACATGGCATAATATGTTTTCAAAAAAAGTTCAGTAATCCACCTTTGCAAACAACATGAAGTTTTTGTATTTTTTTTAAATTATTTTTTAATTATTATTTTTTCAAACTCCAGTTCTTATTTGCGGTTCCATTAAACATTGGTAAAATGCTTCCTTCTAATGGACATCCCATTAAGGCAGGACCAATCACAAGTGGTTACTTATTTTTAATACCATTAAAGCAGATCTGTCACCAAATTTCACAAATCAAACTGCACAAATTATTACTTTGATTTCTTAGGTCGGCTGAGATTCATGTACTTTCTTCGAAAATCCAAGTCAGAAAGGCTGTACAATCCTGACAACAAGATGGGAGAAGATGGGAGAACTTTTCTAGTTGCAAGGAGACATTTTTTCTCCTTAAAGCCCACTATTGCTTCTCATAAAGCCAGATCAGATCTCCTACTTTGCACTGACGAGGGACAATAATCTTGAAACATCGTGTCTGCAAATTGAGGTTCTTATCTGGCATAAATCCTAGGTCATATGAAAAGGCGTGTTAAAAAGCCACTTTTGACTGTTAGGATTGCTACTTTTAATAGGTGGCGCTAGAGGTCATCTCCTTCCTCCCTGAAGAGACAATTTAAGTACCTAGGTCTTAATTACATTAGTGGCTTTTTTTTATTTATTTCTTACCATTATATTTTTTGGAGAGTTCGTCTCCTTCCTCACTGATGAGACAATTTGGACATCAAGATGAACATTTACAGAACAGCTATAGGATGAAATAGCTCACAAGTCCTAGTGTGTTCAGTCTCTGCTCATTAAGTCTGACCACTGCAGATTGTACTGAGCAGGGTTAGATCTCCACAAGGAGGAGGGACACTGTCAAGATTCCATTGAACTTTCAGGGTTTGTTGCCTTAGGTGTGCTTCACACACAGCGAGCTCGCTGCCGAGATCGCTGCTGAGTCACGCTTTTTGTGACGCAGCAGTGACCTCATTAGCGATCTCGCTGTGTGTGACACTGAGCAGCGATCTGGCCCCTGCTGCGAGATCGCTGCTCGTTACACACAGCCCTGGTTCGTTTTCTTCAAAGCCGCTCTCCTGCTGTGACACACAGATCGCTGTGTGTGACAGCAAGAGAGCGACAAATGAAGAGAGCAGGGAGCAGGAGCCGGCGTCTGACAGCTGAGGTAAGCTGTATCCAAGATAAACATCGGGTAACCAAGGTGGTTACCCGATATTTACCTTAGTTACCGGCCTCTGCAGCTCTCACGCTGCCTGTGCTGCCGGCTCCGGCTCTCTGCACATGTAGCTGCTGTACACATCGGGTTAATTAACCCGATGTGTACAGCAGCTAGGAGAGCAAGGAGCCAGCGCTCAGTGTGCGCGGCTCCCTGCTCCCTGCACACACAGCTGTGCGATGGTAACTAATGTAAACATCGGGTAACCATACCCAATGTTTACCTTAGTTACCAGTCTCCGCAGCTTCCAGACGGCAGCTCCGTGCAAGCGCAGCGTCGCTTGCACGTCGCTGCTGGCTGGGGGCTGTTCACTGGTCGCTGGTGAGATCTGCCTGTTTGACAGCTCACCAGCGACCATGTAGCGATGCAGCAGCGATCCTGACCAGGTCAGATCGCTGGTCGGATCGCTGCTGCATCGCTAAGTGTGAAGGTACCCTTAGTCAAGTTGTCGTTTGCTTTTTCATGTTTACCATGTGGTTCCTCTGAGTTTGCCTATTTAAGTTCCGTTGCTTAATTCATGCTTTGTCTGAGTATTTGTTTATTTACCCTGCTGCTCCCTGGACCTAGCTCCTCTGATTGGTGTTGCTCTTCTGGCTGTTAACGGCTCCACTCCTGGTTTCCACATTTCTCCTGCTTCACATGTTTCCAGCAAAGCTGCATTGCAGCAGGATCACTGGATACTCTGTAGTTTCCTGGCCTCTCCTCAGGTGGCAGACAAGTGTCTCTACTCTACTTCAAGGGACATGGTCCAAAAAGGGTCTCAAGTCTGCCTGCACTTATACTACGGTCTGCAGCAGCACCACCTAAGCCAGCACCTGTTGCCACTAAATACACAGTCTTATAGATTTTCCTCTGCAATCTTGGCCGTGTTACTAAGGACTTTTCGGGACTTGTTAATTTGTGTATGAACTATTTCCAGATCTAATGAGAGTCCTGATATAGACTTATTGCTTCACATCAACCACTTACTTGCACTTGATTGGATTGATTTTGGGTGAACGTTGCTGCACTGTTGCTGCACCTGTGTAAATACTGGCTTGAATCAAAACCCGTTGTGTCTCAGTTCAGTCCCAGGTTCCATCAGGTTCCAAGGTAGCCATTAAATCATAACAGACACTGAGGAACTGTCCATTAGGCTAGTCGAGCAGAGAGTGAGTTTAAACTTTCAGATAGGAGTATATTGCCTTTTAAACATGGATTTTCACATTTCATACATCTTTATATTTTCTGATATACAGTATTTATTTAGCAATGTATGCAGTTTTTAATGTAATATAATTCTGGTGACCGATTTTCCTTAATTGACCATCTTCAATGTCTTGTCTTTTCCTGATCTTGCTCCCACCATGAACTATAAGAGCAATTCTTCCTTGCATTCACCAATTTTATAACTGGAGGCCTATCTAGGAAGCTTTTTGGAACTAGAGTTCATCCCCTTCCTCCATGAAGAGACAATGTAAATATATCCCAGAGGAGCATTGCAGGTCTAAGACTCCTCACAAGTGGCAGCTAGATTGGTTTGTCAGTCCCTGCAAGAAGAAAAGTTTTCCCCTTTGACCCCACTATAGCTTATCATACAGCCAGATCAGATCTCATACTTTGCACTGACAAGGGACAATCATCCCTAAACACCATGTCTGCAAATTGATGTTCTGATCTGGCTTAAATCCAAGGTCATAAGAAAAGGCTTGTTAAGAGCCAGTTTTGATTTTTAGGATTGCTACTTCCCATAGGTGGCACTAGAGTTTGTCTACTTCCTCCCTGAAAAAAAAATTTGAGTACCTTGGCCTTAATCACGTTATTGGGTTTTCATATGTTTCTTACCATTATATTTTTTTAGGGCTATTTACATTTCATTTTTTTTGTTGGACAATAGATCGAGAATAACTTCTGCATTGAGAGCATTTTTTAATTTCAGTAAAAAACAGATGAACACAGACCATTGGAAAGGGATATCATGAGTCCATTTTTACGTGGATGCAAGAAAAACAAAAATGTGTTAAAGTCTTGCCTTTTTAATTCCACTTTGTGCACCATATAGGAATGTATTACTAAAAATGGATTTTATTTATTATTTATTGTCCTTATCTTGTCCCACTATGTGACTGGCTGAACCACTGAACACACTAGACAGATACGCAGGTCACACTGTAGTTTTTGTTAGCCCTAGAAAAACTAAGTTATCCCATACGTATCTTGTGATTGCATCACAAAACCGCCTATGGGGTAATAGAAAGCACCTTTACACTGTTATACTTTTTCTATACCGCAATCACTATCAATAGCTAAGAGATAACCCCTTCACCCCCGGGCGATTTTCAATTTTTGTTTTTTTGGCCCCTTTTTTCAAAGACGTAACTTTTTTATTTTTCCCTATGAGGGTTTTTTTTTGCGGGACGAGTTGTATTTTTAAATAAAACCATAAGTTTTACCATATAGCGTACTGGAAGACGGCAAAAAAAATTCCAAGTGCAGAAAAATTGCAAAAAAAGTGTGATTGCATGATTATTTGTGGGATATTTTATTCACCATGTTCACTATATGGTAAAACTGATGTGTCGGTGTGATGTCTCAGATCGGTAAGAGTTTGTAGACATCAAACATGTATAGATTTACTTTTATCTAAGAGGTTAAACAAATTCAGAAGTTTGTTTAAAAAAAATGGTGCACTTTTTGTTTTCCGTGACCCGTATCGTTCTTGTTTTTCAGGATATGGGGCTCAATGATGGCTTATTTTTGTGACTTGAGCTGACGTTTTTAATGGTATCATTTTTGTGCAGATGCTATCATTTGATCGCCTGTTATTGAATTTTGTATAAGATTTGTGATGACCAAAAAATGTAATTTTGGCATCTGGAATTTTTACATTGTTTACCTTTTACATTGTTTACCTTACAGATTAATTGATTTTATATCTTGATCGATCGGGCATTTCTGAACGCGGTGATACCAAAGATATGTATATTTTTATTTTTTTACCCTTTAATTTTCAATGAGGCGAATTGGGGTGATTTAAACTTTTAGGTTTTTTTAATCTTCTAAACTTTTTTTTACTTTAATTATTTTATTAGTTCTCTCTTCTCACAGCCACATGACCCTGTGCTACTATGGCAACCATTGGCTCCCTGTGATCACATCACGGGGCCTCCAATGGCGGCAGGTAAGTGTACGCTACCTCCTGCCGAGCAGTTAAATTGTGCTATCACATTTTAACAGCGCGATTTAAGGGGTTAACAGGAGCTGTTAGATTGTGGATCCACTTGCGCCTGCGAGGCACACATGTCTGCTGTACAAATTAGCAGACATGTATGGAGGTCACCACTGACTCACTACAGCAGCCGATGGTAATCACCCCTTCATGATTTAGGATGTACCGTTACGTCCACTGTCGTGAAGAGATTGAACGGTCAACATCAAAGTAGTCTTGAACTTTCACCATTTCCATCTGTCCCACATCTTAGAATGGTGGAAGATCCACAGCCCATTCTGAATTTTCCTGGATATTGCATATTGCAATTGCATACCATATGGATGCTGGGCAGCTCAACTCCATAAAGTGAGTTCCCTGAACTTGGCAAAGAAATCAGGACCAAGGGCATTTTAATTAATAATCAGGGGCACCATAGTTATAATCACCTACACATTAAGTGTCAGCAAATCCTATTGATATGTCATTGCTTACAATGTTGCTTGAAAGTTTATGATTCCTTGAGAATTTCCATGATCTGCCAGTGGTTGATACCTTTTAATGGCTAAATGAAAAGATGGTAATAATTGCAAGCTTTCGAGACTGCTCAGGTGTCTTCTTCAGGCTCAATATTGAGCGTGAAGAAGAGACCTGAGCAGTCTCAAAAGTTTGCAATTATTACCATATTTTCAGTTAGCCATTAAAAGGTATCAACCACTGAGGACTTCAGTTCTTTTAAACCATTTTTTTTATCTCTACTGGCTAACACGGTACAAAGATATATTTTTTCTGTATCATGATCTGCCAAAAATTTGACCTAAACCTGTCTGTGATCGTCAACATTATGGGAATCTTTACTTTCTGTATCCAGTGGGAGCCCTTATGCAGCAATAATTCTATCTAAACATTACCAGTACTTGTTGAATAATATCGTACATTGTCTAGGAGGAATTTTAGCCCATTCCACCCTACAAAACAGCTTCATCTCCTATAAACTGTTAACTTCACATCCTTCTACAACATTTCTAGAGAATTTAGGCCAGAACTTTGACTTGGCCTTTACAAAGTTTTATTTTATTCTTTTTTTATCTATTCTTTTGTAGAATCGTTTGTGAGCTTCGGGTCATTGTCTTGCTACATGACCTAATTTCTCTTGAGCTCATGGACAAGATGTTCTGACATTTTACTTAGGAATTTGTTGATATCCATGAAAATGCATTCTTCCATCAATGATAGCAGCTATTCTGACCTAGATGCAGCAAATGCCCAAATTAAGATAATCCCACCACTGAAATTCACAAGTATACATATCTACAATTGATTTGTTGCTCAAGGGAACATGACTACCTACCACCTAGTAAGGAGTGGGAAAAGTTAGATATTCCATCCTAAGATTACTGTTAAGTTCTCCATTGGAAGAATACAAAAATGACCACAGACTGTTGTCAAGAACGTCTGGGAGAATGCAACTCTGAAGACTTCAAAATTATGATTATTGCTTATCAACAGTTGGGTGCTAGAGATAAATGAATATATTTGAGTGGAAGTGATTTCTCCTCCTCACATTTTACTAAAATCTGTGTTCTGCAGAAAATAGCCTTTTTCTAACTCCATAATATGGTGGCAAGTTGGGGCTTTCATTTTGTTAAGTCAATAGAAAAAAACTGTGGAAAGAGAAGCGCAATAGGATCTTACTCCGGTAGAATGGGGGGGGTATAAAGAGGGGTGGTGGTACTCACCTATAGGGGTTGTGACAGTCACAACGCCTATAATCGCATGTATGTAACTCCACAGTCACGGCAGCGGTCCCCGGGTTTGGCAGATAAAGGAGAGTAATGGAATCGGGTTTTCAAGCCGTGCCAATGACTTTCATAAATATCGGTACCACATCAGCAATCCTCCAATCCTGAGGCACCAACCTTTGCAGCCAGCACTTAAATTGCAGCCTTGCCCGATCCGCAGTCCTCGCTTGGTGTGACTGAAATCTGTAGATCTCTAACCAGCTTGCTTTATATGCGGTTGAAACCTGCATATGCAGTAAGTGGACCCGTAGAAGTCTGGCTTACAGACGAAACGGCCGTCGTCCTTTGGAGGGACTCGCATCCTAGTCACCTCCCGCATTTTTATCTGCACCGATGAAAAGAACGCTTGAATAAAAAAGAAATTGTTTGGCATAGCAGCTGTTTGCGGTCGATTTTTCATCTTCCTGTTGTTGACACACAATAAAACGGTTCATGACTCCACTCCAGGGTTCAAAATGGTGATCTTGGCCGGTTTCCCTTTTGTTTGGACCACAACCTATTTTTAGTTGGTCCAACTGCTGAAGAATCTCTTGTCCTTTTTTTTGTTATTCTCTGCCTTCATTTATGTGTGTGCACTTTCTTGTTTGGTTTGCCCAATCACATTTTGGGAAGGGCTATTTATACTCACTAATGACATGTATTAATGCTGGCTATATTTCTAGATGGAGGGTTGTCTGGAGACGCAGCTCCTCGGTTAAGGTTTTCTTATTGAGACATTGCTATTCCTTGCAATTTGTTTGTGTCAATCACTTCCCAGTTCTCTCCTATTTTGATACATTTTGCTGTGGGAGGGTTTCCATGTATTCTGCTATTCTGTTTGTTTTCTTTTATTCTATCATTTCTGCACGACTGTGTTTGCATGTTCATAGCCTTGTGTCTCATCCTCTGCCTGTTTGCACTAAATTTATGTTTATTGTTGATTTTGTATTACACTTGGTTAATAACGTAGGGTTTCAACCGTCGACGAATGGGGTGCCATTACATAGTCTTAGGGTGCTAACCTTCGCTTTCAGGCAGGGGCAAATAAAGGTCAGTTTTAGAGCAAGTACTAGCCTGTTTTAGGACCTTTGAATTTATGGTTTACATCTTCCCTCGTTTGTCCATCTCTGTGAGAGTGTTAGGGTTCAGTTGTAACAAAACCATGTTTGAAGATGGGCAAAATTCCAGACAACTTTGCAAGTTTTTAATTTAAATTTTTAATTATTAAAATATTTAAGATTAATAGCATTTATTTTAGCAAATACATTTGGGTAATGGCTTCTCATGGACAACTCACTTTTTAGAAGAAAATTATGTATTACTTAATTCAATTTAGAATGATTTTAAATGACATTTTCAACATTTAACTTGAAATATTTTTGTTGTTTTGAACAAATCACCCGATTTCTTTTTTTCTCGTTTTAATTTGAGTCTTGACTTTTGAATTAAGTTAGACACAATTTGTAAGTAATTAGAATTTAAAAAAATGAGAAAAAAATAAAAAATACTAAAATGTTTGTACACTTAATTTAATTAACCCTTGTCTAGTACCATGAAAAAAAAATCAGTAGTTTCACCACATTGGCATGGTACCCATCGAGAATTAAAAACTTTTTACCACTTTATTTGAAAATAAAAAAGGCTCAGGGTCAGAGGACAAACATCATATATAATGGGCACGGAATAAATATTTTCCAAAGATTTTAATAAAAGACATCTTTCATTTTTGCTTGCATTTTTACTGTGTGTATTTAGAAGTTTGATTTCCAGTGGATCAGATGGCAAACAGGTAATGCTAGATAAATAGATAAGAAATTTAGGAAAGTGTTTCTTTTTATTAAACAGACTGCTAAAAATATTTCCTTTTAGGATGTAAATTTGATTTAACTCAAAGAATAAAAATAAAGTTAAGATGGAAATAAAGGAGAAAATGTACCTCAACCGGTCTATCAGTGAGTTTATCATTGTAGGCTTTACGACTATACGTTATTTCCGGCATCTCATATTTACAGTTTTGCTTGTGCTTTTTGTTATCATTATAGTTAGCAATATCATTATATTACTTGCTGTTGGTTTTGACTATTGTTTTCGCAAACCCATGTACTATTTCATTTCTGCTTTATCTGTGACTGAGCTTGGTATTATTACCACCGTATATCCTACATTATTGACGCTTGTCCTGGAGGAAAAAGCCTATATTTCATTAAATTCTTGCTTCATACAAATGTATTTTTTCCACGTCTTTCTCATAACTGAAAATTTTCTTTTAAGTACTATGGCCTACGATCGTTACATTGCAATATGTAAAGCTCTTCACTATCATACTATAATGACCATCAAGTCCTGCAAGTGTCTGATAGTCCTTTGCTATGTCCTTGGATTCATTACAGCATTTTCATTGCTCGTTATAGTTTCTAGATTGCCTTTTTGTGGACCAAATAAAATAAAACATTTATTCTGTGACTCTACTCAAATGGTAAGGTTAGCATGTGGCGATAATAATCTCAGTATTATGTTGGAATTGATCATTAGTTCTTTCACCTTTACATTTAGTTCGCTATCTATTTGTGTGACATATGTCTATATTTTGGCATCCATACTAAAGATGAAGACTTCGGAAGAGAGGAAAAAGGCTTTTTCCACTTGCGCATCTCATTTCATCATGGCATTTATATTCTACGGAAGCATTGCTTTTATGTACATTGCTCTTCAAATAAATTACTCTTCTGAATATGACATGGCTACAGCAATCCACCATTCAATATTGACTCCGCTCTTAAGTCCACTCATCTACAGCTTTCGGAATAGGCAATTTTTGAATTTTCTAAAGAGGTCATTTTACCTAAAAAGACCTTTTTTGAGGAATATAAGCATTTCTAGCGTTCTGGAGAGACAATGAAGTCATGAGTCATAGTGTATGTGTTGTAAAAAAAAAAGTCAGAAAAAAAACTGTTATATCTCTGTCTGAATGTCTGAATTCGAACCCTTGAGTCTGTACCAGAGCACAGCAGATACACTTTTTGTCCACATGTTTATTTTCTGTTATCCTTGCTTTAGTTCTTACATAGTTACATAGTTACTAAGCTTGAAAAAAGCCCTCGGTCCATCTAGTTCAACCTTCCTCCACCAGTTCTACATTTGGTCACTAAGTCATTTATAACCAACAATGTTGTTTGTACTGAGGAAATCACCCAGCCCTTTTTTGAAAGCTGTTATAGTATCTGCCATTACAACCTCTTGTGGTCAGCATTCCACAGTCTGACCGCTCTAACTGTAAAGATAAAGTACCCTTTCCTATTTAGGTTTCGGAATCGCTTTTCTTCCACTCGCAGTGAGTGCCCCCTGGTCCTTAGTATTGTCTTCGGAAGAAATAAGTCATGTGCCAGTCCTTTATATTGACCACACATATATTTATACATATAAATGAGATTTCCTCTGAGACGTCTTTTTTCTAAGCTAAACATATCTAACTTTTTCAACCTCTGATCATATGGGAGGCTTCCATTACTCATCATATGGGCGGCCTCCATTCCTTGTAGTAGTCTAGTTGCCGCCTTTGAACTGACTCTAACTTCTGAATGTCCTTTTTAAAATGTGGAGTCCAAAACTGGATCCCATATTCCAGATGTGGCCTTACAAGTGATTTATAGTGGGGTAATAATACATTGGGATCGCGGGATCTAATCTCTCTTTTTAGACACCCTAGAATCTTGTTTGCTTTTGCAGCTGCTGCCTGACATTGAGTGCTGCTGCTCAGCTTATTTGTAATGAGAATAACCAAGTCCTTCTCCTGTTCTGTAGTCCCGAGTTTACTTCCATTTAATGTATACGCAGTTATAGGATTACTCCGTCCTAGGTGCATTACTTTACATTTATCAACATTAAATCTCATTTGCCAAGTATCTGCCCATTCTGACATCTTATCCAGATCTTTTTGTAATATTATACTACCAAGGTCAGTTTTTAATATCCTACATAGTTTGGTGTCATCAGCAAAGACTGACACTTTACTATCAATCCCATCCACATGGTCATTAATAAAGAGATTAAAAAGAATTGGTCCTAGCACAGATTCCTGCGGCACCCCACTGCTGACTATGGCCCATTTAGAGAATGTTCCATTTATGACTACTCTTTGTTTCCTATCTTTTAGCCAATTCCTTACACAGTTGCATATAGTTTCCCCCAGTCCTTGCTTCTGGAGCTTTAGTATAAGGCTATTATGTGGTACAGTATCAAATGCCTTTGCAAAGTCCAAATAAATCACATCAGCTGCATTACCAATATCCAGGTTTGCACTTACCCCCACAGGTTGGTTAGACACGACTTATCTTTCATGAATCCATGCTGTCTGTCAGTTATTATATTATTTTCTGCAACATATTTTTGCATGTCATCCCTTAAAATGCCCTCAAAAACTTTGCATACTACTGATGTTGTTACGTACGGGTGGTGGAAGCACTGGACCGTACACCGATTTCCCCTGAGAAGGCAGCCAAGCTGGTCACCCCGCCAGAGGGTCCTGATGCACGGCAGCCAGGGCACTATAGAGAAGCAGGAAAGGTGGATGATGCTGAACCCACGGAGTTCTGGACGGTAGTCCGGGTGACGAGGCTCAGGGTCCGAGGCCGTGTTATAGGGTCAGGCGGGATCCGGAACCTGCTGAGCGATGGAACGGGTCACCGAACGGAGCCAGAGACTGGAGACTGGCGGAGCTGCAGAGGTGGTGGGACATCCGCTGAAGTCACCATCAGGGTCCAGGGATGGACTTGGTTCGGAGCGACTGGCGTGGCAGGATAGGCTCTACGAGACAGGACAGGGTTAATACAAGGCAAAGCACAGGGCAAAGCAATACGGGGACCTGAACACTAGCTTGCTAAACACGTAGAACAGGCCCCGCCCACCAGGAAAGAGAAACCTTATATACCCTGTACCTGTCTATGCAATATCCTGTTTCTGGGTGCTGGCCCTTTAAGAAAGGGTCAATGACCGCGCGCGCGCCCTAATGCGCATGCGCGAGGCCCGTGTGCCAGAAGCCAGTCCAGGAAGTGGTGAGGAGGAAGCAGGAGCGCCCGGCTGGGAGTCCCACGTCGCAGAGGAGCGCCGGGAGCGGGAAGCTGGACGCATGGAGGCCGCAGGCGGGGAAGAGGAGGCCGGGACCGGAGTGGTAAGCAGGGGACGCCGCCGGGGAGCGGGGAGCGGGCCACGGGGACCGGAGGACGGGACCAGAGGACCGGGAAGCGTGACAGATGTCAGGCTTACTGGACGGAAGTTGCCTGGATCTACCCTCTTACCTTTCTTTAATATCGGTACCACATCAGCAATCCTTCAATCCTGAGGCACCAACCCTGTTACAAGCGAGTCTAAAAAGATGAGATACAGCGGTCTGTCAATTACGGAGCTCAATTCCCTCAATATTCGTGGATGAATGCCATCTGGCCCTGGGGATTTGTCAATGTTTAATTTACTCAGACGTAGGCGTACTTATTCTTGTGTTAAATTAATTATATCGGGTGGTGAACTTTGATTTTTCACTTGTTGAATGATGCCTGGTACAGTCAGTTCCTTGGTGAACACAGATGAGAAATGCCTATTTAATATCTCAGTCTTTTGTTTGTCCTCTATAACTAACTTGTTATTATATTTTAAGGGGCCAATACTATCCTTTGTTTTCCTTTTGGCATTAATGTATTTATAAAAGATTTTGGGATTTATTTTAATGTCATTGGCGATTTTTGTTTCAGTAGCTAGTTTTGCTTGTTTGATTTCTTTTTTTTCATTGCCTATTGATATCTTTATACTCCTGCAATGCTATTTCTGTATTCTCAGCCTTCAAGATTTTAAACGCCCTTTGTTTTTGTTTTATTATACTTTGTACAGTCTTATTTATCCATAGTGGTTTCTTTTTATTCCGGGACGTTTTATTACCAGAGGGTATAAGTTTTTTACAGGACTCTAGCAATATATCCTTAAACTTTCCCCATTTATGTTCAGTATCCCCAGTTACCATGACTTTGTCCCAATCTACACATTTAAGTTCTTCCCTTAATTTGTTGAAATCAGCTTTCCTAAAATTCCAGGTTTTAGCATTTCCCCTTTGAAATGTTCTATTGAATATTACGTTGAAGCTTACCATATTATGATCGCTGGTGCCCAAGTGCTCCCGGACCTGTAGATCTGAAATTGTATCCGGTCTATTTGACAGGACCAGATCTAGCAAATTATCTCCCCTCATCGGTTCATCTACCATCTGAGAGAGGAAATGGTCTTGAATGGTAGATAAGAATGTACAGCTTTTAGCAGAACCAGAAGATTCTATGTCCCACTGTATGTCTGGATAGTTGAAATCCCCCATAATAAGAACCCGATTATTATTATTAGCTGCCTTTTCAATTTGTTCCAGCATTTCACCCTCTATTTGTTCAAGTATGTTAGGAGGCTTATAGCAAACTCCAATTAGCATTTTTCCATTATTCTCCTCCCCATGTACATTTACCCATACTGACTCTACATTGTTGCAGTTCCCACCAATGTCATCATTCAACACAGGTTTTAGGTTAGATTTGATAAATATACACACTCCACCACCTTTTTTGTCTTTCCTGTCCCTCCTAAATGTACTATAACCCTGTATGTTTGTCACCCAGTCATGGCTTTCATCCAGCCAGGTTTCCGTAATGCCCACCACATCATAATCCATGGTTGACATAAGAGTCTCCAATTCATTCATTTTGTTTGCAAGACTTCTTGCATTTGCCAGTAGACATTTAATCCTATTAACACCTTTATTACTCCTAGCCTCCCTACGTTCCTTGATTGTCCCATCCCCCCCTAATCCTTCATTGACCCCTACCATCTCACTGTCTCTATCTGCTCTATCTATCCCCTTTTTTGCTGCACTACCCTCCCTCCCCCCAGATCCTAGTTTAAAAGCTCCTCCATTCGTCTGACCATTTTCTCCCCCAGCACAGCTGCACCTTCCCCATTGAGGTGCAGCCCGTCCCTACCGTAGAGCCTGTAGCCGACTGAGAAGTCAGCCCAGTTCTCCATGAACCCAAACCCTTCCTTCCTGCACCAATTTCTAAGCCACGTGTTTTGTTAGGGTAACAGGTGTATTATTTTACTTGTTTGCCTACCCAATCACCTTTTGAGTTCTCCTTTAAATACCTTAACCCCGGCTGGTATTTCCTGCTAGTGATATTCTCATTTTGAAGTCCAGCCATAGTGATAGTTTCTGCCACTCAGGGGAAGACCAGCTATGATACCTCTCTCTGCTCTTTGTATTCACCACTCTACTATCTTTTGTTTGTTGTCAGTAAGTGCTGTGGCCTACTTTAGCAATATGCACTTTCTCTTGTATTTTGTTGTTTGTCCTACTCACTCTGGGATCACTTTCTACTTCACATGTATAGAAAAATGTTCCATCGTCAGTGTAGGGGTAATCAATAGAGTTGAGCGCGGTTCGCGGTTCGAGGTTCTCCAGTTCTAAGCTCGAGTGATTTTTGGGGCTGTTCGAGATCGAACTAGAACTCGAGCTTTTTGCAAAAGCTCGATAGTTCTAGATACGTTCGAGAACGGTTCTAGCAGCAAAAAGCAGGGCTTTTTACAGCTGCAGTGTGCAGGAGCCATCGCTGGCAGCCTGCCACAAGCTGGTAACCAAGATAAACATTGGGTATCCAAGCAAAGCGCTTTGGTTAGTAACCCGATGTTTATCTTAGTTACGTGCAGGAAGCCCACACTTCCCGCTCAGCTCACTCCGCCCCCTCCTGCCCGCGGCATGTATACATACATATACACACACACACTCTCACTCACGCACACCCCCCCCCCCAGCTACAGTGTGCAGGAGCCATCGCTGGCAGCCTGCCACAAGCTGGTAACCAAGATAAACATCGGGTATCCAAGCAAAGCGCTTTGGTTAGTAACCCGATGTTTATCTTAGTTACGTGCAGGAAGCCCACACTTCCCGCTCAGCTCACCCCGCCCCCTCCTGCCCGCGGCATGTACACATACATATACACACGCACACACACACACACACTCTCACACACACACACACACCCCCCCCGCTCGGCTTACCTGCGGTGATGAAGTCCCGCCATCCCGACCTCAGCGCTGTCACTGTCCTCCATGGCCGCCGCTTGTCACATCACCTATCGCTTCCGACCCGAGACTGACACTGGCGGTGACGTCACGGACCTCTCGCGATACTTGATGTGAAGGCGCCGGTCATTGACCTCAGTGACAGGGGCTGTCGGCAGTGCTGGAGATCAGCGCAGGTAATGTACCTCGCTGACAGCAGCACTTGTCACCCCCCTGCAGTGACCTGGGCTGACCCATTGATGTTAGCTCAGGTCACTGCATTGCTCTCCCAGCCAATGGGGAACATCCTGCTCTTCATTGACTGGGACAGTGTGGATCGTCATGGCAACCCCTTGGATTACACCAGACCTGGATTTGTTTTTCAATCTAATAAATTGGTTAAAGAGGGAATGTTTTAGGGAGTGTTTTTTCAAATAAAAATGTGTTTGTCTTCTATTTTTTTTTATTACTGACTGGGTTGGTGATGTCGGGTATCTGATAGACGCCTGACCTCACCAACCCCAGGGCTTGATGCCAGGTGACATTACACATCTGGTATTAACCCCATATATTACCCCGTTTGCCACCGCACCAGGGCGCGGGATGAGCTGGGGCGAAGCACCAGGATTGGCGCATCTAATGGATGCGCCACTTCTGGGGCGGCTGCGGCCTGCTATTTTTAGGCTGGGGAGATTCCAATAACCATGGACCTCCCTAGTCTGAGAATATCAGGCCCCAGCTGTCTGCTTTACCTATGACTGGCTGGTGATCCAATTTTGGGGGACCCCTACGTGTTTATTTTTTTAATTATTTATTTAATTTAAAATAACAGCGTGGGGTGCCCTCAGTTTTGGATTACCAGCCAAGGTGAGGTTGCCAGCTGTGGTCTGCAGGCTGCAGCCGTCTGCTTTACCCTAGCTGGCTACAAAACTAGGGGGAACCCTACGTCATTTTTTTATCATTTTTTTGGCTAAATACAAAGCTAAGCACCCCTTAGTGCCACATGAAAGGTACCAAAGGGTGCTCCACTTTTTCTCCATTTTTTTCTCCACTTTTTCTCCACTTTTTTCTCCACTTTTTCTCCTCTTATGCTCCACTTTTTCTCCACTTTTTTCTCCACTTTTTTCTCCACTTTTTCTCCTCTTATGCTCCACTTTTTCTCCACTTTTTTCTCCACTTTTTCTCCTCTTATGCTCCACTTTTTCTCCACTTTTTCTCCACTTTTTCTCCACTTTTTCTCCTCTTATGCTCCACTTTTTCTCCACTTTTTCTCCTCTTATGCTCCACTTTTTCTCCACTTTTTCTCCACTTTTTCTCCACTTTTTTCTCCACTTTTTTCTCCACTTTTTCTCCTCTTATGCTCCACCTTTTATCCACTTTTTCTCCACTTTTTCTCCTCTTATGCTCCACTTTTTCTCCACTTTTTCTCCTCTTATGCTCCACTTTTTCTCCACTTTTTCTCCTCTTAATCTCCACTTTTTCTCCTCTTATGCTCCACTTTTTCTCCACTTTTTCTCCTCTTAATCTCCACTTTTTCTCCTCTTATGCTCCACTTTTTCTCCACTTTTTCTCCACTTTTTCTCCTCTTATGCTCAACTTTTTCTCCACTTTTTCTCCTCTTAATCTCCACTTTTTCTCTTCTTATGCTCCACTTTTTCTCCACTTTTTCTCCACTTTTTCTCCTCTTATGCTCCACTTTTTCTCCACTTTTTCTCCACTTTTTCTCCTCTTATGCTCCACTTTTTCTCCACTTTTTCTCCACTTTTTCTCCTCTTATGCTCCACTTTTTCTCCTCTTATGCTCCACTTTTTCTACACTTTTTCTCCTCTTAATCTCCACTTTTTCTCCACTTTTTCTCCACTTTTTCTCCACTTTTCTCCACTTTTTCTCCATTTTTTTCTCCACTTTTTTCTCCACTTTTTCTCCTCTTATGCTCCACTTTTTCTCCACTTTTTCTCCTCTTAATCTCCACTTTTTCTCCTCTTATGCTCCACTTTTTCTCCACTTTTTCTCCTCTTATGCTCCACTTTTTCTCCACTTTTTCTCCACTTTTTCTCCTCTTATGCTCCACTTTTTCTCCACTTTTTCTCCTCTTAAGCTCCACTTTTTCTCCACTTTTTCTCCACTTTTTCTCCACTTTTTCTCCACTTTTTCTCCACTTATGCTCCACTTTTTCTCCACTTTTTCTCCACTTTTTCTCCTCTTATGCTCCACTTTTTCTCCACTTTTTCTCCACTTTTTCTCCACTTTTTCTCCTCTTATGCTCCACTTTTTCTCCACTTTTTCTCCTCTTAATCTCCACTTTTTCTCCACTTTTTCTCCACTTTTTCTCCACTTTTTCTCCACTTTTTTCTCCACTTTTTCTCCACTTTTTCTCCACTTTTTCTCCTCTTATGCTCCACTTTTTCTCCACTTTTTCTCCGTTCTTTTTCTATGGTCGGTCTACCCATTAGCTCTGCCATGCATACTGTAGCTCTACACCTACTGCACATGTTACTTTATGATTGACATCTCTTTCGTACCAGAGCTGTCTAAGTCTACTCTGACCCCATATTTGTCATTACTATATTGTCCTTGTACTGTATTATGACATTTGTATCATGTGTTTCATTTATTGCTGTGTTGCAATTTTTTTGCTGCATCCCAATTGTACCTCTACATTGTTCGAGTTTATGTTATTGTTCTCTCACTCTTATGTGATACTGATTATTGTCATTTTTCATGATTACATGCAGATAAGTCCAATCTGACGATGGCTCAGGCCGAAACGTCATTTGTAACTTGTTTTGGACAAAAACATATATGCTTATGAAAAAAAACATTTTCTTAATATGGACCAATAAAGAGTGATTTTGCATTACTATCCATTGTGACTTACTGACTTAGTCTGGGAGATTTAGAGTGCCGAGGTTACTCACTAATTTTATCTATTATTACCTCTGAGCATCTATATACCAGTGAGCAGAGTTTCCTCTACAGTAGTTCTCCTGATTAGGCATGCCCTTACCTCATGAGCAGGGCATTGCAGCTTTGGTAGCAACCATTACGACATGGACTCTGCTGCTGTGGACCCGGGGAGAGTGAGTGCAGATTCATTGCACCCACACTCCTCACATGAAGGGTCCGGACTCATAGAAAATGGGGGATACGTTCCCTGAGTGTCTCCCCCCCATATTCTAGACGGTCCAGAGTCGTCGTGGGACCCCTTTATTTTTTTTCTTACAATAAATTGGTGAAAGAGGAAATGTTTTGGGGACTGTTTTTTCAAATAAATTTCTTTTGTCGATTTTTTGTTTTTGTTAGTACTGACAGTTTATGATGTTGGGTATCTAATAGACGCCATGACATCACAAACTGCTGGGCTTGATCTCAGGTGACTTTACAGCTAGTATCAACCCGATTTATTACCCCGTTTGCCACTGCACCAGGGCACGGGATGAGCTGGGGTGAAGCGCCAGGATTGGCGCATCTAGTGGATGCGCCACGTCTGGGGTGCCTGCGGCCTGCTATTTTTAGGCTGTGAAGGCCCAATAACTATGGACCTTCCCACCCTGAGAATACCAGACCACAGCTGTCCGCTTTACCTTGGCTGGTGATCCAAATTGGGGGGGACCCTACTTTTATTGTGTAATTATTAATATTTATAAAATGATTATAAAAAAGAGCCTGAGGGGACCTCCACATTGGATCCCCAACCACGGTAAAGCTGCCAGCTGTGGTTTTCAGGCTACAGCCGTCTGCTTTACCCTAGCTGGCTATCAAAAATGGGGGGACCCAACGTCATTTTTTTTTTTTTTAACTATTTTTTAAATAGAAAAAATTAATGGGCTTCCCTGTATTTTGATTGCCAACCAAGGTAACGGCAGGCAGATGGGGGTGGCAACCCATAGCTGTCTGCTTTATCTGCGCTGAGAATCAAAAATACCGCGGAGCGCTACGTCATTTTTTTAAAGATTTATTTTTACAGCACTGTGATGTCCAGCAATCAAAATACAGGGAAGCCCATTTTATTTTTAGTTATTTAAATAAATAATTAAAAAATATATTTATGGGCTCCCGCTGCATTTTTTGTATTGCTAGCTAAGGGTAATCCAAGCAGCTACTGGCTGCTAACCCCCACTGCTTGGTGTTACCTTCACTGGCAATGGAAAATCCAGGGAAGCATTTTTTTGCCAAAAAACTACAAAAAAAGGACGTGAGCTTCGCCATATTTTTGTATGCTAGCCAGGTATAGCAGGCAGGTGCTGGAAGAGTTGGATACAGCGCCAGAAGATGGCGCTTCTATGAAAATGCCATTTTCTGAGGTGGCTGCAGACTGCAATTTGCAGCAGTGGGGCCCAGAAAGCTCAGGCCAACCTGTGGTGCGGATTCCAATCCCCAGCTGCCTAGTTGTACCTGGCTGGACACAAAAATGGGGCAAAGCCTACGTCATTTGTTTTCTAATTATTTCATGAAATTCATGAAATAATAAAAAAAGGGCTTCCCTTTATTTTTGGTTCCCAGCCGGGTACAAATAGGCAACTGGGGGTTGGGGGCAGCCATACCTGCCTGCTGTACCTGGCTAGCATACAAAAATATGGCGAAGCCCACATAATTTTTTCAGGGGGCAAAAAACTTCTGCATACAGTCCTGGATGGAGTATGCTGAGCCTTGTAGTTCTGCAGCTGCTGTCTGTCTGTATGTCTGTCATACTCCATCCAGGACTGTATGCAGAAGTTTTTTGCCCACCAAAAAAATGACGTGGGGTTCGCCATATTTTTGTATGCTAGCCAGGTACAGCTGGCAGCCACGGGCTGCCTCCAACCCCCAGTTGCCTATTTGGACCCGGCTGGGAACCAAAAATATAGGGAAGCCCGTTTTTTTTAATTATTTCACTTATTTCATGAAATAATTAAAAAACAAATGACGTGGGCTTCGCCCCATTTTTGTGTCCAGCCGGGTACAACTAGGCAGCTGGGGATTGGAATCCGCAGCACAGGTTAGCCCGAGGTTTGTGGGCGCCTCTGCTGCAGATTTCAGTCCGCAGCCGTCCCAGAAAATGGCGCTCTCATAGAAGCGCCATCATCTGGCGCTGTATCCAACTCGTCCAACAGCCCTGGAGCCGGGTGGCTTGTTGGGTAATCATGAGTTAATACTGGCTTTGTTTTACCAGCCAGTATTAAGCCAGAGATTCTTAATGTCAGGCACGTTTGACCCGGCCATTAAGAATCTCCAATAAAGGGTTAAAAAAAAGACACCACACAGAGAAAAAATACTTTAATAGAAATAAATACACAGACACATTAGAGACTCCATCTTTATTACCCCCTGTCAGCCCTCCACGATCCTGCTCTTCTGTCTTCTTTCTTTCTAGTGTAGTAGTAGTGACGATTGTAGTGAGGAAGGATGAGATTCACCAGCTCATCACTTGGGGCTGGGGAACCTCCATCCTCACTACAATGCTCACTACAATCGTGCAGCAGCGTGCAGCCTTCACTCCGTGAGTGATCACTGCTGGCTGCTAGCGGTAACGCTGACAGACGCGTTACCATAGCAACGGTGCTCTCGGAGCCGCGGTTAGCGGTGACGTCACCGCTAACTGCGTTGCTATGGCAACGGTGATCTCCGTTAATGACCGGCTGTGTCAGCCGGTCCCTAACGGAACGGGGAGTCGACCGTGTGCTAGAGCATGTCGCCGGTACACGGCGATACACATATGTGCACCGTGTACCGGAGAGATGCACTCGCAGGTCCTACGTGACGTGTCATAGTCATGTGACCAGTCTGTAGCCAATGAGATAATAGCCACATGACTGGTCACATGGCTATTTTGACGTCACGATAGGTCCTGCATCTCTGCTGGCAGTGCAGGTCACCGGGAGGATTCAGCGATCATCGGATGGAATAGCGGCAGGAGACAGAGTGCAGAAGGGATCGCGAGGACCGGTAAGTGTTATGGCAATGTTTATTAACTGTTTGTGTACATTTATCATGCATTTTTATGTGTTTGTGATTGCCTCCCATTCTAGCCTATACGTTCGAGTTCGGTTCGTCGAACGTTCGACGAACCGAACTCGAACGGGACCCCCGTTCGGCGAACCGGCCTCGAGCCGAACCGGGACCAGTTCGCTCATCTCTAGTAATCAATACTAATCACAATTTGCCAAAGGCAACTAAGGGAACTAGACCCCTAAATTAAAGACTAATTAATACATAATTTTTATTAAATAATATTAAATAGATAGGGGGCATACTTAGATTATTTAAAAAAAACTAAATGTAGTGTTCCATATGAGTCCTTTTAACATACCTATTCTCAAAATAACTTTTTGTAAGTCTTATTTGATATGTTATGTCTTATTCCTATATATATAATCCTAAATTGCCACTGCATTTGCTAGTTAAAATCCTATCAGTAGCCTCCCCAACGTGTTTCACCAAACAGGCATCATCAGGGGAAAAGGAAAATGAATAGATGAAAAAGTGAGCAATATCTTTCCTTCTAACAACATGAACATCAAAAAGGTATTACCATATTTTTCGCTTTATAAGACGCACTTTTCCTCCCAAAAATTTGGGAGGAAAATGGGGGGTGCGTCTTATAAAGCGGTACCGGGAGGGGGGGTCCTGTCTGAGGCGATCGGGCGGCCGGGTGCCTGTGGCTGCATGCAAGCGGCCGGGTACCTGTGCTTGCGTGCGGTGACAGCCGGGTACCCGTGGCTGTGTGCGGGCGGCAGTGGGTGCTGTGTGGGGTCGGCAGCCGGGTACCCGTGCTTGCATGCGGTGGCAGCCGGGTACCCATGGCTGTGTGCGGGCAGCAGCCGGGTGCTGTGTGCGAGCGGCAGTCGGGTGCCGCTTTCACACAGGCACCCGGCTGCCGCCCTCACAGAGTCACCCAGCTGCCGCCCGCACACAGCCATGGGTACCCGGCTGCCACCGCACGCAAGCACAGGTACCCGGCGGCTTGTACGCATGAGGTGCGGGCGGCTGTGCAGCATGTTACCAGTTGTCCGCGGTCCCACTTTCAAATGATGGCGCCGGTGGAGCTCTTGGATGAGAGCTCCATCTGCGCATGTGTGAAGCCCCACAGGTGGTGTGTCGGTGTCGGTGCGTTACCTTCAGGGACTCCACGTTGCTGGATCTCCGTCACTGGTAGGAAATCTTCGGTTTTGATCGTGACGCCACTCTCAGTATTGCGGCCAGTAGGGACCGCCACTGCAGGTTAGGGGACGCCTGGGGCTGATGGTGTGTGCAGTTAGTTGGAATAGCCTCCTGAGAGTGAGGCAAGCCCCAGGGCCCGGTGTAGGTTTGTAGTACCACAAGGCGCAGAATAACTCCACACAGGCAGAATTGTCTTTCAAGGGCTTTACTCACATTTGATGGCAGGGTGAGTAGCCCGGGCGTAGCTGAGATGAACCAGATGGGAACCAGGTATCCTTCAGGCTGACTTTATGAGGGTGACTACTGACTCGCCTTCCTTAGCCCTTGGTGGTTTGGGGTGACCCCGACTTTTAGTCCCTATGGGGGTCGCCCAGGGAAGATGCTGCAGCCTCTCTCCCCCTTTTGTTTGCCGTTTGCTTGTTCCCCGGACCAGGCCACTCCAGCTTCTTGCCTCCTGTGACCTATGGGCCCTCACTGTGGTTACGTGGCTGCGGCTTTTGTGGTGTTGTGGTGTGGGCTTTGAGAGCCCCACACCGGCAGGTTTAGCAGAAGAAAGCTGGATCTATCTTTGCTTCGGGATCTGCCGCCCGGTTGGGCCTGGTGCTCTCTAGCAGTCTCCTTACTTCCCACTCCGTTGCACTCCCTAGCTGAAGCTGGCTTTCAGGCAGCACTCCTAGTTGACCGTTCTCCCCCGTCTGTAGCCACTGCGCGGGCGCTGTCAGATTGCACAGCTCCAGGGATCTGCTCCTCACTTGAGCTCCCTGGACTCTACACTGAACTGGCTCACTGCTCCTCCTCTCCTGTTCTTGCCTACGCCACCTAGCAACCAGACTCTCCACCACACCCCTTGAGAGGAGATGGAGGCCCTACCCCCTCCACTATTCCAGTGAAGGTGAAGGCTTGCCCCCTCCTGGGATCCCCAGGGGTCCTCTCATGGGTACATGTGTGAGACCTGATCACTATGCGCCTGTGTTCCACACCCCGGTCAGCCTTCTGGATTACCTGTATTGTACTGTCCCCAGCATGGGTGCAGTACTCAGTGGTGCCTGACCAGGTCAGGGGCGCCACACATGCGTCGCTCCGGGCGCCATTACTTGAATCGGGACCGCGGACACACTCCACCACTGAGCACTCCCTGCCGCTGCCACCACTGAGCCGTCACCGCCGCTCCCACCACTGAGCCATCGCCGCCGCTGACAACACAGAGCCAGGACCATGGACACACTCCACCACTGAGCAGTCCCTGCTGCTGCCACCACTGAGCAGTCGCCGCCGCTCCCACCACTGAGCCGTCGCCGCCACTGCCACCACTGAACCGGGACCGCGGACACACTCCACCACTGAGCAGTCTCTGCCGCTCCCACCACTGAGCCTTCGCCACCGCTGCCACCACTGAACCGGGACCACGGACACACTCCACCACTGAGCAGTCCCTGCCGCTGCCACCACTGAGCCGTCGCTGCCGCTCCCACCACTGAGCCGCCGCCGCTGCCACCACTGAGCCGGGACCGCGGACACACTCCACCACTGAGCAGTCCCTGCCGCTGCCACCACTGAGCCATCGCCGCCGCTGCCACCACTGAGCCGCCACCGCCGCTGCCACCACTGAACCGGGACCGCGGTCACTCACTGCACCGGCCTGCTGCACGGCTCACCCGCCACGGCTGCTGCCGCCACCACGGACCCCACGGCTCCTGCCACCGCGTACGCCACCGCGCCTGCAACCACAGACGCCACGGCACCTGCAACCATGGACCCCGCTGCCACTGACCCGCCGCGCCTGCCAGCACAACCTGTGCCTCCTGTGACCCCGCTTCACCACTACTGCTGCCCCCCTCCGGTAAGAGAACACCGGAGCATAAGACGGACCGCATTTTTCTTTTTTTTACCTTTTTTTATGTCTAAGTTTGGGGTGCGTCTTATAAAGCGAAAAATACGGTAATATAAGATTCATTGCTGCAGTTTCAATCTGACCATAGAGGTCACTTTAAATCCTTGAGGTGTCTATATTTCCCATTTCTTTTTAGTGTTCTTCAACAATTAAAGAAAAAAACAAACAGGAAGGTAGTCATCAGCAGTTGTTAACAAAGAAAATTTAAAGACTCAAGTAACTCAAAGGTTCCAATACCTAGTTATATGGTTCACTGGCAAGTTTTAGCTGTGATTGAAAAATATCGATAGCTAGTTAGATGGTTCACTGGTAAAGTTTTAGCAGGCACTAAAAAGTACCAATAGCTACAGTTGAAACCAGAAGTTTACATACACCATCTAAAAAAGACACATCTGCATGTTTTTCTTGCTATCTGGCATGAAATCAAAATAAACCTTTCCTGTTTTAGGTCAATTAGTATTATTAAATTTATTTATATTTGCCAAATACCAGAAAAATAAGAGAGAGAGAGAGAGAGAGAGAATGTTTAAAGCATTTTATTACTTTCTGCAAAGGCAAAAGTTTACATACATTTCATTAATATTTGGTACCATTGCCCTTAAACTCCATGAGATTGAGAAATGTTTTGGATCTCCTTCCACAAGCTTCTCACAATAGTTGATAGTAATTTAAGTAATTTAAGCCCTGGTGTAGCTGACTCATGTTTGTAGGTTGCTTTGCTCGCACCGGCCTTTTCAGCTTTGCCCATAAATTTTCAATAGGATTGAGATCAGGACTTTATGATGGCCACTCCGAAACTATAACTTTGTTATCCTTAAGCCACTTTGTAACCATTTTGGCAGTTTGCTTTACGTCATTGTCACTTGGAAGACCCTTTTCCGCCCAAGCTTTAAATTCCTGGCTGATGTCTTGAGATGTTGCTTCAGTATTGCCACATAATGTCACGAGTGAAGTAGGGAACACAGAGTAACCTATACTGGCCCTAACGCTGGCGCCCCTGCACCCCCCCTAACACCCGGACATACCCTTGAAGGTAGGGAGGTCCGAACATCCAACATAGGCCATATCTCCTGTCCTAGTCCCTGATGATAATACCCCCATCAACAACCCACCAACCAGGAGGGAAGGGGTAAGAACAGAAGTAAACTCCCCACCGACAAATATGGACAAAACAGGGGTAGCAACTACAACTCATACACACAGCATCCACAAACAAAGGAGCCACTAAAAGTGCATGAGAGTAACAACATAAAAGGGGTGTAAACAGAATACTGGGTAACTTCTATACCTTAACAAGCACACCTAGAAATGTTGCAGCAAGCACCAATTCTGCAGCTAAAAGTACAACTGAGAAAGGGTTTCACCAACTCCTTACACCTCCTGGCCAAGCTTCCAAATGAATGAAAATAACAGGCACCCTCTGGTGGAAGTACAGGGTATATATAGAACCTGGGCATGGCACCAACCAGAGCCACCTGACCAGGAGTCAAGAGCCGCTGGAAGGTGAACTAACATTAACCCTCTCCTCCCCAAAGGAAAGGGAATCCATTTAATCAGCAGAGTCCCATAAGAGAAAGTGAGAATCAGACCCAGAACATGTCACAAAACTCTGCAACGGAGGAAAGACCGTGACACATAATCTTCTTTCCTCGTGATGCCATCTATTTTGTGAAGTGCACCAGTCTCTCCTGCAGCAAATAACTCCACAACATGATGCTGTCACCCCCGCTTTTCACAGTTGGGATGGTGATCTTAGGCTCCAAAGCTTCTCCCTTTTTTCTCCAAATGTAATAATGTTTACTATGGCAAAACACTTCAATTTTAGTTTCGTCAGACCAGAGGATATGTCTCTAAAACTGAAGGTCTTTGTTCTTGTGTGCATTTGCAAACATTAATCTGGCTTTTTTATGTTTCTTTTGGAGTAATGGCTTCTTCATGGCAAAGTGGCAATTCAGCCATGTTGATGCAGTACTAGTTTCACTGTAGATAATGACACAATCTTACCAGCCTCCGCCAGTATTTTCACAAGGTCTTTTACTTTTGTTATTGGATTGATTTGCACATGTCCGACCAAAGTACATACATCTCTGGTACACAGAACCCGTCTCTTTTCTGAGTGGTATGATGGTTGGAAATTCCCATCTTCTTTGTACTTGCGTATAATTGTTTGTACAGATAAATGAGGCACCTTCTGGAAAATACACCCAATGATGAACCAAACTTGTGCAAGTCACCAATACTCTTCCTGAGATCTTGGCTGATTTCTTTTGACTTTCCCATGATGCCACACAAAGAAGCCGTGTGTTTCAGGTGTGCATTTAAATACATCCACAGGTGTGTGTCTAATTAAGTCAGATGTTGCCAATAAACCTATCTGAAGCTTCCAAAGAGAGGACATCTTCATATGGGCTGTCCCATATTGTTTAAAGACACAGTACTCTTAAGAAAGAAGGCAGTGAAGAAAAAAATGATCCGCCACTGATTCTTCTTTCAGATAAAATCTCCATAATTTTTATTAGAAATATTAAAAGCATCGTGAAGGCCGAGTATAAATCAATACATGGGAACTTTAGGCGTTTCGGACTACACCATAAAAGCAGAAAGAGTCCTTAATCATAACATGATACCATGTATTGATTTATACTCGGCCTTCACGATGCTTTTAATATTTCTAATAAAAATTATGGAGATTTTATCTTAAAGAAGAATCAGTGCCGGCTCATTTTTTTCTTCTCTGCCTTCTTCCACAAACCGGTCGGGACCTACCGGCGGATCCGAGGCACCCACAAGGTCTAGCAGTCCAGGCAACAGGTGAGCTGAAGAATCTTTTCTTCGGCGCTCCATTGGGAGACCCAGACGATTGGGTGTATAGCACTGCCTCCGGAGGCCACACAAAGCATTACACTTAAAAGTGTAAGGCCCCTCCCCTTCTGGCTATACACCCCCAGTGGGATCACTGGCTCACCAGTTTTCTGCTTTGTGCGAAGGAGGTCAGACATCCACGCATAGCTCCACTGTTTAGTCAGCAGTAGCTGCTGACTATGTCGGATGGAAGAAAAGAGGGCCCATATGGGGCCCCCAGCATGCTCCCTTCTTACCCCACTTGTGGTTTGTAAGGTTGAGGTACCCATTGCGGGTACAGAGGCTGGAGCCCACATGCTGTTTTCCTTCCCCATCCCCCTGAGGGGCTCTGAGGAAGTGGGATCTTACCGGCCCCCAAGCCCTGAGGCCGGGCTCCATCCACAGACCCAGTGAACCTGCTGGATACGGAGCTGGGTACCGTTCAGGGACAAGGCCCTGCAACTTTCAGGTACTCTGTGTCCCCGTACAGACAGTCACGCACACGCCAGACTTGCTGGGTGTGTTAGTGCGCCGGGGACAGTAGCGCTGCACGCTGGGTTTTGAGTCACAGCAGCTTAGCTGTGTGACTTCATGTGCTGGGAACTACCGCGCCGGCCACTCTCGGAGCGGCGGCGCGGCTGGGACTTGTAGTGCGCCGGGGACTTAGCGCCGACCGCGCTTTTACGGCGGCGGCGCTTATAAATTTAGTCCCCGGCTTTTGCGGCCTAGCTCCGCTTCATTCCCGCCCCCTCCCTGTCAATCAGAGAATGGGACAGACGCTGTGCAATCGTCAGCGCCGAGGGCTGGAGCCTTATTTACATGCTCCAGCCCTCTCACTAGGCACAGTGGGACGCAGGTTTCCCGCTTTTGGTCTGAGCACGCCCAGGGCCTGCCCCTCTCCACAGGACGCCGGCAGACCATGGACACTGCTGTGTCTATGTTCCCCGGTCCCCCTCAGTTGGAACTAATCCGTACTTCAAGGGGGTCCCAGGCATCACAGGCTGAGGGCTCTGACTCTGATGACAGTCCCAGGCCGCCTAAGCGAGCTCGCTGGGAGAGACCCTCCACGTCATCACGCGGGTCAGGGTCTCAGCGAGAAGGGTCTCTATATGATGAGACAGAGGTGGGTGATCAGGAGTCTAGTCCTGACACCGCACTCAATTTGGATACGCCAGATGGTGACGCCATGGTAGATGACCTTATAGCGGCCATCAATAGGCTGTTGGATATTTCTCCCCCAGCCCCTTCAGCAGAGGAGGCAGCTGCACAGCAGGAGAAGTTCCATTTCCTGTATCCCAAGCGTAAATTGAGTACTTTTCTGGACCACTCTGACTTCAGAGAATCAATCTAGAAACACCATGCTTATCCGGACAAGCGTTTTTCCAAACGTCTGAAGGATACACGTTATCCCTTTCCCCCTGACGTGGTCAAACGCTGGACCCAGTGTCCAAAAGTGGACCCTCCAATATCCAGGCTTGCAGCTAGATCCATAGTTGCAGTGGAGGATGGGGCTTCACTTAAAGATGCCAATGACAGACAGATGGACCTTTGGTTGAAATCTGTCTATGAAGCTATTGGCGCGTCGTTTGCTCAAGCATTCGCGGCCGTGTGGGCGCTCCAAGCTATTTCAGCTGGTCTGGCACAGGTGGACTCTTTCTTACGTCCAGCAGTGCCGCAAGTGGCGTCCTTAACTACGCAAATGACTGCGTTTGCGACCTACGCTATTAATGCGGTACTAGACTCTACGAGCCGTACCGCAATGGCATCCGCCAACTCTGTAGTTTTGCGCAGAGCCTTGTGGTTAAAAGAATGGAAAGCAGATTCTGCTTCTAAAAAATGTTTAACCAGCTTGCCATTATCTGGAGACAGACTGTTCGGTGAGCAATTGGCGGAAATCATTAAACAGTCCAAAGGTAAGGACTCTTCCTTACCCCAGCCCAGATCAAGCAAACCTCAACAAAGGAAGTGGCAGTCAAAGTTTCGGTCCTTTCGAGGCTCGGGCAAGCCCCAATTCTCCTCGTCCAAAGGGACTCAGAAAGAGCAAAGGAGCTCAGATTCCTGGCGGACTCACTCACGCCCCAAGAAAGCAACTGGAGGTACCGCTTCCAAGGCGGCTGCCTCATGACTTTCGGCCGCCTCCCTCCGCATCCTCGGTCGGTGGCAGGCTCTCCCGCTTTTGCGACATTTGGCTGCCACAGGTCAAAGACCGGTGGGTAACAGACATTTTGTCTCACGGGTACAGGATAGAGTTCAGTTCTCGTCCTCCGCCTCGGTTCTTCAGAACTTCCCCACATCCCGACCGAGCAGATGCCCTTCTGCAGGCGGTGCATTCTCTAAGAGCAGAAGGAGTGGTGGTCCCTGTTCCTCTTCGGGAACAAGGACAAGGCTTTTACTCCAATCTCTTTGTGGTGCCAAAAAAGGACGGCTCATTCCGTCCTGTTCTGGACGGAACTGCTCAACAAGCATGTGAACGCCAGGGGGTTCCGGATGGAATCCCTCCGCTCAGTCATTGCCTCAATGTCTCAAGGAGATTTCCTAGCATCAATAGACATCAAAGATGCTTATCTCCACGTGCCGATTGCTACAGAGCACCAACGCTTTCTACGCTTCGTGATAGGAGACGACCATCTTCAGTTCGTAGCTCTGCCATTTGGTGTGGCGACAGCCCCACGGGTGTTCACCAAGGTCATGGCGGCAGTGGTAGCAGTCTTGCACTCTCAGGGACACTCTGTGATCCCTTACTTGGACGATCTACTTGTCAAGGCACCCTCTCAGGAGGCATGCCAACTCAGCCTGAATGTTGCACTGGAGACTCTCCAGACGTTCGGGTGGATCATCAACTTCTCAAAGTCAACTCTGTCACCGACCCAATCACTGACGTATCTTGGCATGGAGTTTCATACTCTCTCAGCGATAGTGAAGCTTCCGCTGGACAAGCAGCGGTCACTACAGACTGGGGTGCAGGCTCTCCTTCAAAGTCAGTCGCACTCCTTAAGACGCCTCATGCACTTCCTCGGGAAGATGGTGGCGGCAATGGAGGCGGTTCCGTTTGCGCAGTTTCATCTGCGCCCACTTCAATGGGACATTCTCCGCCAATGGGACGGGAAGTCAACATCCCTGGACAGGAAAGTCTCCCTTTCCCAGACGGCCAAGGACTCTCTGCAGTGGTGGCTTCTTCCCACCTCATTATCACAGGGGAGATCCTTCCTACCACCGTCCTGGGCGGTGGTCACGACAGACGCGAGTCTGTCAGGGTGGGGAGCAGTTTTTCTCCACCACAGGGCTCAGGGTACGTGGACCCAGCAGGAGTCCACCCTTCAGATCAATGTTCTGGAAATCAGAGCAGTGTATCTTGCCCTACTAGCCTTCCAGCAGTGGCTGGAAGGAAGGCAGATCCGAATTCAGTCGGACAACTCCACAGCGGTGGCATACATCAACCACCAAGGGGGGACACGCAGTCGGCAAGCCTTCCAGGAAGTCCGGCGGATTCTGATGTGGGTGGAAGCCACGGCCTCCACCATATCCGCAGTTCACATCCCCGGCGTAGAAAACTGGGAAGCAGACTTCCTCAGTCGCCAGGGCATGGACGCAGGGGAATGGTCCCTTCACCCGGACGTGTTTCAGGAAATCTGTCGCCGCTGGGGAAGGCCGGACGTCGACCTAATGGCGTCCCGGCACAACAACAAGGTCCCAACCTTCATGGCACGGTCTCGCGATCACAGAGCTCTGGCGGCAGACGCCTTAGTGCAAGATTGGTCGCAGTTCCGGCTCCCTTATGTGTTTCCACCTCTGGCACTCTTGCCCAGAGTGCTACGCAAGATCAGATCCGACTGCAGCCGCGTCATACTCGTCGCCCCAGACTGGCCAAGGAGGGCGTGGTATCCGGATCTGTGGCATCTCACGGTCGGCCAACCGTGGGCACTACCAGACTGACCAGACTTGCTGTCCCAAGGGCCGTTTTTCCATCGGAATTCTGCGGCCCTGAACCTGACTGTGTGGCCATTGAGTCCTGGATCCTAGCGTCTTCAGGATTATCCCAAGGGGTCGTTGCCACCATGAGACAGGCTAGGAAGCCCACGTCCGCTAAGATCTACCACAGAATGTGGAGGATATTCTTATCCTGGTGCTCTGCTCAGGGAGTGTCTCCCTGGCCATTTGCATTGCCTACATTTCTTTCTTTCCTGCAATCTGGGTTAGAAAAAGGTTTGTCGCTCGGCTCCCTTAAAGGGCAAGTCTCGGCGCTATCCGTCTTTTTTCAGAAGCGTCTAGCACGACTTTCTAAGGTACGCACGTTCCTGCAGGGGGTTTGTCATATCGTACCCCCGTACAAGCGGCCGTTAGATCCATGGGATCTGAACAGGGTACTAGTTGCCCTCCAGAAGCCGCCCTTCGAGCCTCTGAGGGAGGTTTCACTTTCTAGACTATCACAGAAAGTGGCTTTTCTGGTAGCGATCACATCTCTTCGGAGAGTGTCTGAGCTAGCAGCGCTGTCATCCAAGGCTCCCTTCCTGGTCTTCCACCAGGACAAGGTAGTGCTGCGCCCCATTCAGGAGTTTCTCCCGAAGGTGGTATCCTCTTTTCATCTTAATCAGGATATCTCTTTGCCTTCTTTTTGTCCTCATGCAGTTCATCGGTATGAGAAGGATTTACATTTGTTAGATCTGGTGAGAGCACTCAGAATCTACATTTCCCGCACGGCGCCCCTGCGCCGTTCGGATGCACTCTTTGTCCTTGTCGCTGGTAAGCGCAAAGGGTCGCAGGCTTCTAAAGCCACCCTGGCTCGATGGATCAAAGAACCAATTCTTGAAGCCTACCGTTCTGCTGGGTTTCCGGTTCCATCAGGGCTGAAGGCCCATTCTACCAGAGCCGTGGCATTACGACACCAGGCTACGGCTCAACAGGTGTGCCAGGCAGCTACCTGGTCGAGTCTGCACACTTTCACCAAACATTATCAGGTGCATACCTATGCTTCGGCGGACGCCAGCCTAGGTAGAAGAGTCCTGCAGGCGGCAGTTGCCTCCCCGTAGGGGAGGGCTGTCTTCGCAGCTCTAACATGAGGTATTCTTTACCCACCCAGGGACAGCTTTTGGACGTCCCAATCGTCTGGGTCTCCCAATGGAGCGCCGAAGAAGAAGGGAATTTTGTTACTTACCGTAAATTCCTTTTCTTCTAGCTCCTATTGGGAGACCCAGCACCCGCCCTGTTGTCCTTCGGGATTTTTGGTTGTTTTTCGGGTACACATGTTGTTCATGTTGAATGGTTTTCAGTTCTCCGACGTTACTTCGGAGTGAATTTGTTTAAACCAGTTCTTGGCTTTCCTCCTTCTTGCTTTTGCACTAAAACTGGTGAGCCAGTGATCCCACTGGGGGTGTATAGCCAGAAGGGGAGGGGCCTTACACTTTTAAGTGTAATGCTTTGTGTGGCCTCCGGAGGCAGTGCTATACACCCAATCGTCTGGGTCTCCCAATAGGAGCTAGAAGAAAAGGAATTTACGGTAAGTAACAAAATTCCCTTCTTTCCTTTACAGTACTCTTAAGGCCCTGTCACACACAGAGATAAATCTGCGGCAGATCTGTGGTTCCAGTGAAATTGTGGACAATCAGTGCCAGGTTTGTAGCTGTGTACAAATGGAACAATATGTCCATGATTTCACTGCAACCACAGATCTGCCAAAGATGTATCTCTGTGTGTGTGATGGAGCCTTACGTGTATGGAAACTTTTGACTTTGCAGAATGCAATAAAAATGCCTTAAAACATTCTCTCTCCCACTCTTTCATTATTCTGGCAATTGGCAAATATAAATAATTTTGGTTCGTAATTGACCTAAAACGGGAAACGTTTTTTCTGATTTCATGTCAGATAGTGAGAAAACCCAGCAGATGTGTCTTTTTAGATAGTGTATGTAAACTTTTGGTTTCAAGTGTATGCAATGTATGTAATGCAAGACACTGCAAGTCTCTATTCTACACTATAGCTTTCCTATCTATCTCAACTACTAACATCATGAGGTCAGTCCAGGTCACTGCAGGGCATGACTAGCGCTGACTTGAGGAGGTTAGCTAGGTACATTTCCTGCGGTGATGGAAGCCGCTGTACTCCTGACATCAGCCTTGTCACTGAGTTCTATGCCTGCCGAGTTCTCAGATCACCTCTCGTGAACGGCCCGTGACGTCACCGCTAGTCACAGTCTCAGGCCGCCCGCAAGAGGTGATGTGAGAACTCAGCGGTCAGTGACAAGCGCTGACGTCAGGATTGCAGGACTTCATCATCGTGGACCTCATGGAAGCGTCTGATGCATGAGCATCTTTTTGCTGCACCATTTCAAATATGATTCCAAAATGTTTAGGATTAGAAATAGTGTTGACTACTGGGTTACCACTCTGCTGGATCCTCGGAATAAGAGTAACTTTTGCCAGATGTTACCTCCCCGGAAAGTGATGCACGCGTGCTGGAGTATCAAAACCAACTTGCACACAATCTTAAGTGTGGTTTCTTCAAAACAGCAATAAGGTACACAGGGTGCATCGCCGCTATACACTTCCAATCTTGGAAATGTCAAGTCGTCATAGCAGAAATATTAGCAGCAACAGTTTAAGAGGCAGAAGCAATTTTTGTGACTTGTCGCACCTATTTTTTAGACCATCCTGTGCACCAGCAGAACAGAGAACAAGTCTGACACAATGAGTGACTGGAGAGGATGGTGCTGGAGTATCTAGAGCTCAATATCGATGCCATAAAAGTGGCCTTGAACCCTTTTGCGTTTTGGCCTTCAAAAATAGAAGAGTGGTGTGAGCTCAGCAGTCACACCTTGGAGGTTTTGTCATGCCCGGCAGCCAGCGCTCTCTCAAAAAGCTTCTTCAGCTCTACTGGTAATGGCTAGCAAGGGGCGATCCCGAACTGTAAAGATCGAGTATCGTACTGATCACATAATGATCATGTACACGATCCCGATCACAAACTTTCCTGGGAAGCTCATGTTACAGATTGAGTCCAGATTGGGTCCATGGGCTGTTAAAAAAAAGCACATTATTTAAAAACATTATTATTATTAGAGATGAGCCACCCCCCTAGAGTTTGAGTTCGGTTCAGTTCGTCGAACGGAGGACAAGTTTGTCGAACGTTGGAAACGTTGGAAACGTTGAAAACAATGGCAGGCAAATACAAACACATAAAAACACATTATACATGTACACATACAGTTATTAAACATTGCCATAACACTTCCATGTTCCCACGACGCATCCTGCACTCTGTCTCCCGCCGCCTTTCCTTCCGAGAATCGCTGCGTCCTCCCGGTACCCAGGACTGATGATAGGACCTTCTATGACATCAAAATAGCATGTGACCAGTCATGTGTATATTATCTCATTGGCTACAGACTGGTCACATGGCTAGACGTCATGCTAGGTCCTGTCAGTGCATCTCTCCAGCACGCGGTGCTCATTTGTGCATCTCCGTGTACCGACGAGATTCTCTGGCACATAGTCGGCTTCCCCGTTCCTGCATGTGGGGCGCTCTTTACAGAGTCAGCCCACATGCAAGCACTGGCTGCCACAGCTGGTGAATTGCGGCACCGGGAATCCCGTGATCGGAGCACTGATTCTATAGTAACCGCCAGTCAGATTACTTTAGCAACGGTGGCAGCGGTGACATCACTGCTTACAGCCTGCAGCCTCTGCTCACTCTCACTGAGTGATTAGACTGCATGGGGAGCAGCAGCCTCTTCCTCCCATGCAGTGCTGTCTGATGTAGGAGAGCTGCATGGGTTGAAGAAGAAAGAAGACAGAAGACCAGGATTGTGGATGGATGAAAAGGAGTAATAAACATGGAGTCTCTAAGTGTGTCTGTATATTTATTTCTATTAAAGTATTTTTTCTCTGTGTGGTGTCTTTTTTTTTAGTCTTTTTTTTTAACCCTTTATTGGAGATTCTTAATGGCTGGGTCAAACTTGCCTGACATTAAGAATCTCTGGCTTAATACTAGCTAGTAAAACAAAGCTAGTATTAACCCATTCTATGAAAGCGCCATTTTCTGAGGCGGCTGCGGACTGCAATTCGCAACAGAGGGGCCCAGAAAGCTCGGGCCAACCTGTGCTGCGGATTCTAATCCCCAGCTGCCTAACTACAACTGTACCTGGCCGGACACAAAAATGGGGCAAAGCCCATGTCAATTTGTTTTAATTATTTCATGAAATTCATGAAATAATTAAAAAAAGGACTTCTCTATTTTTTTAGTTACCAGCCGGGTACAAATAGGCAGCTGGGGGTTGGGGGCAGCCGTACCTGCCTGCTGTACCTGGCTAGCATACAAAAATATGGCGAAGCCCACGTCATTTTTTTTGGGGGGGTCAAAAATCTCCCAACTAGCATGCTGAGCCTTGTAGTTCTGCAGCTGCTGTCTGCTCTCCTGCATACACTAGTGAAATGAGCATGCTGAGACTTGTAGTTCTGCAGCTGCTGTCTGCTCTCCTCCATACAGACAGACAGCAGACAGCAGTTGCAGAACTACAAGGCTCAGCATACTCCATCCAGGACTATATGCAGGAGATTTTTGCCCCCCCCCCCAAAAAAATTATGTGGGCTTCGCCATGTTTTTGTATGCTAGCCAGGTACAGCAGGCAGCTATGGGCTGCCCCCAACCCCCAGCTGCCTATTTGTAGGAACCAAAAATATAGGGAAACCCTTTTTTGTTTTAATTATTTCATGAATTTCATGAAATAATTTTTTTAAAAAAATGACGTGGGCTTTGCCCAATTATTGTGTGCAGCCAGGTACAACTAGGCAGCTGGGGATTGGAATCCACAGCGCAGGGTGCCCATGCTTTCTGGGCACCCCTGCTGCGAATTGCAGTCCACAGCCGCCCCAGAAAATGGCGCTTTCATAGAAGCGCCATCTTCTGGCGCTGTATGCAACTTTTCAAGCTGCCCTGGTGACGGGTGGCTCGCTGGGTAATAATGGAGTTAGGGCTAGCTGTATATTATCAACTGGCCCTAAGCCCATAATTCATGGTGTCACGCCAATATTAGACATGGCCACCATGAATTTCTAGTACAGATAAAAAAAACACAACACAGAAAAATATTTTTATTAGAAATAAAACACAACACAATTAGTGACTCCATCTTTATTGAAATAAAGAACTCCCCTCCGCAGTAATCCTGGGTCAAGGGTCCTGCGCTGTACAATTCGTATCCAATATCATCTGATCGGTTTGCTGGAAGGCAAAACATTCAGATGATGTGTCAGGTTCAAGGGCCTGAATCACATGACACAGCAGCTGATTGTATAAACGGCTTTATACAATCAGCTGGTGCATTAGTGCAAAAAAACCCAAAAAACTACACAATTCTGTGCAAACTCCTGTCCAACAGCATCAGCTGATAGTTTAGCCGGCCGGGCGGTAAAAAGCCAGCCTCACCGCTCGACGTACAGTGTCAGCTGATTCTGTAAGCTGACCGCATCAGCTGATCATCACCAGGTCTGAGAGAGAGGAGAGAGAGAGGAGAGAGAGAAGATAAAGAAAGAAGAGAGAGAAGAGAGAGAGGAGAGAGAAGAGAGAGGAAAGAGAAGAGAGAGGGGGAGAGAGAGAGAGATAGAAAAGAGAGAAGAGAGAAAAGAGAGAGAGAGAAGAGAGAGAGAAGACAAAGAGAGAGAAAAGAGAGGAGAGAAAGGAGAGAGGGAAAAGAGAGAGAGAGAGGAGAGAGAGAGAAGAGAGAAAAGAGAGAGGAGAGAGAAGAGAGAAGAGAGAAAAGAGAGAGGAGAAAGAAGAGAGAGAAAAGAGAGAGGAGCGAGAAGAGAGAGGGAGAGAGAAAAGAGAGAGAGAAGAGAGAGGGAAGAGAGAGAGAGGAGAGAGAAAAAGGAGAGAGAGAGAGAAAGAGGGAAAAAGCAAAAAAGAGAGACTGAGAAAAAGAGAGAGAAAAATAGAGCGAGAGAAATAGAGAGAGAAATAGAGAGAAAAGAGAGAAAAAGAGAGAAAAAGAGAGAGAGAGAAAGAGAGAGAGAAGGAGATAGGAATAGAGAGGAGAGAGCAATGCAGCCTCATTGCGTAAACTGCTCCGATTGTAGAGGTGTGTCCCACGGTTCACAGCTGATGTCCGGCTCCTCCCCTCAGTGCATAATTAAATTAAATTATAATTATAAATAAATAATAATTATAATTTAGAATTAATAATAATTTTTTTACCGAGACTGCCGGAACGTGAACTCGTGAACTAACTCTCCTTAAGTAGGAGCTCTATCGATTGAGCCACTGCCTCTCATGAAAAGCACAGGAAAATTTGGTAATTTTGACCTCTATACTGCAGTAGAGAATCTAGAAGTAGATTGTTCAGCTGCAAGGATGGATGGATGGATGGATGGATGGGCGGATGGATGGATGGGCGGATCGATGGATGGATGGATGGGCGGGCAAACACCAGCAGTACCGCACTCATCACTGCACACGCAGGCACTACAACCCCCATCATCACTGCACATGCAGGCACTTCAACCCCCATCATCACTGCACACGCAGGCACTACTACCCCATCATCACTGCACACGCAGGCACTAGCTGGGTGAAGTCTCCGCTGACAGCGTGGCTCACTTCATTGCTCTGTGGATCTGACACAGAGCGCTCGTGTTATACGGCACTCCTGTCAGCTTCATGTAGCAGAGCTGGATGCGTCGCGGGATTACCTCTGTGGATTACGTTGGACCTGGAGGGGTATTTGGGGATTTTAATTAAATGATGAAAGAGGGATTTTTTTGTCTTTTATTCCAAACAAAGGATTTTATGCTGTGTGTGTTTATTTACTTTCACTTACAGGTTAATCATGGAAGGTATCTCGGGGAGACGCTTGTCATGATTAACCCTGTTATTACCCCGATTGCCACTGCACCAGGGCCATTCGGGATGAGCCGGGTAGAGTCCTGGGACTGCCGCATCTAATGGATGCGGCAATTCCGGGCGGCTGCTGGGTGATATTGTTAGGGTGGTGGGCTCCCCATAACATGGCACTCATCGTGTCTGACTGCAACCAATCATGGGCGACAGTACCTGTCGAATACCTGATTGAATAATGAAGCGGCAGCCATTTTCAAAAAGAGGAAAAACCGCCGTAGATATGTGACAGCCGTGCAGTGAGGTGCCCATGATCGGTGAGTAGGAAAGAGAGAGGGATTGTGCTGGGGACGCAGGATGCACGCAGATACGCAACGTGCGCACATACTTACTGTGAAAAGCCACACTTTTGGTGATTGAACCGTTCTCGAATGTAACTGCCGAACTTTTAGCAAATCTTTCGAGTTTGGCAAACGACTCGAACACTCCCCAAAATCACTCGAACATGAAATTAGCAAACCGTTCGACTCGAACATCGCTTAACTCTAATGATTATACTTACAGGTTCCACAATGTGTCCTGCAGACTCTCTCTTCCAGCTGCTTCTGCTTCCACATCCAATCATTGCTGTGTCAAGACACTCTCTGGCAATCTCCTAAGCAATGAGTAAACACCTGAACCGGAGCTCTTGCCTCGTTTCCCTTATTTACCGGCGACACCGTCTCGCGCTCCGGCGCCCACAGCTCACAGCTCACAGCTCACTCCCAGCCAGCCGGCCATCCTCCCGGGGCACCCACTCCACCTGTGAGGAGGGACTCCATTTTGGCTGCAATCCAAATTGACCCCTGGTGAGAAGAACCCTGCAGCGGCAGCCCCCTTACCTGGCCGCACACCATAAGTGGCGTCACGATATAACCTTTCATTTAATCTTCCCTGTAAATATACCCCTTTTAAAAAGCGCCTCCAGGGTCACGGAACAGGGCAACGGCCACCAAGTGACGTCTCCCCAGCAGTACACCGCCCAGGAACGAGTACCCCATATCCCTGGGCGACACATCTATAAATCAAAAAGTAGCCTGATCATAATAGGGTCAAAAAGTTAACTTTTCACAAGCAAGATAATTATTAAGAAAGTGATTATTAGGTAGACAGATAATATTGTACCATGTAATACTTTTTTTCACAAGGAAAACAAACAAACCTAATTTCATTCCATACGTTTTGTGGAGACAGTCTCATTCAATGAATTCCTGGTAATTGTTTTTTAAAACAGCCAACATCCTGTAACAATAGCGTGATCGGATGTAGTGTGCAAACCCCTTAAAAAAAAATATATATATATATAAAGCCTCACCACCCTCTCCCAGAAGTATTCTGGCTGTATGTGAGTTGAAATCCAAACTGACAATCAGTGACTTCCATTGGGCTTTGGGTCACATCCAATAGTCATGGAGGTTCAGTTCAGCTGCATCCAGCAAACTAAACTTCCACTGGTTCTCTCAGCGCTACATATCATACCAGGGTGTTTTTACTGGGTTCTCATCCCACAATTGCAAAGTTATTTATGAAAAAGAAATCATTTAATCACTTCTATATAAAACAAACCACATAGTTATGTTTAACCATCATTGTGGCTCATTGGATAGCGTAGATGGTTTGGAGAAGTGAGATCTAAGGGTTCCAATCTCATTATAACTCCTTAAGGCTATGTGCGCACTGGGAAATGGAATTTTCTTGAGAAAATTCTGCATCCTCTCAAAGATTACCGCACCCGCGGTGGAAAACCGCATGCGGTTTTGCCGCGTGCGGGTTGGGATGTGCTTTATTGCATTCAATGCAATAAAGCACATTGAAGAAAAAAAAAAAAATACATTTAATTCTGATAGTAGATAGACAGAAGAATAGATAGAGGGATAGATAGATAGACAGAAGAATAGATAGAGGGATAGATAGATAGAGGACAGATCGCTGCATTTCCCACGGTCGGCAGTGAGTTCACATTACCGGCCGTGGGAAATGACCGGTAATTACCTCTGCTGTCTGCTGCTTTCATTCAGCGCTGTGTGTTAGTCGCGGCTGGATGGAGGCAGCGCAGGACGTCGGACCTGTGGATTACGCCGGAGCTTTAATAAAATGGTGAACGAGGCTTGTTGGTTTTATTTAAAATAAAGGATTTTTCGGTGTCTGTGTTTTTTTCACTTTACTTACGGGTTGATCATGTCAGCTGTCACATAGACGCTGCCATGATCAAGCCTGTAGTTAATGGCGGTGATTCGCCACCATTAACCCCTTGTATTACCTTGCCACCACTGCTACACGGTGGCAGGAAGAGCCGAGGACACGCCGGTATTGCCGCATAATGCATGCGACAGTGCCGGGGCAGCTGCGGCTGATATTCTCGGCTGCCGGAGGGGGAGTGAGGCGGGGGATATTATCCCTGCCCCTCTCCCTCCCCAGCCTGAGAATACCGGGCCGCCGCTGTGTGCTTACCTCGGCTGGAAGGTAAATATGCAGCGGAGCCCACGTTCTTTTTTTCCTATATTTCCGTTTTCTTTCTATGTGTGTTCTATGTGTCTGTGTCTATGTGTTCTATGTGTCTGTGATGTGTTCTATGTCTGTGATGTGTGTGTTTACTCTCTGCACGGCTTCCTCTTCCTGTAATGACATCACTTCCCTGCAAAACCGCAGACAAGTGATGCACATTACCGGAGGTAAACCGCGAAATACCGCAGGGAATAACGCAGGAAAACGCAGTGAACCGCACAGAATTTGCTGCCTGCGTTATTCCCTGCGGGATTTCATGATTAACATTGGAGTCAATGGAGTGAAATCCCGCAGCGATGTGCGGAAAAGAAGTGACATGCACTTGTTTTTACTGCGCACAGGATTTTTTTTCTCCATAGGATTTGCTGGTGATTCACTGCAGAGATGTTATGAACATTTTCTGCAGCGAAACATGCAGCAAATCCGCGGAAAATCCGTGGCAAAATCCGGTAAGTGCGCACATAGCCTTAATCATTAGTCTGATTTTTATAGGGATGGATAAACCAGCTCCTACATAGGGCAGCATGTTAGCTTAGTGGTTTGCACTGGGCTTTGCAGTTAGATTTTTGGGTTCAAATCTTACCTATGATGACATCTCCAAGGAGTTTGCATGTCCTTTCTGTGTCAGTTTCATCTGAGATCTCTGCCTACCCTGGTGGCTCCCTAACCCTAAACAGCTATAACCAAACAATTAAATTCTTTTTCTTTAAAATGAACCAAAATACTCATCTATAAAGTACACAGTGGGTCAGTGGTTACTTCTGATGTTATGGAGATCTGAGGGTTTGAATCCTACCACGGTCAACAACAAAAAACAAGTGCAGTTATTTATTTGACAATATATAGAAGAATCAAAAAGATCTCTGCTAAGGTGGCATGGTAGTTGAGGGGTTGTTAATGCTGGGTTTTCTGGTGTTCTTACTATGTCAAATCTTAATACATAATGGCTTCTTGGGTTCAAGTCCCATCAAAGATGACATTGACAAAAAGTTTGTATTTTGGTGCAGCGAGATCCTGGGCTCTAATCCCACCAAAATCTGCTTAAAATAAGTTTAATGTTATATTGGAAAATAAACATACAGCCTCAGTGGTTAGTGCTGAGTTTTATGGAGTCGGATCAATCATAGACTTTGACCTGGCAGTTTTTTCGTCACTTGACATAACATACTTATCTACATGTATAGAAGCAACTTGGTGGCTCAGTGTTTAGACTATGTCTTTTGGATAGGTCAGATCTGAAAATCTGGGTTTAAATACTGCTGTTAAAATCAAATACGCCACTACACTGCATATAGAGGACATGAAGAACACATACTGAGGGTAGTATGGTGGCTCATTGCTTAGGTTTCATGGTTTATTACAGTGAGATTTTTGGTTCAGATCTCACCATTGACAGTGAACTGTGATTATTATTTATTTGACATTATATTGAAGAAATCTACACCATCTAACGTAGCTGAGTGGTTAGTGCTGTGACTTGGCAGTTGACTTGGTTGACTCTGGTTTAGTAGTTGTGTTTTGTTGCAATGAGGTTCTGGGTTCAAATCCCACCAACTTCTTGAAAAAAGTGTAATTCTTAGTTTACCATTATGTAAAAGAAAATACGAATCTTTCTTTGACATTATATAGAGGAAATGACCATTGCCTATTCAGGTTGATATGGTGGCTCAGTGGTTAGTGTTCAAGCTTTCTTACAGTAAGGTCTTGGGTTCAAATCTCACTATTGACACTTGATAACAATTGTGGTCATTTATTTGACATTATATGGAAGAAACAAACTGCATCTAATAAGTATGTTATGGTGGCTCAGTAGTTAGTTTGACAGATTTGAAACCATGAGTTCAAATCCTTGAAGCGTGACATCTGTGAAGACTTTGTATATGTCTCTGGTTTAGTAAAAGTGTTTTGCTCAAATTCCATCTTATCATGAATAGCAGTTGCACTCAAGTAGAGGGAAAGAAAATAAAACAAAGAGCTGTATATGGTGAACACTGGAATGTGATTATGCATTACTGTGAAAAAATTGAAGAAAAAATGAGTTATTTCGCAATTAAAATTGGCCAAGTTTACTCAAGCCCAGTTACCATGCCAAGGTATAACTCTCATCTATGTCCTAATCTAAATTTCTGCCTCTTTTCGTGTCATTCCTGACCTCTTTATAAGGACTAGACAAGAACCTGCAAAAGGAAAATTATAATACCTGAGGTCGCTTGGAGTAGTGCACAGACAAAGGATATGACTCCATAATACAAAATACAAAAATTGCCGACACTTCCTAATCTTAGGGGTACTTTACACACTGCAACATCGCTAGTGATCTCGTTAGCGATGTAAAATTCTAGATTGCAAGTGCGATCATTTGAGATCGCACATAGGTAATTTTACGCATGTGCGATCTCAAAAGATCGCACTTGCGATCTAGAATTTCACATCGCTAATGAGATCGCTAGCGATGTCGTAGCATGTAAAGTTCCCTTTATAGTCTGAACTGGTGCAAACCGAACATAGCAAACATTATCAAAAATAGCAGCTGCACTCAAATAAAGGGAAGGGAAACACCCCAAAAAGATGCATATGGTGAACATTGGAATGTAAAAAGGCATTACTGCAAAGAAAAATTCAAATTCAACTGAAATATGAAACACGGCACCTCTGATATTGTCGTCATCCATAACTGATGTCAGGAAGCTCCAGGTAACTACAAGCACAAGTTTCTGTTGCCTCCTGAGTCCTCAGTACTGACAAGTCTTCCCCTAACAAGTGATGGACACCGTCCTACAACACAACTGATTAATTAGTCTGTACCTGCTGCCCTCCCCGAGTTTAATCCAACCCTCTCGCCTCACAGCTTTCTTAGGCTCTGGTCACACTCAGTCTATATAGTTCAGCAGAACCATTGGTGGCTCAGTGGTTGAGCACTTACCATGTTGTCAATGCTGGAGTCCTGTGTTCTAATCTTAGCAAGTACAACAATTAAAAAGTTAGAAAAACAAAAGATGATGGATTAAATGTCCAAATCTCTATCCTGGGTTGATTGTGATGTTTTGCAGCAGTGAGGTGAGCAATCATTGATTTTTGACCTGGTGATGGTTTCATTACTTGTCCTATACAGTAGAAAAACAAACTCATCTTATGCGACTGAGGAGTTAAAGCCATTCATTTTGGAGAATTTCTGAGGTCTAGGGTTCAAATCCTCCTGTTAGAAGCAAATTTTCTTCTTTCTTTGACATCATATAGCAGAAATAAACAGCAGCTCTTGAAGACACCATGGTGGCTCAGTAGTTAGTTTTCATGGTTTGTTACACTGAGGTCCTGGGTTCAAATCGCACTGTTGATGACTAAAAACAATTGTGGTTATTTCTTTGACATTACATGGAGGAAACGAACAGCATATAATCCCTGTGGCATGGTGGCATGGTGGCTCAGTGGTCTGTGCTGAGTCAGACTGAATTGAACTCCTTGGTTCAAATCCCACTAAGGATGACATCTGCAATGAGGCTGTATGTTCTCCCCATGTGGGTGTCTTTGTTTTAGTAAGCATGTTATGCTGAATTCAAATCCCACCTTAGACAAGTTTGATGTTATATAGAAGAAACAAACAGCATCTAGTTAGGGCAGCACAGTAGCTCAGTGGTCTAGCACTGGGCTTTGTAGAGTTGATCAATCCTGGGTTCAATTCCAACCAAGGACACCATCTGCAAGGAGTTTGTATGTTCTCCCTGTGCTTGTGTGGGTTTCCTCCTGGATCTCCAAAGACCCTCCAGTGAATTATGTTTAGATGCTTCTGTCTCTTTTCAACAAGACACACCCCACAGCAGGGGGTTTCCCTAACTAAGATCATACCAGTTTCAGGAGTTTTTTCTAATTAAATATATAGTGTCTATGTTAGATCCTGACTGTATATAATATATTATGTTATACACTACAATAATTATAGGCATCTTGATTTGCCCCACTAAATGTACTTATAAGTCCGATATGACGGTAGAACTAAAACTCCTAATGAGTGGACCATGATTCTTAGTGGACCATGATTCTTAGTGGACCATGATTCTTAGTGGACCATGATTCTTAGTGGACCATGATTCTTAGTGGACCATGATTCTTAGTGGACCATGATTCTTAGTGGACCATGATTCTTAGTGGACCATGATTCTTAGTGGACCATGATTCTTAGTGGACCATGATTCTTAGTGGACCATGATTCTTAGTGGACCATGATTCTTAGTGGACCATGATTCTTAGTGGACCATGATTCTTAGTGGACCATGATTCTTAGTGGACCATGATTCTTAGTGGACCATGATTCCTTTAGGTTAGCAAAACCCCCTGGTGTGGGGTGTGGGGTGTGTTCGTACTAGCTAACCGTTTAGATGCTGCTGTCGAAAAGAGACAGCAGCATTTAAACGTAACCCACTGTAGGATCCTTAACAGCACGGTCAGGAAGCACAGTGGGTCCCTCTCTCCCTACCTGTGTATGTCTTTGGAGTGTGGGGGAAACCGGAGATCCCGGAGGAAACCCACGCAAGCACAGGGAGAACATACAAACTCCTTGCAGATGGTGTCCTTGGTTGGAATTGAACCCAGGATTAATCAACTCTACAAAGCCCAGTGCTAGACCACTGAGCTACTGTGCCGCCCTAACTAGATGCTGTTTGTTTCTTCTATATAACATCAAACTTGTCTAAGGTGGGATTTGAATTCAGCATAACATGCTTACTAAAACAAAGACACCCACATGGGGAGAACATACAGCCTCATTGCAGATGTCATCCTTAGTGGGATTTGAACCAAGGAGTTCAATTCAGTCTGACTCAGCACAGACCACTGAGCCACCATGCCACAGGGATTATATGCTGTTCGTTTCCTCCATGTAATGTCAAAGAAATAACCACAATTGTTTTCAGTCATCAACAGTGCGATTTGAACCCAGGACTTCAGTGTAACCAACCAACCATGAAAACTAACTACTGAGCCACCATGGTGTCTTCAAGAGCTGCTGTTTATTTCTGCTATATGATGTCAAAGAAAGAAGAAAATTTTGTTCTAACAAGAGGATTTGAACCCAAGACCTCAGAAATTCTCCAATATGACTGGCTTTAACCCCTGAGTCACATAAGATGAGTTTGTTTTTCTTCTGTATAGGACAAGTGATGAAACCACCACCAGGTCAAAAGTCAATGATTGTTTAAGTTCTTTGACTTAATGACCGTTCCGGGTCACAGGCGCCGGTCACATGACAGCATGTGACCGGCGCTTGTTGCGCTGTCACTGTACTGTAGTCACTGTATGGGAGAGCGCCGGATCTGGCAAACCGGCGAAAAGCCGGATGTGTGAAACCGGCCTAAAACATCACTATTAATAAACCCAAGATAGAGATTTTTGGATATTGAATCCATCATCTTTTGTTTTTCAAACTTTTTAATTGTTGTACTTGGTAGGATTAGAACACAGGACTCCAGCGTTGACAACATGGTAAGTGCTCAACCAGTGAGCCACCAATGGTTCTGCTTAACTATATAGACTGAGTGTGACCAGAGCCTAAGAAAGCTGTGAGGCGAGAGGGTTGGATTAAACTCGGGCGGCTTCTCAGGGAGGGCAGCACCGGAGCAGACTAATTAATCAGTTGTGTTGTAGGACGGTGTCCATCACTTGTTAGAGGAAGACTTGTCAGTACTGAGGACTCAGGAGCCAACAGAAACTTGTGCTTGCAGTTACCTGGAGCTTCCTGACATCAGAGGTGCTGTGTTTCATATTTCAGTTGAATTATACGTAATGTCAACCATTATGGAAATCAGCAACACGAGGAGCGAATTACAGCATGAATGTAAGTAACGGCTCCAGGATTTTATCTACTCATCTTTTTTCCACATGTGTTATTGATGCTGTGGTTTTTGCCCCTTTGTCAGGTTTTCCATAAAGTTGTTTTGATACTTCCTGGTATTTGGCTTCGACAAAACTTTATTGACACAGACATGAGCAGATCATAAGGATTTAACCTGCATCTAATGCAAATTTATGAGTAAAATCCACAGGTGAAGCTCAGGAACCACAGAGAGATGGTTGTAGATTTCAGGCCCTGCGGGTCAGGATTCAGTGCAGAAAATGGAGGACGGAGGTTTCAACATATCCATTTTCTGTGGAACTTTAATTGCTGCTGCTGTTGTTCATGTGGTGCAGATACAAAGCGTGAAAATCTCATTGTGTGAACGTAGCCTGAAATGTGATTGTAAGATACAATTAATACCTCATATAACATCTGATATCCGACATTTTCCTCATATTTACACAGTTGTTATATGGAAATCTCTGCTTCTTATTAATCAATCGTGTCAATTTGTCAGAACTTCTAGACTTGGTATATGTTGTATATTTTCTTATAAAGAGTCATACTGAAGAACAGAAAACTGGGGGAAAAGGAGCGCAAATAGGGGCTTACCCCGGTAGGAAGGGGGGGTTTTGAAAGGGGGTAGTCACACTCACCTATAGGGGTTGTGAAAGTCACAACACCTATGACAGCATATAAGTAACTCCGAGTCAAGGCAGCGGTCCCCAAATTGGCAGATAACAGAGAGTTGTAGAGCAGGGTATTTCCACGCCGCGCCAATGACTACCAGTCCGGAAGATTTGAAGATTAATGTAGCTTTATTTGGGCACTGGTCAACGCATTTCGGGAGACCCAGCTCCTTTCCTCAAGACAGTCAGGCAAAGAACGGTAGTCCGCTCCCCAGTGTATGGATGCCAGAGGAGCCCGTTTTGCCCGCAGCCATTGGTGGTGGCTGTATACCCTCACGGTGCGGACGGTTGCCTTCTAACGGGTCTTTTACTGTTAGGAAACCCCTTGGGTTCCTGTCACACTCGGATTTGACTGTTGACGGTGACTCCAAGCCTAGTCGGGGTCCGATGGCCCTGCCTGTGTGTGCTAGATTCACTTTGCTCCCCGGTCGGTACCGGCGGGCCACCGCCCGACCCCGGTCCTACGGTTCCGCGTTGAACCACCACTCCTGCAGACGGCCACCACCGTCTGCCAACCTTGTTGTCAGTGCCTGGGCCACAAACCCAGACACTCTCCACTTTACTCCTCTCCCTTTAACCTCCTAAACTCAACTCCTCCAAACTCTGACTGACTGCTTTTCCCACCTCCAGGCCTGTGAACTCCTCGGTGGGCGGGGCCAACCACTTGGCTCCACCCCACCTGGTGTAGACATCAGACCTTGGAGTGAGGCAACAAGGGTTTTGTGTTTGCGTAATGTTACTATCTAGTGGGGGGTGTGTATGTTACCTGTGACGACCTGGCTAGTCCAGGGCGCCACATTCCCCTTTGGGGAAATGCAGACTGTCTGCGGGCTGCCCGTCCATCACTGGTTTTATTTTTCAAACTGTAAAAATATAAATAACAGGTAAACGGAAAACATAAAACATAAGCATTCTTCTGGTCACTTTAAACGTTACACATGAAAACATTTTTAATAATGACGGACGGATGTCTTCCGCTCTACCACCCAAGCAACCCCTTGACCCCAGTCCAGGTTCAGGCTGCCCGAGTGGGAACGGGTACGGTATCTCGCACCCGACTGTCACTTCAGGGGACCCCACGTCCATTGGGACCCCTGACCCCCGGAGGATGGCCGGGCCCCAGCCTGCTCTGCTGCGGGCCCTTCCTCCAATCTGCCTCTCCAGAGGCGGCAACGGATTCCATCCCACAATGCTATTTACAAACCCACCAGTTCATGGGTGGCCTGCAAGTTCTCGGCCATGTTCATGAGCAGTTTCTCATGTGGGTGGTAAAAACACACAGAGTCCCTACGTGGACAACTTGCTGGCAACGGCCGGGATAATCACGTAGATAATCAGATGATTTTTCGGATGATTATTGTCATTCATTCAAACTGCTGAGGGTCCCAACGGGGGCAACTTGGTTGCAACGGAGAACCGCTGCCACTATTTGAGGTCGCACTCATCCAGGACCTCCTCCAGCTCAATATCCGGATGGCTCGGTGGAGGAGGGGGCTGGGGCCGCATCTGTACACCACGGCTCTCCCTTTGCTTAACATCTAGGACGAACCAGCCCCTCTCCCCGCAGTGGTGGGTGTAAGTTACCAGGCAATAGATCGCGACCTGGATGGCCCGTGGGGAGGTGTGAGTTTACATCGTGGCGGGCCACAAACACTTCGGCCTCCAGGCCCGGCTCATAGATGAAACCGAACCCCCTCCGCGTGTCAAACTGCCGGACTTGGCCTTCATACACCGGGCCCTGTACCCGAAAGGTGGCATGGCAGAGTGCATCCTTTTCTTTAATCACTTGTGCCATTACTTCGGCCCTCTGCCGCTCCCTGGTGGGGATTTCTTGACCCAACTGGCTGGGCTACCTGTCCCAGTAAGGGGCGCTGGCATGCCCCTGCGCTCGGGTCTCGCTGGACCACGCCCACAACCGGTACTTTCTTGTGGGGGTCCTGCGGTGACATGGCCTGAACTGCGGCTTTGCAGTGGCGGCCCGGCGCAGCCTCGGCCGAGGCGTGGGACTCAGGGATAGCTGGCCTTACTGGTTGGGCCTGCAGCAGCCGGTTCTTCCACGGCCAGGCGGACTGCCGGGGCTGGGACAGTCTCGGGTGCGGCCACTTCTCGGGCTGATGGCTTCTCGTCGCGGATGGCCACTTTCCGCGGGGTCTTCCATGGCAGCGGGAGGGATACAGGCCATTCCCGGACAATGCCTCCAGGTTGGATCCGGGTTGGATTTCGCTACCGGTGTTGGAGGTAGCAGACCGAGCGGAGGGGCAACAGCAACCGGTACGGATGGTTGGGGAGGCAGGAGGGTGAGCAGGCACAGGCCAGGCCCCTTAGCCGCAGCGGCCAGTCCTTCTCAGACACAGGGGCGTGGGTTGCTTACCCGCTCCTCCAACACTGCCTCCACCTCGAGTCTCCGCACTGTGCATGTGGTGCTGCCTGAACTATTGTATTGTGGCCCCAAAGATAAGTCCTGGGCTCTGACTTGATCCCTTTTATGTGAACCCTCACTTACGACAATTGTACATGTTTATCTTACATTTGTCTCCTTGTCTATATGCAAGCGACCGAATTGGTCATTTTACTTATACCAATATTGTACACTGGTGGTGTGATTATAAGTTATCTAATAAAAAAAATTATATATTTGGAATAACTGAACTAATTACTGCTTGATAATATTCCTGGGACTTGGAGCCCAATATTTATACTCCTAGCCACAGTACACATCGGGTTAATTACCCGATGTGTACTCCGGCTACGTGTGCAGGGAGCAGGGAGCCGGCACTCATAGCGTGAGCGGCGGACGCTGGTAAATATCGGGTAACCAAGGAAAGGGCTTCTTGGTTACCCGATGTTTACCAGCATCCGCAGAAGCCAGCTCCCTGCACATTCAGTTGTTGCTCTCTCGCTGTCACACACACACACACACACACACACACACACAGCGATCTGTGCTTCACAGCGAAGAGCAACAACTAAAAAATGGTCCAGGACATTCAGCAACAACCAGAGACCTCACAGCAGCGGCCAGGTTGTTGTTGGATGTCACACATAGCAACATCGCTAGCAACATCGCTGTTACGTCACAAAAGTCGTTCCTGAGCAGCGATGTTGCTAGCGATGTTGCTTAGTGTGACTGGGCCTTTAGTCAAAACTGAATAGAACTAGCTAGAAACTAAATGGCTAAACTCAATGGATAACAACAACAACCTCCTGTGGTGCGACAGTAATGGCCTTAATTACAGAACAAAAGTCAGTGATTATAGGATGTTAGCTAAAATCCTTCAGGTCATTCCACCCGTCTCTGGGTTCCAAAGGTAGAAATGTTAAAAAAACACAGGAATACAAGTGTTAGGAAAATACCTGATTTTATAAATTATCACCAGTAGCAGGGTCAAGAGCGGCCAAGAAGAAGCAGGGTCAGGAGCATGCAAATAGGAGGGAAAAGGTCAGTTTAAGATGAGAGATATCTGAGAGCAAGGTCCTAAATAAGGAAATGAATATACTGGAATCTGTATAAATATAAAAACACTGAAATCTAAACCGGGCAACAAATGGTAATTTCTAAATATAATAAGTTTATTGAATTTGCAAACAAAATAAATAATCATAATGACAGAATATAAATCCCCAATTCAACAGAATATTGTACAACAGAAACATGAGGGGCAAGAAGCCGCTGAGCAGACGCCTCAGTGATGTGACTGCGGCCGGTTCAGAGACTCCGCGGTCGGTAAATCCAGAGGATCACTGAGGTGGAGTAACCTGTTGCTCCATCATGGTCACTCTTACATGTGAGGACACGACATCTCAGCGGCAGAGATTGTTCTCCCTGAGCATCAGGGGTTGGAGCGTCTGTCCGACAGATTGTAGGTCACAGGAAACCTCAGAAGATAAATCAGTGTGAACATCGTCCAAAAGTAAGGGGATGGGAAAGCTCTCACCTGTAGTGAGAGAAGAGAGAATTAGTCTTGTGTGCGATACATATAGAAAGCATTTCCCTGTCTCTGGCATTGTACGGTGGGTTCTTTCGATTTGTCATTGATATTACAGAACATTTAATAATTACATCAGGTCTAATGTAGGATTGTTATTTATATCATCATCATCTTTGTTGTGCTAATTACATTCCAGGACCCCATAGAGCTCTCACCATTTCCTCCCCTAGGTCTGTGCTCTGTTACTGCACCTGAAGATACCAGTGGTGTGGAAATGTGTAACCCAAATACTTTCCCAGTAAAAGACCCTGACTATCTTCTTTGCACTTTCAATGGTGTTTAACCGGTAGTATGTTTCTCCACCATTCAGGAATGAGCAGCAGCTAATGGAGCACAATTCTACCAACCTTCACCAGGGCTGTGCCAGTAATGCCACAACCCCAGAAGCTGCTGAAAGGGGGGAGAAAAGGCGCAAATAGGGTTTTACCCGGTATTAACCGTGTAAGGATGTAGAAAGATACACTCACCTGGAGCGGTTGTGCCAGTCACAACCTCTTGTAAAGCATATGAGTGTCCGCGTGGTTCCAGCAGCAGCCCCGTGAAGGCAACAACAGTGGTTTCTTAGCGCGGCTAAAACCCGATTCTCACACACACATATACATATACATATACATATACATATACATATACATGCATTTTTTTCACAACCCCAGAAGGTGAGCACATCCCCCAATAATTTACATGCGTTTTCGCTTTGCCTTGTATTTTTTTTTTTTTACACTGTGGTGCCATGTTCTTTTTTGCATTAACTATTACAATGTGTGGACTCCTGGGAAGTCAGATACTTAGAAAACTAAGTGACCCTCATCGCAGCCTACACAATCCTGACACAACTTAGGAACAGATACATTATTGGCTTTTATGGCCTCAGCATATACAGTGTTTACACTTTATTACAGAGATGCATAGAAAGGTCCTATAATGTGGGATTCCGAGATTGAAAAATGTATGGGCATCTAGGACCCCCCTCCCCCACACACAGTAAATTGCCACCTTGGACACATACACAGCATTAACCAAGAATCTAGGGGCTTCTAGGTGATCTTCCCCACAGAGCATACAATGGGAGCAGTCCGGTACTGGAGCACCTAGAATGTTCGGGCTCCTGGGTGCTACTATATGCCATCCATACAGTCTGGTCAGCAGAAGCCCCAACAATGCAGGGGGTCCTAGGATGGATTTACTCCAGGAGGTCCTACCTACAGCTAGTCCAGTACTGAGGTACCTGGAATGTATGGGCTCCTAGGAGGTTTGAATTTATGGGCTTCTAAGAGTTCCTCCCCAGACCATACAAAGTAGCCAGCACTAACTTTGACAAAACGCTGGTATACATGGCATAGTGCGGCAATTTCAATTTTATGCCATGTACCCCACAGTATGGGATGGACTACATTGTATGGTCTGAGGAGAGGAACTTTTAAGAGTCCATATGGAGTACCCCAGTGGGTTGGGGGGGTGGTAATGTCATGGGTGGCACTGCCCAGTTTCATGACCCCAAGGCCAGGGGGAATAAGGATGGAGGAAGATTTTGTGATACCACTCGCGGTATGTGGCCAGGAAATTAGCCATCGCTGCTATTGCCATCCTCCAGGGCTAATGGTAGTAGCAGTGTGAAGCCCCACAGGTGCTGTTGCTGTGTTGGTGCATTACCTTCAGGGACTCCACGTGGCGGGACTGTCTGGTCACAGGTAGGGAACCTTCGTTTTGGGATTGTCGTGACGCCACTCTCAGAATTGCGGTCAATGGGGACCGCCACTGCAGGTTAAGGGATGCCTGGGGCTGATGGTGGGTGCAGTCAGTTGTAATAGCCTCCTGAGAGTGAGGCAAGACCCAGGGCCCTGTGTAGGCGTGTGTGGAACCACAAGGCACAGAATGACTCAAACACAAGCAGAATGTCTTTCAGGGGTTTTACTCCCTGTTGATGGCAGGGTGAGTAACTCAGGCGTAGCTGGGATCAACCAGGTGTCCTTCAGGCTGACTTGTGAGGGTGGCTACTGACTCGCCTTCCTTAGCCCTTTGGTGGTTTGTGGTAACCCCGACTTGCAGTCCCTAGAGGGGGGGGGGGGGGGGTGTCACCCAGGGAAGTTGCTGCTCCCCTCGTTTTGGCCCGTTTGCTTGCAGCCTGGACTAGGTCACTCCAGCTGCTTGCCTCCTGTGAACTATGGGCCCTCTCTTTGCTATGTGGCTGCGGACTCTGGTGTTGTCTTGGGGGTTTGAAGTGCCCCCTCAGGCAGGTTTGGCAGAAGAAAGGTGAATCTATCTCTGCACTGGGACCTGTTACCCGTGTGGGCCTGGTACCTCCCTGGCAGTCCTCTTACTCTGCCACCCAGTTGCCCTCTCTAGCCTTGGGTGGATTTCGGACGGCACTACCAGGTGACCGATCTCCCCTGTCAATAGTCACTGCGCGGACGCTGTTAGACTGCAACAGCTCCAGGGTCTGTTTCTGCTCTCCCTGAGCTGCGCACTAACCCGGCTCACTTGTCGGTTCTGCACTTCTGCTCCTGTCTGAGCGCCACTTCCATGCTCCTCACTCCTCCACACTCTGCTCCAGACTGCCTGTGCCTCCTCCTTCCCCCAATGTGCCTGCCCATGCCACATAGGAACCAGGCTCTACCACACCCCTTGAGTGGACATGGAGGGCACGCCCCCTCCTGGAAGCTCTCAGGAGTCCTCCCAAAGGTACATGTGTGATGCCTGATTACTATGCGCCTGTGTAATCACACCTCGGTCAGCCTTCTGGATTACCTGTATTGTACTGCCCCCAGCATGGGTGTAGTACTCAGTGGTGCCTGACCAGGTCAGGGGCGTCACAGCAGCAAAGATGTTTCTCCTCCCCACAGGTGGAGCTGGCCCTGGGGAGGATGTTGAGTAGAGTAGTAATGGCAGGTGCCGGGAATGACAGATTGACAATCTCTGCAGGTTCCAGGTGTTTTACTCAGTTATGCTGGTCACCCAGGAAGTAACGGTCTCCCGCTGTGGTGGGCCCAGTCAAACCCGGATCCTTTAGTGTCAGATCCAGTGCAGTGGACAGTGGGCCCTTACTCCTTGCACTTGATGTTGGATCCCCATGGCCTGAAGCTCTTAGGGACCCCTGGTTCTTGAAAAGTTGTTCCTCTGCCCATATGCAGGTGCTGCGGGTCCGCTGTTGGGCCTGCCTTGGAACACAACCCCAGATCCTATCTGGCACGGTGCTCCGGGATCTATGGGGGCTGGAGGGTTGTGCAATTTCCCAAGCCTGCAGATTTTAGCGGACAACTTGAATCCTAGGGTGGATTATACTTTTTCACCGTCTTTTGCCAGTCCCAAGGGAGCAATAAAGCTCTCCCCTCGGAAACCGTATTGCCAATACACGTTTCGCCTATGCTTTTTCAAGGGGAGCAATTAAGTTAATGGCTTACTGAATAGGGATATAAATTAATGAGCAGCGATCTGTTAGCGCATCTGTGGAGTGTGTGTGTGTGTGTGTGTGTGTGTGTGTTTTCACATCAAGCATTCAGGGAGAAGATCACATTAGTGAGAAATCTCCTGATGACCTCACAGAGATGAGCACCTCCTAATGTAGAACCATCATAGAAACCATGGGGAGTCAGGACCACAAAATATATGCGTATGTCGGTGGCCAGTTACTGAGTCCTGTGAGCAGTGCCATCCCTATACATCGATCAGAAGATTTACTTAGTCCCTCCCCTTAGAATAGAATGCACAGACACAAATCAGAAACGTACATGCGGAGGATTTGTATTTGGCCAGATACTGCTCCCCATATAAAGTCTATGGGGGACCAGAATCTGGCACGAAGGGGGTAGGAGCAGGCGCTACATACTTACCGATCACCGGGTGGCTGTCGCATTGCGCCGACGGCTTCTCCTGCTTTTGAAAATGCCAGCCGCTCATTATTCCATCTCATATTCACTGCTTCCTCCACCCACTCTTGGCTGTGATTGGTTGCCCCCACGCTGAGTGACAGCTGTCTCTCTGTAACCAATCACAGCCGCCGGTGGGCAGGTCTTTATCGTGCAGAAGAAAAAAAAAAAAAAAAAAAGTGTGGTATCCCAATTTTGATACCAGCTAAGATGAAGCCACACGGCTGAGGGCTGGTATTCTCAGGATGGGGAGCCCCACAGCCTAAAAATAGCCAGCAGCCGCCCAGAATTGCTGCATACTTTAGATGTGGTTTAAATCAGCAGGAGAAATGCAGGATTAGAATACCGCGCCAAACCACAGGAGTCCAGGTGAAGATAGTAAAACTCTTTTCTTTATTTTCACAGGTCTTTACACAGGTCTACGCGTTTCAAGGACATATCCGTCCTCTTCCTCAGGACAAATGTGCAGAGAATACTATATACACTTGTATGCGCATGTCTAATAGTAAGGGCATGGTAATAAGTTGCTGGCTGGACCCCATGCACATACGAGTGTGAACAGCACCCTATGCACGCTACTAGTGTGCAATTTACCTTAAACCTGTGAAGTGTCCATCATGTTGAGAGGTTTGTCTGCATCCTGTTTGTGCATAGATGTGTTGGCCTGGGATAACTGGACTGGTTGCCCTCTTTTCTGCTGTGAGTATATTTTATAATACATTTTTGGGGGAGTTTTTATCTCCTCTTTCTGTTGCTATTTCTGTTTAAGGGACTAACATGACGAAATAAAGACATCTCGGGAACCTGTCCACACTGCAGACGAGCACATTGTGCACAATTTGTCTGCACCCTGCAGCTGCTCTATTAAGGTGGAAATGGGTTTCACCTTATCAGGCTTCTTCTAGGGTTTCCCCCCTTTCCCAAACTATAGCTTTCAGTGTTTGAAGGGATTTTTCCCTTAATATTCAAAATGTTTAGGGTTGCAATCATAACCACATGTAGGACATCATCCAGTACCGATAGCTTCTATCCTCAGACTTGACTTGCAACAATAATTTTAAGAGAAGAGTGACTGGAATTATATTGAAAACCATATTTCTGCTCCAAGACTAAATTTAGAGTATCATAAACCACTAGCATGGTTGTTACATACCATAACCACAGCCTTATCACATGAGTTGCCAGCAAGTTTAGAGCATGAGACTGTTCCCCAACACTGCCGACCACTGAGTGCAGGTGTGCCATGGCCACCAGCTATGGCATGGCTACTAGTTGTTAATTAGGGGTGTGGCTGGCAATTATGGGGAAACTAACGTGTGCATTACATATAGAAAAGACAACCTCAGAAAAACTCCATCTTAGGCCCCTTTCACACATCAGTGATTCTGGGATGTTTGTGCTTTTTTTTTTTTTAAACGTACCAGAATCACTGACATACGCAGACCCATTATAATGAATGGGTCTGCTCACACGTCAGTGATTTTTCACTGCACGTGTCTCCGTGCAGTGTACCCACGTGTGCGTGATTGCCGCAAGGAGACATGTGCATTTTTTTCTGGCATCACTGATGTTCCACGGACCACGCAGTGGTGTGGTCTGTGAAACACGTGCCAGAAAAAAAGTGCTTTTAAAATAAAAAACATTTTAACTCACCCGGCGTCCAGCGATGTCCTCTGCAGCCCGTCCTCCCTGCTGCTTCTGAACCGGCTCATTATTGTCGCGCATATTCCTGATGCGCGATACAGCCAACCCGGAAGCAGCTGCTGCAGGGGTCAGCGCCGGCCAGATGCTGCACCGCGGGAGCGATCAGCACCATGGAGAGCGGGAGCGGGCACAGGTGAGTTGATTACACACACACACACACACACACACACACACACACACACACACACACACACACACTACATTTTAATTACTCATGTGAAGTCTGACCCTCAAAATCACCAAACAAACCAGCACACATTTGTAAAGGGATAAAACAGTGAGTTTAACAGAAATTCTTCAAGTCCTGCTATAAATGAGAAGTTCTTTAGGGAGTTTGGGGTCCAAAAAAAATTCAGTATAAAAAGGCACCATAGCAGGTAAGAGTTTTGGGTTCATTACCCACATTCCTAAAATAGCAACTTAAAACCTCTTATTTCCATAGCAAATTAGACATGAGATATCCTTAATATCAGGCTATAAAGCATAAACTCAAAATGCACCATAAAAATTAATTTACACATTTCTAAGACAATAGGAACATAAAACACCTTATTTCTGTAGCAAATAAGAAATAAAATATCCTTAATGTCAGGCTTTAAGAGTAGAAATAAAATCCATGTTCCCCTCCGAGCTGAGCTGGTCTATGCTGGAGCACGTGGCCTCAGGAGCTTCCCCCTGACCTACCTCTCTCTCCAGGAGATCCGGGCAGAATGCTTTCTGGAAGGGTTGGGGTTGGCTTTTCAATTAGTTTCCCAGCCTCACCTGAGTTTTCTGGTCAGGATTGGTCCAGAAGGTCCCATGTGAATGGAGGACGGCATTGACCAACCCAATCCGGCTCCAAAGCCCCTCCCAAATGCTTGGGATCCATGCTGGTTTGAGGCTTTATAGCCTCCCCAAAAAGGTCAGATTTTTTAGTTTGCACCAGATTTTTCATGCTTTGGGTGTGATTTTAATGAATTTGATTTAATTGATGTCAGCTAAAAAAATAAATCTAAACAAAAAAATACCAAAAAACACTAAACTGATGAATCATTCCCAAGTGTGCTTAGTTTTTCTTATACATTGTGTGAGGAATTGAAAAATTTTAATTTTTTTTTCACTGTGAAGCTTGAAGTCGCCGCGGCAGGTCCGGGATAAAGGTGGAGACGCGAGAAGGAGAAGCAGCAATGGGAGATTTTGCAAACGAGGAGTCGGGGACCCTGATATTTCAGCAGAATTTCTCCGATTCTATGGATAAGGGAAGAAGAAAAGGAGTTGGGTCTGGACTTCATGGGATCTGAACCCAGGGCCCAAAAGCTCCAAAGCAAAGAAGTTAACCACTGAGCTATCAGAATCATTGGTTTTGCTGCAAAAAGAAACATAAATAAATCAATCTTTTATAAGGGCTGTTTTTTAAAAAGTTAATAAAATCACTATCCTTTATGTCTGTAAAGAAAAGAATAAACTTTGGTACTGTAATGTAATTATTGGACTTCATTCAGAAGTGACTCCTTGTGTCTTGATGAGGGATCTTCTAGAGAAGGTTCAGAGAATGAGGCAAAGTCTTACCTATTAAAAAATGACAATTCTTAACCTTCTCAATAAAAAGGGGCACGGATCTTTTTGCAGGGTTCCTCTAGTCCTTTGGATAAAGGAAGTAGAGAACTTTTATATCTGTTCTCTATAGGATTTGAACCCAGGACCAAAAATGTCCAAAGCAAAAGTGCTAACCACTGAGCTATCAAGTCATGATGAAATAAAAAGTATATTATAATATATAAATCTTCTATATTGGCTATATTTTTCTTAAGGTTAATCACTATCATTTATAGTCTGCAAAAAAAAAAAGCATTGTTACTCATTATCAGTCTTCATTCAGCAGCGACTCCTTGTGTCTTTTTGAGGCATTTTCTAGTGAAGCTTCACAGAATGAGGCAAAGTCTTACCTATTAAAAAATGACAATTCTTAAGCCTTTCACTAAAGAGGGACATGGATCATTTTTCAGGGTTTTTCCCATCCTGTAGATAAAGGAGGTAGAGAAATGTTATATCTGTTCTCTATGGGATTCGAACCCAGGACCTAAAAAGCTCAAAAGCAAAAGTGCTAACAACTGAGCTATCAAGTCATAACAAACAAAGAGATCAATATAATATATAAACTTTCTATATGGGCTGTTTTTGAAAAGTTAATAAAATAACTAATCTTTATGTCTGCAAAAAAAAAGAAAAAAACATTCTAACATATGTAATTATTGGACTTTATCCAGCAGTGACTCCTTGTGTCTTGTTGAGGGACCTTCAAGTGAAGCTTCACAGAATGAGGCAAAATCTTACCTATTAAAAAATGACAATTCTTATTTAAACCCCCCAATAAAGAGGGGTGCAGATCTTTTTGCAGGGTTTCTGTTGTTCCGTGGATAAAGAAAGTAGAAAAGTTTTACATCTGATCTCTGTGGGATTTGAACTCAAAACCTAAAAGCCCCAAACCAAACGTGCTAACCTCTGAGCTACCAAGTCTTAAGTAACAAAAGTTTGTATATAATATATAAATCTTCTATACCCGATCCTATGGCTAAGAGAAGAAGAAAAGGAGAGTAGGTTTGATCTTCAGGGGATTCGAACCCAGGACCTATAAGCTCCAAAGAAAAAGTGTAAACCACTGAGCTACCAAGTGTTAATTAACAAAAATGTGTATATAATATATAAATCTTCTATACCCGATCCTATGGCTAAGAGAAGAATAAAAGGAGAGTAGGTCTGATCTTCATGGGATTCAAACCCAGGACCTATAAGCTCCAAAGAAAAAGTGCTAACCACTGAGCTACCAAGGGTAAATTAACAAAAAATGTATATATAATATATAAATCTTCTATATCCGATCCTATGGCTAAGAGAAGAAGAAAAGGAGAGTAGGTCTGATCTTCATGAGATTTGAACCCAGGACCTATAAGCTCCAAAGAAAAAGTGCTAACCACTGAGCTATCAAGTGTTAATTAACAAAAGTGTGTATATAATATTAAATCTTCTATATCCGATCCTATGGCTAAGAGAAGAGGAAAAGGAGAGTAGGTTTGATCTTCATGGGATTTGAACCCAGGACCTATAAGCTCCAAAGCAAAAGTGCTAACCACTGAGCTACCAAGTATTAATTAACAAGAGTGTGTATATAATATATAAATCTTCTATATCCAATCCTATGGATAAGAGAAGAAGAAAAGGAGAGTAAGATTTGATCTTCATGGGATTTGAACCCAGGACCTATAAGCTTCATAGCAAAAGTGTTAACCACTAAGCTACCAAATCAATTTAAATTTCATATGTAGGCTATTTTTTAAAGTTAATAAAATAAATATCCTATATGGTCTACAAAAAGGAAAAAAACATTGTTACTCATGTAATTATTGGACTTCATTCAGCAGTGACTCCTTGTGTCTTGTTGAGGGATCTTCTAGTGAAGCTTCAGAGAATGAGGCAAAGTCTCACCTATTAAAATATGACAAATCTTAAACCTTTTAATAATGAGGGACAAAGATCTTTTTGCAAAGTTTCTTCCATCCTGTGGATAAAGACATTAAATAAATTTTATATCTGTTCTCTATGGGATTCAAACCCATGACGTAAAAGCTCTAAAGCAAAAGTGCTAACCACTGAGCTATAAAGGCAAGCTAGATTAATTTAAATAATATATACATTTTCTATATGGGCGGTTTTGGAAAAAAAGTTAAAATCACTACTTTTTCTGTCCGCCAAAAAAAAACCAATCATTCATACTCATGTAATTATCAGTCTTCATTCAGCAGTGACTCCTTGTGTCTTGTTGAGGGACCTTCTAATGAAGCTTCACAGAATGAGGCAAAGTCTTACCTATTAAAACATGACAATTCTTAAACCTCTCAATAAATAGGGGCACAAATCTTTTTGCAGGGTTCCTCCTGTCTTTTCGATAAAGGAATTAGAGTATTCTTTTATCTGTTCTCTACGGGATTCAAACCCAGGACCTAAAAGCTCCAAAGCAAAATCACTAACCACTGAGCTACCAGGTCAAAACAGAACCAGTCGTGTAAATAATATATAAATCTTCTATATGGACTGTTTTTGAAAAAAGGTAATAAAATCACTATCGTTTCTGTCTGCAAAGAAAAAAAACCATTCTTACCCATGTAATTATTGGACTTCATCCACTCCTTGTGTCTTGTTGAGGGATCTAGTGAAGCTTCACAGAATGAGGCAAAGTCTTACCTGTTAAAAATATAACAATTCTTAAACCTCTCACTAAAGAGGGGCATGGGAAATATTTGCTGGGTTTCTCACATCCTGTAGGTAAAGGAATTAGAGAAGTTTTATATCTGTTCTCTATGGGATTCGAACCCAGGACCTAAAAACTCCTAAGCAAAAGGGCTAACATCTGAGCCACCAGGTGATCATGATAGGAACATATAAATCTTCTATATTGGCTGAGTTGAAAAAGGTAATAAAATCACTATCCCTAATGTCTACAAAGTAAAAAAAAAAAAAACAACAAACATTTTAACTCAGGCAATTATAGAACTTCATTAAATCCCATAGTCCGCCATATGGTATAATGCACATCCCATAGTCCTCCATATAATATAATGCACATCCCATAGTCCTCCATATAATATAATGCACATCCCATAGTCCTCCATATAATATAATACACATCCCATAGTCCTCCATATAATATAATGCACATCCCATAATCCTCCATATAATATAATACACATCCCATAGTCCTCCATATAATATAATACACATCCCATAGTCCTCCATATAATATAATACACATCCCATAGTCCTCCATATAATATAATACACATCCCATAGTCCTCCATATAATATAATGCACATCCCATAGTCCTCCATATAATATAATACACATCCCATAGTCCTCCATATAATATAATACACATCCCATAGTCCTCCATATAATATAATACACATCCCATAGTCCTCCATATAATATAATACACATCCCATAATCCTCCATATAATATAATACACATCCCATAGTCCTCCATATAATATAATGCACATCCCATAATCCTCCATATAATATAATACACATCCCATAGTCCTCCATATAATATAATACACATCCCATAGTCCTCCATATAATATAATACACATCCCATAATCCTCCATATAATATAATGCACATCCCATAATCCTCCATATAATATAATACACATCCCATAGTCCTCCATATAATATAATACACATCCCATAGTCCTCCATATAATATAATACACATCCCATAGTCCTCCATATAGTATAATGCACATCCCATAATCCTCCATATAATATAATGCACATCCCATAGACCTCCATATAATATAATGCACATCCCATAGTCCTCCATATAATAAAATGCACATCCCATAGTCCTCCATATAATATAATGCACATCCAGCGGCGGACTGGAGTACCTGGGGCCCACCAGCACCATGCAGTTACCGTACTGTATATAGCAGGGGTAGGATTCAAATTTTTAACAAGTTCTCTGTAAACCCCGCCCATTTGAAAACCACACCCATTCTGTAACCACACCCATTCTGTTAGCCACACCCATTGTCACGCAATTTCCTCAACCAAAAAATACAAGTAATTTAACCCCTTCACGACCATGGACGGATCTTTCCGTCATGGATCGTGTCCCGGTAAGCCCCGCCCCCTGCCGCGGGCAGGCGGCGTGGATCGGCACACATATCAGCTGTTTTCAACAGCTGACATGTGTGCCTACATGTTCCGAGTGGAATCGCATTCCACCCGGAACATTAACCTCTTAGATCTCGCTGCCAAAGTCTGGCAGCGAGATCTATATGCGCGCGGCCATGTTTTTTACTTACCGCCGCCCCCTCCGGACGTCACGTGAGTGATCACGTGACGTTCGGTGGTTGCCATCGTAGCACAGGGTCATGTGATGACGCCTGCTGCTATGAAGTTTCACTTTCATTCTTCCTCGGCACGGAGCAGAGGAAAAAAGAAAGTGACTATTTCTGCTGTTTACAGCGGTATAGCTGTGATCAGCAGATAGCGATCAGCAATCGGATTGCTGATCGCTATAGCCCCCTAGGGGGACTAGTAAAATAAAATAAAAAAAGTAAAAAAAAAGTTTTAAAAAATTAAAAAAAAAAACAAAAAACCTAAAAGTTCAAATCACCTACCTTTCCCCCCATTGAAAATTAAAGGGTTAAAAAATAAATAAATATACACATATTTGGTATCGCCGCGTTCAGGAATGCCCGATCTATCAAAATATAAAATAAATTAATCTAATTGGTAAACGGCGTAGTGGCAAAAAAATTCCAAACGCCAAAATTACGTTTTTTGGTCGCCGCAAGTTTTACGCAAAATGCAATAACAGGAGATCAAAACGTAGCATCTGCGCAAAAATGCTACCATTAGAAACATCAGCTCGAGACGCAAAAAATAAGCCATCACTGAGCCATAGATCCCAAAAACTAAGAACGCTACGTGTTTCGGAAAATGGCGCAAAACGTGCGCCACTTTTATTGGACAAACTTGTGATTTTTTTTAACCCCTTAGATACAAGTAAACCTATACATGTTTGGTGTCTAAAAACTTGCACCGACCTCAGGCATCATACCCACACATCAGCTTTACCATATAGTGAACACCGTGAATAAAAGATCCCAAAAACTATTGTGCCATCACACTTTTTTTGCAATTTTTCCACACTTGGAATTTTTTTGCTGCTTTCCAGTACACCATATGGTAAAACTTATGGTTTCATTTAAAAGTACAACTTGTCCCGCAAAAAACAAGCCCTCATATGACAAGATTGACGAAAAAATAAAAAAGGTTACGGCTCTCGGAAGAAGGGGAGCAAAAAACAAAAACGCAAAAACGGAAAGTGCCCCGGGGCTGAAGGGGTTAAAGTAAAATCTCCTTCCCCTCCTGTACTGTCACTGTCCTGTCCAGCATCAGTTGTTCCAGTCACTGTCAGTCTTATTGTATTAAATGATTTTTAGACAGTTTTTAAAAATTATTACTAAAGGAGCCCTGCTAAAATTGGAATGGACGACCTTCCCGATACAGATCCCATCCCATTATGGCCTCTGTCCCCAGCCGATCCCATCCCATCTGCTCCTTTTCCCATATAGCTCCCATCTTATGTGGCCCCTCTCCCTATATAGCTGCCATCTTAATGCGGCTCCTCTCCCCATATAGCCACATATAGCTGCCATCTTAATGCGGCTCCTCTCCCCATATAGCCACATATAGCTGCCATCTTATGTGGCCCCTCTCCCCATATAGCCACATATAGCTGCCATCCTAATGTGGCCCCTCTCCCCATATAGCCACATATAGCTGCCATCTTAATGTGGCCCCTCTCCCCATATAGCCACATATAGCTGCCATCTTATGTGGCCCCTCTCCCCATATAGCCACATATAGCTGCCATCTTAATGTGGCCCCTCTCCCCATATAGCCACATATAGCTGCCATCTTAATGTGGCTCCTCTCCCCATATAACTCCCATCTCATGTGGCCTCTCCCCATATAGCCACATATAGCTGCCATCTTAATGTGGCCCCTCTCCCCATATAGCCACATATAGCTGTCATCTTAATGTGGCCCCTCTCCCCATATAGCTCCCATCTCATGTGGCCTCTCCCCAAATAGCCACATATAGCTGCCATCTTAATGTGGCCCCTCTCCCCATATAGCCACATATAGCTGCCATCTTATGTGGCCTCTCCCCATAGTCACATATAGCTGCCATCTTAATGTGGCCCCTCTCCCCATATAGGCACATATAGCTGCCATCTTATGTGGCCCCTCTCCCTGCATCTTCGGCTCACTGAGCGCTTACCTGCTCCAAGCACCGGTGGCCTCTCCTCTGTCTTCCGTCCTCCGCGGCTCTCTAAACACTAAGGGTATGTGCGCACTAGGTGTTTTTTTCACACCGCGTTTTTTGTGCGTTTTTAGCCGCAAAAAAGGCACAAAGACGCACCCACGGTAAAAACGTGATGCGTTTTTACCGCGTTTTTGCTCACTGCTTTTTTATCCGCTTTTTTATCAGTGAACAATGCCATTAAAGATTGTTGAAAAAAAGGTCTGATGTCATTTCCTTCTTCAATATGTTCTTCATTCTCCACTAGTGTATGCAGGTGAGCAGACAGCAGCTGCAGAACCACAAGGCTCAGCATGCTCCATCCAGGACTGTATGCAGGAGTTTTCTGCCCTCCAATAAAATGACGTGGGCTTCGCCATATTTTTGTATGCTAGCCAGGTACAGCAGGCAGCTATGGGTTGCCCCCAAACCCCAGCTGCCTATGTGTACCCGGCTGGGAACCAAAAATATAGAGAAGCCCTTTTTTTTTTTTTATTTCATGAATTTCATTAAATAATTAAAAAAAAAATGACGTGGGCTTCGCCCAATTTTTGAGTCCAGCCAGGTACAACTAGGCGGCTGGGGATTGGAATCCGCAGTGCAGGGTGCCCAAGATTTCTGGGCACCCCCTCTGCGAATTGCAGTCCGCAGCCACCCCAGAAAATGGCGCATTCATAGAAGCGCCATCTTCTGGCGCTGTATCCAACTCTTCCAGCTGCCCTGATGTCGGGTAGCTCGCTGGGTAATAATGGGGTTAGGGCTACCTGTATATTACCAAGTGGCCCTAAGCCCGAAATTCATGGTGTCACGCCAATATTAGACATGGCCACCATGAATTTCTAGTAAAGATAAAAAAAACACAACACAAAGAAAAATATTTTTATTAGAAATAAAACACAACACAATTAGTGACTCCATCTTTATTGAAATAAAGAACCCCTCTCCTCCGCAGTAATCCTGGGTCAAGGGCCCCGCGCCGTCCAATCCGGATCCAATATCCTCTGATCGGTTTGCTGGAAGGCAAAGTGATCAGATGATGTGTCAGGATCAAGGATGTGAATTCCATCACACAGCAGCTGATTGTATTAAAGCCGTTTATACAATCAGCTGATGCATCAGTGCAAAAAAAAAAACAAACAAACTACACACTTCAGTGCAGACTCCTGTCAGACCGATCAATGCAGGACCCGGCGGTAATCAGCTGATGAAGTCTCCTGACGGCATCAGCTGATAGTTTAGCCGGCTGGGTAGTAAAAAGCCGGCGTCACCACTGTCACTGTCAGCAAATTCCGTCAGGTGACCGCATCAGGTGATCAGCGCCAGGTCCTGCAGCTATCGGAGGTGTCCCGGCCATCTGCAAACACCCGGAGCAGGGGTGGCGGTACCGGGAGAAGAGCTGGGAGCGGACATGGCACCAGGAGGCTGCAGACAGGTGAGTATGACATTTTTTTCTCTACTGTTCACTTTTGACTTCGCAGCTGCTTCCATCTCCTGCCCGTACATGGCGCCGCACGGGAGCGGACATGGCGCCGGACGGGAGATGGAAGTAGCGGTGCCGGTACTGGGAGGATTCACGCTTCTGTGTTTACCAACAGAAGGAATCCTCTTCCTGTACAAGTCACTGTACTACTCACCCCTTGCGTTTACAGCCGGGTTTTTAGTCATAGAAACGCAGCTATATTTGCAATATGTGTTTTTCATTGCGTTTTTGAACATCTCATTGAACTCAATGGGTGGAAAACGCAGTGAAAACGCAAAAAAGCGCTGTGTGCGGACAGCACTTCTGAAAACCCATAGACATTGCTGGGGAAGCAATGTCACATAGTTTTCTGCAAAAAAACGCGGTAAAAAACGCTGCTAAAAACACAGCAAAAACGTCTAGTGCCCCCCTGGGCCCCCGCACCCCCCCTTGGGGCCCCTGCTTGCCCCCCTGGGCCTTGTAGACCCCCCCTGGGCCCCCGCACCCCCCCCGGGGCTTCTGCTCGCTTCTCGGGCCCCCGCACCACCCCCCCGGGCCCCTGCTTGCCCCCCCTGGCCCCTGCTTGCTTCTCGGTCCCCCGCACTCCCCCCGGGCCCCTTCTTGCCCCTCTGGGCCCCCGCACCCCACTCCCCCGGGCCCCTGCTTGCCCCCCTGGGCCACCGTACACCCCCCCTGGGCCCCCGCACCCTACCCCCGGGGCCCCTGCTCGCTTCTCGGGCCCCCGCACCCCCCCCCCCGGGGCCCCCGCACCCCCCCCCCCGGGGCCCCCGCCTTCTATACTCACGTGCTGCTGCTCCTGCAGCCTGGCCTGGGGCGACGCCGGGTCCGTCCTGTGCAGCGCGATGCTGCCAGCACCTGCACAGGAAGGAAGCAGTCATCGCTCTGAGACTGCCTCCTCCTGCAGTGTCGCTGGCTGCGCAGATGAGTCAGAGCCACGCGGCACTGACAGTGATAGCAGGCAGAGCTGGAGATCGCTCTCCCTGCTTGCCGCTGCAGAGGCAATGGGATTGTCACTAATCATATCGGCAATGTGCCGATATGATTAGTGAAACTACTGGCCGGGGGAGAGGGGGGGGCCTCTCACACATATCCATAGGGGCCCAAGGTGGGTAGGGGGGCGGGGCCTAGGGGCCTAGGGGGCGTGGCCATCAATAGCAGGGGCCCACCGGGGGTTCTCCTGACCTCCTGGTGGGCCAGTCCGCCCCTGCACACACACACACACACACACACACACATACATACATACATAGAACAGGGCTTCTGATGATCCCTTTCCCACTGCAGCAGGGAATGGCCAGTGCAGCCCAGTTACCCCCGGTCCGGTACCAGCTGCCATCTTAATCTGCATTTCTGAGCAGGTCCAGTACAATTCTCAGCACGATAAGGATGCTGGGTGTTGTACTCCGCTCTGCTATAAGTGCCCGCCATTATGTCTCCGCAGCACATCCCATAATCCTCCATATAATATAATGCACATCCCATAGTCCTCCATATAGTATAATGCACATCCCATAATCCTCCATATAATATAATACACATCCCATAGTCCTCCATATAGTATAATACACATCCCATAGTCCTCCATATAATATAATGCACATCCCATAGTCCTCCATATAATATAATGCACATCCCATAGTCCTCCATATAATATAATGCACATCCCATAGTCCTCCATATAATATAATGGACATCCCATAATCCTCCATATAATACAATGCACATCCCATAGTCCTCCATATAGTATAATGCACATCCCATAGTCCTCCATATAATATAATGCACATCCCATAGTCCTCCATATAATATAATGCACATCCCATAGTCCTCCATATAATATAATGCACATCCCATAATCCTCCATATAATATAATGCACATCCCATAGTCCTCCATATAATATAATGCACATCCCATAGTCCTCCATATAGTATAATACACATCCCATAGTCCTCTGTGGCGCCCCTGAGGCTCTGGTCGCCATACGGTACTGCACTCCAACCGGGATGTAGTACTGATCATGGATTCAGGGGAGGTTGATGCCGGTTCCATCATACACAACCACACACATACAAGGGTTTCCCCTTCCCCACTGGGGACAGGACTAGGGTTATGTACCAAAGGGGTCACCTACAGAGTGGCATTTACAGGATGCCATCACAAAAGGGGCCCCAATCCACTAGCTTAGGACCTGGATGAGGTGAGGGGCAGCCACCAGGGGGAGTTAGGAGTCACACACAGCAGCAAGAGCGTTCTCTAGCAGGAGAGACAGTCAGCGGACATCTTTCCCTGTCCTGTGGGACATTGGAGTTTAAAGGCCGCTGTGGGGATACCGTGTCAGCTCCCCCGGGGCCAGCGCAGTTCAGGGTACAGCACCCTAGGGTGGTGCAATTCCAAGTTGCACCATCAGACTCTGCCGGACGGAGGGGTTTTATGCCTCTCTGACCAATACAAGTTTCCTGAGCCAAGTGGCACCTCGGATTCTGGGGCCTAGATCTCGGTCAGACTCAAGGGGATCCACACTACTGGCATAGGAAACAGTACTCTACCAAGTACAGAAGGGACCATAAGTAGCTTCAAGCTAAAGGGACTCGCAGTACAAAGCGCAGCAAGGAAGAGACCACAGACTACTGCACCGGTTCTGACCTTCTGTTGATCCGTGATCAGCTGGAGCCCATCACGGTGGTGACCAGTACTACTGTGTCGGCTTGTCCTTACCGGTGTCACCGCACAGCGCTTTGGCGCTAACGGCCATTAGAACCCTCTTCATCCACCAAGGGCCCACTCCACCTGTGGGGAGTGACACCATCCCGGCTGCCATAACACCCACCCCAGTGAGGAATTCTGCAGCAGTGGCTACTCCCTGGCTGCATACCACAGGTGGTGTCACGACAAACTTTCCCCAATCCCCACATACTCTTCATTTACTGCACGCCTCAGGGCAATGGAACTGGGCAAGGCCACCCGTGACATCACCTGCCCCAACCCTCAACGGCCCAGCAACGAGTGGGTAAACCACCTGCCTCATGGGGTGCTGCACCTCCATATAATATAATGCACATCCCATAGTCCTCCTTATAATATAATGCACATCCCATAATCCTCCATATAATACAGTATAAAGCACATCTCATAATCCTCCATATAATAATATTCACATCCCATAATCCTCCATATAATAATATTCACATCCCATAATCCTCCATATAGTATAAAGCACATCTCATAATCCTCCATATAATATAATGCACATCCCATAGTCCTCCATATAATATAATGCACATCCCATTATCCTCCATATAATATAATGCACATCCCATAGTCCTCCATATAATATAATGCACATCCCATAATCCTCCATATAATATAATGCACATCCCATAGTCCTCCATATAATAGAATGCACATCCCATAATCCTCCATATAATATAAAGCACATCTCATAGTCCTCCATATAATATAATGCAAATTCCCATTGTCCTCCATATAATATAATGCACATCCCATAGTCCTCCATATAGTATAATGCACATCCCATAGTCCTCCATATAATATAATGCACATCTCATAGTCCTCCATATAATATAATGCACATCCCATAATCCTCCATATAATATAATGCACATCCCATACTCCTCCATATAATATAATGCACATCCCATAGTCCTCCATATAATATAATGCACATCCCATAGTCCTCCATATAATATAATGCACATCCCATAGTCCTCCATATAATATAATGCACATCCCATAGTCCTCCATATAATATAATGCACATCCCATAGTCCTCCATATAATAGAATGCACATCCCATAATCCTCCATATAATATAATGCACATCCCATAGTCCTCCATATAATATAATACACATCCCATAGTCCTCCATATAATATAATGCACATCCCATAGTCCTCCATATAATATAATGTACATCCCATAGTCCTCCATATAATATAATGCACATCCCATAGTCCTCCATATAATATAATGCACATCCCATAGTCCTCCATATAATATAATGCACATCCCATAGTCCTCCATATAATATAATGCACATCCCATAATCCTCCATATAATATAATGCACATCCCATAATCCTCCATATAATATAATGCACATCTCATAGTCCTCCATATAATATAATGCACATCCCATAGTCCTCCATATAATAAAATGCACATCCCATAATCCTCCATATAATATAATGCACATCCCATAGTCCTCCATATAATATAATGCACATCTCATAGTCCTCCATATAATATAATGCACATCCCATAGTCCTCCATATAATATAATGCACATCCCATAGTCCTCCATATAATAAAATGCACATCTCATAGTTCTCTATATAATATAAAGGCCGCTTTACATGCTGCGACATCGCTAGCCGATGCTAGCGATGTCGAGCGCGATAGCACCCACCCCCATCGTACGGCCGATATGTGGTGATCACTGCCGTAGCGAACATTATCGCTACGGCAGCGTCACATGCACATACCTGCTCTGCTACGTCGCTGTGACTGGTGAACCACCTCCTTTCTAAGGGGGCAGTTCATTCAGCGTCACAGCGACGTCACTAAGCGGCCGTCCAATCAAAGCGGAGGGGCGGAGATGAGCGGGATGAACATCCCGCCCACCTCCTTCCTTCCTCATTGCTGGCGGGACGCAGGTAAGGAGAGGTTCCTCGTTCCTGCGGTGTAACACGGAGCGATATGTGCTGCCGCAGAAATGAGGAACAACATCGTTACTGCAGCAGCAACAATATTCGGGGAGAGGGGGGCATGTCACCGATTAGCGATTTTGAACATTTTTGCAACGATTCATAATCGATAATAGATGTCACACGCAACGACATCGCTAATGCGGCCGGATGTGCGTCACAAATTCCGTGACCCCAACGAGATCACTTTGGCGATCTTGTAGCATGTAAAGCCCCCTTTTTGCACATCCCATAGTCCTCCATATAATATAATGCACATCCCATAATCTTACTTTATTTAACATGACATGATAAAAATTCATCCTGAAACAGGCATCTGGTATCTTATGCATTTCAAGCATCTAGTGCGCTCTAAATCCATAAGATACCAGATGCTGTTTCCGGATGAATTTGTAACATACTTGTTAGATAACCTATTGGCTTTAATTTAGTCTGGAAGCCGCCTTTTCTTATTCCCTTTGATGGAGAGAGTTTAGGATAGAGCTTGATTTATGATATGGGTAGGGCTGTAGGGAGTAGAGATGAGCGAACCGGTCGTGGTTTGGCTGATTTTACCTGATTGTAATGACAACTTAAGTATTCGGTCAGGGCAGGAAGAGGTTGGCTATGAGGACGAGGGGAGTGCAAACACACAGGGTGATGATGAGGTTGTAGATCCCACTTACTGTCAACCCACAGTCAGGCAGTCAATGAGGTCAGCAGAGGAGGTGGAGGAGGATGCTACTGACGACTAGAGATGAGCGAACCGGTTATGGTTATGGTTATGGTTATGGTTCGGCTCGAGTTCGGTTCGCCGAACGGAGGTCCCGTTCGAGTTCGGTTCGTCGAACGTTCGACGAACCGAACTCGAACCGCATAGGAAACAATGGCAGGCATTCACAAACACATAAAAACACCTAGAAAACACCCTCAAAGGTGTCCAAAAGGAGACAAACAACTCACAACACAACACAAACACATGGGAAAGTGACAAGGACATATACTCATGCGAAAACAAAAAAGTGTAGCGAGGAAAAAGAGGACGAGACACAGATATAGGCATGGCATGCCCTTCTAAAATCATGTAAAACACCGCAAGGTGACTCCAAGCGGAGTCTCCCTATTTTCCAAAAATTATGCCCCACACACACCCACCCATTCAGTGGCAGCACTTGTGCCCTAGTTGTACACTTCACAGCTAGATTTGCATCAAGCACATTCAAAAATACGCCATTCTTAACTGTCCCCAGGATGACACTGGCAGTGGGTAGGTAGCAAAGTCTTTGCTGAACCATGACTTGTTCATCTTGGCTCCTTTTAAAAAACACAGCAAGCAAGGGTTACTCCAAGCGGAGTCTCCCTTTTTTCCAAAAATTGGGCCACACAGACACCCCATCAGTGGCAGCACTTGTGCCCTAGTTGCAAACAGGATGTTTTGATTTGCATCAAGCACATTCCAAATCCACAAGCCTTTACTCTCCCCAGGATGACACAGGGGTAGTAAATTCCTTGTGGATCCATGACTTGTTCATTTTGATGAATGTTAGTCTGTCCACATTGTCACTGGACAGACGCGTGCGCTTATCTGTCAGCACACACCCAGCAGCACTGAAGACATGTTCAGAGACAACGCTGGCAGCTGGACACGACAAAATCTCCAAGGCGTAACTGGAGAGCTCTGGCCATTTTTCAAGATTTGAAGCCCAAAATGAGCAAGGCTCCATTTGCAAAGTCATGGCATCGATGTTCATTTGGAGATACTCCTGTATCATCCTCTCCAGCCGTTGACTATGTGTTAGACTTGTTGTCTCTGTTGGCCTTGCAAAGGAGGGTCTAAAAAAATTATGAAAAGATTCCATAAAATTGCTGTTACCAGCACCAGATACAGTCCTACTGGTACGGGTGGACTGTTGAAGATGATGAGACCGTCCCATGTTTGTCAAGTTACAACTGGGAGATTCACTCCCTGCACCTGCACGGTTGTTTGGTGGAAAAGCCGAGCTAAGATCGAGTAACAGCTTCTGCTGATACTCCTGCATACGTGCGTCCCTTTCTATGGCTGGAATTATGTCACAAAATTTGGACTTGTATCGGGGATCTAATAGTGTGGCAAGCCAGTAGTCATCATCACTTCTAATTTTGACAATACGAGGGTCATGTTGGAGGTAGTGCAACAAGAAGGCACTCATGTGTCTTGCGCAGCCATGCGGACCAAGTCCACGCTGTGTTTGTGGCATAGAGGTGCTAACCATTCTTTCTTCCTCTGACATCTCCCCCCAACCTCTTTCAACTGAAATTTGACCAAGGTCTCCCTCATCCGCTGAGTCTTCCATGTCCATGGACAGTTCGTCCTCCATTTCTTCATGTTCTCCTGCACCTTCCTCAACATTTCGCCTGCTACCTTGCGCCCTTGTTGATCCCTGTCCCCCATGGTCCCATGCCTGCCGCGTTGGTGATGATGAACGTCTGGACCTTGGAGATGTTGTTATGTCTTGCGCATATGAATCCTCCTGTAGTTCCTCCCCTTCCTGTTGTCCCACCCCCTGACTCCGAATAGTGTTTAGCGTGTGCTCCAGCATGTAAATGACTGGAATTGTCATGCTGATAATGGCATTGTCAGCGCTAAACATATTCGTCACCATGTCGAAACTGTGCAGAAGGGTGCATAGGTCCTTGATCTGAGACCACTCCATCAGGGTGATCTGCCCCACCTCTGCATCTCGTTGGCCCAGGCTATACGTCATGACGTATTGCACCAGGGCTCGGCGGTGCTGCCACAGTCGCTGTAACATGTGGAGAGTCGAATTCCAGCGTGTCGCCACATCGCATTTCAGGCGATAAACCGGCAGGCCGAAACACTTCTGGAGCGATGCAAGTCGCTCAGCTGCGGCGCTTGAACGGCGGAAGTGAGCAGACAGTTTTCGTGCCCTGGTCAGAAAGCCATCTAGGCCGGCATAGTGTGTTAAAAATTGCTGGACAACAAGGTTCAACACGTGAGCCATACAAGGTACGTGTGTCACCTTGCCCAGGCGAAGGGCCGCACCCAGGTTTGCAGCATTGTCGCACATGGCCTTACCAGGCTGCAGGTTGAGTGGAGACAACCATTTATTAAACTCGGACCGCAGAGCTGACCACAACTCCTCAGCTGTGTGACTCTTATTCCCAAGACATGTCAAGCTAAAGACCGCCTGATGACGTTGCGCTCTGCTGCCAGCATAGTAATGAGGGGTGCGTGATTCCTTCTGCGCAGTGAGAACGCTGGTGGCCTGACCAGGCAGGCTTGGGGCGGAGGTGGAGGACACAGATGAGGTGGAGGAGGCAGAAGCAGTGGCGGAACTTGGACAGACAGAGGATTGACACACAAGTCGTGGGGACGGCAAGACTTGTGCAGCAGACCCTTCACCATCTATCACCATAGTTACCCAGTGCCCAACAGCGACATGTAATGTCCCTGTCCATGCTTACTGGTCCAAGTATCGGTGGTAAAATGCACCCGTTCACACACAGAGTTTCTCAAGGAAGCGGTGATGTTGTGTGCGACATGCTGGTGTAGCGCGGGCACACCTTTCTTAGAGAAGTAGTGGCGACTGGGCATCTGGTATAGGGGCACAGCGACAGACATAAGGTCTCTAAAATCCTGTGTGTCCACCAGGCGGAAAGGCAGCATTTCGGTAGCCAAGAGCTTACAGAGGGATAAAGTCAACCTCTTAGCTTTGTCATGGGTCGCAGGAAATGGCCTTTTATTTGTCCACATCTGAGGGACAGAGATCTGGCTGCTGTGTGTAGACGGTGTTGAGTAGGGTGTCCCTGGAAAAATGCAGGTTTGTGAGGAAAGTGCAGTCGGAGACATGATGTTACCTTCATCCAACGTTGGTGCTATCGATCTCTGAGAGAGCTGTACACATGCACTTGTTTCCCCTTCCAAACCAACTGACGACCTACCAAGCAAACTGCCTGTTGCGGTTACAGTGGTGGAAGTTGTGCGTGGAAAACCAGGTGTGACAGCTGTCCCCACAGTCCTAGAAGATGAAGAGCGCGCGGATGCACTGGAAGGGGCAGGCCGTGGATGGTTCGCTCCACTAGGCAGCATTGCAGCACGGTGAGCTTCCCACTGGGACCTATGATATTTATTCATGTGACGATTCATGAAAGAAGTTGTCAAACTGCTAAAGTTTTGACCTCTACTAACAGAATTACGACAAATTTTACACATCACATAATTTGGGCGATCTTTTTCTATGTCAAAAAAGGACCAGGCTAGGCAAGGCTTAGAGGGCATGCGACCTGCTGAGCCCCCCCGACTAGTGCTCAGAGGCAGAGTGGTGGCTGATGATGCAGTTGTATACGTGCTACCAGTGCTCCGACTCTGTCCAGGAAGGCGCAAGGTAACTTCGTCGTTGCATCCTCCTCCACCGCCTCTGTTGACCTCCTCGAGTGCCTGACTGTGGGTTGACAGTAGGTGGGATCTAGAACTTCCTCATCAATTGTTGTGTTTGCACTCCCCTCACCCTCAGACCGAGCCTCTTCTTGCCCTGACCGAATATTTAAGTTGTCATCACAATCTGGTATCTGCGTCTCATCGTCATCAGTATGTTCCTCATTGTCTATAACCACAGATGTTACAGTTTGTGACAAAGGGTCAACATTATGCTCAGAAACTTGGTCCTCACGGCCTGAATCAGAGTCACAAAGGTTCTGGGCATCACTGCAGACCATTTCCTGGTCTGTACTCACTGTAGCTTGGGAGCAGACCTCTGATTTCCAGGCTATAGTGTGACTGAACAGCTCTGCAGACTCAGCCATCTCAGTTCCACCATACTGTGCAGGGCTGATGGAGACTTCAGAGCTGGGAGAAAGCAAGTTTGATTGGGATGACAACTCAGAGAACTGGTGTTTTTTGGATGCGGTAGTTGAGGTGGCTGAGAGGGCACTTGTTGGACCACTTGAGATCCATTCAAGCATTTTCCTTTTTTGGCCATCATCTACCTTTGTTCCTGTTGTTCGTGTCCGTAAAAAAGGGAGCACATCGCATTGTCCACGGTAAGTAGTAGACATCTTACTTTTGCTGGTAGATGGTCTATCTTCAGCAAATGTTAATGGAGCTTTGCCACCTTCCCCACGGACAAACCCTTTTTTTCCTTTTCCAACACGCCTCCTCCCCTTTCCACCAGCATCTGTCATTTTGCCACTCATGTTGATTGCGACAAGATTGTGCACTTAAAATGTGGTAGTAAAAATTGAGAGGTGGGGTAGATTGCAGCGGTGGTCTAGCCTTATTAACAGCAGAATAATAAAGAATAAATATCCCTGACAATGCAACTTTGGCCCTTAAACTGGCAGCATCAATTGCTAGTATAATGGCTTAGTAACAATGAGTTTTAGTGTGCAATGCAGACAGAGGTGCTGCAAATAGATTTGCACTAGTGGGGCAATACAGAAGTCCAATAGCCACGTTTAGGATGCCACTAAGTTCACTCAGTGTTTGCTAGTATAATGGCTTAGTAACAATGAGTTTGAGTGTGCAATGCAGGCAGACGTGCTGCAAATGTCTTTGCACTTGTGGGACTATACAGAAGTCCAATACCACGTTTAGGATGCCACTAAGTTCACTCAGTGTTTGCTAGTATAATGGCTTAGTAACAATGAGTTTTAGTGTGCAATGCAGGCAGACGTGCTGCAAATATCTTTACACTACTGGGGCCATACAGAAGTCCAACAGCCACGTTTAGGATGCCATTAAGTTCACTCAGTGTTTGCTAGTATAATGGCTTAGTAACAATGAGTTGGAGTGTGCAAAGGGCAGGAGGGTACAGTGGCAGGGTTGTGGGTCTCTGGGTAGAGGAAAGGAAGCCTGCCTTTCTATCCCTCCTAATGGGGAAATGCAGCGAGCAAATCCCTGACCTTAGCTACACAGACGCTGTCATCTTGTGTAGCTGTTAAACTCTGTTTTCACGGACCTGTCACCTATGGTTCTGACCCTGCCGGTATGAGCCCTTAAAAGGACTGATAGAAAGTGCTATCCCTATGCTGTACAGCGCTGTGTATGGAGCGTACACAGCAGTATCGGCGATAGGAGCTACGCCAGTGATGTCTGACACCAAGGACGCAGAAGAGATAATGGCGTGCTGGAGGAAAATGTCCGGTTTTATAATGCAGGGACATGTGACATGGACATCCTATCACACATGTCGTTGCTTCTCTGGCTTAAAGTCCACTTAGCTGTGTGTGTCTGGGATTGGCTGACATGCTGGCCCGCCCCACTACACGCGCGCGCTTAGGGAAGGAAGACAAGGAAAAAAAAAAAATGGCGATCGCCATTATCCATACAGCAGTGATCTGAACGCGCTGTTCCCGCACACTATACACTGAAATGTCATAATAGTGTGAGTCACAGAGTGACTTACACTATTACAGCGGAAAGCCAGCTAGGAATTAGCTGTTTTTTTTGCTGCTAGAACCGTTCTCGAACGTATCTAGAACTATCGAGCTTTAGCAAAAAGCTCGAGTTCTAGTTCGATCTAGAACAGACCCCAAAATCACTCGAGCCGCGAACTGGAGAACTTCGAACCGCGAACCGCGCTCAACTCTAGTAGGGAGGGATAGGGTTAGAAATTGGATTAGGGTAGGTTTATAGTAGGACAAGGAACATTGTTCGGGATATGGTCATGCTATGAAAAGGGATATAGTTTTATCCCATGAATAGTAGATAGAGTATTCTTTTCCACATTACAAAGTATAGTCAATTTCCCAATAGGGCTTCCTCATTTACGTTCCATATGTTGTAAAATATTGTTTCCGTTACCTGTTGGAACTTTAGAATGTCTGTTTCTTCTAAAATAAAACTGACCGGTTGAGTTACGATCTGTTTTATTCATTTTTCACATGTAAGCAGAGGGAGGGCATTTGGTTTTTGATGGTCATAATACGACAAAGATTTGCATTTTAGCTATTAATTGATGTTTTTCAAAAATGAGAACAAAAGAAAAGAATACAACCTGTGGACATCAATGTTGTATCACTGCTTCCATTTAAAACTAGAAAGCACACGACCCAAAGTCTCTTTGTTCAGTCTGCTTGTACACATTGCATGACGGAGATTTTGTTCCATTTAGTACACAGCTGAATTTACTAATATATTTTTTTAACCAATAAATAGAGATGAGCAGACCCAAAGTTCCCCGTTCATACTGAACACAGAGTTCTGGTGCTTTACATATGCTGACCACTCGCGCGAGCATTGCTGTACTATCGTTCGGTTGTTGCTCAGCCCAGTGCGGGCTGCTTGTAGTGTTTGTATGGTTCACACTGGGGGCAACAATAGCATTACCAGATGTAGTGCATACAAAAAGAAATAAAAAATGGAGAAACCCCACCCTTCCTCCTTAGAAGTGTGCTGTTTACGGCTGGCTGCATGTGGGTGGAGATCTGAAATGCCCAATCAGTGGCTTTATTTGAGGTTTCAGTCAAGTCTGGGTCCCAGACTGATCTTTATCTAAGGTCTCCTTCACACATCCGTGTTCCCGATACGTGTGACGTTTGTTTTCAAACACACGTAGACCCATTAAAATGAAGGGGTTTTCGCACACGTGCGTATTTTCACACGGACCATGTGTCTGTGGGGAACATACATGTGGCCATGTGCTCCAGATGTACACATGTCCATTTTTTTCTGTTAGCACAGATGTCAAACGGCCCGCACACTAATGTGCTCTGTGTGACACGTACCGAAGAAAACACGTGCCTGTGAAATAAAATGATTTTCTATACTCACGTTCTCCAGTTCTGCTGTCTCTGCTGTCCATTGCTTCTAGGCTGGCTAATTATGCTCATGAATATTCACTGCACCGCAGACTCGGAAGTAACAGTGTGCCGCCCCCGTGCCAGCAGCCGGTCGCTGCTCGGATCCGGGCCGTCTGGGGTAGTGGCTCGAGAGTCTCGCGGTCACGCCAAATAAAACGGGGGACGCAGATGTACAGGCCAGGCCGCAATAGGTTTGCGACGGCACCCACGGTGTGTGGTGAGGTGGGACACCACCGCTGCTGCCATTGGGCAACCAGGGAAGATGTACAGCAAGATGTCAACCCCTCCGTGGGCAGGGATGGCAGCCCCGGGACCCGATGGCTCTGGTGCAGGGGAATGATGACCGCAGAGGGTGCTGGCTCACTCATCTTCAGCAAAACACACAAGTCTCTGGTCTCTGGCAAACCAAGGTGGTGGTGGCCAGTGCCATGGCCGGTTGCGTTCGGGATCCCCCACCCAGCTGGTGGTCTCTATCTTTTTCCTGCACTGTTTAAGTAGAAAAGACTTCCCAGTTTGAAACGTAGGAGTCCGCTCCCGGCTGGATATTGCCTAGGGAGCCGTGCCCGCAGACGCTGGCCCGTGGGATCTATGGGCCCTGGCGGTGACTTATTATCCCTAATCGGTGAGCTGTTGTCTTTTATGAGGGACTTTGGGTGGGACAGGACCTCTAGTCCTGGACTCAATCGGTTAATTAACCAGCTCCACTTCTTTCTGGCTTCTGGCTTCAGGGTCTGAGTACCCCCCTTTGTGCTACGGTTTCCGGGTCGTTCCCCGTCACAGTACCGGTGGGCTACAACCCTGGCCCGGTCCACCTCGGTTCCACCGAGCCGTCTTCCCATCTCCTGCTGACGGAGACCACCGTCTGCCACCTAGCCAAAGGCACCATGGTTCCTACTCTGGCACCACTCAACTTGGACTTGACTGCTGGAGCTACCCCTAGCTCCAGCCCGCACTCCTCTCCAAACTTAACTCTAGACAGAACTGAACTGAACTTTTCCGCCCCCGGGCTGTCTAAACCCCAAGGTGGGCGTGTCCCAACCGCCTGGTCACGCCCACTGGTGTGTCTATCTGTCCCTAAGGGGGAATGACTAGGGTTTACTGGTTGGCTGTGTGTTTCCTAATGAGGGAAGGTGTTATGCTCCTGGGGTAGTGGCTCGAGACTACCTGTACTATCTGTGACTACCTGGTTTTGCCAGGGCGCCACAACAGCAGCGGAGGAGTCAGCAGGGCAGGAGAGCGCAGAGCGGTCAGCAGCGCCAGGGACAGGTGAACAGAAAGTTCCTGTTCTCCGTGTGTTTTCACAGATTGCACACGGAGAACACTCATGTGCCAACATCACAAGACACAGAAGGCCATTCGCACCTTTAACATGTCCGTGGAAAAATGTGTGTGTTTGTCATGGACATGTTAAAGAGGCCTAAAGTCCAGCTAAACTAGAAAAACCCGAACTTCCACGGGTCCGCACATCTCTACTAATAAATCCGTTTTGAAATGTCTCATTATTGTAGCAATTGGGCACAATAAAAAAGTACACAGATCATTGTCTCTGCATGTATTAAAGGTTTTTTATTAGTTATTTTTTTAAAGTAATTAGTGAAAAACAGACATTTACCTTCAGTCAAAAAGAGCAATATAATGGAACAACAAAAAAATAAAAAAATAAAAAATATATATATACATATATATGTGATTGAGATAAATGGGAGTACATCCATAAGTGAAAATTACCAATTCGTGTCCAAAGTGTTAATATTTTGTGTGGTCACCATTATTTTCCAGCACTGCCTTATCTCTCTTGAGCATGGTGAACACTAGAGCTTCACAGGAGCCGCTGGATCCTCTATGATGACATCACAAAGCTGGTGGATGTTAGTAACTGTATGCTCTTCCACCTTGTATCAAGGTGTCATATCTTCTGTCCTGACCTATGAAAAGATATTAAATATTTACAAAAATTTTGACTGGATGTGCTCACTTTCGTGATATACTGACAAATATATATATATATATATATATATATATATATATATATATATACATATACACACTATAACATAGCAAAAAAGAAAATCATATATTGAAGGTTAAATTACTAAATTACTTGCAAACAAACTTGAGAAAGTGATTGCAACAATCTACCAGAGAGGAAAAACAGCTAAAGAAATGTAATAAAATTAATTTTAATGAATATCTATAGGATAATGATTAGCGCTCAAACCCAATATTCCTATAATTCTGCAGCTAGATTTTAAGGCAGAAACCCCTTAATTGCCTAGGGTCAGACTAGAAAAAAATGCATAGAAATAAATTCCTATATATAAATTCTGCGCTGAATTAAAGGTTTAATTTTTATTTGTATCCTTGTTCCAGTGATGGAAAAATTATTCTGGTTAGGCGCCTTTCACACTACATTTTTTTAACATGCGTCCTGAATGTTTCTTTGCTGCAAAAGCGGATCCAGTGCAAATACATTTTCATTTCAATGCATTTGTAATGGACTTGCGTCAACAGGCATTCACATGCGTTTGCGTGCGTTATAGTGAGGATACAGTGACTTGCAGTTTTTTAACATTGTTTAAAAATACTACTGTGGCGCCCTGGACTAGCCAGGTCGTCACAGGTACTGCAACATATACCCCCACCCCGAGACAGGCACATCAGCCAGACACAAAATCCTTGTTGCCTCCCTCCAGGGGCTGATGTCCACACCAGGTGGGGTGGAGCCAGGCGGTTGGCCCCACCCACTGAGGAGTTCACAGTCCTGGAGGCGGGAAAAGGAAGGAAGAACAGTTAGGGAAGTGGAGGAGGAAGGAGTGAAGTAGTAGCCGAGGAGCAAACTGACCGTGTCCAGATGTGTGGCCCGGGTACTAAGAGCAAGGTTGGCAGACGGTGGTGGCCGTCTGCAGGAGAGGCAGATCAACGCGGAACCGTAGGAACGTGGTCAGGCGGTGGCCCGCCGGTACCGAACCGGGGAGCGAAGTGAAGCCAGCACACACAGGCAGGGCCTACGGACCCCGACAAGACTTGGAGCCGCCATTAGAGGTCAAATCCATCAGTGACCGGAACCCCAGGGGTTTCCTAACAGCCAAGACCCGATTGAAGGCAACCGTCCAACCAGCAAAAGGAAATACAGCTACCACCACAGCTAGAGTTCCAAGGGCCAGAGCCTGAGAGCAAAAGGGCTCCTCCGGCACATATACACGCTGGGGAGCGGGTTACCGGTGGGAATCCACCGGGACCGAACATACACACAGGTGCAGGGAAAGGCAGCCACCACCAACCGTCCGGGAGAAACGACAGCAGCCGGCTGCGGGATCGTCCATCCAGCCGTTTGGTTTACCAGAGACTTTGCGTACATTTCTGGCTGAGTGAGTACTACCGTGCCATCTGGCACTGTGCTGCGCAGTCCAAGCGACCCTGCACCTTCCCGACCCTGCCTCCCCGTCATCTCACCAGGCCCCGGGACAACCAACCCCTACCCACGGAGGGGAAAACAACATCACAGCTGCTCCCTGCCATCGCTTCCGGGATCCCCGTCACCAGCAGCGGTGGTGCCCCAACCTCACCACAAACCGTGGGTGGCGTCACGGACTAAATCCCTAAGCCAAACCAGCCCCCCTTTCACTCACGGGCGAGGAGCGCCGCTCGAGTCCCCAGATCCGGCCCACCGCTCGAGCCAACGAGCAGCCATCGCAGCTGCGCTGGACCCGAGCGTTAGCAAGCGCAGCGGCGCACTCCCCGTCAGCGACACTACTTGTAGCGTTTTTGAGCTGCGTCCAAATACTGCAAGTCGCTGGATTCTGACAAAACTGCACGCAAACACATTTGAACGGTGGTATACTGATAGACAGGATCCTGTTTAGTGTACTGAGCATGCCAAGAAACCACAAAGAGTGAGTTTGTTTCTCTCTCTCTCTCTCTCTCTCTCTCCTCTTTCTTTCTCTCTCTTTCTTTATCTCTTTCTTTCTCTCTCCTCTCTCTCCTCTCTCTCCTCTCTCTCTTTCTTTTTCTTTCTCTCTCTTCTTTATCTCTTTTCTCTCTCTTTATCTCTTTCTCTCTTTAGCTCTTTCTTTCTCTCTTTCTCTTTCTCTCTCCTCTCTCTCCTCTCTCTCTCTTTCTTTATCTCTTTTTTTGTCTCTCTCTTTATCTCTTTCTCCTCTCTCTCTCCTCTCTCTCCTCTCTCTCTACTCTCTGCTCTCCTCTCTCTTCCTCTCCTCTGTCTCTCTCCTCTCTCTTTCTCTCTCCCTCTCTCTCTTTCTCTCTCTCCCTCTCTCTTCCTCTCTCCTCTCTCTTTCTCTCTCTCTCTTTCTCTCTTTCTCTCTCTTTCTCTCTCCCTCTTTTTCTTCTCTCTCCTCTCTCTCTTCCTCTCTCCTCTCTTTTCCTCTCTCTCCTCTCTTTTCCTCTCTCTCCTCTCTCTCCTCTCTCTCTCCTCTCTCTTCCTCTCCCCCTCTCTCTCTCTCTGTTCCTCTCTCTCTCCTCTCTCTTTCTCTCCCCCCTCTTTCTCTCTCTCTTCCTCTCTCTATCTTTCTCTCTCTCTCTCCTCTCTCTTTCAAATTCAAATTGGCAGAACCAAAATACAATTAGTGTTGCCAAACAAGAGAAATACAGTAAGTGTGGTGGAAGGAGATCAGGGTTATGGGGAGTTGGGGGCACAATTTGGGCTCTGAAAGTCCATTTAGGGGCCTTATGTTCCCCTCAGCCTATGACATGTGGTGACATATTGGGCGGCGATCTCCACCATTGATTCCTCTTCCCCCAGTAGGATGCAGAGTTTCATCTCCTCGTCCATGGATGGAAAGTCCGGGGTATGAGTGGTAAGTTTAGTATTTTTCACAGTGCAGCAGGAAGTGTGCCTCGTCCTCCAGAGCCCCCTGCTGGCAGTGCTGGCACAGTCTGTTCTCCCGCAGCTTGTATGTCTGTCGGTGCCGCCCTGTTTCCACCTCTAGGCTGTGGGCACTCAGTCTGTACAGGCTCAGGGTCTGCCTGTCTTTGGAGTGGCGTAACCTTTCCAGATATGGGGCCAGAGTGTAGTCCCTCTGCAGTGACCAGTAGATGGTGAGTTTCTGGGAGTTCTCTAATTCATTCCTCCAGTCGTCTATGTATTGCATCTTGCGGCTCTCTGAGATCTCTTTTATTTGGGCTTTTGTCAGGGTGTGTTGCTGACTTTGTCTGAACTAGCTGCCGGGGTTCCTGGCTTGCTCTGGGCTCTGGCTCAGCAGGGCTTTATGATGGTAGGAGCTGGGGTTGCTGTTCTGTATGTGCGCCGGGTGTTATAGAGCCCTCTTTTGTATACTAAGCCATAAGGGGAATCAGCCCAGTTCTGCCTGACAGGCTATGTTTGAGGTGCTGCGATAGACTTGAAAAAGATATTTACAGAACTCCATGTGGAAGACTTCGGTTGGGCTGGAATCCCACTTTGTGTGGTCTGGGTAGGTCACTGAGCCCCATACCTCGCTGCCATACAGCAGTATAGGGGTGATGATGCTGTCAAATATCTTGAGCAAGACTCTCACAGGTGGTTTGAGGTGGTACAATTGTCTTCTGATGGCATAGAAGGTTCTGCACGCTTTTCCTTTCAGGGCTTCTGCTGCTTGCTTGAGGCTCCCGTTATTGCTTAGCTCTAGACCGAGGTAGGTATAGCTGCTGGTTTTCTCCAGCGTGGAGACATTTAATGTGAAGGAGGGAGTGTTTATTTTATTCTGGTTCCTCTTCTGAAACACCATGACTTTAGTCTTCTTTTGGTTGATGGGAAGCACCCATGTGGTGCTGAATGTTTCCAGTACTGCCAGGCTATCTTGGAGGCCTCTTTCAGTTGGGGAGAGTAGCAGGAGGTCATCTGCGTACAGCAGGATCTTCACCTCTCGGTCATGCAGACTGAGACCTGGAATGGGGGAGGACTCTAGAGCTGCTGCTAGTCCATTTATATAAATGTTGAATAGGGTTGGGCTCAGGTTGCAGCCCTGTCTGATCCCACGGCCCTGTCGGAAGAAGCCTGTCCTCTTCCCGTTCACCTTCACGCTGCACCGGTTCTCAGTGTATGAGCTCTTGATCACGTCGTAGGTTCTGTCACCTATTCCACTCTCCAGAAGTTTCAGGAACAGGCCTTGATGCCACACTGAGTCAAATGCCTTTTTGAAGTCCACGAAACATGCAAATATTTTCCCCTGTTTTTTGCCGTGGACGTGGGTCTTGATGAGGCTTTGCAGGGTGTAGATGTGATCGGTGGTGTGGTGGTTTGGCATGAACCCAGCTTGGCTTCTGCTGAGGATGTCACCCTGGGTGTAGAAGGCGATAATCCTTTTATTAATGATGCTGTTAAACAGTTTTCCCAGAATGCTGTTGACACAGATCCCTCTGTAGTTTGCTGGATCATATTGGTCTCCATTCTTGTAGATGGGTGTTATCAGACCTTGATTCCAGCTTTGAGGGAAGTAGCCGGCACTCAGGACGTTGGTGCATAGTTTTGCCAGTGCTGCATGAATGTCTGGGGAACTGTATTTGATCATCTCAGGCAGGATGCCATCACTGCCCGTGGCCTTCTTACATTTTAGCAGTTTGATTCTGTCTTTTATTTCCAGCACACTGATTGGTATGTCCAGAGGATTTTGAAAGTCCTTGATTGTCTCCTCCATGTCCCTCAATTTAGTCATTAGATGTTCTTGTTCTGTGGTTAGGTCTTCTTCTGGGATATTCTTGTAGAGGCCCTTGAAGTAGCTGTGCCAGATGTTGCCATTTTGAATGTGGAGGGTGCTTTGCTTTTGATTTGTACCGATATGGCTCCATGTCTCCCAGAATGAGTTGTCCTGGAGGGAGTCTTCGAGCTGCTGCAGTTTGTGGGAAATGTGATTCTGTTTTTTCTCCTTGAGGGTTCGCTTGTATTGCCTCTGTAGGGTGTCATGGACCGCTCTTGGCTCCTTGTTTTTGGGGTCTCTGTGTTTTTGATTTGAGGCTACCCTTAGGGAGTTGCGCAGTGTCTTGCATTCTTTGTCAAACCATTTTTGGCCTTGTTTATTTGTAGGTCTCTTGGAGTTGGTCCTTCTGATGTCTGCTAGCTCTGCCTCTTTCTCTCTCTCCTCTTTTTTTCTCCAGCGGCATCTGAATTTCCAATCTGTCACGTTCAGTTCCACTGACTCCCGATCACATGACTCCAATGCCCGCCCATAAACTTCAAGTGGCAGGATCCTGTAAAATAACACTTGCGTTTGCATACGTTTTTCTTTAGAAAAACAGGATCCGCTTTTGCAGCAAAAAAATGTTCATAACGCATGTTAAAAAATTGTAGTGTGAAACCAGCCTAAAACATACAAAAGGTCACATAAAAACACATAAATTTACAGTATATATACTCTAGAAAAATTGTTTTCGAAAAGTGTGTGGAGCCCCGGCTGGCGGCTACCACCTTCAGATAGAAAAAGTATATGATTAAAAATCAATTATAATGAAGAAGAGTTGGACGTTTTTTCACAAATGAGGAGATTGAAATAATTTGAAGACGTCCAAAATAATTGTTTTTCCAAAAAAAGGGTCCGTTCTGAGTCAGAGCAGTGTTTTTTGGAGTTTAATACTTCACAAAGAAGGCTACAATTCCTCCAAGTCTTTCAAGTATTGCTACAAACCACGCGCTCCACATAAACCAAGCTTTCCTTGGTAAGTTTAAACTTCCTGCACTCCTAGCGCTAACACACAGGAGTATTGCAGGAATGCAACAATACACAGGGGTGCCCGTAATGGGTACCCAGTGCAGGTTACCTGATAAACCGATACCAGTCTGGAGATTCCAAGGCAATGCAGTCTCTGTGTGTGTTTTCCGTGCCTGAATACGATAGTTACAGCAATGTTAGACGAGGTCTCCTCTGTGCAGAATCCGAAGCCTGGAGACACAGATGGTGGCAGGATTGTGTCAAATCATGGCTCCACTCTGAGGAGGCAGACAGATCGAACTTAAAGAGAAAGAGAAATGTAAGTGTGGTGCCCCTGACCTGGTCAGGCACAAATGAGTACTGCACCTATGCTGGGGCAGTACTTCCAGGTAATCCTAAATGCTGGAATAGGGTGTGTACGCACAGACACATAGCAACTAGGTCTCCCACACCTTGAGAGGGGACCCTTGGGCAGACTCAAGAGGGGGCTTGCCTCCACATCTCATCAAGGGGTGTAGTGGAGGGGCTGGGAGCTAAAGTTGCATCGGCTGTCAGGAAAGTAGGAGGAGGGCCAGTCTGAGAGCAGTGAGTGTGGTTGCTAGGAGACGGAGGGCGCGCAAATGCTAGTCAGACCCTGCACGTAAAGTAGCCTTTAGCGGGGGAGAATGGTTACCAGAAAGTCAGTCAGAAAGACACTGAGGGAGTCAGTTGGTCGAGTGCGGGGACTCCTGGTGACTAGGCACGAACGGGGAACAGGTCCCTAGAGTAGATGTCCATTTATTTGATCTGCTAAACCTGTCAGTGAGGGGAACTACAAGTCCCTCACCAATCATCTAGAGTCAGAGCCTCAGCATCAACAAGGGGGTCCATAAGGAGGATTGAGCCTGGAGCCATCTTCCTTGGTCCACGCTGCCGGCAAACAGGCAAAAAAGGGGATAAAAGGCAGTAGCGACTTCCCTGGATGAATCCTACGGTACTTCAAGTCAGGGATTATCCGAAACAAGAAGTGCAAGGAAGGCAAGTTAATGGTTACCCTTAGACCGGCCTAAAGGATACCTGGTTTCTCCTGGTTTAACCCCTTCAGTCCCTGGGCACTTTCCGTTTTTGCGGTTTTTTGTTTTTGCTCCTTTTCTTCCGAGAGCCATAACTTTTTTATTTTTCTGTCAATCTTACCATATGAGGGCTTGTTTTTTGTGGGATGAGTTGTACTTTTAAATGAAACCATAGATTTTACCATATAGTGTACTGGAAAATAGCAAAAAAATTACAAGTGTGGAAGAACTGCAAAAAAAGTGTGATCGCAGAATAGATTTTGGGATGTTTTATTCACCGTGTTCACTATATGGTAAAACTGATGTATCTATGTGATACCTCAGGTCGGTGAGAGTTTGCAGACACCAAACATGTATAGGTTTAGTTGTATCTAAGGGGTTAAAAAAAATTCACAAGCTTGTCCAATCAAAGTGGCGCACATTTTGCGCCATTTTCCAAAACACGTAGCGTTCTCATTTTTTGGGATCTATGGCTCAGTGATGGCTTATGTTTTGTATCTCGAGCTAACATTTTTAATGGTACCATTTTTGCGCAGATGCTACGTTTTGATCGCCTGTTATTGCATTTTGCGTAAAACATGCGGCGACCAAAAAATGTAATTTTGACGTTTGGAATTTTTTTGCCACTACGCCGTTTACCAATCAGATTAACTGATTTTACATTTTGATAGATCGGGCATTTCTGAACGCGGCGATACCAAATATGTGTATATTTATTTATTTTTTAACCCTTAAATTTTCAATGGGGAGAAAGGGGGGTGATTTGAACTTCTAGGTTTTTTTTTTTATTTTTTAAAACTTTTTTTACTTTTTTTTTTATTTTACTAGTCCCACTAGGGGGCTATAGCGATCAGCAATCCGATCGCTCTTATCTATCTGCTGATCACAGCTATACAGCTGTAAACAGCAGATACAGTCACTTCCTGTTTCCCTCTGCTCTTGGCCGAGGGAAAACGAAAGTGAAACATCATAGCTGCAGGCGATATCACATGACCCTGTGCTACGATGGCAACAACCGAAAGTCACGTGATCACTCACGTGACTTCCGGTGGGGGCGGCGGTAAGTAAAAATCATGACCACTCACATATAGATCTCGCTGCCAGACTTTGGCAGCGAGATTTAAGGGGTTAAACGTTGCGAGTGGAAGCGATTCCACTTGCAACATGCAGGCACACATGTCAGCTGTTGAAAACAGCTGATATGTGTGCCGACCGCCGCCGCCTGACCGCGGCAGGGGGCGGGGCTTAACCTGATACGCTCCATGACGGATAGATCCGTCCAAGGTCGTGAAGGGGTTAAACTCAGCATCGCCCGGGTACCTCACAAAACATCAAAAAGTGAGTAAACAAGTTAAAAGACTTTCTGGACTGAGACTGAGTTATTCTGGGACCTGTTGTGCTACACATCCGAGCCCCTGGGGCTAGCCTCACTCACGGGAGGCCATACCACCAGATTGCAGACTCTATCAGCCCCAGACGTTCGTTAAACCTGCAGTGGCGGTCACCCATATCCTTGACCGCAAACCGTGAGTGGCATCACGACTCCTATACATATGCAAAACCAACATACCTGTCACCAGAAATACCAAAGTGAAGACCCTGTGGTGTCCCTGAAGGTGGAGTGGTGTGTTTCTGGGGCGACCACTGCAGGTGGGCGACACATAAGGCCACATCTAGAATATGGTATTCTTTTTTTGGCTCCACATTTTAAAAAGGACATTCAGAAGTTAGTCAGTTCAAAGGTGGGCAACTAGACTACTACAAGGAATGGAGGCCACCCGTATGATGAGAGGATGGAAAAGTTAGGCCCATTTCCCACTTTCGGCATTTCGCCAAATTGCCGGATCCGTCACACTCCAGTACAGTGTTAATACTCTACAATAGCAGCGCGGCAAGCTCCGGTCATATGCTCCGGTCACATGACAGCATGTGACCGGAAGTTGTCGCGCTGCCATTGTGCTATATTACACTGTATCTGGAGTGTGCTGGATACAGCAATCCGGTGAAATGCCGGATGTGTGAAATGAGCCTTAGATATGTTTAGATTAGAAAAAAAGACGTCTCAGAGGAGATCAATATAAAGGACTGGCACATGACTTATTCCTTCCAAAAACAATACTAAGGACCAGGGGGAACTCACTGCGAGTGGAAGAAAAGCGATTCCGACAGCTAAATTGGAAAGGGTTCTTTACAGTTAGAGCAGTCAGACTGTGGAATGCCGACCACAAGAGGTAGTGATGGCCGATACTATAACAGCTTTATATCAGGGCCGGATAATTTCCTCACTACACATAACATTGTTGGTTATAAATGAGTTAATGAAAAAATGTATAATTGGTGGAGGAAAGGTGAACCAGATGGACTGAGGGCTTTTTTCAACCTATGTAACTCTGTAACTAAATATGTGCTCAAAAGACTGAGTACAAGAACAGCACATTGCCTTTACAATAGAAATAAATAGGGAGCTCTTAAAAGCATTTTTTGTAGCCATTATTTTAAAGAATTTTAAAATAGCCCCTCTTGAATTGACTCCTCAAAAATCTCTCTGTGCACATACTTTATAAGTACTGAAAAAATTGATAGTATAATTATAATTATGAATTTAATTCTTATAAAAACAAGTTTACATTCACTGAAAACAAACCACTATACTCACTATAAATAAAAAATACATAAAAATAAATAAAAAAAAAATATATATATATATATATATATATATATATATATATACAGTGCCTACAAGTAGTATTCAACCCCCTGCAGATTTAGCAGGTTTACACAATCGGAATTAACTTGGCATTGTAACATTTGGACTGTAGATCAGCCTGGAAGTGAGAAATGCACTGCAGCAAAAAAGAATGTTATTTTTTTTTTTTTTTTTTAAATTATGAAAAGTTTATTCAGAGGGTCATTTATTATTCAACCGCTCAAACCACCAGAATTCTGTTTGGTTCCCCTAAAGTGTTAAGAAGTATTTCAGGCACAAAGAACAATGAGCTTCACATGTTTGGATTAATTGTCTCTTTTTCCAGCCTTTTCTGACTAATTAAGACCCTCCCCAAATTTGTCAACAGCACTCATACTTGGTCAACATGGGAAAGACAAAGGAGCATTCCAAGGCCATCAGAGACAAGATCGTGGAGGGTCACAAGGCTGGCAAGGGGTACAAAGCCCTTTCCAAGGAGTTGGGCCTACCTGTCTCCACTGTTGGGAGCATCATCCGGAAGTGGAAGGCTTATGGAACTACTGTTAGCCTTCCACGGCCTGGACAGCCTTTGAAAGTTTCCTCCCGTGCCGAGGCCAGGCTTGTCCGAAGAGTCAAGGTTAACCCAAGGACATCAAGGAAGGAGCTCCGGGAAGATCTCATGGCAGTGGGGACATTGGTTTCAGTCAATACCATAAGCAACGTACTCCACCGCAATGGTCTCCGTTCCAGACGAGCCCGTAAGGTACCTTTATTTTCAAAGCGTCATGTCAAGGCTCATCTACAGTTTGCTCATGATCACTTGGAGGACTCTCAGACAGACTGGTTCAAGGTTCTCTGGTCTGATGAGACCAAGATCGAGATCTTTGGTGCCAACCACACACGTGACATTTGGAGACTGGATGGCACTGCATACGACCCCAGGAATACCATCCCTACAATCAAGCATGGTGGTGGCAGCATCATGCTGTGGGGCTGTTTCTCAGCCAAGGGGCCTGGCCATCTGGTCCGCATCCATGGGAAGATGGATAGCACGGCCTACCTGGAGATTTTGGCCAAGAACCTCCGCTCCTCCATCAAGGATCTTAAGATGGGTCGTCATTTCATCTTCCAACAAGACAATGACCCAAAGCACACAGCCAAGAAAATCAAGGCCTGGTTCAAGAGGGAAAAAATCAAGGTGTTGCAGTGGCCTAGTCAGTCTCCTGACCGTAACCCAATTGAAAACTTGTGGAAGGAGCTCAAGATTAAAGTCCACATGAGACACCCAAAGAACCTAGATAACTTGGAGAAGATCTGCATGGAGGAGTGGGCCAAGATAACTCCAGAGACCTCTGCCGGCCTGATCAGGTCTTATAAAAGACGATTATTAGCTGTAATTGCAAACAAGGGTTATTCCACAAAATATTAAACCTAGGGGTTGAATAATAATTGACCCACACTTTTATGATTCAATAATTTTTTATTAGGTTTTCAAAGTTTATACATAAAACAGTTCTAACAAAAACAATAAAACAAAGTGCTGTATAGCATTACTTCATGCTATATCAAACAAATAATATACAGTAGACATATACAAAAGGAGAAACAAACAAATAACATTGGTAAAAACTATGACATACAGTCGGATTAAGTATTTACAAAGTATGATATTCAAATAATATGTCAGGAGATAGATGTAAACAAACAATTTTCTTATTAAACTAATTAAATAAGTATAGTGTATTACGTTTATACAAGAATTATAACTAGATTAGATTTAAAATTTTATGTATTGTTGTTAATAAAGTCAGTCCATGGGTCCCATTTTTTATGAAATCTGTTCCAAGAGTTATTAATTAGAGCATGCTTCTCTTCATAGAACTTATGAAGGGATATTTTTTCTATTAGATCGTAAATATTTGGAATTTTATTGGATTTCCAACGTGCCGCCAATTCGATTTTGGTAACTAGAAGGATATGAATTACGATGGCCCAGTATTTTATGTTTATTGTATCCGAATCTATCGATAAGAGAGCTAATTGTGGGGTTAGACTTATTTTTGAGTGCATTATCAGATTTATTATTTTAGACACTTTCTGCCATAAGCTTCTGATTCTAGGACAGCTCCAAAAAATATGAACAATGTCACCTTTTGTATCACAACCTCTCCAGCATGTTGGTTTTTGGCTTGGGAATATTTTAGCTACTTTGTCCGGAGTGAAATACCATCTGGTATAAATCTTATAATAAGCTTCATGTAATGTAGCGCAGATATTGGAAAGGTATGTGTTTTTAAGAGCTTTATCCCATTGGTCTTGGGTGAATTCTACTTTCAAGTCCTTTTACCAACTGGATATGTATATCATTTTTCTTGTGGTGAGTTCAGAATTGTAGGCATGATAGATGTTCTTATGACTACATATTAGTTTGTTATTTGGGTTGTTTATCAATTTAAGTATGAATTTGTTTATTTTACATTTGGGTTCTACAAGTTTCCGGATGGTTTTCCTTATTTCTAGGAAGAAGTAAAGATCTTTATCTGGTATATTGTTTTGTAGTTTAAGTTGTAAGAATGAGGTGAAGTTTGTACCATCGTATATATTTTTTATGTATTTTATCCCTGACTGGATCCATCTATCTACTGTCTCGGTATTGTTTGACAAATCTATATTTTTTATCTCAGTATTTTTAAAGACTTCAAAAGTCATTTTGTCTTTGGAGATTCTTGAAATCTTTTCCCAGGAAGTAAATGCAGCATTAATAGTGCTGCTATCATAGGTATTTGATTTTCGTCCTCCAAAGCTTAGTAACTGTTCCAGTAAAGGAGAGCGGAAAGAATTATTTCCTGATAATATTAGTTCCAAGTTAACCTAAGTTGGAGTATTTTCATTTTTTAATAACCAATTGTTGGTTTGTTTTAATAAATTTGAATAATAATATGCTTTTATATTAGGAAGGCCGTATCCTCCATTAATTTTATTTTTGAATAATGTATTTTTGGCCACCCATGCTTTACTATTATTCCAGACATATTTGTTGATCAATTTTTGCAATTTGACTAGGAATTCGTCTGGGATGATGATAGGTAGACATCTAATTGTATATAAAATTTTGGGTAGAATAAACATCTTAGCTACCAATATTCTACCAAGCCAAGTCGTTTCGGTTTTGTTGTATGTTGCAAAGTCTTTTTCAATCTGAGATAAGAGTTTATTCATGTTGAGGATTAAGGTGCTTTTAATATCTTTTGTGAAAGTAATACCTAAGTATTCAATAGCGTCTGTAACCCATTCATAATTAACATTATTTCTAAGATTTTCTTGTGCTGGTGGGATGAGGTTAGGGGCTAGCATTTTTGACTTTTTCTCATTAATTTTAAAGTTTGAAACAATGGAGAATTCTTTCAAAATGTTGTTTATTTCATTGATGGAGTTTAATGGGTCGCTAAGAGTCATAATTACATCGTCCGCAAAAAGACTTATTTTAAAGTTTTCTTTCCCTATGGAAATACCTTTAATTTTTTCATTTGACCTGACACATTCTGCCAAAAGTTCCATAATCAGGGCAAAAAGTAGCGGTGATAAAGGACATCCCTGACGAGTTCCATTGGTTATCATAAAAGTTTTTGAAGAGTGGTTGTCTGATTTAATTGTGACTGAGGGGCAGGAATATAGCGCCATGATGGCGTTAATGGATGTGTTGTCAAAGCCAAATTTTTTCAGGGTGTTTTCCAAGAATTCCCACCCCACTCTATCAAATGCTTTCTCAGCGTCAAGCGATAAAAGTAGGGTGGGTGTTCTAGATTTTTTTAGCGTATTTAAGAATATTTAGTAATCTTCTAGTACCGTCTGATGCTTGTCTATTTTTAACAAATCCTAGTTGGTCTTGATGGATCAATGATGGGAGAATTTCTTTTAATCTTTCGGCTAATATTTTTGAATAAATTTTTACATCTGTATTAATTAGAGACTGAGATGGGTCTATAACTAGTCACTAATTCAGGGTCACTATTTGGTTTAGGGATGAGGGTTATATTTGCCTGGAGCATTTCTGTAGGGAATTCTCTGGTGGAAGCTGCGTGATTAAAAATTTTACAGAGGTGAGGTACAAGTAATTGGGAAAAAGTCTTGTAAAATTCATTGGAAAACCCATCTGGGCCTGGGGACTTGTTTATTTTTAGGTTTTTAATTGTTTGTAAAATTTCAGAGTCAGTAAATGGACGATTTAAAATATTTAGCTGATGCTCATTTAGTTTAGGAAGATGGATTTTGTCCAAGAAGTTATTCATTTTGTTGAGGTTATCATTCTGGTCAGAAGGAGTGGAATTGAAGTTATATAGTTTTTTGAAATTACTCGCAAATGCTTCTAAGATGTCTTTTGGATGGGTATAATAATGGCCATCTGGGTGTTTTATCTTGTGTATCCTATTCCTAATTCTTTTTTGTTTAATTGTACATGCCATATATTTAGTTGGTTTGTTAACTGATGTATAATGGTTTGTATTTTATATTCTCACATATTTATCATAGTCAGCCAGAAGTAAGTCTCTCAGCTGTATACGCAATTTTATAATATCGACATGTATTTGTTGGCTGGGCTGGGGTAGTCTTTACTGTTCTCTTTCTTTTTCTTTTATTTTTTCTTGTATTTTAGACAGATCTGAATTCCTTTGTTTTTTCAGTCTTGAAGAAATTTGAATCAATATGCCTCTTTGCACCGCCTTGTTGGCATTCCAAACTGAAAAAGGATTCATAGTTTCAGAGGCGTTTTCGGAGAAATAATTTTTTAAAGATTTTTCAATTTCTTGTTGAAAGTTTGGGTGTTGGAAAATTGCCGGGTTATTTTTCCAGGTGAAATTTAATCTGTCTGGAGGGCCTACTTTAATTGTAAAGAATAAGGGAGAGTGGTCTGAGAAAGTTTTGTCCTTAATTTCTATTTTAGTTACTCTGGAGATTGAGAGGGATTCAGTTAAAAGTAAATCTATTCTAGAAAAGGTTTTGTGGGCTGATGAGTAGAAGGTATATTCCTTAGATGTGGTGTTAAGACATCTGAAGGTGTCCAACAGTTCATGAGTTTCAAGCCATTTGTATAATGATGGGTGATGTTGTCTGGGATTTGCTGTCGAGTCCATCTTAATATCAGGTATCAAGTTAAAATCGCCTATTAAAAAGAGATCTCCTTGTTTGTGCTTCTGAATTTTTTCCATTAGATTATTAAGGAAAGTAATCGGGCCACTGTTTGGGGCATATACATTTATGATAGTGCATAGGTGGTCATTAATTTTACCAATAAGGATAAGGTACCGTCCTTCAGGGTCTTGTATTTCAGATATCAAGGAGAACCTAGTTGAGTTACTGATTATCGTAATAACTCCTGCTTTCTTTTTTTCATTAAGGGCTTTGAAAATATTAGTATAATTCTTGACCCACACTTTTATGTTGAAAATTTATTAAAATTTAACTGAGCAACATAACTTGTTGGTTTGTAAGATTTATGCATCTGTTAATAAATCCTGCTCTTGTTTGAAGTTTGCAGGCTCTAACTTATTTGCATCTTATCAAACCTGCGAAATCTGCAGGGGGTTGAATACTACTTGTAGGCACTGTGTATATATATATATATATATATATCTTAGGTTTGTATACCTTTCCATATTGACAGCTTTATTTCCCATTAATCAGCATATTAATGAGAAAACACAAACTTTCACCACCTGTCACTGTCTCAGGAGGTTTCACTATTTCTTAATATTCCCCTCCCCAGAGTCTTAGGTAGTTAACTTCAGAGCTTATTAAAAGAGCGAGGAAACAACTGGTGACCACAATTTTCTGAATTGCTAAAAGTTATGCATTTAAGTAGAAGAGCAATGTTCTGAAATTCCAGCTAATGCATTCGATTGATGTTGAATTTAAAGGCTATGTGTATCTTCCCACAGAATATTTTTTACTGTCGATTTGCTTCCTAAATAGTCATCGTTGAATATTTTTGACAATTTGCTGGTTCCAAGTGTCTAAGTCCTTTCTCTATCTAAGTGATATTCAAAAAAATGATGCAAATCCATCAAAGCTCCTACTCCATATAGCTATCCCTGTTCTTCTCCCTTTTCTCAGTGTTAGAGATAGCAGCAGGAAAAAGGTTGTGGAGAGTGGATACATCATGTAACGCTTTGTAGAAAGGATAGAAAACAGTCAAGACAAAAAGCACATTGGGTTTGTACTGATACAGCAAAGCCAAGGAAGAATGCAACAACCTGGATTTACACAGTCCTCACATCCAGCATGTATTACAGAGAGGGACATTTAAAAAAAAAATAGAAATCTGAATCCGGCCGCAAACTGCATATCAAGGATCTGAAAATGATTGAAGGGATGAAGATTGGAGACTGAAATTTAGTGAAATTTTATAAACTGAAGGTAACCACTAACATACTGTATGTAAAACATATTTTACTCGTTTTTTTCCCATTTCCTTTTTTTTTTTTCATAGCCTTGAGGATGGTAAGTGAACATGTGATTCCTAATGTAGCACTAAACTATACGTATGTAACAGTAATTTTTAACATAAAAAATCATTTCACAAGACCTGGGCCATAAGTAACTGAAGCCCCCTAAAATTGTAGGAGTGGATTAATGTTGGGATGGTTGTAAACATGAAAAGCAATTCTTCCATTCAGAAATGTAGCCACAATGGTTGTCACTTCTAAGGCTTCTATAGTATTTGATTGGCCATGCGTAGAAAAAGGAAACGGCATTCACCATTGCCTTAGTGTAAAACTCTGCTTTTCTTCTTTGAAGGACCATAGAAGTGCATTCAGCGCGAAACGGCCATCGTCCTCTGGAGTGTCTGCAGCCGGCCTCTTCCTTTCATCATTTTAGTGCACCATTTCTAATAAAGCAGAATTTTACGCTATGGCAATGGTGAGTGCCGCTTCCTTCTTCTATGCATGGACAATTTATGGGATGCTTGACTAACTACTAGCATACACCCCTTGCTAATATTCCACGGGGCACCTGAGTGGACTCCTTCTCCGACAGCACTTGACAAGGTAATATCTGGTGGTGGAGGATCATATTCTTCTGCTGCTTCTACACTCCGATTGATAACTCATGCATACATGAAACTTATGTTCAAGTGGAAACTGGATAAACATATAGCTGGGATGATTTAGGAAAACCTGCACTTGCAGAGGGGTTGGACTCAATGGCCTTAGAGGTTCCCTACAGCTCTACCATTCTACAAAAACCTCTGTGTTGGGTGTTCAAGGAAATCTGTAAACAGAAAATGACTGTTCAATCCAAGCACTCTCAGTCCACCAATGGCATGTATAAATAGTTCAGTGCATCTTCCCACCTACTTGGTTCCGATTTATCTTTATATTTATCTTTATCCTTCTGTAGTTCCTGTAAAGCCAGAGCTGTCAAAAAAGGAAGGGGGAGATGGATGGAAACATGTTGGTACACTGAACTGTTCAGCCATGTTGAGAGTCCATTAAGCAATTTGCTTGGTTTGAACAGTCATTTTAAATATGTGCATTTGACTTCCTCCAGACTTGCATTGTATTCAGTTTCTTATTATTTATAGTCTTATTATAAACTATTACTTGCTAGAAATGCTTGATGAATGTTTTTTTTTCCATACAAAACACCATCAATTGAATAAGTTCTGTGTAATATGAGTATTTTTGTATATAACTTGTATAAAAATAATTTTATCCCTACTATGAACCTTTCAGATACATCAATACCTATCCAGACTCCCTAAAATAAATTTGGAAGAGCGTTTTGAGAAGGTCTAACGTGATCTATCAACCATCTGAGATAATTTAACATAATTTTTCTATGGAAAAACTCAATGGGCTAATAAATGTTTTTACTATAGTAATTCTGTATTCATTGCCTATGGGATATATACCAGACCAATGGAAAACGAGAAGTTCAATATAACGATATCTGAATTTACGATGATAGGAATGTCGAAGATGGGCCATTTATGGCCTTTGTTCTTCATGGTCTTGTTAATTATTTATATTCTTACCTTTTTTGGGATTGTGGCCATATCTTTATTGATTCTGGCTGATAGACATCTCCAGACACCAATGTACATTTTTATTGCCATGTTGTCCTTCCTTGAAATATTGTTCACAAATGTCATCATTCCTTTTATGCTAATGTGTATTTCGCAAGGCAAGGTACAAATCAAGTTCCGTCATTGCATGATACAGATGTATCTCTTACACTCCTTAGGCATAACGGAGAACTATTTACTGAATGTCATGGCTTATGATCGTATGGTAGCTATCTGCGACCCCCTTCGGTACCACGCTATAATGACATCTCAACACTGTACAATTTTAATTTTTAGTTGTTGGATTCTTGGGTTCACAAGTCCCATCGTCCACCTTATGTCAGTCTTACAGTTACCATTCTGTGGTCCTAACTTGATCGACCATCTCTTTTGTGATTTATCTCCACTCTTAAAGTTGGCTTGTACAGATATTTCTTTCACCTCCATCCTCAACTTCTTGATTAGTCTTTGTATTATCAGTTTCACATTTTTATTCATTAGCCTCACATACGTAAAGATAATAATCACTATTCTCAAAATGAGCAGTAGGGATGGACGTCAGAAGGCCTTTTCTACATGTGCTTCTCATCTTACAATGGTCCTACTCTTTTATGGCAGTCTAGCTTTCATATATTTTAGACCCAAAAAAGATTATATTCCAGAGTATGATAAATTAGTGGCAATCAATTATTCTGTGCTCATCCCATTCTTGAATCCAATTATCTACAGTTTCCGAAACAAAGAAGTTAAAAACACCTTAAAGAAGCTGCTGAGAAGAAAGAAAAGTCAACTGCAAGAGTTATCCATTTCAATTAAACTATAATGATGAGATTCATGATGTAGATAAAATACAGTATATATACTTGTATTAGCTATTATGCAAATCAAAAATTTTAGAGCAGATCTCTCTCCATCTTACTAGCTTCTGGGATTCAGTTTCAAGCTGGTAAGAACAGAAGAAATACACAGACATATGATTGCCAACCATGTCCAGGGGCTTCTCGGAATATTCTTATGTCTATAGGTAGAGATGAACAAACTCAAGGTTCGGTATAAATACCAAATACGTATTTGGCACAAAAATAAGAGTTCAGATTTGGAGTTTGGGTGTTTTGCATATGAATGCCACTCATGCAAGCATCGCTGTGCTCGGTACGCTGGGTGATTGGCCTAGTGCGAGCCACTTGCAGTGATTTAACATTTTGCAATGGTGGTTACAACAGTGTGATCAGATGCAGTGTGCACAAAAAAATTGGAAAAACCCTGCCCACCAGCCCCCTTAAGTGTTCTGTTTATTACTGACTGCATGTGGGCAGAAACCCGAAGTGCCCAATTAATGACTTCAGTTGGGCTTCAGGTCAGGTCCGTGTCTCAAACGGAACTTTATGTAAAGTCCAGATGAACCTGTCGAACCAAACTTTCACGGGTCTGCTCCTCTCTATTTATAGGCTTCATGAATATAGGCATTTGGTACATTAATGTAAGTGTTTCTTACATCAAAAATTCACAGCTGTATAATAAGAAAAAGATAATCCCTCAGTCCAACCAATTTAAAGAGGACCAACCAGCAGGATTTTGCTATATGAGGTAAAGGCAGTGCCATACAAGCACTAAGATGTTGATGGCATACCTGTTATAGAAAGGTGCGATGCTTGGTTGCTTTAATATCTTTAATTAAAGTTTCAGAAAAGCACTGCACTTTGATTGGTGCAACATGGATGGGCATTTGTGGGTCGAGTCCTCAGGTTTTTCCTCCTCTTCTGGCGTCTTTCTAGCTTGTCCCCTGTTTTTTATTTGAATTTCGTGCCGTACTGCCATTGCTGTGTTGGTGGCATGTGTACATTGCCACAGTACTCGGGTCTTCATTAAAATGGCACCAGGGTCCATATATGCACATACCACAATCTCCAGCACCATTTTATTGAACACACTGCTGTGAAGACCATGAGAAGTATCGACGCGTGCACAGAAGAGGTTTTTTTTTACATCTGCGCACGTGCCGATGCTTCTCAGTCTTCACCGCAGTGTGTTCAATAAATTGGTGCCAGAGATCATGGTATGCGCATGCGCAGATTCCGGCACCATTTTAACGAAGACTTGAGCACTGGGGCAATGCGTATGTACCAGCACCAACAACAGCAATGTAGGGAGCTACAGTTTATTAAGATAAACATGATTGCCAACATCTACTGTTACATGCTAAAGCAGAGCATGATCCCCATGAAAATGGGTTCCAAACACACCTCCATGATGACGACTGAATTGTTAAAAGAAAATTAAAGGCAAAAGTGTTGGACTGGCCAAGCATTTCTAGAGCTAAAGTCTATTAAGCATCTGGAGGGCTTTCTCAAATGGAAGGCGGAGGAAGAGAGGGCTCTAACATTCACCAGCTGTGGGATATCATCATGGAGGAGAGGAAGATGATCCAGTGACTCCTGTCAAGCTGCAATGAACTCCATGAATAAAAGAATTAAAACTGTGCCTGAAAATAATGGTGGGTACAAAAAATAGCGACACTTTGGACACAATTTGGCTATTTTCACATAGCGTGGTACTCGCTTTTGTTGCCAGCAATTTAGATATTAATGGCTGTGTGTTGAGTTATTTAGAGGACACCAAATTTACTCTGCTATACAAGCTGCATACTGACTACATTGTATCACAGGGTGAGATCTTCAGTGTTGTCCCATGAAAATATATAATAAAATATTTTCAAAAATGTGAGGGATGTACTTATTTTTGTCATTTACTGTATGTAAAGTCAATATATATAATATATATATATATATATATATATATATATATATACAGTACAGACCAAAAGTTTGGACACACCTTCTCATCTCTAGAACAACTGTTAAGAGGAGACTTTGTGCAGCAGGCCTTCATGATAAAATAGCTGCTAGGAAACCACTGCTAAGGACAGGCAACAAGCAGAAGAGACTTGTTTGGGCTAAAGAACACAAGGAATGGACATTAGACCAGTGGAAATCTGTGCTTTGGTCTGAGGAGTCCAAATTTGAGATCTTTGGATCCAACCACCATGTCTTTGTAGAAAAGGTGAACGGATGGACTCTACATGCCTAGTTCCCACCGTGAAGCATGAAGGAGGAGGTGTGATGGTGTGGGGGTGCTTTGCTGGTGACATTGTTGGGGATTTATTCAGAATTGAAGGCATATAGAACCAGCATTCCCAGCACAGCATCTTGCAGCGGCATGTTATTCCATCCGGTTTGCGTTTAGTTGGACCATCATTTATTTTTCAACAGGACAATGACCCCAAACACACCTCCAGGCTGTGTAAGGGCTATTTGACTAAGAAGGAGAGTGATGTGGTGCTACACCAGATGACTGGCCTCCACAGTCACCAGACCTGAACCCAACCGAGATGGTTAGGGTGAGCTGGACCGCAGAGTGAAGGCAACAGGGCCAACAAGTGCTAAGCATCTCTGGGAACTCCTTCAAGACTGTTGGAAAACCATTTCTGGTGACTACCTCTTGAACTCATCAAGAGAATGCCAAGAGTGTGCAAAGCAGTAATCAAAGCAAAAGGTGGCTACTTTGAAGAACCTAAAATATAAGACATATTTTCAGTTGTTTCACACTTTTTTAAGTGTTTCATTCCACATGTTTTAATTCATAGTTTTGATGCCTCCATTGTGAATCCTGAAAATAAAGAAAACTCTTTGATTGAGAAGGTGTGTCCAAACTTTTGGTCTGTACTGTATAAAGCAAACAAATGTTGATATGGTCTAAATAATTTCAAACTTGAGGCCTTTTGTAGATTGTGGCGGAAGAGAGTATATAATCATAATGGAAGCAACTAACCTTCCCTCAAAAAAGCAATGGAAAAAGTAAAGTTTGTCAGCACCTCCTAGCAAAATGAAATATATGAATGAACAAATCTGAATTTACTCATATTTTTTTTTAATGGTGGTTTCAGCCTTTATCTTGGTATTCTATAACTTTGTCATTTTTACATAATAAAGTTAGTTTATATCTATAGTGAGTTTTAGTATTAACCCCTTTATGACCAAGGATGCACAGGTACATCCTTGGTCATTTTGGGGTAATTACCGCTGACTGCTGCGGTGAGCCACCAACGATCCCTACACATGTCTGCTGATTTGAACAGTAGACATGTAGGGCTAGCAGGCGCTGGTGGATTCACGATCCAACCACGCCTGTTAATCCCTTAAATCATGCTGTCAAAATGTGACAGTGCAACTCATATGGCCGAAGCACAGAATGCGCTGTTTCTTGCCACCATCAGAGACTCCGTGACGCGTTCACAGGAAGCCCATGTTTGCCATGGTAGCGATGGGAGCCGACATAGCGACAGCTTTTATAGGAATGCTGCATTTCTGCTGATCAGAGATGTGCAGGCCTGATCAACAGAAATTAACACGCGATCACACTGCTGATCCATAAAGTCCCCTAGGGGGACTAGTAAAATAAATAATAAATGTAAAACAAGTTATAAAAATATGAGAAAATAACATTAAAACCACATTAAAAAATGCTCTATCTATAAAAATACAGTGCGTACGGAAAGTATTCAGACCCCTTTAAATTTTTCATTCTTTGTTTCATTGCAGCCATTTGGTAAATTAAAAAAAGATTTTTTTTTTCTTATTAACCCCTTCAGCCCCCGGGCACTTTCCGTTTTTGCGTTTTTGTTTTTTGCTCCTTTTCTTCCGAGAGCCGTAACTTTTTTATTATTCTATCAATCTTGCCATATGAGGGCTTGTTTTTTGCAGAACGAGTTGTACTTTTAAATTAAACCATAGGTTGCTGGAAAACAGCAAAAAAATCCAAGTGTGGAAAAACTGCAAAAAAAAGTGTGATCGCACAATAATTTTTGGGATGTTTTATTCACCGTATTCACTTTATGGTAAAACTGATGTATCTATGTGATGCCTCAGGTCGGTGCAAGTTTGCAGACACCAAACATGTATAGGTTTACTTGTATCTAAGGGGGTTAAAAAAATTCACAAGTTTGTCCAATAAAAGTGGCGTACGTTTTGCGCCATTTTCCGAAACACGTAGCGTTCTCATTTTTCGGGATCTATGGCTCAGTGATGGCTTATTTTTTGCATCTCGGGCTAACATTTTTAATGGTACCATTTTTTGCGCAGATGCTACGTTTTGATCGCCTGTTATTGCATCTTGCGTAAAACATGCGGCGACCAAAAAACGTAATTTTGTCGTTTGGAATTTTTTTGCCACTACGCCATTTACCAATCAGATTAATTGATTTTATATTTTGATAGATCGGGCATTTCTGAACGTGGCGATACCAAATATGTGTATATTTATTTATTTTTTAACCCTGTAATTTTCAATGGGGTGAAAGGGGGGTGATTTGAACTTTTAGGTTTTTTTTTTATTTTTTAAAACTTTTTTTTTTACTTTTTTATTTTATTTTACTAGTCCCCCTAGGGGGCTATAGCGATCAGCAATCCGATCGCTGATCGCTATCTGCTGATCACAGCTATACAGCTGTAAACAGCAGAAATAGTCACTTTCTTTTTCCCTCTGCTCCCGGCCGTGGAAAAATGAAAGTGAAACTTCGTAGCTGCAGGTGTCATCACATGACCCTGTGCTACGATGGCAACCACCGATAGTCACGTGATCACGCACGTGATTTCCGGTGGGGGCGGCGGTAAGTAAAAAACATGGCCGCGCGCATTTAGATCTTCCTGCCAGACTTTGGCAGCAAGATTTAAGGGGTTAATGGCCGCTGGTGGAAGCGATTCCACCCACGGCTAGCAGGCACACATGTCAGCTGTTGAAAACAGCTGATATGTGTGCCGACCGCCGCCGCCTGCCCGCGGCAGGGGGCGGGGCTTAACGGGACACGATCCATGGCGGATAGATCCGTCCAAGGTCGTGAAGGGGTTAATGTACACTCTGCCCCCTATCCCCCATCCTGACAGAAAAAAAACAAGAAATTTAGACATTTTTGCAAATTTATTAAACAAGAAAAACGAGAATATGAAATAGTCATAAGTATTCAGACCCTTTGTTCAGACACTCATATGTAAGTCACATGCTGTCCATTTCCTTTTGATCCTCCTTGAGATAGTACTACTCCTTCATTGGAGTCCAGCTGTGTTTAATTAAACTGATAGGACTTGATTTGAAGGTACACACCTGTCTATATAAGACCTCACAGCTCACAGTGCATGTCACACCAAATGAGAATCATGAGGTCAAAGGAACTGCCCAAGGAGCTCAGAGACAGAATTGTGGCAAGGCACAAAGCAATACTGTAATGCCTGCCTGGAACCACAAACTCGGACTGGTTATAATGGACAGGCTAAAGAAAAGAATCATGCTGGCAAGGATGTAATAAAAAAACTAAATAAAGGTCAAATCGGATCGGGCAGCGAATTACAAAACCGGTAGGCAGGAGGGTAGTCAGAGAACATGCAGAAGACAAAAATACTGGAATTACAAAACAGCACGGGAACCAGGAACACAGAACTATCTCTGGCAGAGAGCAGCAGACAAAAGGGGGAATTAAGAGGGTGTGATGTCTTCCTACTGGCTGCAGCTGGATGGTGGTTACTTGAGCTGGAAGACACATGCCATTTACAGTCAGCCAGTGGTACTGCAGGTCCCAGGGAAACCCAGTTTAGTGGATGAACTGAGCCTGCACCCACCAGAGCCACTGGCACCAACTCCTTTCTTATCACCAGCACTGTCCACCGCGGGAACACGGCGCCGCCTGGTGATGAAAGCATAAGTCGCAGGATTGGACTCTGGTGGGAACGTGAAAAAAACACAAATCTAGAAAACGTTGCAAAAGAATTTCTGCAGTACTCAAGGTTCCTAACAGCACAGTGGTCTCCATAATCCTTAAATGGAAGACGTTTCAGACCACCAGAACTCTTCCTAGACCTAGCCATGTAGCCAAACTGAGCAATCGTAGGAGAAGAGCCTTGGTGAGAGAGGTAAAGAAAAACCTCAAGATCACTATGGCTGAGCTCCAGAGATGCAGAAGGGAGATGGGAGAAAGTTACACAAAGTCAACTATCACTGCAGCCCTCCACCAGTTGGGCCTTTATGGCAGAGCCTCTCCTCAGTGAAAGACATATGAAAGCTCGCATAGAGTTTGCAAAAAAACACATGAAAGACTCCCAGACTATGAGAAATAAGATTCTTTGTTCTAATGACACGAAGATAGAACTTTTTGGTGATAATTGTAAGCGGTATATGTGGATAAAACCAGGCACTGCTCATCACCTGCCCAATAAAATCCCAACACTGAAACATAGTGGTGGTGGCAGCATCATGCTATGGGGGTATTTGTAAGCTGCAGGGACAGGACGACTGGTTGCAATTGAAGGAAAGATGAATGCGGCCACGTACAGAGATATCTTGGAAGAAAACCTCTTCCAGAGTGCTCTGGACCTCAGACTTGGCCAAAGGTTCGCTTTCCAACAAGACAATGACCCTAAGCACACAGCAAAACTAACAAAGGAGTGGCTTTAGAACAACTCTGTGACCATTCTTGATCGGCCCAGCCAGAGCCCTGATCTAAACCCAATTGAGCATCACTGTAGAGACCTGAAAATGGCATCCACCAATGTTCACCATCCAACCTGATGGAACTGGAGAGGATCTGTAAGGAAGAATGGCTGAGGATCCCCAAATCCAGGATCCCAAGAAGACTCATGGCTGTACTAGCTCAAAAGGAGCTTCTACTCAATACTGAGCAAAGGGTCTGAATGCTTATGACCATGTGGTATTTCAGTTTTTCTTGGTTAATAAATTTGCAAAAATGTCTATGTTTCTGTTTTTTTCTGTCAAGTTTGGGGATGGGGTGCAGAGTGTACATTAATGAGAAAAAAGAACTTTTTTGAATTTACCAAATGGCTGCAATGAAACAAAGAGTGAAAAATGTATAGGGGTCTGAATACTTTCCATACCCACTGTATCAAATCAATTAATCTAATTGGTACACAGTGTGGTGAGAAAACAATTCCAAATGCCAAATTTACGTTTTTAGGTCACCGCAAAGAAAAATTAAAATGCAATAACAGGTGATAAAAACATTGCATCTGCACAAAATAGAATAGTTAAAAATGTCATCTCAAAGCCCAAAACAATAAGCCATAACTGAGACCCAGATCCCAAAAAATGAAAACTCTATGGGTCTCAAAAAATGGCGCAAAAAGCGGCATCATTTTTTTTGGACAAAGTTCAGATTTTTTTAACCCCGTAGATAAAAGTAACAGTATACATATTTCATATCTATGAACTTGTACTGACATAAGGCATCATGACTATACATCAGTTTTATCATATAGTGAACACAGTAAATAAAATAATAAATAAAATATCCCGAAAGCAATTGTGCAATTGCACTTTTTTTTGCAATATCAGCACACTTGAATTTTTTCCAGTACACTATATGGTAAAACTAATGGTTTCCTTCTAAAGTACAACTAACTCGTTCTGCAAAAAATAAGCCCTCATATGGCAATATTAACAGAGAATTAAAAACATTACAGCTCTCGCAAGAAGAGGAGCAAAAAACGAAAAAGGGAAAGTCTACCCAGAGTTAAAGTGGTTAACGGAAAAGCGGATTTACGGGAATTATTGAAATAAATGAAGTAAAGAGAGCACAAATGTATCTATTGGAAAAGTGGGTGTTGCTTCACAGCCAATGTTGTGCAACAAAATATGCCATTATTTTGGTGAAAATTTCTGGCAAGAAGCATTATGTAGCTTAAAGTTAGACTAGACAGTGGAAAGATGCACTCAATTTATTAGAGAAAATGAGCCAACGCAATAAATTTTAAGATTATCTAGCCTAAGATTAAAAAAGTGTTTAGATTTACCTGTCAGTCTTTTTAAGCTGCTTTTAACTGCTTCAGGCTTTGGAAGCGTAGTTTATGCATCCAGTTTAAAAAAAATATGTTGGTGGAAAAAAACGCCACAAAAAAACACTAAAAAGACATAAGAGGAAAACAGCGCTGGCATTTTCCTGAAATCTTTTGCTTTAAAAATTCTGAAGTTATGCTAGCGTCTCACAGATGTCGTGCGCTCATGCCATGAAAATCCATACTGCCAAGTTTGAAATATAAGTGGATTAAAAACTTTCTCTTAAGCCTCATTCATGCATGTTTTTGTGTTATTTTTACATATGAAAATTTGTGTTCATTTTAATCAGTAATTTGTATCCAATGTTCATTTTATTTCTTTTTAGTTCATATCTATGTTTTTAATAAAATAATCATGACATATTCCGCAACATAAACTGACCGGTTGTCTTTGTGCCATCAGAAATGTTCCTGCTGTTTAAATTCCTTTTTTTAAGATTTAATTTTTCTTTTTTGATTATGGAAATGGTCACATAGTTTTCCATTTCCCAATTTTATAAAAAAAAAAAACAACAGGAGTCTTGCAATTTTTCACTTTTGTCACTAAGCCTAATATTATCCTAATATTAATCTCATACTTCCTACCACTAAGCCCAATATTAATCTCATACTTCCTACCACTAAGCCTAATATTATTCTCATACTTCCTACCACTAAACCTAATATTAATCTCATACTTCCTACCACTAAGCCTAATATTAATCTCATGCTTTCTACCACTAAACCTAATATTAATCTCATGCTTTCTACCACTAAACCTAATATTAATCTCATACTTCCTACCACTAAACCTAATATTAATCTCATACTTCCTACCACTAAGCCTAATATTAATCTCATACTTCCTACCACTAAACCTAATATTAATCTCATGCTTTCTACCACTAAGCCTAATATTAATCTCATACTTCCTACCACTAAGCCTAATATTAATCTCATACTTCCTACCACTAAACCTAATATTAATCTCATGCTTTCTACCACTAAACCTAATATTAATCTCATACTTCCTACCACTAAACCTAATATTAATCTCATACTTCCTACCACTAAGCCTAATATTAATCTCATACTTCCTACCACTAAGCCTAATATTAATCTCATACTTCCTACCACTAAACCTAATATTAATCTCATACTTTCTACCACTAAGCCTAATATTAATCTCATACTTCCTACCACTAAGCCTAATATTAATCTCATACTTCCTACCACTAAACCTAATATTAATCTCATGCTTTCTACCACTAAACCTAATATTAATCTCATGCTTTCTACCACTAAACCTAATATTAATCTCATGCTTTCTACCACTAAGTCTAATATTAATCTCATACTTTCTACCACTAAGCCTAATATTAATCTCATACTTCCTACCACTAAGCCTAATATTAATCTCATACTTCCTACCACTAAGCCTAATATTAATCTCATACTTTCTACCACTAAGCCTACCATATATACTGGCGTATAAGACGACTTTTTACCCCCTTAAAATAATGGCTACAGTGGGGGGTCGTCTTATACGTCGGATATACAGCGGTGACTGCAATATATTAACAAAAAACGCAGATTCGGGGAGGAGGGGACCTGTTCCTGACCTTAGGAGGGGTGGTGCCTCCTCCCCGGACCTACGGAGGCTGTGATTGGCTGACGAACGCCGCTCAACCAATCACAGCCACTGTAATGTTCCAGCCATTTAAAATGACTGAAACATTGAAATCCAGCCCTGGCGAGTGCAGCTGTAGCACTGGCCATTGGCTGGAGCTGGGTGACCTCACTGGATCACCCTCCCCCAGCTCCAATGCTCTGATTGGAGAGATCGGCCTTGTGACCGATTTCTCCAATCACAGTGGACCTGTTGCCGGTGACCGCCCCCATCAGCTTCACTTGTCCCTGCAGCACGCCAGCACACTGAGCACAGTGAGTGACTGTACACAGTGCAATGGCAGGGCGACAAGCTCCGGTCCCATGCTGTTATGAGACCGGAGCATGGGACCCGGAAGTTGCCGCGCTGCCATTGCACTGTACGAAAAGCGTCCCGATCCGCCGCTGCCCTCCGCGATCTGCCACCTGTCTCCCCGATCTCCTGCCCGCACCCTCACCCCCACACCTCCCGATCCGCTGCCACCGCCGCCCTCCATCTGCCACAGTGCCACCGCTCCCCCCAATCTGCTGCCCGGCCCCTCACCTCCGTGCAGCAGATCGGAGGGAGCGGTGGCACTATGACAGATGGACAGTGAGTATATCCCAAATTCTATATTTTTAGGGCAGAAGTTGGGGGTCGTCTTATGCGCCCAGTCGTCTTATACGCCGGCATATACGGTAATATTAATCTCATACTTCCTACCACTAAGCCTAATATTAATCTCATACTTCCTACCACTAAGCCTAATATTAATCTCATACTTCCTACCACTAAGCCTAATATTAATCTCATACTTCCTACCACTAAGCCTAATATTAATCTCATACTTCCTACCACTAAGCCTAATATTAATCTCATACTTCCTACCACTAAGCCTAATATTAATCTCATACTTCCTACCACTAAGCCTAATATTAATCTCATACTTTCTACCACTAACCTAATATTAATCTCATACTTTCTACCATTAAGCCTAATATTAATCTCATACTTCCTACCACTAAGCCTAATATTAGGCTCATATGTTCTCTATACTAAGCCTAATATTAAGCTCATACTTCCTGTCCCTAATTCTAATGTTAGGCTCATACTTCCTAGATACCAGTCCTAATATTAAGTTCCTACTTTCAGGCCACCAAGCCTAATATTAGGCTCATATATCTTGAATACTAAGTCTAATATTAGGGTCATACTTCCTGGCCACTAAACCTAATATTAAACTCATATGTTCTCTATACTAAGCCTAATAATATTCTCATACTTCCTTCCCCTACTTCCTAGATACTAGCCCTAATATTAAGTTCCTACTTTCAGGCCACCAAGCCAAATATTACTCTCATACTTCCTGGCCACTAAACCTAATATTAGGCTCATACTCCCTGACCACTAAGCCTAACATTAGACTCATATGTCCTGCCACTAAGTCAAATATTGGACTCTTATGTCATGATACTAAGCCTAATATTAGGTTCATATTTCCTGGACATTAAAGGGATTATCCGGCTTATTTTGCTTTTTTTTATTATTTACACTATTGGGCTACATTGGGGCAGGTAAGTAGATAGAGAGCACTTACCTGCCCTGCTGTCAGCCCCTCTCCCCAGGCTCAGAGGGGTCATGTGACTGCTCCTGCTGTGATTTTGCTACTTCCGGTCATTTCATGTCAACATGGGCAGGACCATGTTGACATGCAAATCTGCCACTGCATGTTGCCGCGCTGCTGGGTGGGTACAGTGCAATGAGCCCCGCCCCCCTCCCTGTGCGCTGCTCTCTGTGCCCTGTATGTGCTGGACAAACACAGGGTTGCCCTCTCTGTCTAGGACACCGTAGCGCTGTTTGCCCAACAGTGTCCTCAGCTCATTATGTTGTATGGTGCCCGGGCAACTGTGACCCCCTGTCTCTGTGATGAATGCAGCCTCCCGTGCTCCTCGCTTCTGAATACATTCAGAAGCAGGGATGTCACCTGACACCAGCGAACAACAGCACTGAGCTCTGTATAGGATACTGCAATCATCACAGCACAGAGAAGAGACAACATGCTGCATGGGTGAGAATGGAGAGCGAGCAGGGGGGGAGGGGGCAGAGAAGAGCGTGCACGGCTGACAGAGTGGAGGGCTAGAGAAGAAAGTTCATGGGTGACACAGCAGGGGGGCAGAGACGAGACTTCATGGGGTTGGGAGACAGGGGAGTGCTGGGGGGCAGAGGAGACAGTGCAGTGGGAGAGAAGGGAGTGCATGAGGGGGGATTATGTATATTATATAACTCTAGGTGTGTGTATGTGTGTGTATGTGTGTGTGTGTGTGTGTGTCCATCCTATAGACTCACATTAGGGGCTATATATAATTTTCATTACATAGTATTCATTTATCTATCAGGTGCTGGGGCAGTATACTGACAGGGAATGTGTGTGCAGAGGGCGGGCAGAGGGTGTGGCTGCACACTGAGGCCGGGCGGTGCCAGCTGTGACTGTGGGTTTGGCAGTCAAACATGTCACGTTACGTTGTGCTGAATGTAAACAAGGAGCTGCAGAGAATAAAGGGAAAAATCAAGAAAACAAAAGTTAGAAAACAAAAAAATAATGTAGGGGGTGTTTTATATGACAAGACAGCACAGGTTAACTTATTTTTTTTTTGGAGTTTATGTCGGACAACTCCTTTAAGCCTAATATTATATTTAATCTTCCTGGCCACTAATCCTAGTATCAGGCTCATACTTACAGTTTCAAACAGATCATATTTCAGCAATTATTATCATTAATGGTACAGACAGGATTATAATGAAAGGTATCAGCTTTATATAGATGAAACAGGAGCCACTATTCACAGTAGGTAACGAACAAAAGGCAAGTTATGAATGAACCCTAGCACTCTCATGGGCATGGGCAAACCAGGGGAGATGTAAAGCCAAAAATCCACAGATCCCAAAAAAGGCTAGTACTTGCCCTAGACTTGAGCCCTGATTTGTCCGTGCCTGACAGAGGAGGTTAGCACCCAAAGGTCACATAATGATGCCCCCACTTATTGATGACTGTCCCTGAGTGTCCTAAACTACACCCTAAGCAATAAACTAATTGTAACACAAAAACAACAATAAGCATTAATTAAGTGCACACAGGGAGAGGGTGAGATTCAGGGCTAAGAACGTGCAATCACAGTCGTACAGGAATGATGGCATAAAAAAAGAAAGTAACAGAAGACATGGAAACCTTCTCAAACCTAAATGAAATAAAATAGGATTTAACTTGGTACGGATTCACACAAACAAACTAAAGGGAACAGCAATAACAATGACTCGGTAACCTTAACAAAGGACTTGGGATTCCAGACAACCATCCATGCAGAAATATATCCAGCGCTGAGGCATGTGAGTAGTGAATATAAATAGCCCCTCCCAAAATGGGATTGGGATTGGGCAAACCAAACGAGAAAGTGCACATACCTGAATGAAGGCAGAGAATAACAAAGACGGACAAGAGATCATTCAGCAGTTGGACCAATGCAAAATAGGCTGACATATCTCCCCAATACTTATACAGAGACTTTTCAGTATAGCGGTGTAGAGTGGGGATAAGAACCTAAGGACCTGCCTCAGACTTGTCGACTCAACTTTGCAAAGTATGCCTTGTCTAATACTCTGACTACAAAAAAAATCAGCCAGTGTCTACTTCATGCTGCTTATAGTTTGGACAAAAGGAATCTTCTACTGGGTTCCCTTTAAATTTCAAATAACACATTGTGATATATTTCATTGAATGACCAAAATGTAGAAAATGCATTATATAGTTGTTTAATTGGATACTTTTGTGCATGTTATATCTTCATATCTGAATATCACTCATCTTGAATTCTACTATGCAGCAATTACGCTAAACCGGAGGGAATGAGACCATAAAACAAAAGTTGTGGAAAATCCTCAAAGGGCAAATTAGCATCGTGTGTTTAATCATGGTAGGACTAAATTGTTTCGGAGCATTCCTGTATATAAATAAACAGTAACATTACACTCTATTCTGCCTAAAGATGTGAAAAAGGCTGGCAATACGGTAAGGTAACATGATAATTAATTATCGAAATATCTTCTGGATCTGTAAGTTGCCTTTTTTGTAGTTGCTGGGGATAGTTTTAATTCCTTTTCATTTGTTTTTAGAAACATAGGGGCATTTATTTCAAATCTGTTTTATTATTAAGTTTATAAATCAATCATACATCTTGAACATTTATAAAGATTATAAAACATAAACAGTGATCTCTCAGTTTCAGAATGACAAAAATAACATCACATTGTAGATTTCATTGGAACTCTATAAGCTATCCTTATGCTAACACTCCATGACAATCCATACACTAGAAATCAGAGTTCCAGCTAAACATGTCTTCCTGATAATTGACAAGACCACTCTCAGCATAAAACAATCCCCTTTTAAGTTATTGAATAAACATTTAAGAAAAAGTAGAAAACTAGAAAAAAAAAAAAGAACAGATATAAGCTTAGAAAAGAAGGAATCAAATAGAGTAAAGAAAGTAGGGTAAAGAGGGGGTGGGGGAAAAAGTGTGTGGGGAGAGGGGAAGACAAGGTATGTCACCATTTCTCATCCCAAATAACCTGCCAGACTCACCGTGAACTCAGGAGACTCCATGAACGTAATCCACGGTCCCCACACTGTGATAATTTTTTCCGTGAGCCCATTAAGTTCAGCTGTGAGTTCCTCCATTCTCTGGAGGTTTGCCATCTCCTCTACCCAGTCAGCTAACGTGGGGCATCTAGTCTGTTTCCAGTATCTGGGAATAATTATACGGGCTGCCGCTAAACAAAATCGCAGCAGGTCCCTCTTTTGTGACTTGAATGAACCTGGGAGGATAGAGAGGAGGGCCACCTGGGGAGATCTCTCCACCTCACCCCCACTCATCTTTTTATACAGAGAAAACACTGAGTCCCAGAATGGTTGCAATTTAGCACAGCTCCACCATATATGTAACATAGACCCTTTTTCTGTACCACATCTCCAGCACATGTCGGACACTGAGGGAAAGATAGCATGCAATTTGGTCGGGTATTGGTACCACCTTGTGAGAATTTTATAGTTTTTCTCTTGGGCGGCACAAGCCAGAGAAAGTTTGTGGGTCCACAGAAACGCCCTGCTCCATCTGTCCTCCGAAATGTCCTCTCCCAGTTCCTCTCCCCATCTATAGACAAATTTGGGTTTGTCCGACATGTCTCTCTGGTTCAGCATTTTATAAATAAGAGAGATGACATGCCCAGGTGACGAACCCTGCAAGAACAATTTCTCAAATGGAGTAGGGGGGGTCCTCAACTTCCTCTCCCTGTCCTGGTTGGATAGAAACGATTTCAGCTGCATATATTCTATCCAGGAAACCTCTCTCCCTGTGGCCCGTAGAGATGCATAAGGGGGCAGGGTATTTCCCTGGAGCACATGAAAAAAACGAGTTTCCTCCACCCGAGCATATCCCAGAAATTTATTGGAATGAAGCCCCGGAGGGAACTCCTGATTGCCAAAGAGGGGGGTAAGTGGACCCCTCCCCTGTGAGAGAGAACCCCTCTTAACCTCACCGTCCCACGTCCCCATCACTGTCCAAATAAACTCCATTCCCTTCTCTATCTGTGACCTACTCTCCTTTCCCATCCATGAGAGGAAGTGCAAAGGGACTCCCAATCCGTCCTGTTCGATCGCGACCCATTGTTTCGAGTTCCTATGGAAGTGCCAATCCATTATCCTCGTTAGAATAGTTGCCCTGTAGTATAACTGGAAATTTGGGAGCCCTGCCCCTCCATTATTTTTGTGTCTGGTAAGAGTTTTTATGCTTGTCCGAGGTCTCCTATTCCCCCAAACGAACCTTGACAAAGCCGTCCGAATTTTGGAAAAGTAACTCCCCGGCAGCTGAATAGGTACCGTTTGGAACAAGAAAAGAAACCTAGGAAGAACATCCATTTTAATAGAGTTGATACGCCCAAACCACGATAGTCTTTTTTTGTCGTACTTCTTTAAATCCCTAATTGTCCTCTCTAACAGGGGTAGAAAATTATGATGCATAATTTTTGTTGGATCCCGAGGTACAACTACCCCCAGATATTTTATAGCTGACGGTTGCCACTTAAAGGGAAAATTTTGGGTTGTACGGGCTAGATCTTCCGCCGACAGGGTCACATTCATAGCCTCTGATTTAGAGAAGTTCACTTTAAAATTACTTAAGTTACCAAACTCCTCGAACTCTTTGAGCAAAGACGGGAAGGATATGTGTGGCTGGGAAATAAACATGAGAAGGTCGTCAGCAAATAAAGCTAACTTGCGATTCCCTCCCCCGGCCTCTATCCCATGGATACTAGCATTATTTCTTATGGCGACCGCGAGATGCTCCATGACAATGACGTAGAGCAGAGGTGACAATGGACAACCTTGCCTTGTTCCATTGTGGACCTGAAACGATGACGACAGAAACCCATCCGTCCTAACTTTTGCTGAGGGTCTCGAATAAAGGGACGCAATCCTATCTAAAAATTTTTTGCCCAAACCCACCAGCTTTAGAGCGGCCATCATGAAATTCCAACTGACCCGGTCAAAGGCCTTCTCCGCATCCACTGAGAGTAAACACATGGGAAGAGAATGAGCCCTCGACCGGGTCATCAGGAGGAACAGTTTGTTGGTATTGTCACGCGCCTCCCGACCTTGTACGAACCCCACTTGATCTGTGTGTATTATCCCGGGCAAGGAAGGAGCAAGTCTGTTGGCTAAGGCTTTGGAAAAAAGTTTTAGGTCTAGATTGATCAGTGAAATGGGTCTGTAATTTGTAACTAACATGTGATCCTTCCCCGGTTTGGGGATAACACATATATGGGCTTCGAGAGATTGCGCCACCCATTGGGAATTTTCTGAGATGGAATTAAATACTTTAGTCAAGAACGGGGATAGCTGAGTTTGGAATATTTTATAAAATTTAGGGGTGAACCCATCTGGACCCGGACTTTTGCCTGAGGGAGATTCTTTAATGATAGATGCCACTTCTGCTTCTGTAAAGTCCGTCTCTAAATTTTCAACCTCAGCGCTGGGTATAACCGGTAGGGCCGTTCTGGATACGTAGTCGTTTATTTTATTTTCTAATGCGTCATGTGGCATGTCTCCAAATTTGCCCTTTATGTTATATAGGTCTCTATAATACTTTTGGAACTGTTCCGCGATGAGAGTTGGGTTCTGAGTCGAAGAGCCGTCTGCTTGTTTAATCATGGGAATGTGGCTGGGGTCTCCCCTAGGGTGTAGAATCCTAGCTAGTGGTCTACCACATTTATCTGCATACTCATAGAGGAATCTTTTTATTCTAGTCCTATGTCGCTCATACTGTCGGTCGAGAATCGATTTAAGCTCCTCTCTATTTTTGACTAGCTCCGCCAGTGTCAAAGGTGATAATGTCTTCTTATGGGCCCTTTCCAGATCTGAAATATTCTGAAGTAGGGACAAAATGGTTTGGGCTCTCTCTCTCTTAAGCCTAGCCCCATGTTTGATCAAAACCCCTCTCAACACACATTTAAGTGCCTCCCACTGCACGGGAAGGGCTGTGGGGTCTTCTGAGTGTATTTCTAAAAATTCATCAATCGTGTTCTGTAGATCCTTCATGCACCCCTGATCCCCAAGCAGACTATCGTTCAGCCGCCAAGACCACGGCCTCCCTGCCCCATCTGGGATAGTAAGGCTCAGGAATATAGGAGCGTGGTCAGACCAGGATATACTGCCTATAGAGGCCTGTATCTGCCAAGTCAGAGCCTTTTGGCTCACAAGAAACAGGTCTATGCGGCTGTACGAGGAGTGAGCCGGGGAGAAGTATGTGTAGTCACGCTCCACTGGGTGTAACGTTCTCCACACATCTACCAATCGAAGCTCTTGTATTGAGCGTTTAACTTTTGTTAGCTTTCTGAGAGAGAGAAAATTGTGTCCCGAAGTTGTATCTACCTTAGGGTCCAAAGTGAAGTTTAAATCGCCACCCACGATCACGGTCCCTTCTGCGAATTCATCCAATGATGACAGGAGAGAGGAGCAGGACGTCGCCGGATCTCTGTTTGGTAAATACCAATTGACAATGGTAAAGATAGATGAATTAACATTAATTTTCAGAAAAATGAATCTTCCCTCAGTGTCCACTCTCGTGTCCAGAACCGTGTGCACCAGGGCTTTATGGATGCCTATAGACACCCCTTTTGATTTTGACTCTGGGTTGGTGCTATGGACCCATTTGGTGTAATATCTGTCTTTAAAGTTAGGGAGGTGACCAGTTTTGAAATGTGTTTCCTGAATCAATAATATATGGACTCGTTTCTTATGCATGTCAAAGAATACCTGAGACCGTTTTTGCGGGACATTGAGGCCTCTCACATTCAATGAGCCAAAGGTAATCTGCGTCATTCTGAGGAGGAGGAACGGTGAGGAACCGGGAAGTAGGGTCAGAGGATGGGGATGGGAAGAGAGGTGTGGGTGGAGAGAATAGAGAAGGTTAGGAGAGGGGGAGAGAAAGAAAAAAAAAAAAAAAGAGGGGGGGGTAGAAGGATTAAGTATATAAAGGAAACTACAAACAAAGAGAGAGTACCGTAGGCAAAAAGGTCAAAGCACCTCTTGCCTGTAGGGTCGTAACGTGACCCTTATACTTGGTCAAATAGACTAGAGGTAAATGCAGAAAAATAAGAATCTCTATACACCAGGGATGTTAATCCTACGCCACTACCCTGTGGCGTGTTATCCCAATCAGGGAGGGAACTTTCCACAAAGGAGCCCCCTGCCCTGGACTAAAAAACAACTTTTAACTATATATATTTTGATTTGCAACTAAAGCTCTGTATAAAGAAGGGAGAAGGGGCTTTGAGAGGGTATTGTACCTTATAATGTTGAGGGGCGCCCCCTCATTACACCCAGGATGGAAGGAGGGAACCCCCCACCCCCCTGTCCAGGGCGATACAATAACCCCACAACGCGAAATTCCCATCAGGACCAGGGGATAGACTCCATCGTACTGTGATCCTATAACCAAAAACATACTAGAACAATTTAATCCACCATTCTCTTATACATCAGACCGGCCTCCCTCCTCTTTCTCTACGAGAGCCACGCATCCGATCACCGGCTGGGACGGTGACTCCCCCCCCCATTGGAAAGTCCGGCCAGTCCTCTATAGGCACTAATGGAATGTCCAAGGCCGCGGTGAACGAGGGTAAATCCGCCGGAGACCGAAGAACATGCATTTGTCCCGCGTGCCGAACCTGCAGGCGGAAGGGGAACCCCCAGCTATATGGAAACTCGTATGAGCGGAGAATGTCCAGCAGAGGTTTAAGAGCTCTTCTCCTTTGTAAGGTAAAATGGGATAGATCTTGTAGAATCTGGATTTGGCTCCCCTCATACGATGGTGATACTCCACTGCGGAGCTTAAACAGAATGGCCTCCTTAATAACATAGCGGTGGACCCTACAGATCACATCCCGAGGTCGGTCGTTCTGGGCTGGTTTGGGGCCCAACGCTCTATGCGCTCTATCCAATTCCAGGGGTTGGCTTGATGGTTCACCCAGAATATTATTGAAGATCACTTGAAGGGTGCCATGTAAGTCCTTGGACTCGACAGACTCAGGCAGGCCGCGCACTCTGAGATTGTTTCTTTGGCCCCTATTTTCAGCATCATCCATTGCTTCAACCACGTATTGTATTTGGCAGGAGTGTTGTTCTAATAGTGCCCCGTGGGCCTGTGAAGTGTCCTCCATATTCTGAATTTTAGCTGCCTGCACTTGACTCTGGGTGTCCACTCTCTCCACCTCCCCCTTCAGGGCTGACAGCTCTGTGCGGTATGCCTGCTCCAGCCTGGTTATATATGCCTCCATATCTTCCCTGGTGGGTATAGCTGAGAAACGTGCCCGCATCTCATTAAGCTCTGTCAGAACTCCTGACTCTTGTGTTGTTGTTATGGCTGGCCCTGACCCTGCATGCTTGTCTGCATCTGGTAACTTTAGATTTATGTTGTGCTTCTCCCTGGGTATGGTCTCACTTCTGTCAGGGACCTGTAACTCATTTGCAGTGCAGTGTCCCCCCTCCTGAAATTCCTCACACTCCTGCATGTGTGTTATAGGAAAGGACGTTACTTCCCCCTCCAGAGGCCTCCAGGCTTCAGGGCTACTGTTTGTATCAGCAGGCACTTCCCCCGTGCTTCTCACTCCGGGTTTCCCCTGTACCTGCAATCTTGGGCTGTCTGGCCTTATCTTCTGTATCTCCTCTTCACTCCGGGTGGCCTCTCCTCTCAGTCGCGTCAGCTGCTGAGCCTTTCCCTGCATCTCCATAGCTGCCATCTCACTACTGCACGCTGAGCTCACCTCCTGTGTAGCCTTAGCAGCCATCTTGGGTGCCACCTGTGAAGCTTCTCTCTGCCCCGGCCTGGATAAAAAGTGTTTGATCCCTCTCTCCTCCGATTGTGAAGCTCTGCTGCTGCACCCCTGGGATCTCCCTCGTCTCCTCCGCTGCATAGCCTGTGTTGCAGAGTCCTCAGTTGCGTGGATCATCAGTTATAAAGTCCAGTGGCAGGAGCTAAGACAAGTCACGTCCTCATTCCTTCATAGCCAGGACACGCCCCCATAGGGGCATTTATTATTTAAGAGCCGTATTTTCTAATAACCTGCAATAATGTTTAGTGTTTTCATTTCTATAGTATACAGCAGTAGTAACTACTTTTTAGTGCGTGAATTGAATCCTATGGTTTAGACTTCCTTATATTTGTGCAGTAATTTCCAGAAATATTTGTAAGCCAAAACCAGTAATGGAACCTTGACAGAGAAAACGTATATGGTAAGCAAATGGTAAAGTTTGCACGTCTTCTGCATCTTGGATCCATTTTTGGTTTGACTTATGAAGACAGAAGCAAAGATGCTACTGGACTTTCGAGCAGTAGAAATATTTTCTGTACAATGATGGATCACATTCAATCATCTGGAGTCCACATCTGGCAGACTCATCTATGTTTGGTGAATGCCAGGAGAACATGACCGGCCTGAGTGCTTTGTGCCTGCTGTACAGTTTGGCGGAGGTTGGATAATACTATGGGCTTCCTTTTCATGAGTCGGCATTGGCACAGTGAAGTGAAATCTTAATTCTTCAACTCAAGACATTTTGGACAATTTTAGTTTGCAACTTGGGGAATGCCCATTTTCAGTATGATTGTGACCAAGTGCACAAAACAGGCTCCGTAAAGACGTGGTTGGGAGAGTTTGTTGTGCAAGAACATGACTGGCCACACAGAGACCTGACCTAAACCTCATCCAACACTATTGGGATTAACTAGAACGTAGATTGTAAACTGGCCCTCTCCTTCAACAAAAGTGACCTCACAAATGTTCTTCGGGATGAAGAGACATAAATTCCCACATACACTTCTAAAATCTTGTAGAAAGTGTTTCCAGAAGAGCAAAACCTGTTACCATTGCAAAGGGGCCAACTCCATACTAATACCCATGGATACAGCATGGGATGTACCATTAACTCCAGTAGTGGGTATGTGTTGATGTACCCATACTTATATCCATATAGTGTATTCTGGCATGAAACTGTTGATATTATCTATATTTAAAAGAACAAAGAGTAGAAGTCAAGCTCTGACATACAAATCTGACATGGATAGGGTTTTCAACGCATTTTAGGTGTTCCCAACACCCTTAGTTCATCATAGAGTGTGCGGAGAACACCTGAAATGCACTGAAAACACCATCCAGGCATTCATCATCTGCCTTATGATGCACTGTATGTGAACTGGAATAAATAATGAAGATTTCGTATATCAGAGCTGGACTTCTATCCTTTTTTCATTTGGATTGCATTGGCTATGGTGAAGCTGTTGCTTAATACATACATAAGGAATGAGGATTGGCAACATAGATAGCTGACGACTGAACACGCTTTAGGCAAACACCTATCTCTCCTGATTTCCCTTCCAGATAAACACTCAGCTGACTGTCCTCAATGGGGAGAGCGGAGTTAGATGCTGCTTGTCAAATCTTATCTCCCATAGAGATAAAATATGTTTATGTGATATTTTTGTTAACTGCTTCATTAATCATAGAGCAACATCGCAATTAATTGTTCCTTCTCTCAGAGTCATGCAACAAATTTTGGGACATTTGGCATCAGATTTTGTCTAACTTTAAAGGAAGAACATTTCATAATTAGTATATAGACACAGTATTGTTATATACAGAGTTTTTACTGGTTTTTTTTTGCGTATACCTCCATAATAGCTTCATGCATATGGCTCTAGAGCTCCATGGAAGATCTTGAAGGAAAGCAAACCAGCTTTGAAGTGATTTGGATGCATTAAGGTCCTTGGTAAGATGCGTCAACAAACCCCAGCCAAAAGTGTTGATGTGATGGATAATATGCATGGGGTCTTCTTTTCTATCCATATTTAAGTGACATGTTGATGGTGGGGCTTCTGTTCTATTGGCCTCAACAATGGGATCTCAAGGTGCCAATGGGTTGCCATAGCCGTTGATAGCCTACTGAAGACCGCTTTCACTACCATGTTTGTGCCTCTATCATTGGCCTTCACAAGACATTGGAAAGGTTATGATATATTGCAAAACAGAAGTATTATAGTACCAGTGATCAAATGATCACTGTTTGATGGAAACAAAAAGGTTAAAAAAAATAAATACTAAAATTTCCATTAATTTTCCGATTTCCTATAAAAAAAAATTGAAAAATATTAAACATATATGGAATTGTTATGTCCATAATTTTTTTTTCAATGAAAATATAAAATTATTTAACCGGTAAATACCGTAAAGGAAAAATATCAAAACACCAGGCTTGCCATGCCAAAAACAAGTCGGAACACAGCTTGATGGGAAAAAAAAGTTACCGTTCTCAGAAAAAGACTATAGAAACCAAGGTTTGGAATTTTTTTAACCACTAAAATATATTAAAAAAGTAAACACGTCTAGTATTGCCATAATTGTACTGACTTTAAGAATTATGTTGCAAGGTAATTTTTACCACATAATGAACAGTATAAAAACGAAAATTGAAAATGAATCAGAATTACATTGTTTCTCACCATGATACCTCAGTTGAAATTTGTTTCTGTTTTTCATTATATTATGTAATATATAAACATGGTGGCATTCAAAATTACAACTAATCCAGTAAAAATACAAGAGTAGAGGTTTTTTTAATTAAAGGTTAAAAAAGTTTTAAAAAAGGAGTTAAGGCCATATGTAGTTTTGTTAAGACATGAGCGGATTTTTTGAAATTCTCTGACTTTTTCCCAACATGCTGATTTGTGTTGAATGAACATGACAGAGATGAAAGAGAGAGGACCTCACTGATCATAAGAGCTTACACTCTACAGGACAAAGAGGAACCCGCTGATCATAAGAGCTTACACTCCACAGGAGCGAGAGGACCCTACTGACCATAAGAGCTTACACTCTACAGAAGAGAGGACACCGATGATCATAAGAGCTTACATTCTACAGAAGAGAAATTATCCACTGACCATAAGAGATTACACTCTACAGAAGAGAGAGGAACTTGCTGACCATAAGAGCTTATACTCTACAGGACAAAGAGGAATCCACTGATAAGAGCTTACTTTCTACAAGAAAGAGATGACTCTGCTGACCATAAAAGCTTACATTCTACAGGAAAGATGATAAACAAATCCCTACTGATCATAACAGCTTACACTCTACAGGACAAGGAGGAACCCACTGATCATAAGAGCTTAAATTCTACAGGAGAGAAAGAACCCCACTGACCATAAGAGCTTAAACTCTACAGGAGAGAAAGAACCCCACTGACCATAAGAGCTTACACTCTACAGGAGAGAGATTGCCCCACTGACCATAAGAGCTTACACTCTGCAGGAAAGAGAGAGTACCCTATTGACCATAAGAGCTTACACTCTACAGGAGAGAGAGAGGACCCCACTTACCATAAGAGCTTATACTCTACAGACGTAGGAGACTTACCCAGTGACTCTGGAGATGGAAATTAACTCTGCCATACAACTGTGCTCCACTGGAAACAACTGGGAACCGTTGATCTGTGATAGCCCAAGGTCAGACTACAACAGTAAAAGAATTCCATAAAATGGCCTGATAAGATTACCTAAGGGAGGCCTAAGTGGCAGTGAAAAATGACATTCATTTCCTCTCTGATGCTTTAGCAGCATGAGAAATGTTGTTGGGTACTTTTTTTTTAGATTCTCGAATCAAGACTCAAAATGTTTGAATTCGCATGAAGCAGTAAATTTCAGGAAATTCAACTCAAACTCGATTCTCTGCTAATCAATCTGCTCATTTTTAATTTTGTTAAGTTAGTAAGGTATATTACAACTATGATCAAATATTCACTATAATAAATTAATTTGTGAAACATTCTTTGAGTTAACGTACCAATTAAAGCATTATTACATTATATTTTTCATGTCTTTGTTTATTCTGGTGTTGATAATGATTACCAGGTGCCTTGATTATGGGATCCTTCAACCAAACTAAAATCGAAAACTTCATATTGATTGGACTCTCCAGTGACCCAAAAACAAAGATTGCAATGTTTGTAATATTCTCTTTGGTTTACGCTACTTCAATAACTGGAAATATAACATTGATCATAGTTACTCAACTTGTTAATGAGCTCCAGACACCAATGTACAGATTCATATGCAATTTATCTATTTTGGACATCACGTTTACATCGGTAACTGTTCCAAAAATGCTCATCGGGCTACTCTTAGAACGGAACTACATATCATATGTTGGATGTTTTACTCAGCTCTATTTCTTCCACTTCTTGGGAAGTTCTGAATGCTTTTTGTTAAGTATTATGGGATACGATCGATATGTGGCTATTTGCCATCCCTTACGGTACTTTCAAATCATGGACAACAAAACATGTCTCCTCCTTGCTTTGGGTTGTTGGATAACTGGGTTTCTTTACTCATTTGTTCATACAATACTTACTTCAACTCTATCTTTTTGCTCTTCTAAGGAAGTAAATCACTTCTTCTGTGACATGCCACCCCTACTGAAACTATCGTGCTCTGACACAAAAGTCAATGTCATCGTTATTTTGGGTTTAGGTGGTCTTGCTGCTGGTGCCTCCTTTTTGTTGACCCTAATATCCTACTTTTATATTATTTCTACAATTTTACAAATCCGTTGTAAGGAAGGCAGATATAAAGCCTTTTCCACTTGTGCATCCCACCTTCTAATTGTGTTAATATTTTACGGCACCATCATAATTATGTATCTAAGACCCCAATCAAGTTACTCTATGGAACATGATAAAATGCTCTCAGTATTTTACAATGTAATAACTCCAATGTTAAATCCGATGATATATAGCATGAGAAACAAAGAAGTCAAGCGTGCACTTAAAAAACTTTGTATGAGGAGAAGAAATTGACAAAGTAACATAAGATATGGAAATTGTAACATTTTTTTACTTAAATGAAAGAAAAAAATCTCATTAAAATGTACAAAAAAAAATGAACAAAAATAACAAAAAAAGAAAAAAAATAGTAAAAATGATGAGCCAATCTGCTGAGCTTTAAATTTGGCAGGGTAATTTGTTTTGTATCAAAGTAATTTTATATAGACCCCAAAGTATAAATAACTAAAAATGAGGGGATCAATAAAAATCTTAATTTGCCAGTTACCATATTTATTTCCTGGGAATTTAATATCCCTCATGTTCTGGGGACTTTACAGATCCAAGGGCATGATAAACGTAATTATTAGTGATGGGCGAACTCGCAGATATCCTGGATTGGTGGGACTAACCGGACTAAAGAAAAATAAAAACAGCTCCAGATTAGAATTGCTCCTGGATATGTGACTGGATGCCGGTCCCCTTATGAGTCTATGGCACCAGAATCCAGCACTTAAAAATGGTGGCAAAAGGCATAGGGGGATTGGAGCAAGCGCACTCTACTTAGCAATTCTCCAGCACAGCTGTTAAGGCCCCGTTACATGCAACGACGTATCTAACGATATATCGCCGGGGTCACGGATTCCGTGACGCACATCTGGTATCGTTAGCAAAGTCATTGCGTGTGACACACATGAATGACCGTTATTGATGGAAAATACTCACCAAATCGTCCATCGTTGACACATCATTCATTTTCATAAAATCGTTGATTGTTGAGGGCGTAGGTTGTTCGTCGTTCCCGAGGCAGCACTCACTGCGTGTAACACCCCCTTTACTGTTCCAGGTTGCTCATTCTTCTGGGGCTGCTGATTATTACTCATTCATATTCACTGCTCCCGCTGTCCACCATCAGTCCTGGAATCGCCTGTGTGACAGCATCTGATTGATTGAGATCACAGACCCTGTCTGCGGCTCTATTATTGTATGGTGTAAAACAAATTTTAAAAAATGGCATAGGATCCCCCCGTATTATGATTCCCAGCACAGATAAAGCATACAGTTACAGGCTGTAGCCCTCAGTCGTGTGCGTATCTTAGCTGTGTATCAATATAAGATAAACTGCATGTGGCTTTTTATTATTATTATTATTATTATTATTTTTTAAATAATTATTTTAAAAAACGGTATGTGGTCTCCCCCTAATTTTGATACTCAGATAATCGAGTAATAATTCTTAATATTTTCTAAAATTTGAATGGTCCAAAAATATTTATTTATGAATAGGTAAGATTTTTATCTTAACTTTCAGCCTACAGCTTAAATTGGTGAAAGGGGGTGTTTGTTTGTATTTTATTTCATGTAAAGGATTATTTTGGTATCTGTGTTTATTTCTTTTACCTTAATGTATTAGTAATGTAGGGGGTCTCATAGATGACTTCCCTTACTTATCTAGGGCTTAGTGACAGCTGTGAGCTGTCAGTAACCCATTATTTTACCCTGATTGTCACTGCACCAGGGCAATCAGGAAGAGCTGCATAAAGTGCCGGAATAGTCATATCTAATGGGCAGCTGCAGGCTGCTATTTTAAGGCTGCAGGGGCCAATATCCATGGGCCTTTCAAGCCTGAGACCACCAGCACCCAGCTGTCAGCTTTATCATGGCTGGGTATCAAAATTTGGGAGGACCACACATCGTTTTTTTAAATAATTCATTCATTTATTCATTTTAAATAATTCATTTTTTCAATAATGCAAGATAAGCACACAGCTGGGGGCTGCAGCCGGTAGGAGTAGGCTTTATCTGCGCTGGATATCACAATATGGGGGAACCCTATGCCAATTTATTTATTTATTTTTACATTAGAGGTAAGCAGACACATGTGTGGCCTAACTGCAACTAATCACAGATGCTGGGACTGTCAGTGGTCATGGAAAGCAGTGAATATGCATTAGAGCTAATGAGCAGACCCAGAAGTAGTGTTACAGCCACGCGGACATACTAGTTAAAATGATCTGCTTTATCCATTTTGCTTCCTTTTTTTCTTTACAGTGATTTCCCTGGCCAACGTTAATACTTGACATGGCTGTGATGGGGTTGGAAGTGGATTGTTACTGCAATAGTGTAAACATGAACAGTTACAGAACAAAGCCGAACTTTGCTGATTTAATAGAATTTGTTTGTGAATCCGATGCCAATCCAAATGACCCAAGGCTCGTGCCAAATTTGAGATTGACAAACATTTTTCAAACAAGTTCACTCATCTCTAGTAAAGATCAGTGCTGTTAGTATAAGTGTATGCTTACGTTAGGTACATGGACAGTTTTGGGAAACTCCATTGAAACATTTACCATTTGCAAAAATGGGCTGGCCATAAGTCTTCACTATATACTTGTGGATTTTAACATCAAAGCACAGCGTGGACAAAAAGGCTGAAAAAAATAAGAAAAACAAATACTAGACACTATGAGGTAGAGTGCACGACAAAACCTATATTTCTAAATATATCTCTATATATATTTCTATATTTCATAGTATTATACATATATATACTATTAAATGAGCATAGAGTTATGGATATATATATATATATATATATATATATATGTTTTTGTATATATATATGTTTTTATATATATATATATATATATATATGTTTTTATATATATATATATATATATATATATATATATATATATAGTTTCATAAAGGATCAGTATTTCAATATAATGGTAAAATATGCTCTATGAAATTGTGGGAGAGATATAAGGAGGGGTGTAAAGCGGTAAATAAATACTATCAAAAACATTAGGTTTCTCATATTGTTCCATATTTTCTGTATGGTTTTAGAGAAATCCAGTGGAAACCCTTTATAAATGAAAAAGAAATTCGGTTGTATAAATTTCTTAAAAATATTATAAACATGTCGTACACATTAATTTGTGGATTTTTTTTCAATTTTGCATAACTATCTTTATAGTCTACTCTAAATATGGCATTTTTTAAGCAATTTTTGGTGATTTTATCACAAGTACATTTTTTTTCAAACTATAAAAGTCTGAGAATTAAAATTTACAATTCAAATTTACCACTTGGACTTGTAGGAGATTGAGCAACAATGAAAATCATTATTTATGTTTTTATATCTGTTCCTTTATTGTCCCCAGATAGAAATTTATTGTAAAATGAAAATGAGGAAACTCAGTGCAGTCTTTTTGGGGACTAAACAAATAGGTGGACTATTTCAATCACTTATTTAGATTGCCACCTCTTTTATATTGATGCCCAGAGCCAAAGCTCTCTAAAGATAAATCTACCCTATGTGTGAAATGACCCTGTACAGGTGAGAGCATCACTCTCTCCTCTCTGCTGACATCACTTGGGTAAATCTGTGTTGAGAGCAATGTCAGCAGAGAGGAGAGAGTGATATCTGTGCTCATTTCTGAACAGATGTGGTATCAGCTATGTCAGCATAAAGAAGAAAATGATGTGAGAGTTTGTCCCTGCAGAGGGACGGGGTGCGTATAATGGATGTTTCTCTTTAAACAGTGCTGTTATCAGTGGTGATATAAATGAGCAGGTGGAATGGTGCACCAACGCGCTTAGCCTTGACAACGTTGCAAGATATTAAATAAACAGAGTATAATTTCTCTGCTAATCGGATTTCCTGTTGAAAACCGAGCTAATAGGCAAATTTAAATTTTGCATTTAGTATATTTGTCTAGTTCTTTATTTTTCCAGACTTCCAGTTTAAGATTGATACATGCACAATGTTCATCCTAGGAGGCAAAAAATAATGGACAAGGAAGGAATAAGAAAAGAAAGACCCCTAGTTTATCTGCAAATTTCCCCAATTCTGCTTGTGAAAGGACCTGCAACCTTTAGTAAAGTGCATAAAAATTAGCCATAAAGGAGAAAAAAAACCAATAACTGAAGCAACTGTGGGAATAAAAACAAAAACTTTCCATTCTTGACTTGGTGAGAGGAAACACATATTTTTTGGTATGATACAAACCTAATATAAGTTTTTTTGAAAATAGATTTTGTAAGCCCAAATCTATAAGTAATAATCTGACAATAAAATTCATGTTGTGGTTCCCATTTTTTCTGAAAGTCCTAGAATCATAGAAACATAGAATGGTAGAGTTGGAATGGACCTCCTCGGTCATCTAAAAACACCAAAAAGCTGAGCTGAAACAATGTTCAGTAAACATGCAACATTAAGCATGTGGATTGCAGCTTTAAGACTAAAAAAAAACAAAGAGAAAAATTGTACGAAAAATACCCTGACTATAAATAAATAAATTGCAAGTGCTTAATAACAGGGTACTTAGTGTATACATTGGAGTTTTGACATGACACAAGTCAGGTATTAATAATGTTTTTAACGTTAGTAGGTTAGGGACTGTCTCAGATGGGTACACCGTGACGAGGTGAGACAGCTTTTTACCTTTTTGCAAAAATGTATATACTAAGTACCCTGTTATTAAGCACTTGCAATTTATTTATTTATAGTCAGGGTATTTTTCGTACAATTTTTCTCTTTGTTTTTTTTCTCCTCGGTCATCTAGTCCAACCCCCTGCTCAAAGCAGGATTCACTAAATCATCCCAGACAGATGTCCGTCCAACCTCTTTTTAAAGACTTCCATTGAAGGAGAACTCACCACCTCTTGTGACAGCCTGTTCCATTCATTGATCCCTCTCACTGTCAAAAAGTTTTTTCTAATATCTAATCTGTGTCTCCTAAGTATTGTTTTTCTACAATATAAAAAGAGTTTGGGGTTGAAGTTGTTTCTTCAAATAGTTTTTGATCTCTTTGTTTTGAAAACTGTAGACAAGCGGACTCAAAAGTAGAGTGAACACAATGAAGTATTACTGCTGACAAGTCATAAGCATCGACACATAAGCCAAGTCATTGCAGATAAGCAATTTAGGTAAATGGAGAAGGAGCTAACTGTTAAGTCCATTGTAATGTCAAGTTTACTATCGGTACAAGTTAGTGTTACCCAAGGTGGTCATGGCCAATGGGATCAGAAGACCAAGAAGCCAACACAAACATATTAGTAGCCTACATAATTTTAAAGTCATTATCGCGTTATATCGGAGAGCTTTACAAATAGCTACAAATCGATAATAAGCCATAACACTCAGCAGATCATTTTCTCTCCAAAGGCTCTCCTCACTACTATAATGCCAAACGTGTGGATGCTAACAGTGGTTTAGGCACATTTTGGGGCTCAGAAGGGAGGGGGGCATTTGGATTTTGGAGAGCAGATTCCTCTCTGGATTTCTTTTTTGAGGAGGTTGGCATAGCGTTATTCCAAAGACTTTATGCTACCAGAAATGTGGAAGCCCACTATAGTTTTGCTAATAGATGATGGATCAATGGTGACTTGTGTTTTTGTGGGTTGAGTTGAATTCTTTTTGTTGTAAATTTGGGTGCACAACATTTTGAATCAGTTCACATTTATCCCATGCTCTGTGCTGAGCACTTACATCAGGGTTTCTATCTACATATCCGGAATGCCGGATTCAGGTGAAACCCCCAATGGTTCCATTCACTAATGGAGCAACAGAGTTACTCTGGACTGTGTTTGACCTCTGTTCAGTAGTGTTTAGGGGGCTTTACACGCTACAATATCGTTAATGTTTTATCGTCGAGGTCACGTCGTTAGTGATGCACATCCGTCATCATTAACGATATTGCAGCGTGTGATACTTACCAGCGACCTTAAGCGACCTCAAAAATGGTGAAAATCGTTCACCATGGAGAGGTCGTCCCAAAACAAAAAATCGGTATTGGTTGATTATTGATGTTGTTCGTCGCTCCTGCGACAGTACACATCGCTGTGTGTGACACCGCAGGAGCGAGGAACGTCTCCTTACCTGCCGCTGGCCGCAATGCGAAGGGAAGGAGGTGGGTGGGATGTTACGTCCCGCTTATCTCCACCCCTCTGCTTTGATTGGCCGGCCGCTTAGTGACGTCGCGGTGATGCCGAATGTCTCTCTCCCCTTGAAGGAGGGATTGTTCGCCGGTCACAGCGCCACCGCTGACCAGGTAAGTGCATGTGACGCTGCCGTAGTGATAATGTTCACTGCGGCAGCAATCACACGAAATCGCATGCATGACGGGGGCGGGTGCTTTTGCGTACGATATCGCTAGCAATTGCTAGCAATATCGTAGCGTGTAAAGCCCACTTAAGTCTATTCAAAGGAGATCAAAAATGTTCATAGCCACACTTTTGTGCACATCTAAAAATAGATGGACAGCGCCAATCCACAGGCCAAACAGTGACCCCCTCAGCCTCATTACTGTGAATTTTCCATTGGGAATTTTGTCTTTATCACATATTTCAGATATTTACATGTAATCTCAAGTGTAAGCGCTCAGCATAGAACACAGGATAAATATCAGCTGTGCCGTACTGTGATCGTTGGAAGGCAGAATAAACAAACCAACATCAGTTGAAGAAATGGCCTTATTTACATATTTTTTATGTTATTTACCTTACAGTAAAAGTGATTAGGCACCTTTATTAAGGTCCAGTCACACTAAGCAACTTACCAGCGATCCCAACAACGATAGGGATCGCTGGTAAGTTGCTAGGAGGTTGCTGGTGAGATGTCACACTGCGACGCTCCAGCGATCCCACCAGCAACCTGACCTGGCAGGGATCGCTGGAGCTCACCAGCAACCAGTGACCAGCCCCCAGCGCCGCGTGGAAGATGCTGCGCTTGGTAACTAAGGTAAATATCGGGTAACCAACCCGATATATACCTTGGTTACCACCGCACACAGCTACACGTGCAGAGAGCAGGGAACAGCGCACACTGAGCGCTGGCTCCTTGCTCTCCTAGTTACAGCACACATCGGGTTAATTAACCCGATGTGTGCTGCAGCTACATGTGCACAGAGCAGGAGCCGGCACTGACAGTGAGAGCGGAGGAGGCTGGTAACAAAGGTAAATATCGGGTAACCAAGGACAGGGCTTCTTGGTTACCCAATGTTTACATTGGTTACCAGCCTCCGCAGAAGCCGGCTCCTGCTGCCTGCACATTTAGTTGTTGCTGTCTCGCTGTCACACACAGCGATCTGTGCTTCACAGCGGGACAGCAACAACTAAAAAATGGCCCAGGAAATTCAGCAACAACCAACGACCTCACAGCAGGGGCCAGGTTGTTGCTGGATGTCACACACAGCAACATCGCTAGCAACGTCACAAAAGTTGTTCGTTAGCAGCGATGTTGCTAGCGATGTTGCTTAGTGTGACGGGGCCTTTAGTCAGATCAGTATGATTACAGTGATACCAGGTTTACATAGGTTTTTAAGTTTGGCTACTATCATGCTAAAAAACACATTTTTATAAAAAAAAATAGGGGGTTCTTTGCATCACCAGATATTGAAGGCTATACTTATTTTATTTTTCTGCTGACAGAGTCATGCGAGGTCTTGTTTTTCTGCAGAATGAGATGGAGTTTTTATTGGTACTATCTAGGGCCACATAATATTTTTGATTGCTTTCTGTTCCACTTTTTGTGAGACAGAATCATGAAGAAACAATAATTAAGGTATTGATTTTGGTTTGTTTTTTATGCCATTCACGGTGTCATAAAAGTGATATGACTGATTTATTCTTCTGGTCAGTACGATTACAGTGTTACCATGATACATGATAATATATATCGTATATATTTTTATGTTTTGCTGCCTTTACACCATAAGAACAATTTTCCAAAAAAAATGTTTTTGCACTGCTGCATTCTGAGATCTATTACTTTATTACTTTTTTTGCTGACTGAGCTGTGTGGCAGCTTATTTTTTTGCAGGAAAAGATAACATTTTCAGCAGTACCATTTTTATTAATATATGATTTTTTTATTGCATTTGATTTCACTTTTTTTTTTACAGCTGTGTGATGAAAAGACAATTTTTGCTCGATTTTTTATTTAATTATTTACCATATTTACTGAAGGGGTTAACTAGTGTGACAGTTTTATAGATCGGGTTGTTATGGAAGAGGCGATACCATATATGCGTTTTTTACATATTTTGCACATATTTATTGGGATAATTTTTTGTTTATTTTCAGATTTTTTTAAATACTTTAACCATTATTTTCTTTTTCACTTAGTCCCTTTAAGGGACACTAAAGCGGGCTTTACACACTGCGATATCGCCCGAATTTTTTCGTTGGGGTCACGGTTTTGGTGACGCACTTCCGCAATCGTTAGCGATATAGCTTTGTGTAACAGCGTTCAGCGATGTAAAATCGTCGCAAAAGCGTGATTTATCGCTGATCGGCTACACGGGTCCTAATTCCCAAAAATCGTTACTTCAGCAGTAACGAGGTTGTTCCTCGTTCCTGCGGCATCACACATCGCTGCGTGTGACGCCGCAGGAGCGAGGAACGTCTCCCTACCTGCCTCCCGGCCGCTATGCGGAAGGAAGGAGGTGGGCGGGATGTTACGTCCTGCTCATCTCCGCCCCTCCGCTGCGATTGGGCGGCGGTTCAGTGACGTCGCTGTGACGCCGCACGGACCGCCCCCTTAGAAAGGAGGCGGTTCGCCGGTCACAGCGACGTCGCCGGACAGGTAAGTATGTGTGACGGCTCTGGGCGATGTTGTGCGCCACGGGCAGCGATATGCCCGTGTCGCGCAACAGATGGGGGCGGGTACGCACACTAGCGATATCGGGACCGATATCGCAGTGTGTAAAGTAGCCTTAAGGGTGGCTTTACACCCTACGAGATTGCTACAGCAATCTCGTTGGGGTCACGGATTTTGTGACGCACATCCGGCCGCTGTAGCGATTTCGTTGTGCGTGACTCCTAGGAGCGATTTTGGATCGTTGCAAAAACGTCCAAAATCGCTCCTCGTTGACATGGGGGTCCTCTCCCAATTATCGCTGCTGTCGCTTGGGCGAAGTTGTTCCTCGTCCCTGCGGCAGCACACATCGCTACGCGTGACGCCACAGGAACAAGGAACCTCTCATTATCTGCCACATGCCAGCAATGAGGAAGGAAGAAGGTGGGCGGGATGTTCGTCCCGCTCATCTCCACTCCGCCACTTTGATTGGGCTGCCGCTTAGTGATGTCGCTGTGACGCCGAGCGAACCGCCCCCTTAGAAAGGAGGCGGTTCGCCGGTCACAGCGATGTCGCCGAGCAGGTAAGTACGTGTGACGCTGCCGTAGCGATAATGTTTGCTACGGCAGCGATCTTCACATATCGGCATAACGATAGGGGCAGGTGCTATCACGCTCGCCATCGCTAGCATCGGCTAGCAATGTCGCAGCGTGTAAAGCCCGCTTAACTGTCAGTGATCTGATCATTCATATAATCCATTTCAATGCACGATCATTGGAGAGGATTATATATCAGTACTGATGAGGTGCCTCTGAGGCTCTGGTCGCCACAGGGTACTGCACCTCAGTTAAGGTATGGTACCCATCTCAGGTAAGGGGGGTTAACAATCGGTGTCACCACATTTCATCTCACATACAGTCAGGTGCTTCTCACTGGGGAGCTGTCTTGGGGCAGACGGGGGGTGGCCATATAGAGTCATGGGACTTTCCAGTTGCTAGGACAACTGCCAGGGGGCGGGCACCATTGGGGGTAGAGGTAGGCACAAAACACTCATACAGACAGACAAATTGGGACCATAGTTCTGACAAGACACTTCTGGAACTCTTGGATTTCACTAGGCCCGGGGCTTGGAGTGAGAGCTCAGCCTGGGTTCCTAACTGCTGAGGGGGACATCCTAGGAAAAGGAGACTCTCTTTCTCTCTTCAAACACCGGTGGTTGCCCGTTACTTGCTTGGGATTGACCACAGCCCACGATGGCAGAGACCAGCACCTGTGTGCAGCTTTAAATCAGTGAGTAAAAGAACTTGGAACCGCAATTGTTGACTCAGACTCTGTTTAGCAACGCCGTTGCCCCACGCTTCTTCGCTTCCAAGAGACTTCCAACCCTAGTCACCCCACCTGGGGCCCGCTCCACCTGTGGAGAGCGACACATACAATAACACCCGCCCCAGTGAGGAATTCTGCAGCGGCAGCTACTCCCTGGCTGCGTACCACAGGTGGCGTCACGAAAAACTTTCCCTATCACCCCGCTTTCCTCCCATTTGTGCATGCCTCGGGGCAACGGAACCGAGCAAGGCCACCCGTGACATTGCCTGACCCGACCCTCAACGACCCGACAACGTGTAGATTAAACACCTGCCTTGTGGGGCACTGCACTGCAATTGCAGCACTGACAATTAGCCTCACACACCATGCATTTGACATGGTATGTGAGGCTTTCCATAGCTGGGCAATTGAGGGTCATTATGGTGAGCGCAATCCTCTCCTTGCCACCTGAATGCTGCGATCATGATAAACCACAGAATTTAGGGGGTTAAACTGCTGAGAGCGGCATGGGCACTGCTCCTGGCAGTGACAGCTGGGTCTCAGCTACAAGATAAGCCGCAGACTTGGCAGCAATCATGGGGTACAATACTTCGACCCCTGTGTCTGCCAGAAAGTACTGGGTACATTCTTGGTCATTAAAGGGTACATTCTTGGTCATTAAGGCGCAAACAGCCAGGATGTACCCAGTATGCCCAATGTTGGTAAGAAGTTAAACACCAATGTTGTGCACCAAAAAATTTGCCAATATTTTGGTGAGAATTTTGGGCACGAAGCAGTATGTAGTCTAAAAATAGACTAGACAGAGTAAAGATGCACTAAATTTATTAAGCAGAATGAGCCAACGCAATAAATTGTGGAAATTTTAAGATTACCCAGCCTAAGATTAGAAAAGAGTGCAGATTTAGTCATTCTACCTCAGTGTGTCAGGTTTTACAAGAGTTTAGGGGTATGTGCATGCAATGTCTTTTTCAGGTGGGCTCTTCCTGAAATCCCCCTGAAAAAACGATCATATGCAGTAAATGTCAAAATGTCAGTCTTTTAAAGCTGCTTTTAACTGTTTCAGCCTTTAAAAGCTGAGTTTATGCATCAAGCTGAAAAAAATACATTGGTGGAAAAAATACCACAATAAAACTATGTCAGAGGAAAAGCATTTTCCTGAAATCTTTCCCTTTAAAAACTCAGCAGGTATGCTGGTGTCTCACAGATGTCGTGCGTCATACCCTTAATATGTTTTACATGAAAATCCATACTGCCAGGTTTGAAATAGAAGGGGATTAAAGACTTTCTCTTAGGTGTCATTCAGGCATTTTTTGTGGGGTTTTTTTATGTATGAAAATCTGGGTTTATTTTAATCAGTGTTTTTTAAACAATTTTCATTTTTTTAGTTCAAATAAGTGTTTTTTCACAACTGTTCTCATATTGGAACAAGAAAACAGCCTTCAAGTTTCTCTTAACCATAAGAGTTTGAGGACATGGAGTCTAATGGACGCCAACGTACATGCAGAGGTTTTGAAACAGAAAGCATGTCAGGAAAGTGTCGGTGATGTTTCCTTGAAGAAATACTTCATCAAACCTTTCTCTGAATGAAATATGCAGTGGTATACACCCCTCCAAGCTTCATTGCTGGACCTCCACTGCTGGACGTCTGCAGCAAAAACATTCTGAGGGAATGGGGCCTAGTATGTTTATAGAGAATGTAAGTTATTAATAAAATTAACATGACATGTTCCGCAGAATAAACTGACAGGTTGTCTTTGTGCCATCAGAAATGTTCCTGTTGTTTAAATTTCTTTTTTTAATTGTTAACTTTTCTTTTTTGGTTATGATAATGGACACATAGTTTACCATATCACAATTTTTGGAAAAAAACAGACCCTTAAGTCTTGCAATTTTTCCCTTTGACCTCTAAAGCGGGCTTTACACACTGCGATATCGGTCCCGATATCGCCAGCGTGGGTACCCGCCCCCATCTGTTTTGCGACACGGGCAAATCGCTGCCCGTGCCGCACAACATCGCCCAGACCCGTCACACATACTTACCTGCCCGGCGACGTCGCTGTGACCGGCGAACCGCCTCATTTCTAAGGGGGCGGTCCGTGCGGCGTCACAGCGACGTCACTGAGCGGCCGCCCAATAGCAGCGGAGGGGCGGAGCTGAGCGGGACGTAACATCCCGCCCACCTCCTTCCTACCGCATAGCGGCCGGGAGTCAGGTAAGGAGAGCTTCCTCGTTCCTGCGGCGTCACACGGAGCGATGTGTGCTGCCGCAGGAGTGACGAACTACATCGTTACTGCTGCAGTAACGATAATCGAGAATGGACCCCCATGTCACGATGAGCGATTTTGCACGTTTTTGCAACGATGCAAAATCGCTCATCGGTGTCACACGCAACGGCATCGCTAATGCGGCCGGATGTGCGTCACCAATTCTGTGACCCCAACGAGTTCGCATTAGCGATGTCGTAGCGTGTAAAGCCCCCTTAAGTCTAATTTTAGGCTCACGCGTCATAACCACTAAGCTTAATAGTACTTTCATACTTCCTACCACTAAGCCTAATATTAGGCTCATATGTCCTGGATACTTAGACTAATATTAGTCTCATAATTCCTAGATAATAGTGTGACGCCCTGGTGCCACCAGGTGGTCACAGAAGAACACTACACTCCACACAACACCTTCCCACACCAGGTTCTATCAGCCACAAAACTCTAGCCACCCCCCTCAGGGTAGTAAGGACACACCAGTGGGCAGGACCAGGCGGATTGGGAGCGCCCACCTAGGGGTCTTGAGGATCCAGGGGATGAAACTGAGAGAGAGAGAGAGTGTAGAGTAGACAGTGACAGTGACAGACTGTGGCAGAAAGTTTGAGTCTGTGCCTAGTGCAGGTAGCCAGGGTAGTGGCCCTGGTCTACTAGCTAGGTGGCAAGCAGTGTACCATGTCCAAAGGTGACGGGAGTCTGGTCGCGGGAAATCCAGAGTGGAACGGGACAGGGTTGGAGACCGTCATGTCTAACGAAGAGGACCTAGCAATGGGGACCTCGGGCCCTGCCTGCAACCCCGCTCTGACACCCGTCCCGGCCCCGAGCCGGACCGCAGTCCGGAAGATATCCCCTCTGGCCTCGAGCCAGGCCACAGCATCAGTGACGTCACCTCCGGCAGTCCGCCCGGCTGCAACTGTGATGACGTCGGCTCCGGCAGTCTGCCCGGCCGCAACGAAAGCAGGTCCCGACCAGTGTCCGGTCCCGGCTGTAGAGTAGCCGGAATGTACCTGCAGGGAAGCAGAAAGGGCCAGTGAAGCATGGACCCTCGGCGGAGTGAGAGGCTGGTAGTAGCCGGCACCAAGGGCATCCGTGTGGGCCAAGTCCCTGAGCAAAAGGAGGAAGAGCACGGAATCCGTGCCCCGTACTGGGAGCGAAAACAGCAGAAGCTGAAACAAGAGATTCCTGCCTGGGAGAAGCGAAAAACCGAGGTGCTGGCGTGCACCTATCAAGCAAAGGACAACCTACGGCAGGCTACCTTACGGGTGCGGGGCCCGACTTACCGAGGGCAGGTCCGCCACTTTAACCCCCAAAAGAGATAGGGGTTTATCTACGAGCTGGGACTGGATTCTGAGATCTTCGTGTCCCAGAGGGATGTGGCCCTTCACCTGCCGACTGGCCATCTAGATAGGAATCTGGAACCTGGGGACATGGTCAGTTACACCCAGTGCTTTTTTTGCGGTGGTACGCGCCGGTACAGCGTACCGGAAAATCTGAAGAGCGCTGAGGATAAGCACCTCTGGCTCTGTCCACATGGCTAATTTGTAAATTTGCTATGTCATCAGCCATTGGCTGGAGCAGGGTGACCTCTGTGTCTCCCCTCCCCTTCCATTCCGATTGGAGCTAGCATCCATGTGACGCTATCTCTCCAAACAGATGTGGAAGGGCGGTGGGTGCCCGCCCTCTTCAAGATGTTTATGGACGCTGAAGATCGAGGTCACGGCTGGTCACCCCGATCTGCTGCCATCCAGTAAGGTATTTGCTCCCCTCTGCTGTCTTCCACTCCCCCCTGACCTCCGTTGCCCCCCCTGTCGTCCAATTCAATTCCCTATCCCCACAACCTCCACTCCCTCCCACCTGCCCTGTAATTACTGAGCTGCTCCTGCCGCCGGTGATCGGGTCCCCCAGTACTCGCCACCCCCCCCGTCCCCCAGTGCTCACCCCCCCTGCTTCCCCCTGCTACCACCGGCGCCATGTCCGCTCCCAGCTGCTAAGCGGGAACACTAGAAAAAAAAATGTCACACTTACCGGTTTGCAGCCTCCCGGGACATGTCTGATCGGCTTCAGGACCTGCCGGTAATCAACAGTCACACTACGGCATCAGCTGATAGTCTAAGTCCAGCGATGGGGCCGGCTTTTTACCACCCAGCAGGTTTAAGCGATCAGGTGATACTCTGAGGTGACTGCAGCAGCTGATTACCGGCGGCTCCTGGAGCGATCAGTCGTGTCCCAGGATTTTGCAGACAGGTGAGTATTTTTATTTTTTTTGCACTGATGCATCAGCTGATTGTATAAACGGCTTTCATACAATCAGCTGATGTGTCATGTGATTCATGTCCTTTAACCTGACATCATCTGATCGCTTTGCCTTCCAGCAAACCGATCATATGATATTGGATCTGGATTGGACGGCGCGGGACCCTTGACCCAGGATTACTGCGGAGGGGGGTTCTTTATTTCAATAAAGATGGAGTCACTAATTGTGTTGTGTTTTATTTCTAATAAAAATATTTTCTCTGTCTTATGTTTTTTTTTATCTTTACAAGAAATTCATGGTGGCCATGTCTAATATTGGCGTGACACCATGAATTTGAGGCTTAGGGCCAGTTGATAATATACAGCTGGCCCTAACCCCTTATTACCCAGCGAGCCACCCATCACCAGGGCAGCTGAAAGAGTTGGATACAGCACCAAAATATGGCTCTTCTATGAAAGCGGCTAAAAAGGACCTAGCTGTCCCTTATCCAAGAAGTACTTCTGATGGTGAAGAGGTCTGGACAATCAGCCTAGCTCTACTCCTGGCTAGCCCTGCTTTAGTACTCCCTTTCACCATCCCCGAGGAGTGCCGTGAGAGGAGTGGTTAATCCCACACAAAAAGACAGATAAAACAACACAACTGAAACTGCATAAAAACAAAAAAGTGAGCAGGAGTATGAGATGGTATACATGGAACTTATGAGACCATGTTCACACTGGCCATGAGACAAAGAGAAACCAAGGAAAAAAATTGTGAAAACATACCCTGCTGTAACTAAATAAAAGCATAGTGCATATAAACATAGGGTACTTAGTAAACACTGTTTTTGATCAAAAAAAGCATAAAGCTATCCCACCAAACGTCAAGGTGTACCCAGTTGGGATAGTACCTACACTCTCTAATATAAAAACCTTACCATGGGTCTAAAATAGGCCTCAATGTGGCTAAGGGCTGAGAGCGACCGGGTCCCAACAGGACACACACAGTTAGGGGGATTCACAGATTGAAATGTCCAGCTCACTGAGAAGGGGGCCACTCCTTGTTTGTACTGAATACAAAGAAAAACACTGACACTGAGCCCCAGGGCATCCACCCCTACCCACAGAGGGGTTAATATCCAGTTGCCATTCCATCTCCCCTGGGTGCTCACCAATAGCAGCGGTGGTACTCCACCTTACCACACACCGTGGGTGGTGTCACGAAGTATCTACAAAAAAATCCCCTGCACATATTATGCCCCTTTTTATTTGAGTGTCCCCACGAGCCCCGGGTCTGGAGACCCATCAAGCCACTGCGGATCTAGATCCAAGCAGCTCGGCTGCTGGCACGTGGGAAGCACAATAGTCCTTATATTACACTCATACTTCCTGACCACCAAGCCTAATAATAGGCTCATAAGTCCTGGATACTAAAGCCTGCTTTACACCTTTCAATTAAGCGTACGATATCTTATGCGATGTGACACGCCCCCATTGTATGTGTGTCATGTTTAATTTGTTGACCGTGTCGCACAATCGATTAAAAGCTGTCACTTGTACTTACCCTTCCATACGACCTATGGGTGGCGAACATCCACTTCCTGGAGTGGGAGGGACGTTCGGCATCACACCGACGTCACACGGCAGCAGGCCAATAGAAGCGGAGGGGCGGAGTTGAGCGGGACGTAAACATCCCGCCCACCTCCTTCCTTCCGCATTGCCGGCGGGACGCAGGTAAGATCTGTTCATCATTCCCGGGGTGTCACACACTGCGATGTGTGCTGACTCGGGAACATTGAACAACCCGACGTGCAATTTTTAGGAAATGAACGACGTGTATGCGATGAACGGTTTTACGTTCAATCGCAGTCGCATGTAGTTGTCACACACTACAACACCACTAACGATGCCGGATGTGCGTCACTTATGACGTGACCCCGCCGACACATCGTTAGATATGTTGTAGCGTGTAAAGCCTGCTTTAGTCTAATATTAGGCTCATACTTCTTGGCCACTAAGCTTAATAGTACTCTCATACTTCCCACTACTAAGTCTAATATTAGGCTCATATGTCCTGGATACTAAGACTAATATTAGACTCATTCTTCCTAAATAATAGTCCTAATACTAGGCTTATAGTCCCTGACCACCAAGCCTAATATTAGGCTCCTATGTCCTGAATACTAAGACTAATATTAGACTTATACTTCCCAGATAATAGCTCTGATATTAGGCTCATATGTCCTAGATACAAAGTCTAAAATTAGGCTCATACTTCCTGGCCACTAAGCTTAATAGTACTCTTATACTTCCCACCACTAAGCCTAATATTAGGCTCATATGTACTGGATACTAAGCCTAATATTAGACTCAAACTTCCTGGCTTTAACCCAATATTAGTGTTATGTGCAATAAGGGGATAACTAGGGACCAGAGCTCCTAGACTGACTCTCAGGCTAAAAAGGACCTAGCTGTCCCTTATCCCAGAAGTACTTCTGATGGTGAAGAGGTCTGGACAATCAGCCTAGCTCTACTCCTGGCCAGCCCTGCTCTAGTACTCCCTTTCACCATCCCCGAGAAGTGCCGTGAGAGGAGTGATTAATCGCACACAAAAAGACAGGTAAAACAACACAACTGAAACTGACTGCAAGCACACACAGATGTATAGACAATATGTGCTCAGGAAGAAATAAAGAACAGGGAGGAATAAACAGATAATGAGAATACTTGTACAACACACCAAATGGCACACAGATGATATTCAGTAACTGGAACACCACAGCACAATGACCAGTATTGCTATAAGCTATAATCGGCATGGGAGGATCAAATCTACCATCTTAAAAAAGGGCAGGGACTAGCTATGATAGGTCTCTAACAACATGTGACTGCAGAGACAATCACCAGGCTAGAAGAACTTAACTATTGCAGACTTGAATCAAAAGGAACAAAACTTGGTTAATGTCAAAGCCTGTCTGAGAAACTCAGAAGCCTAACAAGAGAGCTGGAGTGTAGTGTGAGACTCTGCTGTGTGAACATGCACAAATGCAGCCCTGAAACTTGGTGAGTTCTGAGCTAAATCCTGTGTGACAATTAGGGTCACACTTCTTGAATACTAGTCTTAATATTAGGCTCATACTCCCTGGTCGCTAAGCTGAATATTAGGCTAATACTTTCAGGCCACTAAGCCTAGCTTTAGGCTCATAATTATCACCACTAAACCTAATATTGGACCCATACAGTTTGTGCTGTATATTAAGCCTAATTTTAGGTTCATATTTCCTGGCCATTAAGCCTAATATTACATGTATACGTCCTGCCGCCAATCCTAGTATCAGTATCAGTTTTACCCTAGTATCAGTATCAGTATCAGTTTTATATAGAAAAAAAGAGGATCCACCATTCACAGTAGGTAATGAACACAGGACATCTTACGACCAAAGCCTAACAATATCATGGGGATCGACAAACCAGGGAAGATGTAAAACCAGAAATCTACAAGTCCAAGAACAGGCTAGTACTTGACCTAGACCTGACCCTGAATTGTCCCTGCCTGATAGCGGAGGTTGGCACCCTAGGATCATGTAATGATGCCCCCACTCATTGACGCCTGACCCTGAGTGTCCTAAACTACACCCTAAGCAATAAACCAAGTGTAACACAAAACCAACAATAAAGATAAATGAAGTGCACACAAGCAGAGGTGAGACATTGGGGTTGAAATGTGCAAGCACAGTCACACAGGAAAGGATAGAATAAAATAAACCAAAAAGAAAACAGAATATGTGGAAACCTTCCCAGGCCTGGGGGAAGGGAGGGTAGTGGAGCAAATAAGGGGATAGATAGAGCAGATAGAGACAGTGAGATGGTAGGGGTCAATGAAGGATTAGGGGGGGATGGGACATGCAAGGAACGTAGGGAGGCTAGGAGTAATAAAGGTGTTAATAGGATTAAATGTCTACTGGCAAATGCAAGAAGTCTTGCAAACAAAATTAATGAATTGGAGACTCTTATGTCAACCATGGATTATGATGTGGTGGGCATTACGGAAACCTGGCTGGATGAAAGCCATGACTGGGTGACAAACATACAGGGTTATAGTACATTTAGGAGGGACAGGAAAGACAAAAAAGGTGGTGGGGTGTGTATATTTATCAAATCTAACCTAAAACCTGTGTTGAATGATGACATTGGGGGGAACTGCAACAATGTAGAGTCAGTAAGGGTAAATATACATGGGGAGGAGAATAATGGAAAAATGCTAATTGGAGTTTGCTATAAGCCTCCTAACATACTTGAACAAATAGAGGGTGAAATGCTGGAACAAATTGAAAAGGCAGCTAATAATAATAATCGGGTTCTTATTATGGGGGATTTCAACTATCCAGACATACAGTGGGACATCGAATCTTCTGGTTGTGCTAAAAGCTATAAATTCTTATCTACCATTCAAGACCATTTCCTCTCTCAGATAGTAGATGAACCGACGAGGGGAGATAATTTGCTAAATTTGGTCCTGTCAAATAGACCGGATACAATTTCAGATCTACAGGTCCGGGAGCACTTGGGCACCAGCGATCATAATATGGTAAGCTTCAACGTAATATTCAATAGAACATTTCAAAGGGGAAATGCTAAAACCTGGAATTTTAGGAAAGCTGATTTCTACAAATTAAGGGAAGAGCTTAAATGTGTAGATTGGGACAAAGTCATGGTAACTGGGGATACTGAACATAAATGGGGAAAGTTTAAGGATATACTGCTAGAGTCCTGTAAAAAACGTATACCCTCTGGTAATAAAACGTGCCGGAATAAAAAGAAACCACTATGGATAAATAAGACTGTACAAAGTATAATAAAACAAAAACAAAGGGCGTTTAAAATCTTGAAGGCTGAGAATACAGAAATAGCATTGCAGGAGTATAAAGATATCAATAGGCAATGCAAAAAAGAAATAAAACAAGCAAAACTAGCTACTGAAACAAAAATCGCCAAGGACATTAAAATAAATCCCAAAATCTTTTATAAATACATTAATGCCAAAAGGAAAACAAAGAATAGTATTGGCCCCTTAAAATATAATAACAAGTTAGTTATAGAGGACAAACAAAAGACTGAGATATTAAATAGGCATTTCTCATCTGTGTTCACCAAGGAACTGACTGTACCAGGCATCATTCAACAAGTGAAAAATCAAAGTTCACTACCCGATATAATTAATTTAACACAAGAAGAAGTACGCCTACATCTAAGTAAATTGAACATTGACAAATCCCCAGGGCCAGATGGCATTCATCCACGAATATTGAGGGAATTGAGCTCTGTAATTGACAGACCGCTGTATCTCATCTTTTTAGACTCGCTTGTAACAGGATTGGTGCCTCAGGATTGGAGGATTGCTGATGTGGTACCGATATTTAAGAAAAGTAAGAGGGTAGATCCAGGCAACTACCGTCCAGTAAGCCTGACATCAGTAGTATGCAAAGTTTTTGAGGGCATTTTAAGGGATGACATGCAAAAATATGTTGCAGAAAATAATATAATAACTGACAGACAGCATGGATTCATGAAAGATAAATCGTGTCTAACCAACCTGTTGGGGTTCTATGAGGGGGTAAGTGCAAACCTGGATATTGGTAATGCAGCTGATGTGATTTATTTGGACTTTGCAAAGGCATTTGATACTGTACCACATAATAGGCTTATACTAAAGCTCCAGAAGCAAGGACTAGGGGAAACTATATGCAACTGGGTAATGAATTGGCTAAAAGATAGAAAACAAAGAGTAGTCATAAATGGAACATTCTCTAAATGGGCCATAGTCAGCAGTGGGGTGCCGCAGGGATCTGTGCTAGGACCAATTCTTTTTAATCTCTTTATTAATGACCTTGTGGATGGGATTGATAGTAAAGTGTCAGTCTTTGCTGTTACTATGTTGATGCACTGGTCCTGAAGAAGAGGTATATCCTCAAAACGCGTAGACCGATGGAATAAAATAATACGTTTATAACATCAACGTGCTACATCTTCATTTTGGCTGATGCGCGGCATTAACCCCCTCTTCACTCTGATTTGTATGCACAGTCTTTGCTGATGACACCAAACTATGTAGGATATTAAAAACTGACCTTGATAGTATAATATTACAAAAAGATCTGGATAAGATGTCAGAATGGGCAGATACTTGGCAAATGAGATTTAATGTTGATAAATGTAAAGTAATGCACCTAGGACGGAGTAATCCTATAACTGCGTATACATTAAATGGAAGTAAACTCGGGACTACAGAACATGAGAAGGACTTGGGTATTCTTATTACAAATAAGCTGAGCAGCAGCACTCAATGTCAAGCAGCAGCTGCAAAAGCAAACAAGATTCTAGGGTGTATAAAAAGAGAGATTAGATCCCGCGATCCCAACGTATTATTACCCCTCTATAAATCACTTGTAAGGCCACATCTGGAATATGGGATCCAGTTTTGGACTCCACCTTTTAAAAAGGACATTCAGAAGTTAGAGTCAGTTCAAAGGCAGCAACTAGACTACTACAAGGAATGGAGGCCTCCCATATGATGAGAGGTTGAAAAAGTTAGATATGTTTAGCTTAGGAAAAAGACGTCTCAGAGGAGATCTCATTTATATGTATAAATATATGTGTGGTCAATATAAAGGACTGGCACATGACTTATTTCTTCCGAAGACAATACTAAGGACCAGGGGGCACTCACTGCGAGTGGAAGAAAAGAGATTCCGACAGCTAAATAGGAAAGGGTTCTTTACAGTTAGAGCAGTCAGACTGTGGAATGCCCTACCACAAGAGGTAGTAATGGCAGATACTATAACAGCTTTCAAAAAAGGGCTGGATGATTTTCTCAGTACACAACATTGTTGGTTATAAATGACTTAGTGACCAAAAGTAGAACTGGTGGAGGAAGGTTGAACTAGATGGACCTAGGTCTTTTTCAACCTTAGTAACTATGTAACTATGTAACTAAATTAAACAAAATAAGAGATAACTGACAAACACACTGCAGGAAGTAGAAATAGTAATGTAAAGAAGCCTTACCGGAGTACGTGGGACTCAAAACAGTCATCCATAAATATAACCAGGACCGAGGCATGTGACCAGTGAGTATGAATATACCCTCCCAAAATGTGATTGGGCAAACCAAACGAGAGAGTTCCCACACCTGAATAGAAGTTAAACAGGAAGACAGAGAAGAAGAAGTCAAAAGATTCAGCAGTTAGACCAACACTAAACAAGTTGTGGTCCAACCAGAAGGGAAACCGACCAACAACCAGAGATCACAGGTTCAAACCCCAGAGTGGAGCCATGACAGGTCACCTCCTGAAGAGGACACAAAGCATGCTTAGGAAGCTCCACAACAGAAGTCAGTTAATCAAAGCTTGACTTTCTACTCCCTATGGTCTATGTGGCTGCTATTTAGCATATTTCGAAAAGGTGGTCCCAACACCTCAGGCAAGATGGAAGATGCCATAATCATGTGCATAATATTGATTTTAAAACAATTCCATGAGAAAAAAAAGAAACATGAATGTGTAGCTTGTTTTTATTATTTAAAACAGTAGAAGTGTTATATTTCCTTTAACCACTTAACTAATGAACTCTCAATTTTCCCTTTTGGCCCAATAATATTCTCCTTAACCATGTCCAGGAGCAATAACTTTTTCAGATTTATCAGTCGGCATAGCTATATGAGGATTTATACCATGCAATTTTATCCTTTAACGCACTGAAAAATAGAGAAAAAAAAATCTAAGTGCAGTGAAATGGTGAAAAACAGCCCAACAATTCCACCATTGTTTTTCGAGGATTCATTTTTATGGTGTTCACTGTGTTTATACAGACCAGTATAATTATGGTAATACTACACTTGTAAAACTTTTTTCTTACTTTACTGTTAAATAGTTTATTAATACCATTTCTTTTGTATTACATACAGTGTTTTGATGCATTTTTAGGGAGGTGCGGTGTCAAAAAACCCCATTAATTTTGGAGGTTTTTTTTTTGCTCCATAGATCTTATTGTTTTGGTTAAATCATATTTTGATAGATTCGAATTTTATGGATGTGTTTATACTAAATATGCTAGCTTTTTAGTTCTTTCACGTTTTTTGTATTTATTTTTAAATTTGGAAAACGGAGCTGATTAGAATTTTTATATATTTTTAATAACTTTTTTATTCTTTTAGTCCCACTAGGGAACTTGAACCTTTTTTCTCTTGTCATAAGCGGGCTTTACACGCTACAATAAATCTAACGATGTGTTGGCGGGGTCACGTCGTAAGTGATGCACATCGGCATCGTTAGTGTTGTTGTAGCATGTGAAACCTACGTGCGATTGCGATTGTACGGAAACACGTTAATCGCATACACGTCGTTCAAATTCTAAAAATTGAACGTCCGGTTGTTCAATGTTCCCGAGGCAGCACACATCGCAGTGTGCGACACCCCAGGAATGATGAGCACATCCTACCTGCGTCCCGCCTGCAATGTGGAAGGAAGGAGGTGGGCGGGATGTTTTACGTCCCACTCACCTCCGCCCCTCCGCTTCTATTGGCTGGCTGCCGTGTGACGTCGCTGTGACTCCGAACGTCCCTCCCACTTCAGGAAGAGGAAGTTCGCCGCCCACAGCGAGGTCGTATGGAAGGTAAGTACGTGTGACGGGATTTAATCGTTTTGTGTGACACGGGCAACAAATTGAACGTGCCGCACATACGATGGGGGCGTGTGTGATCACATACGAGATCACATGTGTAATTGTAACATGTAAAGAAGGCTATAGAATCATAGAATGGCAGAGTTGGAAGGGACCTCAAGGGCCATCGGGTCCAACCCCCTGCGATTACAGGCTTTCCTAAATCATCCCAGCTACATGTTTAACCAGTTTCCACTTGAAGATTTCCATTTATGGAAAGCTCACCACCTCCTGTGTTCGCCTGTTCCACTCTCTGACTGCTTTCACTACCTCCCGCTGTCAACTGTTCCACTCTCTGACTGTCCTCACCACCTCCCGCGGTCGCCTGTTCCACTCTCTGACTGTCCTCACCACCTCCTGTGGTCACCTGTTACACTCCCTGACTGCTTTCACTGTCAGAAAGTTTTTCCTAATGTCTAATCTGAATCTCCTCCCTTTAAGTTTCATCCCCTTGCTTCTTGTACGTTTTGTATTTCATTGGGCTTATTTGTAGCATCAAGATTGGAGGAATTGGTCTTTCACCTGTCAACACGCAATTTTTTTCATTGTTTTTGATGGGCTGATAGGAGCTTGACAGCAGCGTTTATAAAGGTTAGCTACTACTTTAACATTGATGGCCTATGTAAAGGAAAGGTCATCAATGCCTGGTAAGTCGGGGTCCAACATCTAGAGCTGCCTTATTTTTCAAATCTATTGAATACTGCGCCAAACCACAGGAGTCCAGATGGTGTTAGTAAAATTCTTCCCTTTATTTTCACAGGTCTACGCGTTTCGAGGACATGTCCGTCCTCTTCCTCAGGACAATGTACAGAGAATACTATCATAGTATTCTCTGTACATTGTCCTGAGGAAGAGAACGGGCATGTCCTGTAGACCTGTGAAAATCAAGGGAAGAATTTTACTAACACCATCTGGACTCCTGTGGTTTGGCACGGTATTTAAACCTGCTTTTCTCCTGCTGTCTGATATACCTCCTCGTTGCGGGACCGCTGCCTTCCACGTTACATATATGCTTGCTAAGGGGTTGTGACTGGCACAACCCTACCAGGTGAGTACTTCTACTTGCATTCACCCACTTGTGTCATATCGGGTAAGAGCCTATTGCACCTTTTCTCTCCACAGCTTTTCTTGCCTCAAATCTATTGAAGGTAGATATGCAGTACCCGGCTGCTATCAGAAGGGTCAGCTCCGGAACTGAGCATTTTTGGCCTGAACCGAGAACATCTGATCGGTGAGGGTGCCGGGTCTTGGACCCTGGCAATCAGACATTGATGACCTATCCTAAAAATAGGCCATCAATGTTAAAGTAGTGGCCAACCTATTTAAGGGTATAAATTGCAGTTATCAAAGTCAGCTCTACTTAAACATATATTCAGGCTAATAGCACAGCAGGTATCCTCCATGTGTGGAGAGAGTTCATCCCACTCCATATACTGGCATGGTGGGAAGGGGTCAAAAGGAAATGTGTTAAACAGCCAAACTCAGTAAAAATTTGGCCATTGAGGCTATTAGCTGATTATCCCTGGTTCCTGCACCTGGAAGCCTGACAAATGCCAAGAGCAGAAATGAGAAAAATAGCACATGGCAGTTATGCATGAGTAGCAAACCACATGATATATTGATGGCCACAGTCGATTCGATGGTTGATGTCCACGCTCAAAAAATTCCGCAATTTTTCAGAAGGTACTCCAATACTGTGCGGTGACTTTAATGTGGCTATGGAGCCCAAATTAGACTCTACTGAAAAAAAAAGTCACCTCTCTTTAAGGGACCTATCTCGGATTAAATGCTCTCTCCATTCCCTCTCTTGGATAGACATCTGGCGCTATCAACACCCCACAACCAAAGATTTCACATTCTTCTCTAATCCTCATAAATCATACCACAGACTAGACTACATTTTTCTATCTAGGCACCTAATACCCAATGTCAATGATTCAGAGATCCAATCAACACCTTACTCTGACCATGCTTATGTTGCAGCTAGTTTCTCACTTCTGAGGCCGTATTGGCTACATCGTACGTGGAGATTGAATGAATCAATTCTCTCCTCGGAAGAAAATAAGAAACGCATATCTGAATGTCTCCGTAATTATTTTGCAGAGAACAAGACACCAGATATTGCGGCCCCAATGTTGTGGGAAGCGCATAAGACGGTCATTAGGGGAGAACTGATCTCCATCTCCTCACATCTTAACAAGCAGAGGAATTTGTTCTTGCAGACTCTGTATGCTGAGATAGCCACATTGGAGGCTCAGCATAAGAAGTCCCTTTCCCAACAGACATTAGAACAACTGACTGCGAAGCGTGTAGAACTGAGGGATATACTCAATAAACAGTCGGCTAAGTTTTATCTCAGTTGGAGGAATCGTATGTTCCTCCATGGGGACAAGGCTTCTAAACTTATGATGTCCATGATAAAAAAAAGACAGGCTCGTACGTTCATACATGCAATGAAAACCTCACAGGGTCACCGTACGCAAGACTATTCTCAAATCTCGGATGAATTCCTTCGTTTTTATAAAAATTTATACCAAATTCGACCAGAAGAGTCGGCATCGGAGAGAGACAAGAGGAAATGTGGTATACAAAACTACTTAACTAAATTAAATCTCCCGAAACTCTCTAAAATACAGCAGGCGTCCTTAGAAAAACCGTTCTCCCGAGCGGAGGTTCAGTCCATCCTGTCCAGGAGCCCCGTGGGGAAGGCTCCAGGTCCAGATGGCCTTCCCATTATCTATTATAAGAAATTCTTTGATATTTTGGGGGATCATCTCTTAGCTTCATGCAACACTCTTCTACACGGCGACCCTATACCCAAGCAAGCACTAGAGGCACATATATCATTAATACACAAAGATGGGAAGGATCCAGAGTGTTGTGGAAACTATAGGCCCATCTCACTCTTGAATGTGGACCTAAAGATATATGCTAGTTTAATTGCCAACCGAGTGGCAGATATCCTCCCGGATCTCATCTCCCCAGAACAATCAGGTTTTGTTAGAGGTAGAGAGGGGAAGGATAACGCACTAAGAGTAATAAACTTAATGCAATACGCCAGGACCCATAAGCTGCCTCTAGTGCTGCTGGGAACGGACGCCGAGAAGGCGTTTGACAGGGTGGACTGGACCTTCTTGCAGGGGACGCTGGAGGCATTCCACTTTCCCCCAGATACCATACGCGCAATCCTACAGATGTACACATCCCCCACGGCCAGGATTAAAATAAACAATACCCTCACCGACCCTCTTGACATTAAAAATGGCACAAGGCAGGGTTGCCCCTTATCCCCCCTACTCTTTGTCCTGGTCATGGAGCCATTGCTAACCTCCATTCAACAGGACCGGGACATTGAGGGGTTCAATCTGCAGGGAGTTCACCACAAGTCCGCCACCTTTGCCGACGACTTGTTGGTGGTAATGTCCAGGCCGGAGAGGGGTTTCCCTGCCTTTATGAAATTATTAGAGGAATATGGCCGATGGTCTAACTTCAAAATTAACCTATCCAAATCAGAAGCATTAAGCATTAATATCGCCAGCAAAGTTACTAAATCTCTCCAAAACACGTTCCCCTTTCGATGGCCAAATAGTCACATAACATACTTAGGCATTAAGTTGGGGAAAACCTTCAAGTCCCTATTTGATCTCAATTACAAGCCCCTTCTTCCTAAACTTACCGCACAAATAGCCTCGTGGAAGGCTCCCTTCCTTTCGTGGATGGGTCGGAAAAATTTAATTAAAAGCATTATACTTCCAAAGTTTATTTACCTTTTTCAAATGCTACCCATACCAATTCCCACAACTTTTCTCTCTCAGTGTAACTCTTTAATCTCCAACTACGTCTGGAACAAACATAAACCGAGAATCAACTTTCAAACATTGAATCTCCCAAGGGACAGGGGGGGCATGGGATTACCCAATATAACGTTATATTACCAAGCCGCCGTCCTTTCTAGAACGGTAGACTGGATCAGACGCCCACCGACTAAATTGTGGATATCTATAGAAGAATACCTAGCCCCCACCCCTCTACGAGCTATGCTACTTTCCCCTGCTAACCAGAGGGATAAAAGATCCTTCACAAATGAGCTTACTAGAACTCTCTTGCACAAATGGAAGGAAAACAGAGAGATATTGGCCCCGCCTCTCTCCCCTTTAACCCAAGTTTCCGACATATTAGATGCCGATGTAAACCAAGCCGCGTCCACGAAATCCACATTCCTGACCAAGGTGAATGTTCCGTTAGCTGATCTTCTGGTGGACGGCTCTTTGATATCTGAACAGGAGATGGGTATGAACCCAGGCCTCTCTAAGCTCACATTTCTTCATCATACAAAGTTAAAACATGTGATTCATCCATTATTACCTCATACTCATCTCAACAGACCTTTAACTGCATTTGAATCTTTTTGCATGCAAACCCGGGCTCCCAGGAAAATTCTTTCTAACCTGTACCATACCCTGCTTACAAAAAAACTGGTGGTAAAGAGAGCATATATACTAAGATGGGAAAGGGACCTGAGTACTATATTTACTGATTTACAAACAAACCAAATTTACAATGCCTCACACGGTCCGTCATGTTGTGTGAGAGTTCAAGAGAATTCATTTAAAGTGATTACGAGATGGTACATTGTCCCCACCTCGTCTAGTACATGGAGCTCTTCCAACTCAGATCAATGCTGGCGATGTGAGAGGGACAAGGGTACCTATTTACATGTGTGGTGGACTTGTCCGATTATCCAGACCTTCTGGCGGATGGCATCACAGTTAATATTTGACTTCACAGGCAAACAGGGGGTTCTGGAACCTGGACAAATGCTTCTGAACTTCCCAATGTGGCCTAAAGATAAAGCTTCTTCAAAACTGGCGTCATTTGTAAGCGCAGCTTGTAAACTGCTCATAGCCCAATTGTGGCGCACAACGAAAATTCCCACTCTCACGCAGCTCTTGCTGAAGATCGATCAATTATATCACGTT